>NC_090840.1:0-687500 GCF_028021215.1 Eschrichtius robustus
TAATGTGATTTCTTGATAATGGGTGTGTTCCTTATCTTCTCCTAGTGTCTAAACTCTTCTGCATGGCTGGACCCCCAAATAATATTCCTTGACGTGCTAAGGGGTATCTAGAGAGTGGGATAGGTTTAATAACTACCCTAACCCTAACGCGTACCCTAACCCTAACCCCTACCCTAATCCTAACACGTACCCTAATCCTAACCCGTACCCTAAACCGAGCCCTAACCCTCAAACTAACCCTAACCCTAACCCTAACCCATACCCTACGCCGTAACCGAACCATTACCGGAACCCGTACCCTAAGCCGTACCCTAACCCTAACCCTAACCCTAACCCTAAGCTACCCTTGACTGCTTCTGCCTCCAATAGATTTCCTAAGCACTAGTGTTTTAAGGAACAGGTTAAAAAGAGAATCCTAATGTGATTTCTTGATAATGGGTGTGTTCCTTATCTTCTCCTAGTGTCTAAACTCTTCTCCATGGCTGGACCCCCAAATAATATTCCTTGACGTGCTAAGGGTTATCTAGAGAGTGGGATAGGTTTAATAACTACCCTAACCCTAACGCGTACCCTAACCCTAACCCCTACCCTAACCCTAAAACGTACCCTAATCCTAACCCGTACCCTAAACCGAGCCCTAACCCTAAAACTAACCCTAACCCTAACCCATACACTACGCCGTACCCGAACACGTACCCGAACCTGTACCCTAAGCCGTACCCTAAACTTAACCCTAACCCTAAGCTACCCTTGACTTTTTCTGCCTCCAATAGATTTCCTAAGCACTAGTGTTTTAAGGAACAAGTTAAAAAGACAATCCTAATGTGATTTCTTGATAATGGGTGTGTTCCTTATCTTCTCCTAGTGTCTAAACTCTTCTCCATGGCTGGACCCCCAAATAATATTCCTTGACGTGCTAAGGGGTATCTAGAGAGTGGGATAGGTTTAATAACTACCCTAACCCTAACGCGAACCCTAACCCTAAACCCTACCCTAACCCTAACACGTAACCTAATCCTTACCCGTACCCTAAACCGAGCCCTAACCCTAAAACTAACCCTAAGCCTAACCCTAACCCATACCCTACGCCGTACCCGAACCCGTACCCGAACCCGTACCCTAAGCCGTACCCTAACCCTAACCCTAACCCTAACCCTAAGCTACCCTTGACTGCTTCTGCCTCCAATAGATTTCCTAAGCACTAGTGTTTTAAGGAACAGGTTAAAAAGAGAATCCTAATGTGATTTCTTGATAATGGGTGTGTTCCTTATCTTCTCCTAGTGTCTAAACTCTTCTCCATGGCTGGACCCCCAAATAATATTCCTTGACGTGCTAAGGGGTATCTAGAGAGTCGGATAGGTTTAATAACTACCCTAACCCTAACGCGTACCCTAACCCTAACCCCTACCCTAACCCTAACACGTACCCTAATCCTAACCCGTAACCTAAACCGAGCCCTAACCCTCAAACTAACCCTAACCCTAACCCATACCCTACACTGTACCCGAACCCGTACCCGAACCCGTACCCTAAGACATAACCTAACCCTAACCCTAACCCTAACCCTAACCCTAAGCTACCCTTGACTGCTTCTGCCTCCAATAGATTTCCTAAGCACTAGTGTTTTAAGGAACAGGTTAAAAAGAGAATCCTAATGTGATTTCTTGATAATGGGTGTGTTCCTTATCTTCTCCTAGTGTCTAAACTCTTCTCCATGGCTGGACCCCCAAATAATATTCCTTGACGTGCTAAGGGGTATCTAGAGAGTGGGATAGGTTTAATAACTACCCTAACCCTAACGCGTACCCTAACCCTAACCCCTACCCTAACCCTAACACGTACCCTAATCCTAACCCGTACCCTAAACCGAGCCCTAACCCTCAAACTAACCCAAACCCTAACCCTAACCCATACCCTACGCCGTACCCGAACCCGTACCCGAACCCGTACCCTAAGCCGTACCCTAACCCTAACCCTAACCCTAACCCTAAGCTACCCGTGACTGCTTCTGCCTCCAATAGATTTCCTAAGCACTAGTGTTTTAAGGAACAGGTTAAAAAGAGAATCCTAATGTGATTTCTTGATAATGGGTGTGTTCCTTATCTTCTCCTAGTGTCTAAACTCTTCTCCATGGCTGGACCCCCAAATAATATTCCTTGACGTGCTAAGGGGTATCTAGAGAGTGGGATAGGTTTAATAACTACCCTAACCCTAACGCGTACCCTAACCCTAACCCCTACCCTAACCCTAAAACGTACCCTAATCCTAACCCGTACCCTAAACCGAGCCCTAACCCTAAAACTAACCCTAACCCTAACCCATACACTACGCCGTACCCGAACACGTACCCGAACCTGTACCCTAAGCCGTACCCTAACCCTAACCCTAACCCTAAGCTACCCTTGACTTTTTCTGCCTCCAATAGATTTCCTAAGCACTAGTGTTTTAAGGAACAGGTTAAAAAGACAATCCTAATGTGATTTCTTGATAATGGGTGTGTTCCTTATCTTCTCCTAGTGTCTAAACTCTTCTGCATGGCTGGACCCCCAAATAATATTCCTTGACGTGCTAAGGGGTATCTAGAGAGTGGGATAGGTTTAATAACTACCCTAACCCTAACGCGTACCCTAACCCTAACCCCTACCCTAACCCTAACACGTACCCTAATCCTAACCCGTACCCTAAACCGAGCCCTAACCCTCAAACTAACCCAAACCCTAACCCTAACCCATACCCTACGCCGTACCCGAACACGTACCCGAACCCGTACCCTAAGCCGTACCCTAACCCTAACCCTAACCCTAACCCTAAGCTACCCGTGACTGCTTCTGCCTCCAATAGATTTCCTAAGCACTAGTGTTTAAAGGAACAGGTTAAAAAGAGAATCCTAATGTGATTTCTTGATAATGGGTGTGTTCCTTATCTTCTCCTAGTGTCTAAACTCTTCTCCATGGCTGGACCCCCAAATAATATTCCTTGACGTGCTAAGGGGTATCTAGAGAGTGGGATAGGTTTAATAACTACCCTAACCCTAACGCGTACCCTAACCCTAACCCCTACCCTAACCCTAACACGTACCCTAATCCTAACCCGTACCCTAAACCGAGCCCTAACCCTCAAACTAACCCTAACCCTAACCCTAACCCATACCCTACGCCGTACCCGAACCCGTACCCGAACCCGTACCCTAAGCCGTACCCTAACCCTAACCCTAACCCTAACCCTAAGCTACCCTTGACTGCTTCTGCCTCCAATATATTTCCTAAGCACTAGTGTTTTAAGGAACAGGTTAAAAAGAGAATCCTAATGTGATTTCTTGATAATGGGTGTGTTCCTTATCTTCTCCTAGTGTCTAAACTCTTCTCCATGGCTGGACCCCCAAATAATATTACTTGACGTGCTAAGGGGTATCTAGAGAGTGGGATAGGTTTAATATCTACCCTAACCCTAACGCGTACCCTAACCCTGACCCCTACCCTAACCCTTACACGTACCCTAATCCTAACACGTACCCTAAACCGAGCCCTAACCCTAAAACTAACCCTAACCCTATCCCTAACCCATACACTACGCCGTACCCGAACACGTACCCGAACCTGTACCCTAAGCCGTACCCTAACCCTAACCCTAACCCTAAGCTACCCTTGACTTTTTCTGCCTCCAATAGATTTCCTAAGCACTAGTGTTTTAAGGAACAGGTTAAAAAGACAATCCTAATGTGATTTCTTGATAATGGGTGTGTTCCTTATTTTCTCCTAGTGTCTAAACTCTTCTGCATGGCTGGACCCCCAAATAATATTCCTTGACGTGCTAAGGGGTATCTAGAGAGTGGGATAGGTTTAATAACTACCCTAACCCTAACGCGTACCCTAACCCTAACCCCTACCCTAACCCTAACACGTACCCTAATCCTAACCCGTACCCTAAACCGAGCCCTAACCCTCAAACTAACCCTAACCCTAACCCTAACCCATACCCTACGCCATACCCGAACCCGTACCCGAACCCGTACCCTAAGCCGTACCCTAACCCTAACCCTAACCCTAACCCTAAGCTACCCTTGACTGCTTCTGCCTCCAATATATTTCCTAAGCACTAGTGTTTTAAGGAACAGGTTAAAAAGAGAATCCTAATGTGATTTCTTGATAATGGGTGTGTTCCTTATCTTCTCCTAGTGTCTAAACTCTTCTCCATGGCTGGACCCCCAAATAATATTACTTGACGTGCTAAGGGGTATCTAGAGAGTGGGATAGGTTTAATATCTACCCTAACCCTAACGCGTACCCTAACCCTGACCCCTACCCTAACCCTTACACGTACCCTAATCCTAACACGTACCCTAAACCGAACCCTAACCCTAAAACTAACCCTAACCCTATCCCTAACCCATACACTACGCCGTACCCGAACCCGTACCCGAACCCGTACCCTAAGCCGTACCCTAAACCTAACCCTAACCATAAGCTACCCTTGACTGCTTCTGCCTCCAATAGATTTCCTAAGCACTAGTGTTTTAAGGAACAGGTTAAAAAGACAATCCTAATGTGATTTCTTGATATTGGGTGTGTTCCTTACCTTATCCTAGTGTCTAAACTCTTCTCCATGGCTGGACCCCCAAATAATATTCCTTGACGTGCTAAGGGGTATCTAAAGAGTGGGATAGGTTTAATAACTACCCTAACCCTAACGCGTACCCTAACCCTAACCCCTACCATATCCCTAACACGTACCCTAATCCTAACCCGTACCCTAAACCGAGCCCTAACCCTCAAACGAACCCTAACCCTAACCCTAACCCATACCCTACGCCGTACCCGAACCCGTACCCGAACCCGTACCCTAAGCCGTACCCTAACCCTAACCCTAACCCTAACCCTAAGCTACCCTTGACTGCTTCTGCCTCCAATAGATTTCCTAAGCACTAGTGTTTTAAGGAACAGGTTAAAAAGAGAATCCTAATGTGATTTCTTGATAATGGGTGTGTTCCTTATCTTCTCCTAGTGTCTAAACTCTTCTCCATGGCTGGACCCCCAAATAATATTCCTTGACGTGCTAAGGGGTATCTAGAGAGTCGGATAGGTTTAATAACGACCCTAACCCTAACGCGTATCCTAAGCCTAACCCCTACCCTAACCCTAACACGTACCCTAATCCTAACCCGTACCCTAAACCGAGCCCTAACCCTCAAACTAACCCTAACCCTAACCCTAACCCATACTCTACACTGTACCCGAACCCGTACCCGAACCCGTACCCTAAGACATACCCTAACCCTAACCCTAACCCTAACCCTAACCCTAAGCTACCCTTTACTGCTTCTGCCTCCAAAAATTTCCTAAGCACTAGTGTTTTAAGGAACAGGTTAAAAAGACAATCCTAATGTGATTTCTTGATAATGGGTGTGTTCCTTATCTTCTCCTAGTGTCTAAACTCTTCTCCATGGCTGGACCCCCAAATAATATTCCTTGACGTGCTAAGTGGTATCTAGAGAGTGGGATAGGTTTAATAACTACCCTAACCCTAACGCGTACCCTAACCCTAACCCCTACCCTAACCCTAACACGTACCCTAATCCTAACCCGTACCCTAAACCGAGCCCTAACCCTAAAACTAACCCTAACCCTAACCCATACCCTACGCCGTACCCGTACCCGTACCCGAACCTGAACCCTAAGCCGTACCCTAACCCTAACCCTAACCCTAAGCTACCCTTTACTGCTTCTGCCTCCAATAGATTTCCTAAGCACTAGTGTTTTAAGGAACAGGTTAAAAAGAGAATCCTAATGTGATTTCTTGATAATGGGTGTGTTCCTTATCTTCTCCTAGTGTCTAAACTCTTCTCCATGGCTGGACCCCCAAATAATATTCCTTGACGTGCTAAGGTGTATCTAGAGAGTCGGATAGGTTTAATAACTACCCTAACCCTAACGCGTACCCTAACCCTAACCCCTACCCTAACCCTAACACGTACCCTAATCCTAACCCGTAACCTAAACCGAGCCCTAACCCTCAAACTAACCCTAACCCTAACCCTAACCCATACCCTACACTGTAGCTGAACCCGTACCCGAACCCGTACCCTAAGACATACCCTAACCCTAACCCTAACCCTAACCCTAACCCTAACCCTAAGCTACCCTTGACTGCTTCTGCCTCCAATAGATTTCCTAAGCACTAGTGTTTTAAGGAACAGGTTAAAAAGACAATCCTAATGTGATTTCTTGATAATGGGTGTGTTCCTTACCTTATCCTAGTGTCTAAACTCTTCTCCATGGCTGGACCCCCAAATAATATTCCTTGACGTGCTAAGGGGTATCTAAAGAGTGGGATAGGTTTAATAACTACCCTAACCCTAACGCGTACCCTAACCCTAACCCCTACCCTAACCCTAACACGTACCCTAATCCTAACCCGTACCCTAAACCGAGCCCTAACCCTCAAACTAACCCAAACCCTAACCCTAACCCATACCCTACGCCGTACCCAAACCCGTACCCGAACCCGTACCCTAAGCCGTACCCTAACCCTAACCCTAACCCTAACCCTAAGCTACCCGTGACTGCTTCTGCCTCCAATAGATTTCCTAAGCACTAGTGTTTTAAGGAACAGGTTAAAAAGAGAATCCTAATGTGATTTCTTGATAATGGGTGTGTTCCTTATCTTCTCCTAGTGTCTAAACTCTTCTCCATGGCTGGACCCCCAAATAATATTCCTTGACGTGCTAAGGGGTATCTAGAGAGTGGGATAGGTTTAATAACTACCCTAACCCTAACGCGTACCCTAACCCTAACCCCTACCCTAACCCTAAAACGTACCCTAATCCTAACCCGTACCCTAAACCGAGCCCTAACCCTAAAACTAACCCTAACCCTAACCCATACACTACGCCGTACCCGAACACGTACCCGAACCTGTACCCTAAGCCGTACCCTAACCCTAACCCTAACCCTAAGCTACCCTTGACTTTTTCTGCCTCCAATAGATTTCCTAAGCACTAGTGTTTTAAGGAACAGGTTAAAAAGACAATCCTAATGTGATTTCTTGATAATGGGTGTGTTCCTTATCTTCTCCTAGTGTCTAAACTCTTCTGCATGGCTGGACCCCCAAATAATATTCCTTGACGTGCTAAGGGGTATCTAGAGAGTGGGATAGGTTTAATAACTACCCTAACCCTAACGCGTACCCTAACCCTAACCCCTACCCTAACCCTAACACGTACCCTAATCCTAACCCGTACCCTAAACCGAGCCCTAACCCTCAAACTAACCCTAACCCTAACCCTAACCCATACCCTACGCCGTAACCGAACCATTACCCGAACCCGTACCCTAAGCCGTACCCTAACCCTAACCCTAACCCTAACCCTAAGCTACCCTTGACTGCTTCTGCCTCCAATAGATTTCCTAAGCACTAGTGTTTAAAGGAACAGGTTAAAAAGAGAATCCTAATGTGATTTCTTGATAATGTGGGTGTGTTCCTTATCTTCTCCTAGTGTCTAAACTCTTCTCCATGGCTGGACCCCCAAATAATATTCCTTGACGTGCTAAGGGGTATCTAGAGAGTGGGATAGGTTTAATAACTACCCTAACCCTAACGCGTACCCTAACCCTAACCCCTACCCTAACCCTAAAACGTACCCTAATCCTAACCCGTACCCTAAACCGAGCCCTAACCCTAAAACTAACCCTAACCCTAACCCATACACTACGCCGTACCCGAACACGTACCCGAACCTGTACCCTATGCCGTACCCTAACCTTAACCCTAACCCTAAGCTACCCTTGACTTTTTCTGCCTCCAATAGATTTCCTAAGCACTAGTGTTTTAAGGAACAAGTTAAAAAGACAATCCTAATGTGATTTCTTGATAATGGGTGTGTTCCTTATCTTCTCCTAGTGTCTAAACTCTTCTCCATGGCTGGACCCCCAAATAATATTCCTTGACGTGCTAAGGGGTATCTAGAGAGTGGGATAGGTTTAATAACTACCCTAACCCTAACGCGAACCCTAACCCTAAACCCTACCCTAACCCTAACACGTAACCTAATCCTTACCCGTACCCTAAACCGAGCCCTAACCCTAAAACTAACCCTAAGCCTAACCCTAACCCATACCCTACGCCGTACCCGAACCCGTACCCGAACCCGTACCCTAAGCCGTACCCTAACCCTAACCCTAACCCTAACCCTAACCCTAAGCTACCCTTGACTGCTTCTGCCTCCAATAGATTTCCTAAGCACTAGTGTTTTAAGGAACAGGTTAAAAAGAGAATCCTAATGTGATTTCTTGATAATGGGTGTGTTCCTTATCTTCTCCTAGTGTCTAAACTCTTCTCCATGGCTGGACCCCCAAATAATATTCCTTGACGTGCTAAGGGGTATCTAGAGAGTCGGATAGGTTTAATAACTACCCTAACCCTAACGCGTACCCTAACCCTAACCCCTACCCTAACCCTAACACGTACCCTAATCCTAACCCGTAACCTAAACCGAGCCCTAACCCTCAAACTAACCCTAACCCTAACCCTAACCCATACCCTACACTGTACCCGAACCCGTACCCGAACCCGTACCCTAAGACATACCCTAACCCTAACCCTAACCCTAACCCTAACCCTAACCCTAAGCTACCCTTGACTGCTTCTGCCTCCAATAGATTTCCTAAGCACTAGTGTTTTAAGGAACAGGTTAAAAAGAGAATCCTAATGTGATTTCTTGATAATGGGTGTGTTCCTTATCTTCTCCTAGTGTCTAAACTCTTCTCCATGGCTGGACCCCCAAATAATATTCCTTGACGTGCTAAGTGGTATCTAGAGAGTGGGATAGGTTTAATAACTACACTAACCCTAACGCGTACCCTAACCCTAACCCCTACCCTAACCCTAACACGTACCCTAATCCTAACCCGTACCCTAAACCGAGCCCTAACCCTAAAACTAACCCTAACCCTAACCCATACCCTACGCCGTACCCGTACCCGTACCCGAACCTGAACCCTAAGCCGTACCCTAACCCTAACCCTAACCCTAAGCTACCCTTTACTGCTTCTGCCTCCAATAGATTTCCTAAGCACTAGTGTTTTAAGGAACAGGTTAAAAAGACAATCCTAATGTGATTTCTTGATAATGGGTGTGTTCCTTACGTTATCCTAGTGTCTAAACTCTTCTCCATGGCTGGACCCCCAAATAATATTCCTTGACGTGCTAAGGGGTATCTAAAGAGTGGGATAGGTTTAATAACTACCCTAACCCTAACGCGTACCCTAACCCTAACCCCTACCCTAACCCTAACACGTACCCTAATCCTAACCCGTACCCTAAACCGAGCCCTAACCCTCAAACTAACCCAAACCCTAACCCTAACCCATACCCTACGCCGTACCCGAACCCGTACCCGAACCCGTACCCTAAGCCGTACTCTAACCCTAACCCTAACCCTAACCCTAAGCTACCCGTGACTGCTTCTGCCTCCAATAGATTTCCTAAGCACTAGTGTTTTAAGGAACAGGTTAAAAAGAGAATCCTAATGTGATTTCTTGATAATGGGTGTGTTCCTTATCTTCTCCTAGTGTCTAAACTCTTCTCCATGGCTGGACCCCCAAATAATATTCCTTGACGTGCTAAGGGGTATCTAGAGAGTGGGATAGGTTTAATAACTACCCTAACCCTAACGCGTACCCTAACCCTAACCCCTACCCTAACCCTAAAACGTACCCTAATCCTAACCCGTACCCTAAACCGAGCCCTAACCCTAAAACTAACCCTAACCCTAACCCATACACTACGCCGTACCCGAACACGTACCCGAACCTGTACCCTAAGCCGTACCCTAACCCTAACCCTAACCCTAAGCTACCCTTGACTTTTTCTGCCTCCAATAGATTTCCTAAGCACTAGTGTTTTAAGGAACAGGTTAAAAAGACAATCCTAATGTGATTTCTTGATAATGGGTGTGTTCCTTATCTTCTCCTAGTGTCTAAACTCTTCTGCATGGCTGGACCCCCAAATAATATTCCTTGACGTGCTAAGGGGTATCTAGAGAGTGGGATAGGTTTAATAACTACCCTAACCCTAACGCGTACCCTAACCCTAACCCCTACCCTAACCCTAACACGTACCCTAATCCTAACCCTTACCCTAAACCGAACCCTAACCCTCAAACTAACCCAAACCCTAACCCTAACCCATACCCTACGCCGTACCCGAACCCGTACCCGAACCCGTACCCTAAGCCGTACCCTAACCCTAACCCTAACCCTAACCCTAAGCTACCCGTGACTGCTTCTGCCTCCAATAGATTTCCTAAGCACTAGTGTTTAAAGGAACAGGTTAAAAAGAGAATCCTAATGTGATTTCTTGATAATGGGTGTGTTCCTTATCTTCTCCTAGTGTCTAAACTCTTCTCCATGGCTGGACCCCCAAATAATATTCCTTGACGTGCTAAGGGGTATCTAGAGAGTGGGATAGGTTTAATAACTACCCTAACCCTAACGCGTACCCTAACCCTAACCCCTACCCTAACCCTAAAACGTACCCTAATCCTAACCCGTACCCTAAACCGAGCCCTAACCCTAAAACTAACCCTAACCCTAACCCATACACTACGCCGTACCCGAACACGTACCCGAATCTGTACCCTAAGCCGTACCCTAACCCTAACCCTAACCCTAAGCTACCCTTGACTTTTTCTGCCTCCAATAGATTTCCTAAGCACTAGTGTTTTAAGGAACAGGTTAAAAAGACAATCCTAATGTGATTTCTTGATAATGGGTGTGTTCCTCATTTTCTCCTAGTGTCTAAACTCTTCTGCATGGCTGGACCCCCAAATAATATTCCTTGACGTGCTAAGGGGTATCTAGAGAGTGGGATAGGTTTAATAACTACCCTAACCCTAACGCGTACCCTAACCCTAACCCCTACCCTAACCCTAACACGTACCCTAATCCTAACCCGTACCCTAAACCGAGCCCTAACCCTCAAACTAACCCTAACCCTAACCCTAACCCATACCCTACGCCGTACCCGAACCCGTACCCGAACCCGTACCCTAAGCCGTACCCTAACCCTAACCCTAACCCTAACCCTAAGCTACCCTTGACTGCTTCTGCCTCCAATATATTTCCTAAGCACTAGTGTTTTAAGGAACAGGTTAAAAAGAGAATCCTAATGTGATTTCTTGATAATGGGTGTGTTCCTTATCTTCTCCTAGTGTCTAAACTCTTCTCCATGGCTGGACCCCCAAATAATATTACTTGACGTGCTAAGGGGTATCTAGAGAGTGGGATAGGTTTAATATCTACCCTAACCCTAACGCGTACCCTAACCCTGACCCCTACCCTAACCCTAACACGTACCCTAATCCTAACACGTACCCTAAACCGAGCCCTAACCCTAAAACTAACCCTAACCCTATCCCTAACCCATACACTACGCCGTACCCGAACCCGTACCCGAACCCGTACCCTAAGCCGTACCCTAACCCTAACCCTAACCCTAAGCTACCCTTGACTGCTTCTGCCTCCAATAGATTTCCTAAGCACTAGTGTTTTAAGGAACAGGTTAAAAAGAGAATCCTAATGTGATTTCTTGATAATGGGTGTGTTCCTTATCTTCTCCTAGTGTCTAAACTCTTCTCCATGGCTGGACCCCCAAATAATATTCCTTGACGTGCTAAGGGGTATCTAGAGAGTGGGATAGGTTTAATAACTACCCTAACCCTAACGCGTACCCTAACCCTAGCCCCTACCCTAACCCTAAAACGTACCCTAATCCTAACCCGTACCCTAAACCGAGCCCTAACCCTAAAACTAACCCTAACCCTAACCCATACACTACGCCGTACCTGAACACGTACCCGAACCTGTACCCTAAGCCGTACCCTAACACTAACCCTAACCCTAAGCTACCCTTGACTGCTTCTGCCTCCAATAGATTTCCTAAGCACTAGTGTTTTAAGGAACAGGTTAAAAAGAGAATCCTAATGTGATTTCTTGATAATGGGTGTGTTCCTTATCTTCTCCTAGTGTCTAAACTCTTCTCCATGGCTGGACCCCCAAATAATATTCCTTGACGTGCTAAGGGGTATCTAGAGAGTGGGATAGGTTTAATAACTACCCTAACCCTAACGCGAACCCTAACCCTAAACCCTACCCTAACCCTAACACGTAACCTAATCCTTACCCGTACCCTAAACCGAGCCCTAACCCTAAAACTAACCCTAAGCCTAACCCTAACCCATACCCTACGCCGTACCCGAACCCGTACCCGAACCCGTACCCTAAGCCGTACCCTAACCCTAACCCTAACCCTAACCCTAAGCTACCCTTGACTGCTTCTGCCTCCAATAGATTTCCTAAGCACTAGTGTTTTAAGGAACAGGTTAAAAAGAGAATCCTAATGTGATTTCTTGATAATGGGTGTGTTCCTTATCTTCTCCTAGTGTCTAAACTCTTCTCCATGGCTGGACCCCCAAATAATATTCCTTGACGTGCTAAGGGGTATCTAGAGAGTCGGATAGGTTTAATAACTACCCTAACCCTAACGCGTACCCTAACCCTAACCCCTACCCTAACCCTAACACGTACCCTAATCCTAACCCGTAACCTAAACCGAGCCCTAACCCTCAAACTAACCCTAACCCTAACCCTAACCCATACCCTACACTGTACCCGAACCCGTACCCGAACCCGTACCCTAAGACATACCCTAACCCTAACCCTAACCCTAACCCTAACCCTAACCCTAAGCTACCCTTGACTGCTTCTGCCTCCAATAGATTTCCTAAGCACTAGTGTTTTAAGGAACAGGTTAAAAAGAGAATCCTAATGTGATTTCTTGATAATGGGTGTGTTCCTTATCTTCTCCTAGTGTCTAAACTCTTCTCCATGGCTGGACCCCCAAATAATATTCCTTGACGTGCTAAGTGGTATCTAGAGAGTGGGATAGGTTTAATAACTACCCTAACCCTAACGCGTACCCTAACCCTAACCCCTACCCTAACCCTAACACGTACCCTAATCCTAACCCGTACCCTAAACCGAGCCCTAACCCTAAAACTAACCCTAACCCTAACCCATACCCTACGCCGTACCCGTACCCGTACCCGAACCTGAACCCTAAGCCGTACCCTAACCCTAACCCTAACCCTAAGCTACCCTTTACTGCTTCTGCCTCCAATAGATTTCCTAAGCACTAGTGTTTTAAGGAACAGGTTAAAAAGACAATCCTAATGTGATTTCTTGATAATGGGTGTGTTCCTTACCTTATCCTAGTGTCTAAACTCTTCTCCATGGCTGGACCCCCAAATAATATTCCTTGACGTGCTAAGGGGTATCTAAAGAGTGGGATAGGTTTAATAACTACCCTAACCCTAACGCGTACCCTAACCCTAACCCCTACCCTAACCCTAACACGTACCCTAATCCTAACCCGTACCCTAAACCGAGCCCTAACCCTCAAACTAACCCTAACCCTAACCCTAACCCATACCCTACGCCGTACCCGAACCCGTACCCGAACCCGTACCCTAAGCCGTACCCTAACCCTAACCCTAACCCTAACCCTAAGCTACCCTTGACTGCTTCTGCCTCCAATATATTTCCTAAGCACTAGTGTTTTAAGGAACAGGTTAAAAAGAGAATCCTAATGTGATTTCTTGATAATGGGTGTGTTCCTTATCTTCTCCTAGTGTCTAAACTCTTCTCCATGGCTGGACCCCCAAATAATATTACTTGACGTGCTAAGGGGTATCTAGAGAGTGGGATAGGTTTAATATCTACCCTAACCCTAACGCGTACCCTAACCCTGACCCCTACCCTAACCCTTACACGTACCCTAATCCTAACACGTACCCTAAACCGAGCCCTAACCCTAAAACTAACCCTAACCCTATCCCTAACCCATACACTACGCCGTACCCGAACCCGTACCCGAACCCGTACCCTAAGCCGTACCCTAACCCTAACCCTAACCCTAAGCTACCCTTGACTGCTTCTGCCTCCAATAGATTTCCTAAGCACTAGTGTTTTAAGGAACAGGTTAAAAAGAGAATCCTAATGTGATTTCTTGATAATGGGTGTGTTCCTTATCTTCTCCTAGTGTCTAAACTCTTCTCCATGGCTGGACCCCCAAATAATATTCCTTGACGTGCTAAGGGGTATCTAGAGAGTGGGATAGGTTTAATAACTACCCTAACCCTAACGCGTACCCTAACCCTAGCCCCTACCCTAACCCTAAAACGTACCCTAATCCTAACCCGTACCCTAAACCGAGCCCTAACCCTAAAACTAACCCTAACCCTAACCCATACACTACGCCGTACCTGAACACGTACCCGAACCTGTACCCTAAGCCGTACCCTAACACTAACCCTAACCCTAAGCTACCCTTGACTGCTTCTGCCTCCAATAGATTTCCTAAGCACTAGTGTTTTAAGGAACAGGTTAAAAAGAGAATCCTAATGTGATTTCTTGATAATGGGTGTGTTCCTTATCTTCTCCTAGTGTCTAAACTCTTCTCCATGGCTGGACCCCCAAATAATATTCCTTGACGTGCTAAGGGGTATCTAGAGAGTGGGATAGGTTTAATAACTACCCTAACCCTAACGCGAACCCTAACCCTAAACCCTACCCTAACCCTAACACGTAACCTAATCCTTACCCGTACCCTAAACCGAGCCCTAACCCTAAAACTAACCCTAAGCCTAACCCTAACCCATACCCTACGCCGTACCCGAACCCGTACCCGAACCCGTACCCTAAGCCGTACCCTAACCCTAACCCTAACCCTAACCCTAAGCTACCCTTGACTGCTTCTGCCTCCAATAGATTTCCTAAGCACTAGTGTTTTAAGGAACAGGTTAAAAAGAGAATCCTAATGTGATTTCTTGATAATGGGTGTGTTCCTTATCTTCTCCTAGTGTCTAAACTCTTCTCCATGGCTGGACCCCCAAATAATATTCCTTGACGTGCTAAGGGGTATCTAGAGAGTCGGATAGGTTTAATAACTACCCTAACCCTAACGCGTACCCTAACCCTAACCCCTACCCTAACCCTAACACGTACCCTAATCCTAACCCGTAACCTAAACCGAGCCCTAACCCTCAAACTAACCCTAACCCTAACCCTAACCCATACCCTACACTGTACCCGAACCCGTACCCGAACCCGTACCCTAAGACATACCCTAACCCTAACCCTAACCCTAACCCTAACCCTAACCCTAAGCTACCCTTGACTGCTTCTGCCTCCAATAGATTTCCTAAGCACTAGTGTTTTAAGGAACAGGTTAAAAATAGAATCCTAATGTGATTTCTTGATAATGGGTGTGTTCCTTATCTTCTCCTAGTGTCTAAACTCTTCTCCATGGCTGGACCCCCAAATAATATTCCTTGACGTGCTAAGTGGTATCTAGAGAGTGGGATAGGTTTAATAACTACCCTAACCCTAACGCGTACCCTAACCCTAACCCCTACCCTAACCCTAACACGTACCCTAATCCTAACCCGTACCCTAAACCGAGCCCTAACCCTAAAACTAACCCTAACCCTAACCCATACCCTACGCCGTACCCGTACCCGTACCCGAACCTGAACCCTAAGCCGTACCCTAACCCTAACCCTAACCCTAAGCTACCCATGACTGCTTCTGCCTCCAATAGATTTCCTAAGCACTAGTGTTTTAAAGAACAGGTTAAAAAGACAATCCTAATGTGATTTCTTGATAATGGGTGTGTTCCTTACCTTATCCTAGTGTCTAAACTCTTCTCCATGGCTGGACCCCCAAATAATATTCCTTGACGTGCTAAGGGGTATCTAAAGAGTGGGATAGGTTTAATAACTACCCTAACCCTAACGCGTAACCTAACCCTAACCCTAACCCCTACCCTAACCCTAACACGTACCCTAAACCGAGCCCTAACCCTCAAACTAACCCAAACCCTAACCCTAACCCATACCCTACGCCGTACCCGAACCCGTACCCGAACCCGTACCCTAAGCCGTACCCTAACCCTAACCCTAACCCTAACCCTAAGCTACCCGTGACTGCTTCTGCCTCCAATAGATTTCCTAAGCACTAGTGTTTTAAGGAACAGGTTAAAAAGAGAATCCTAATGTGATTTCTTGATAATGGGTGTGTTCCTTAACTTCTCCTAGTGTCTAAACTCTTCTCCATGGCTGGACCCCCAAATAATATTCCTTGACGTGCTAAGGGGTATCTAGAGAGTGGGATAGGTTTAATAACTACCCTAACCCTAACGCGTACCCTAACCCTAACCCCTACCCTAACCCTAAAACGTACCCTAATCCTAACCCGTACCCTAAACCGAGCCCTAACCCTAAAACTAACCCTAACCCTAACCCATACACTACGCCGTACCCGAACACGTACCCGAACCTGTACCCTAAGCCGTACCCTAACCCTAACCCTAACCCTAAGCTACCCTTGACTTTTTCTGCCTCCAATAGATTTCCTAAGCACTAGTGTTTTAAGGAACAGGTTAAAAAGACAATCCTAATGTGATTTCTTGATAATGGGTGTGTTCCTCATTTTCTCCTAGTGTCTAAACTCTTCTGCATGGCTGGACCCCCAAATAATATTCCTTGACGTGCTAAGGGGTATCTAGAGAGTGGGATAGGTTTAATAACTACCCTAACCCTAACGCGTACCCTAACCCTAACCCCTACCCTAACCCTAACACGTACCCTAATCCTAACCCGTACCCTAAACCGAGCCCTAACCCTCAAACTAACCCTAACCCTAACCCTAACCCATACCCTACGCCGTACCCGAACCCGTACCCGAACCCGTACCCTAAGCCGTACCCTAACCCTAACCCTAACCCTAAGCTACCCTTGACTGCTTCTGCCTCCAATATATTTCCTAAGCACTAGTGTTTTAAGGAACAGGTTAAAAAGAGAATCCTAATGTGATTTCTTGATAATGGGTGTGTTCCTTATCTTCTCCTAGTGTCTAAACTCTTCTCCATGGCTGGACCCCCAAATAATATTACTTGACGTGCTAAGGGGTATCTAGAGAGTGGGATAGGTTTAATATCTACCCTAACCCTAACGCGTACCCTAACCCTGACCCCTACCCTAACCCTTACACGTACCCTAATCCTAACACGTACCCTAAACCGAGCCCTAACCCTAAAACTAACCCTAACCCTATCCCTAACCCATACACTACGCCGTACCCGAACCCGTACCCGAACCCGTACCCTAAGCCGTACCCTAACCCTAACCCTAACCCTAAGCTACCCTTGACTGCTTCTGCCTCCAATAGATTTCCTAAGCACTAGTGTTTTAAGGAACAGGTTAAAAAGAGAATCCTAATGTGATTTCTTGATAATGGGTGTGTTCCTTATCTTCTCCTAGTGTCTAAACTCTTCTCCATGGCTGGACCCCCAAATAATATTCCTTGACGTGCTAAGGGGTATCTAGAGAGTGGGATAGGTTTAATAACTACCCTAACCCTAACGCGTACCCTAACCCTAGCCCCTACCCTAACCCTAAAACGTACCCTAATCCTAACCCGTACCCTAAACCGAGCCCTAACCCTAAAACTAACCCTAACCCTAACCCATACACTACGCCGTACCTGAACACGTACCCGAACCTGTACCCTAAGCCGTACCCTAACACTAACCCTAACCCTAAGCTACCCTTGACTGCTTCTGCCTCCAATAGATTTCCTAAGCACTAGTGTTTTAAGGAACAGGTTAAAAAGAGAATCCTAATGTGATTTCTTGATAATGGGTGTGTTCCTTATCTTCTCCTAGTGTCTAAACTCTTCTCCATGGCTGGACCCCCAAATAATATTCCTTGACGTGCTAAGGGGTATCTAGAGAGTGGGATAGGTTTAATAACTACCCTAACCCTAACGCGAACCCTAACCCTAAACCCTACCCTAACCCTAACACGTAACCTAATCCTTACCCGTACCCTAAACCGAGCCCTAACCCTAAAACTAACCCTAAGCCTAACCCTAACCCATACCCTACGCCGTACCCGAACCCGTACCCGAACCCGTACCCTAAGCCGTACCCTAACCCTAACCCTAACCCTAACCCTAACCCTAAGCTACCCTTGACTGCTTCTGCCTCCAATATATTTCCTAAGCACTAGTGTTTTAAGGAACAGGTTAAAAAGAGAATCCTAATGTGATTTCTTGATAATGGGTGTGTTCCTTATCTTCTCCTAATGTCTAAACTCTTCTCCATGGCTGGACCCCCAAATAATATTACTTGACGTGCTAAGGGGTATCTAGAGAGTGGGATAGGTTTAATATCTACCCTAACCCTAACGCGTACCCTAACCCTGACCCCTACCCTAACCCTTACACGTACCCTAATCCTAACACGTACCCTAAACCGAGCCCTAACCCTAAAACTAACCCTAACCCTATCCCTAACCCATACACTACGCCGTACCCGAACACGTACCCGAACCTGTACCCTAAGCCGTACCCTAACCCTAACCCTAACCCTAAGCTACCCTTGACTTTTTCTGCCTCCAATAGATTTCCTAAGCACTAGTGTTTTAAGGAACAGGTTAAAAAGACAATCCTAATGTGATTTCTTGATAATGGGTGTGTTCCTTATTTTCTCCTAGTGTCTAAACTCTTCTGCATGGCTGGACCCCCAAATAATATTCCTTGACGTGCTAAGGGGTATCTAGAGAGTGGGATAGGTTTAATAACTACCCTAACCCTAACGCGTACCCTAACCCTAACCCCTACCCTAACCCTAACACGTACCCTAATCCTAACCCGTACCCTAAACCGAGCCCTAACCCTCAAACTAACCCTAACCCTAACCCTAACCCATACCCTACGCCGTACCCGAACCCGTACCCGAACCCGTACCCTAAGCCGTACCCTAACCCTAACCCTAACCCTAACCCTAAGCTACCCTTGACTGCTTCTGCCTCCAATATATTTCCTAAGCACTAGTGTTTTAAGGAACAGGTTAAAAAGAGAATCCTAATGTGATTTCTTGATAATGGGTGTGTTCCTTATCTTCTCCTAGTGTCTAAACTCTTCTCCATGGCTGGACCCCCAAATAATATTACTTGACGTGCTAAGGGGTATCTAGAGAGTGGGATAGGTTTAATATCTACCCTAATCCTAACGCGTACCCTAACCCTGACCCCTACCCTAACCCTTACACGTACCCTAATCCTAACACGTACCCTAAACCGAGCCCTAACCCTAAAACTAACCCTAACCCTATCCCTAACCCATACACTACGCCGTACCCGAACCCGTACCCGAACCCGTACCCTAAGCCGTACCCTAAACCTAACCCTAACCATAAGCTACCCTTGACTGCTTCTGCCTCCAATAGATTTCCTAAGCACTAGTGTTTTAAGGAACAGGTTAAAAAGACAATCCTAATGTGATTTCTTGATATTGGGTGTGTTCCTTACCTTATCCTAGTGTCTAAACTCTTCTCCATGGCTGGACCCCCAAATAATATTCCTTGACGTGCTAAGGGGTATCTAAAGAGTGGGATAGGTTTAATAACTACCCTAACCCTAACGCGTACCCTAACCCTAACCCCTACCATATCCCTAACACGTACCCTAATCCTAACCCGTACCCTAAACCGAGCCCTAACCCTCAAACGAACCCTAACCCTAACCCTAACCCATACCCTACGCCGTACCCGAACCCGTACCCGAACCCGTACCCTAAGCCGTACCCTAACCCTAACCCTAACCCTAACCCTAAGCTACCCTTGACTGCTTCTGCCTCCAATAGATTTCCTAAGCACTAGTGTTTTAAGGAACAGGTTAAAAAGAGAATCCTAATGTGATTTCTTGATAATGGGTGTGTTCCTTATCTTCTCCTAGTGTCTAAACTCTTCTCCATGGCTGGACCCCCAAATAATATTCCTTGACGTGCTAAGGGGTATCTAGAGAGTCGGATAGGTTTAATAACGACCCTAACCCTAACGCGTATCCTAAGCCTAACCCCTACCCTAACCCTAACACGTACCCTAATCCTAACCCGTACCCTAAACCGAGCCCTAACCCTCAAACTAACCCTAACCCTAACCCTAACCCATACTCTACACTGTACCCGAACCCGTACCCGAACCCGTACCCTAAGACATACCCTAACCCTAACCCTAACCCTAACCCTAACCCTAAGCTACCCTTTACTGCTTCTGCCTCCAAAAATTTCCTAAGCACTAGTGTTTTAAGGAACAGGTTAAAAAGACAATCCTAATGTGATTTCTTGATAATGGGTGTGTTCCTTATCTTCTCCTAGTGTCTAAACTCTTCTCCATGGCTGGACCCCCAAATAATATTCCTTGACGTGCTAAGTGGTATCTAGAGAGTGGGATAGGTTTAATAACTACCCTAACCCTAACGCGTACCCTAACCCTAACCCCTACCCTAACCCTAACACGTACCCTAATCCTAACCCGTACCCTAAACCGAGCCCTAACCCTAAAACTAACCCTAACCCTAACCCATACCCTACGCCGTACCCGTACCCGTACCCGAACCTGAACCCTAAGCCGTACCCTAACCCTAACCCTAACCCTAAGCTACCCTTTACTGCTTCTGCCTCCAATAGATTTCCTAAGCACTAGTGTTTTAAGGAACAGGTTAAAAAGAGAATCCTAATGTGATTTCTTGATAATGGGTGTGTTCCTTATCTTCTCCTAGTGTCTAAACTCTTCTCCATGGCTGGACCCCCAAATAATATTCCTTGACGTGCTAAGGTGTATCTAGAGAGTCGGATAGGTTTAATAACTACCCTAACCCTAACGCGTACCCTAACCCTAACCCCTACCCTAACCCTAACACGTACCCTAATCCTAACCCGTAACCTAAACCGAGCCCTAACCCTCAAACTAACCCTAACCCTAACCCTAACCCATACCCTACACTGTACCCGAACCCGTACCCGAACCCGTACCCTAAGACATACCCTAACCCTAACCCTAACCCTAACCCTAACCCTAAGCTACCCTTGACTGCTTCTGCCTCCAATAGATTTCCTAAGCACTAGTGTTTTAAGGAACAGGTTAAAAAGACAATCCTAATGTGATTTCTTGATAATGGGTGTGTTCCTTACCTTATCCTAGTGTCTAAACTCTTCTCCATGGCTGGACCCCCAAATAATATTCCTTGACGTGCTAAGGGGTATCTAAAGAGTGGGATAGGTTTAATAACTACCCTAACCCTAACGCGTACCCTAACCCTAACCCCTACCCTAACCCTAACACGTACCCTAATCCTAACCCGTACCCTAAACCGAGCCCTAACCCTCAAACTAACCCAAACACTAACCCTAACCCATACCCTACGCCGTACCCGAACCCGTACCCGAACCCGTACCCTAAGCCGTACCCTAACCCTAACCCTAACCCTAACCCTAAGCTACCCGTGACTGCTTCTGCCTCCAATAGATTTCCTAAGCACTAGTGTTTTAAGGAACAGGTTAAAAAGAGAATCCTAATGTGATTTCTTGATAATGGGTGTGTTCCTTATCTTCTCCTAGTGTCTAAACTCTTCTCCATGGCTGGACCCCCAAATAATATTCCTTGACGTGCTAAGGGGTATCTAGAGAGTGGGATAGGTTTAATAACTACCCTAACCCTAACGCGTACCCTAACCCTAACCCCTACCCTAACCCTAAAACGTACCCTAATCCTAACCCGTACCCTAAACCGAGCCCTAACCCTAAAACTAACCCTAACCCTAACCCATACACTACGCCGTACCCGAACACGTACCCGAACCTGTACCCTAAGCCGTACCCTAACCCTAACCCTAACCCTAAGCTACCCTTGACTTTTTCTGCCTCCAATAGATTTCCTAAGCACTAGTGTTTTAAGGAACAGGTTAAAAAGACAATCCTAATGTGATTTCTTGATAATGGGTGTGTTCCTTATCTTCTCCTAGTGTCTAAAATCTTCTGCATGGCTGGACCCCCAAATAATATTCCTTGACGTGCTAAGGGGTATCTAGAGAGTGGGATAGGTTTAATAACTACCCTAACCCTAACGCGTACCCTAACCCTAACCCCTACCCTAACCCTAACACGTACCCTAATCCTAACCCGTACCCTAAACCGAGCCCTAACCCTCAAACTAACCCTAACCCTAACCCTAACCCATACCCTACGCCGTAACCGAACCATTACCCGAACCCGTACCCTAAGCCGTACCCTAACCCTAACCCTAACCCTAAGCTACCCTTGACTGCTTCTGCCTCCAATAGATTTCCTAAGCACTAGTGTTTTAAGGAACAGGTTAAAAAGAGAATCCTAATGTGATTTCTTGATAATGGGTGTGTTCCTTATCTTCTCCTAGTGTCTAAACTCTTCTCCATGGCTGGACCCCCAAATAATATTCCTTGACGTGCTAAGGGGTATCTAGAGAGTGGGATAGGTTTAATAACTACCCTAACCCTAACGCGTACCCTAACCCTAACCCCTACCCTAACCCTAAAACGTACCCTAATCCTAACCCGTACCCTAAACCGAGCCCTAACCCTAAAACTAACCCTAACCCTAACCCATACACTACGCCGTACCCGAACACGTACCCGAACCTGTACCCTAAGCCGTACCCTAACCTTAACCCTAACCCTAAGCTACCCTTGACTTTTTCTGCCTCCAATAGATTTCCTAAGCACTAGTGTTTTAAGGAACAAGTTAAAAAGACAATCCTAATGTGATTTCTTGATAATGGGTGTGTTCCTTATCTTCTCCTAGTGTCTAAACTCTTCTCCATGGCTGGACCCCCAAATAATATTCCTTGACGTGCTAAGGGGTATCTAGAGAGTGGGATAGGTTTAATAACTACCCTAACCCTAACGCGAACCCTAACCCTAAACCCTACCCTAACCCTAACACGTAACCTAATCCTTACCCGTACCCTAAACCGAGCCCTAACCCTAAAACTAACCCTAAGCCTAACCCTAACCCATACCCTACGCCGTACCCGAACCCGTACCCGAACCCGTACCCTAAGCCGTACCCTAACCCTAACCCTAACCCTAACCCTAACCCTAAGCTACCCTTGACTGCTTCTGCCTCCAATAGATTTCCTAAGCACTAGTGTTTTAAGGAACAGGTTAAAAAGAGAATCCTAATGTGATTTCTTGATAATGGGTGTGTTCCTTATCTTCTCCTAGTGTCTAAACTCTTCTCCATGGCTGGACCCCCAAATAATATTCCTTGACGTGCTAAGGGGTATCTAGAGAGTCGGATAGGTTTAATAACTACCCTAACCCTAACGCGTACCCTAACCCTAACCCCTACCCTAACCCTAACACGTACCCTAATCCTAACCCGTAACCTAAACCGAGCCCTAACCCTCAAACTAACCCTAACCCTAACCCTAACCCATACCCTACACTGTACCCGAACCCGTACCCGAACCCGTACCCTAAGACATACCCTAACCCTAACCCTAACCCTAACCCTAACCCTAAGCTACCCTTGACTGCTTCTGCCTCCAATAGATTTCCTAAGCACTAGTGTTTTAAGGAACAGGTTAAAAAGAGAATCCTAATGTGATTTCTTGATAATGGGTGTGTTCCTTATCTTCTCCTAGTGTCTAAACTCTTCTCCATGGCTGGACCCCCAAATAATATTCCTTGACGTGCTAAGTGGTATCTAGAGAGTGGGATAGGTTTAATAACTACCCTAACCCTAACGCGTACCCTAACCCTAACCCCTACCCTAACCCTAACACGTACCCTAATCCTAACCCGTACCCGAAACCGAGCCCTAACCCTAAAACTAACCCTAACCCTAACCCATACCCTACGCCGTACCCGTACCCGTACCCGAACCTGAACCCTAAGCCGTACCCTAACCCTAACCCTAACCCTAAGCTACCCTTTACTGCTTCTGCCTCCAATAGATTTCCTAAGCACTAGTGTTTTAAGGAACAGGTTAAAAAGACAATCCTAATGTGATTTCTTGATAATGGGTGTGTTCCTTACATTATCCTAGTGTCTAAACTCTTCTCCATGGCTGGACCCCCAAATAATATTCCTTGACGTGCTAAGGGGTATCTAAAGAGTGGGATAGGTTTAATAACTACCCTAACCCTAACGCGTACCCTAACCCTAACCCCTACCCTAACCCTAACACGTACCCTAATCCTAACCCGTACCCTAAACCGAGCCCTAACCCTCAAACTAACCCAAACCCTAACCCTAACCCATACCCTACGCCGTACCCGAACCCGTACCCGAACCCGTACCCTAAGCCGTACCCTAACCCTAACCCTAACCCTAACCCTAAGCTACCCGTGACTGCTTCTGCCTCCAATAGATTTCCTAAGCACTAGTGTTTAAAGGAACAGGTTAAAAAGAGAATCCTAATGTGATTTCTTGATAATGGGTGTGTTCCTTATCTTCTCCTAGTGTCTAAACTCTTCTCCATGGCTGGACCCCCAAATAATATTCCTTGACGTGCTAAGGGGTATCTAGAGAGTGGGATAGGTTTAATAACTACCCTAACCCTAACGCGTACCCTAACCCTAACCCCTACCCTAACCCTAAAACGTACCCTAATCCTAACCCGTACCCTAAACCGAGCCCTAACCCTAAAACTAACCCTAACCCTAACCCATACACTACGCCGTACCCGAACACGTACCCGAACCTGTACCCTAAGCCGTACCCTAACCCTAACCCTAACCCTAAGCTACCCTTGACTTTTTCTGCCTCCAATAGATTTCCTAAGCACTAGTGTTTTAAGGAACAGGTTAAAAAGACAATCCTAATGTGATTTCTTGATAATGGGTGTGTTCCTTATCTTCTCCTAGTGTCTAAACTCTTCTGCATGGCTGGACCCCCAAATAATATTCCTTGACGTGCTAAGGGGTATCTAGAGAGTGGGATAGGTTTAATAACTACCCTAACCCTAACGCGTACCCTAACCCTAACCCCTACCCTAACCCTAACACGTACCCTAATCCTAACCCGTACCCTAAACCGAGCCCTAACCCTCAAACTAACCCTATCCCTAACCCTAACCCATACCCTACGCCGTAACCGAACCATTACCCGAACCCGTACCCTAAGCCGTACCCTAACCCTAACCCTAACCCTAACCCTAAGCTACCCTTGACTGCTTCTGCCTCCAATAGATTTCCTAAGCACTAGTGTTTTAAGGAACAGGTTAAAAAGAGAATCCTAATGTGATTTCTTGATAATGGGTGTGTTCCTTATCTTCTCCTAGTGTCTAAACTCTTCTCCATGGCTGGACCCCCAAATAATATTACTTGACGTGCTAAGGGGTATCTAGAGAGTGGGATAGGTTTAATATCTACCCTAACCCTAACGCGTACCCTAACCCTGACCCCTACCCTAACCCTTACACGTACCCTAATCCTAACACGTACCCTAAACCGAGCCCTAACCCTAAAACTAACCCTAACCCTATCCCTAACCCATACACTACGCCGTACCCGAACCCGTACCCGAACCCGTACCCTAAGCCGTACCCTAACCCTAACCCTAACCATAAGCTACCCTTGACTGCTTCTGCCTCCAATAGATTTCCTAAGCACTAGTGTTTTAAGGAACAGGTTAAAAAGACAATCCTAATGTGATTTCTTGATATTGGGTGTGTTCTTTACCTTATCCTAGTGTCTAAACTCTTCTCCATGGCTGGACCCCCAAATAATATTCCTTGACGTGCTAAGGGGTATCTAAAGAGTGGGATAGGTTTAATAACTACCCTAACCCTAACGCGTACCCTAACCCTAACCCCTACCATATCCCTAACACGTACCCTAATCCTAACCCGTACCCTAAACCGAGCCCTAACCCTCAAACGAACCCTAACCCTAACCCTAACCCATACCCTACGCCGTACCCGAACCCGTACCCGAACCCGTACCCTAAGCCGTACCCTAACCCTAACCCTAACCCTAACCCTAAGCTACCCTTGACTGCTTCTGCCTCCAATAGATTTCCTAAGCACTAGTGTTTTAAAGAACAGGTTAAAAAGAGAATCCTAATGTGATTTCTTGATAATGGGTGTGTTCCTTATCTTCTCCTAGTGTCTAAACTCTTCTCCATGGCTGGACCCCCAAATAATATTCCTTGACGTGCTAAGGGGTATCTGGAGAGTCGGATAGGTTTAATAACTACCCTAACCCTAACGCGTATCCTAAGCCTAACCCCTACCCTAACCCTAACACGTAACCTAATCCTAACACGTACCCTAAACCGAGCCCTAACCCTCAAACTAACCCTAACCCTAACCCTAACCCATACCCTACACTGTACCCGAACCCGTACCCGAACCCGTACCCTAAGACATACCCTAACCCTAACCCTAACCCTAACCCTAACCCTAACCCTAAGCTACCCTTGACTGCTTCTGCCTCCAATAGATTTCCTAAGCACTAGTGTTTTAAGGAACAGGTTAAAAAGACAATCCTAATGTGATTTCTTGATAATGGGTGTGTTCCTTATCTTCTCCTAGTGTCTAAACTCTTCTCCATGGCTGGACCCCCAAATAATATTCCTTGACGTGCTAAGTGGTATCTAGAGAGTGGGATAGGTTTAATAACTACCCTAACCCTAACGCGTACCCTAACCCTAACCCCTACCCTAACCCTAACACGTACCCTAATCCTAACCCGTACCCTAAACCGAGCCCTAACCCTAAAACTAACCCTAACCCTAACCCATACCCTACGCCGTACCCGTACCCGTACCCGAACCTGAACCCTAAGCCGTACCCTAACCCTAACCCTAACCCTAAGCTACCCTTTACTGCTTCTGCCTCCAATAGATTTCCTAAGCACTAGTGTTTTAAGGAACAGGTTAAAAAGAGAATCCTAATGTGATTTCTTGATAATGGGTGTGTTCCTTATCTTCTCCTAGTGTCTAAACTCTTCTCCATGGCTGGACCCCCAAATAATATTCCTTGACGTGCTAAGGGGTATCTAGAGAGTGGGATAGGTTTAATAACTACCCTAACCCTAACGCGTACCCTAACCCTAACCCCTACCCTAACCCTAAAACGTACCCTAATCCTAACCCGTACCCTAAACCGAGCCCTAACCCTAAAACTAACCCTAACCCTAACCCATACACTACGCCGTACCCGAACACGTACCCGAACCTGTACCCTAAGCCGTACCCTAACCCTAACCCTAACCCTAAGCTACCCTTGACTTTTTCTGCCTCCAATAGATTTCCTAAGCACTAGTGTTTTAAGGAACAGGTTAAAAAGACAATCCTAATGTGATTTCTTGATAATGGGTGTGTTCCTTATCTTCTCCTAGTGTCTAAACTCTTCTGCATGGCTGGACCCCCAAATAATATTCCTTGACGTGCTAAGGGGTATCTAGAGAGTGGGATAGGTTTAATAACTACCCTAACCCTAACGCGTACCCTAACCCTAACCCCTACCCTAACCCTAACACGTACCCTAATCCTAACCCGTACCCTAAACCGAGCCCTAACCCTCAAACTAACCCTAACCCTAACCCTAACCCATACCCTACGCCGTTACCGAACCATTACCCGAACCCGTACCCTAAGCCGTACCCTAACCCTAACCCTAACCCTAACCCTAAGCTACCCTTGACTGCTTCTGCCTCCAATAGATTTCCTAAGCACTAGTGTTTTAAGGAACAGGTTAAAAAGAGAATCCTAATGTGATTTCTTGATAATGGGTGTGTTCCTTATCTTCTCCTAGTGTCTAAACTCTTCTCCATGGCTGGACCCCCAAATAATATTCCTTGACGTGCTAAGGGGTATCTAGAGAGTGGGATAGGTTTAATATCTACCCTAACCCTAACGCGTACCCTAACCCTAACCCCTACCCTAACCCTTACACGTACCCTAATCCTAACACGTACCCTAAACCGAGCCCTAACCCTAAAACTAACCCTAACCCTATCCCTAACCCATACACTACGCCGTACCCGAACCCGTACCCGAACCCGTACCCTAAGCCTTACCCTAACCCTAAACCTAACCATAAGCTACCCTTGACTGCTTCTGCCTCCAATAGATTTCCTAAGCACTAGTGTTTTAAGGAACAGGTTAAAAAGAGAATCCTAATGTGATTTCTTGATAATGGGTTTGTTCCTTATCTTATCCTACTGTCTAAACTCTTCTCCATGGCTGGACCCCCAAATAATATTCCTTGACGTGATAAGGGGTATCTAGAGAGTGGGATAGGTTTAATAACTACCCTAACCCTAACACGTACCCCAACCCTAACCACTACCCTAACCCTAACACGTACCCTAATCCTAACCCGTATCCTAAACCGAGCCCTAACCCTAAAACTAACCCTAACCCTAACCCTAACCCATACCCTACGCCGTATCCGAACCCGTACCCGCACCCGTACCCTAAGCCGTACCCTAACCCTAACCCTAACCATAACCCTAAGCTACCCTTGACTGCTTCTGCCTACAACAGTTTTCCTAAGCACTAGTGTTTTAAGGAACAGGTTAAAAAGAGAATCCTAATGTGATTTCTTGATAATGGGTGTGTTCCTTATCTTCTCCTAGTGTCTAAACTCTTCTCCATGGCTGGACCCCCAAATAATATTCCTTGACGTGCTAAGGGGTATCTAGAGAGTGGGATAGGTTTAATAACTACCCTAACCCTAACGCGTACCCTAACCCTAACACCTACCCTAACCCTAACACGTACCCTAATCCTATCCCGTACCCTAAACCGAGCCCTAACCCTCAAACTAACCCTACCCCTAACCCATACCCTACGCCGTACCCGAACCCGTACCCGAACCCGTACCCTAAGCCGTACCCTAACCCTAACCCTAACCCTAACCCTAAGCTACCCTTGACTGCTTCTGCCTCCAATAGATTTCCTAAGCACTAGTGTTTTAAGGAACAGGTTAAAAAGAGAATCCTAATGTGATTTCTTGATAATGGGTGTGTTCCTTATCTTCTCCTAGTGTCTAAACTCTTCTCCATGGCTGGACCCCCAAATAATATTCCTTGACGTGCTAAGGGGTATCTAGAGAGTGGAATAGGTTTAATAACTACCCTAACCCTAACGCGTACCCTAACCCTAACCCCTACCCTAACCCTAACACGTACCCTAATCCTAATACGTATCCTAAACCGAGCCCTAACCCTCAAAATTACCCTAACCCTGACCCTAACCGTAAAACCCTAACCCTAAATCCCTAACCCTAACCCTAAACCGTACACTAACCCGTACCCTAACCCGTACCCTAAACCTAACCCGTACCCTAATCCGTACCCTAACCCATACCTGAACCCTAACCCTTTCCCTAACCCGTACCCTAAACCTAACCCATTCCCTAACCCGAACCCTTACGCATACCGTAACCCTAACCCGTACCCGAAACCTAAAAGTAACCCTAACCCTAACCCATACCCTACGCAATACCCTCACCCGTACCGTAACCCGTGCCCTAATCCGTACCCTAACCCTAACCGTTACCCTAACCCTAAACCATACCCGAAGCCGTTCCCTCACCCGTACGCTAACTTGTACCCTAAGCCGTACCGTAACTCTAACCCTAGCCCTAACCCTAACCCTAATGCTAACCCTAACCCTAACCCTAACCCCGAACCCTAACCTCTAACCCCTCACCCTAACCCTAAAACTGTAACCCTAACCTTAACCCTCGACTTTACCCTAACCCTGTCCAGAGCAAATTTCCTGCCTCTTATGATAACTGAAGCCCTTTTGTTGTGCCTAGCTTGAGCCCTGAATTTAGTCCCAAGGCTGTGACACTTTCCTTAACTCAGGCCTAGATGCTTGTCCTAAATCCGGCCCTGACTCTATCTGTAACTAAGCCCCTAACTCTATTCCTAACTCAGGCCCTGACACTGTACCTAACAGAGACCCACATGCTTGTTCTAACTAAGTCCTTGACACTGTGCCTAACTAAGGCCCTGCTGCCGTCAATACCTAATGTCCTGACACTATCCTGAGCTAATTTCCTGACCCATCTCTTACCAAGGTCCTGAAATTGTCCCTATGTAAGCCCTGACGCTGTCCCTAAGTGAGGCCCTGAGGCTGTGCCTAACAGAGGCCCTGATAATGTCTTGAACAAAGTCCCTGAGGCTGATCCTACCGAGGCCCTTATGCTGCTCCTAAGTCATGCCCTGATACTATCCCTAGCTAAGGCCCTGACGCTAGGCCTCACTCAAGCCCTGTCGCTCTCCCTAAGTCCGGCTCTGACGCTGTCCCTACCTGAAGCCCTGACACTGGGCCTAAATTAGGCCCTGATGCTCTAAAGCACTAAGGTCTTGACAGTATCCGTGAAAAAAATGCAGAGCAGTAGCTGCGGCCTCATGGAAACTGCTGCACGCCTCCACTTCTGCGCGGCAATTCAGGGCCTTACCTTGAGGCAAGTGCTCATGCTGAATGTCCCATCAGCGACACAGCATGGTAGGATGCTGACTTTCTCCTTGAGTAGCGTGACTTCAGGTACGAGGTCCTCGAAGAATTCCAAGCAGAGTCTTTTCTCAGGGCAGCTCAGACGGGGGCCAAGACGAAGGCTTCCATGGCACGTTGGACTGGCTAGAAATGTGGTCCTGAGGCTGTTCGAGTGCTCTGGAAATGTAACTCTCCTTAAGGAACGTGCAGTGTGTTGCCCATCCCCCGGCATACACAGAGGGCCTCCGAGGGACCGACCTTTGGGCCTCCATGTTGCTCAGCAGGCCCACAGGGGCCTGCAGGAACTCAGTGATCTTGGAGGGAAAATGATGCACACCCGATGGGCCTAGGAGTCCTGAAAAGGGTACTTCCTTTAAAATAGAGCAGAACAGCGACTAAGACCTCATGGAAACAGCTGCATGCCTCCCTTTCTGCACAGCTACTCAGGGCCTTACCTCGAGGCAAGTACTCACGTTGAGTTTCCCTTTAGCTCTAGAGCGTGGCAGGATGAGCTCCATACCGGCCATGGAAGCACCCGGTTTAGATAGAGAAAACTCATTTTCTTCCCAGAGCCAGGCCTACAGTGGCTAGAAGTCTGTCAACAGCAGTCAATTTCAGGTAGCTTCAAGGAAGTATGAATGGAGCTTTCAAAATGGGAAAGCAAGGCTACTTCCATCAGGCCCCCATTTCCATGGGCTCACGCAGCATACATCCCTGTGGTTTCTAACAAGTCCAAAGAGACACAGGTGACCCAGTGGTTCCTTCCCTGAATCAACTCCTCGAAGCAGGGTGTTCTGCATCAAGCGAACTGCCTCAACCAGTGAACGCCCTAGCTAGGCCCCCGGGCCTGTGGCTCTTCAAAAGCCTGCAGTGTTCCACGAGGAACTGGGCTTCCGTTGCAGTCGGAAGGCAAGCCGACTTTCTCCTGGAGGCAGGGTGACTTCAGGCAGGAGGTCCTAGATGGAATGCGAAGCCGAGCGTTTTTCTCAGTGCAGCTCAGTCTAAGGCAATGAGTCAGACTTCCATGGCATATTGGATGCGCTAGAACGGTGCTGGCCAACCTGTAGGAGTGCTGGGCAAAACAAGCTCTCCCAAGAAAGGGTGCAGTGTTTTGTCCTACCCTCGGCATACACAGAGCCACTCCAAAGGGCTACGGGCCTGGATGTTGCTCAGCAGGCCCAGGGGAGCCTGGGGGTACTCAGTGTTCTTGCAGGGACTAGGGTGCCCACACGAGGCTCCTAGGTGTCCCGAAAAGCCTACTGCCGTTAAAATACTGCAGAGCAGCGGCTACGGCCTCGTGGAAACTGCTGCACGCCTCCGCTTCTGCGTGGCAATTCAGGGCCTTACCCTAACCCTAAGCCCAGTCCTAACAAAGGCCATGAACCTGCCCCTGACTCAGTCCCTGATACAATAGCTAACTAAGGCTCTGATGCTAGTCCTACCTAAGGCCCTGACACTGGCCCTAACGAAGGCCCTGACACTACTCCTAACTCAGGCCCTGACACGATACCTAACAAAGGCTATAATGCTAGTCCTAACTAAGGCCCTGACACTGTCCTAACTAAGACCTTGACACTACACCTAACTCAGGCCCTGACACTGTCCCTAACTAAGGCCCTGACACTACTCCTAACCCAGGCCCTGACATGATACCTAACGAAGGCTCTGATGCTACTTCTCACTAAGGCCCTGACACCGTCCCGAACTAAGTTCTTGACACTACACCTAACTCAGGCCCTGACACTGTCCCTAACAAAGGCCCTGCTGCCGTCAATATCTAAAGTGCTGACACTATCCTGAGCTTCTATCCTGACTTATCTCTCACTAAGGTCCTGAAACTGTCCCTAAGCGAGGCCCTGAGGCTGTCCCTAACAGAGGCCCTGAGAATATCTTGAACCAAGATCCTGATGCTGATCCTACAGAGGCCCTTATGCTCCTCCTAAGCCTTGCCTCGACACTGCCCTTACCTATGGCCATGACGCTTGTCCTAAATAAGGCCCTGATTCTCTCAATAACTAAGGCCTTGAAACTATCTCTCGTTCATTTCCTGACCTTACCCCTAGCCCATAACCTGACTCAGTCCAGAGCTAATGTCCTGCCTCTCATGCTACCTGAAGCCCTAATGCTGTCCCTAACTAAGGCCCTGACTAGTCCTAACTAAGCCCCTGACACGGACTGTAATTAAGGCCCGGAAGCTGTCCCTAAAGTAGGCCCTGCTGCTGGCAATAACTGAAGTGCTGACACTATCCTCAGCTAATATACTGACCCATCTCTAACCAAGGTCCTGACACTATCCCTAAGTCAGCCCTGACGCTGTCCCTAAAGACAGCCGTGCGGCTCTTCCTAACACAGGCCCTGAAGCTATCCCTAACTGAGGCCCTAACACTATTCCTAAGTCAGACCCTGACACTGTCCCTAACAAAGGCTCTGATGCTAGTCCTAACTCAGGCCCTGACACCGTCCCAAACTAAGGCCCTGACACTACACCTAACTTAGGCCCTGACACTACACCTAACTCAGGCCCTGACACTGTCCCTAACTAAGGCCCTGCTGCCGTCAGTACCTAATGTCCTGACACTATCCTGAGCTAATTTCCTGACCCATCTCTTACCAAGGTCCTGAAATTGTCCCTATGTAAGCCCTGACGCTGTCCCTAAGTGAGGCCCTGAGGCTGTGCCTAACAGAGGCCCTGATAATGTCTTGAACAAAGTCCCTGAGGCTGATCCTACCGAGGCCCTTATGCTGCTCCTAAGTCATGCCCTGATACTATCCCTAGCTAAGGCCCTGACGCTAGGCCTCACTCAAGCCCTGTCGCTCTCCCTAAGTCCGGCTCTGACGCTGTCCCTACCTGAAGCCCTGACACTGGGCCTAAATTAGGCCCTGATGCTCTAAAGCACTAAGGTCTTGACAGCATCCGTGAAAAAACTGCAGAGCAGTAGCTGCGGCCTCATGGAAACTGCTGCACGCCTCCGCTTCTGCGCGGCAATTCAGGGCCTTACCTTGAGGCAAGTGCTCACGCTGAATGTCCCATCAGCGACACAGCATGGTAGGATGCTGACTTTCTCCTTGAGTAGCGTGACTTCAGGTACGAGGTCCTCGAAGAATTCCAAGCAGAGTCTTTTCTCAGGGCAGCTCAGACGGGGGCCAAGACGAAGGCTTCCATGGCACGTTGGACTGGCTAGAAATGTGGTCCTGAGGCTGTTCGAGTGCTCTGGAAATGTAACTCTCCTTAAGGAATGTGCAGTGTGTTGCCCATCCCCCGGCATACACAGAGGGCCTCCGAGGGACCGACCTTTGGGCCTCCATGTTGCTCAGCAGGCCCACAGGGGCCTGCAGGAACTCAGTGATCTTGGAGGGAAAATGATGCACACCCGATGGGCCTAGGAGTCCTGAAAAGGGTACTTCCTTTAAAATAGAGCAGAACAGCGACTAAGACCTCATGGAAACAGCTGCATGCCTCCCTTTCTGCACAGCTACTCAGGGCCTTACCTCGAGGCAAGTACTCACGTTGAGTTTCCCTTTAGCTCTAGAGCGTGGCAGGATGAGCTCCATACCGGCCATGGAAGCACCCGGTTTAGATAGAGAAAACTCATTTTCTTCCCAGAGCCAGGCCTACAGTGGCTAGAAGTCTGTCAACAGCAGTCAATTTCAGGTAGCTTCAAGGAAGTATGAATGGAGCTTTCAAAATGGGAAAGCAAGGCTACTTCCATCAGGCCCCCATTTCCATGGGCTCACGCAGCATACATCCCTGTGGTTTCTAACAAGTCCAAAGAGACACAGGTGACCCAGTGGTTCCTTCCCTGAATCAACTCCTCGAAGCAGGGTGTTCTGCATCAAGCGAACTGCCTCAACCAGTGAACGCCCTAGCTAGGCCCCCGGGCCTGTGGCTCTTCAAAAGCCTGCAGTGTTCCACGAGGAACTGGGCTTCCGTTGCAGTCGGAAGGCAAGCCGACTTTCTCCTGGAGGCAGGGTGACTTCAGGCAGGAGGTCCTAGATGGAATGCGAAGCCGAGCGTTTTTCTCAGTGCAGCTCAGTCTAAGGCAATGAGTCAGACTTCCATGGCATATTGGATGCGCTAGAACGGTGCTGGCCAACCTGTAGGAGTGCTGGGCAAAACAAGCTCTCCCAAGAAAGGGTGCAGTGTTTTGTCCTACCCTCGGCTTAGCATCCTGCTTAATATCCTGACCCACATCTTACCAAGGTCCTGAAACTGTCCCAAAGTAAGCCCTGACGCTGTCCCTAAGTGAGGCCCTGAGGCTGTTCCTAAAAGAGTCCCTGAGAATGTCTTTAACGAAGACCCTATTGCTGATAATACAGAGGCCCTTATGCTGCTCCTAGGGCATACCCTGACACTGTGCCTCACTCAGGCCCTAAAGATAGCCCTCACTTAGGCCCTGTTGACGTACCTTAGTTAGGATCTGATGCTGTCCCTAAATCAAGCCCTGACACTGATCAAGATTAAGGCCCTTCCACTGGTCCTACCTAAGGTCTTGATGCTCTCAATAACTAAGGACTTCACGCTATCCCTGGCTCATTTCCTGACACTACCCCTGGCCTGGAACCTGTCTCTGTCCCGAGCTAATGTCCTGCCTCTTATCCTCACTGAAGCCCTAATGCTCTCCCTAACTAAGGCCCTGACTAGTCCTAACTAAGGCCCTGACACTGTCTCTAACTAAGGCCTGGAATCTGTTCCTAATATAGGCCCTGCTGCCGGCAATGACTAAAATCCGGACACTATCCTGAGCTAATATCCTGACCCATCTCTAACCAAGGTCCTGACACCGTCCCTAAGAAAGCCCTAAGTGAAGACCTGAGGCTGTGCCTAACTCAGGCCCTGATCATGTCTGTAACTAAGACCCTAATGCTGATGCAACAAAGGCCTTGATGCTGGTCCTACATCATGCCCTGACAGTGTCCCCAGCTAAGGGCCTGACGCTAGGCCTCACTCAGGCCCTGTCGCTCTCCTTAAGTCAGGCTCTGATGCTGTCCCTACCTGAAGCCCTGACACTGGGCCTAAATTAGGCCCTGATGCTCTAAGTAACTAAGGTCTTGACACTATCCCTAGGTCATGTCCTGACACTATCCCTAGACCTTAACCTAACCTTGTCTTTAACTAATGTCGAGCCTCTTATGCTAACTAAATCCCTGATGCTGTGCCTAACTCAGGCCCTGAAATTAGTCTCGAGGCCGTGACCCTATCCCTGGGGCCTGGAGGCTCATCCTAACTCAGGCCCTGACACTGTCCCTAACTAAGGCCCTGACACTACACCTAACTCAGTCCCTGACACTGTACCTAACAAAGGCTCTGATGCTAGTCCTAAGTCAGGCGCTGACACTGTCTCTAAGGCCCTGCTGCCGTCAATATCTAAAGTCCTGACATTATCCTGAGCTAATGTCCTCACCCATGTCTTACCAAGTTCCTGAAACTGTCCCAAAGTAAGCCCTGATGCTGTCCCTAAAAGAGGCCCTGAGGCTGTGCCTAAAAGAGGCCCTGAGAAGGTCTTTAATAAAGACCCGAATGCTGATCCTACAGAGGCCCTTATGCTGCTCCTACAGAGGCCCTTATGCTGCTCCTAGGGCATGCCCTGACACTGTCCCTCAATCAGGCCCTAAATGTAGGCCTCACTTAAGCCCTGTTCCATACCTTAGTTATGCTCTGATGCTGTCCGTACGTGAAGCCCTGACACTGGTCCTGACTAAGGCCCTGACGTTGGTCCTAACTAAGGCCCTGATGCTCTCAATAACTAAGGTCTTCACACTATCCCTAGCTCATTTCCTGACACTATCGCTGGCCTGGAAGCTGACTCTGTCCCGAGCTAATGTCCTGCCTCTTATCCTCACTGAAGCCCTAATGCTCTCCCTAACTAAGGCCCTGACTAGTCCTAACTAAGGCCCTGACACTGTCTCTAACTAAGGCCTGGAATCTGTTCCTAATATAGGCCCTGCTGCCGGCAATGACTAAAATCCGGACACTATCCTGAGCTAATGTCCTGACCCATTTCTAACCAAGGTCCTGACACTGTCCCTAAAAAAGCCCTGTGGCTGTTCCTAAGTGAAGACCTGAGGCTGTGCCTAACTCAGACCCTGAAGCTATGCGTAACTGAGGCCTTGACGCTGTGACTAACTCAGGCCCTGAACATGTCTTTAACTAAGACCCTAATGCTGATGCAACAAAGGCCTTGATGCTGGTCCTACATCATGCCCTGACAGTGTCCCCAGCTAAGGGCCTGACGCTAGGCCTCACTCGGGCCCTGTCGCTCTCCCAGAGTCAGGCACTGACGCTGTCCCTACCTGAAGCCCTGATACTGGTTCTAAATAAGGCCTTGATACTCTCAGTGACTAAGGTCTTGACACAATCCCTAGGTCATTTCCTGACACGATCCCTAGACTTTACCCTAACCCTGTCCCTAGCAAATGTCCTGCTTTTTATGCTAACTGAAGCCCTTATGCTCTGCCTAACTCAGGCCCTGAATTTAGTCCCAAGGCCGTGACACTGTCCCTAACTAAGGCCTAGATGCTCGTCCTAAATCCAGCCCTGACACGGTCCCAAACTAAGGCCCTACCAGTGTTCCTAACTCAGGCCCTGACACTGTCCCTAACTAAGGCTCTGCTGCCATCAATATCTAAAGTCCTGACAGTATCCTGTGCTTATATCCTAACTCATCTCTTATTGAGGTCCTGAAACTGGATCTAAGTAAGCCTTGACGCTGTCCCTAAGTGAGGTCCTGAGGCTGTCCCTAACAGAGGCCCTGATAATGTCTTTAACAAAGTCCCTGAGGCTGATCCTACCGAGGCCCTTATGCTGCTCCTAAGTCATGCCCTGATACTATCCTTAGCTACGGCCCTGATGCTAGGCCTCACTCAAGTCCTGTCGCTCTCCCTAAGTCCGGCTCTGACGCTGTCCCTACCTGAAGCCCTGACACTGGGCCTAAATTAGGCCCTGATGTTCTAAGTAACTAAGGTCTTGACACTATCCCTAGGTCATGTCCTGACACTATCCCTAGACCTTAACCTAACCTTGTCTTTAACTAATGTCGAGCCTCTTATGCTAACTAATTCCCTGATGCTGTGCCTAACTAAGGCCCTGAAATTAGTCCCGAGGCCATGACCCTGTCCCTGAGGCCTGGAGGCTCGTCCTAACTCAGGCCCTGACACTGTCCCTAACTAAGGCCTTGACACTACTCCTAACTCAGTCCCTGACACTGTACCTAACAAAGGCTCTGATGCTAGTCCTAAGTCAGGCCCTGACACTGTCTCTAACAAAGGCCCTGCTGCCGTCAATATCTAAAGTCCTGACAGTATCCTGAGCTAATATCCTGACCCACGTCTTACCAAGGTCCTGAAACTGTCCCAAAGTAAGCCCTGACGCTGTCCCTAAGTGAGGCCCTGAGGCTGTTCCTAAAAGAGTCCCTGAGAATGTCTTTAACGAAGACCCTATTGCTGATAATACAGAGGCCCTTATGCTGCTCCTAGGGCATACCCTGACACTGTGTCTCACTCAGGCCCTAAAGATAGCCCTCACTTAGGCCCTGTTGACGTACCTTAGTTAGGATCTGATGCTGTCCCTAAATCAAGCCCTGACACTGATCAAGATTAAGGCCCTTCCACTGGTCCTACCTAAGGTCTTGATGCTCTCAATAACTAAGGACTTCACGCTATCCCTGGCTCATTTCCTGACACTACCCCTGGCCTGGAACCTGTCTCTGTCCCGAGCTAATGTCCTGCCTCTTATCCTCACTGAAGCCCTAATGCTCTCCCTAACTAAGGCCCTGACTAGTCCTAACTAAGGCCCTGACACTGTCTCTAACTAAGGCTTGGAATCTGTTCCTAATATAGGCCCTGCTGCCGGCAATGACTAAAATCCGGACACTATCCTGAGCTAATATCCTGACCCTTTCTCTAACCAAGGTCCTGACACCGTCCCTAAGAAAGCCCTGTGGCTGTCCCTAAGTGAAGACCTGAGGCTGTGCCTAACTCAGGCCCTGAAGCTTTCCCTAACTGAGGCCTTGACGCTGTGACTAACTCAGGCCCTGATCATGTCTTTAACTAAGACCCTAATGCTGATGCAACAAAGGCCTTGATGCTGGTCCTACATCATGCCCTGACAGTGTCCCCAGCTAAGGGCCTGACGCTAGGCCTCACTCAGGCCCTGTCGCTCTCCCTAAGTCAGGCTCTGACGCTGTCCCTACCTGAAGCTCTGACACTGTCCTAAATGAGGCCCTGATACTGTCAGTAACTAAGGCCTTGACACTATCCCTAGGTCATTTCCTGACACGATCCCTAAACTTTACCATAACCCTGTCCCTAGCAAATGTCCTGCCTCTTAAGCTAACTGAAGCCCTTATGCTGTGAATACCTCAGGCCGTGAATTTAGTCCCAAGACCGTGACACTGTCCCTAACTAAGGCCTAGATGCCTGCCCTAAATCCCGCCCTGACACTGTCCCTAACTAAGGCCCTAACACTATTCCTAACTCAGGCCCTGAAACTGTACTTAACAGATGCCCAGATGCTAGTCCTAACTAAGGCCTTGACACTGTCCCTAACTAAGGCCCTGCTGCCGTCAATACCTAATGTCCTGACACTATCCTGAGCTAATTTCCTGACCCATCTCTTACCAAGGTCCTGAAATTGTCCCTATGTAAGCCCTGACGCTGTCCCTAAGTGAGGTCCTGAGGCTGTCCCTAACAGAGGCCCTGATAATGTTTTTAACAAACCCCTTAGGCTGTTCCTACTGAGGCCCTTATGCTGCTCCTAAGTCATGCCCTGACACTGTCCCCAGCTAAGGCCCTGACTCTAGGCCTCACTCAGGCCCTGTCGCTCTCCCTAAGTCAGGCAAGACGCTGTCCCTACCTGAAGCCCTGACACTGGTCCTAAATTAGGCACTGATGCTCTAAGTAGCTATGGTCTTGACACTATCCCTAGGTCATTTCCTGACACTATCCCTAGACCTTAACCTAACCTTGTCTTTAGCTCATGTCAAGCCTCTTATGCTAACTAAATCCCTGATGCTGTCCCTAACTAAGGCCCTGAAATTAGTCCCGAGGCCGTGAACCTGTTCCTCACTGAGGCCTGGAAGCTGTCCTTAAAAAAGGCCCTCAACTTATCTCTAACTGAGGCCCTGACACTCTCCCTCACTAAGGACTGAGGCTGTCTCTATCTAAGGCCCTGAGTCTGTCTTTAACTAATGGCCTCACTCTTTCCCTAACAAAGGCCCTGACACAGTCCCTAACTAAGGCCCTGACACCGTCCCTAATAACATGAGCTGTCCCTCATTGATGCCCTGATGAGGCCTATAAATGATGTACTGAAGACGGCACTAATGTCCTGACGATGTCACTAAAGACCCAAAATGCCTCTTACTAAGGCCCTCAAATTACCTCTAACTGAGGCCCTAAAGATGTCCATAACTAAGTCTCTGACACTATCTCTAACTAAGACCCTCAAGTTATCTTTAACTGAGGCCATGACAGTGTCCCTAAGGAAGAACTTGACACTGTCTCTAACTAAGGCCCTGAGTCTCTCTTTACCTAACGGTCTCACTCTTTCCCCAACTACTCCCTGAGTCTGCCCCTAACCAAGGCCCTGACGGTGTGTCTAATTGCCTGAGCTGTCTTTCACTAATACCCTGACCCTGTCCATAACTAACACCCTGATGATGTCCCTAACGAACCGCCTGAAGTGTCTCTTACTAAGGTCCTCAAGTTTTCTCTGAGGCCCTGACACTCTCCCTAATTAAGGCCTTGACACTGTCTTTAAGTAATGGCCTGATGCAGTTCCTACCTGAGATGTTGATGCTCTCACTAAGACCCTGAAGTCTCTACCTGAGAAGCTGACACTGTCTGTAACTGATTTCCTGACTTTTTCCTTAACTAACATCCTAATTTTGTCCCTAAATAACACCCTGACTCTGGTCCTAACTACGGCCCTGATGCTGAACATACCTAAGGCCCTGACGATGTCCCTAATCGACTTAGATGTCCCTCACTGTGGTCCTGATCCTGTCCATTACTAAGGCCCTGAATATGTGCCTAAGTACATCTCTGACCCTGTCCTAAGGCCCTGACCCTCTTCCTAACTAAGGGCCTTGACGTTGTCTCTACAGAAGGCCCTGACACTGCCCCTAAATAACTGCCTGACACTGGTCCCAAGTATGGACCTGATCCCGTCCATAACTAAGGCCCTGAAGATGTCCCTCATTAAGTCTCTGACACTGCCCTTAATAAGCCCGACACTGTCCCTAGCTAATGGCCTAAGCTATAACTTACAAAGTCCCTAACACTATCCCCAAGATGCTGACACCCTCCCTAACTTAGACTTTGATGCTGTCCCTTAGTGCCTAAGCAGTGACAAAATAACACCCTGATTCTATTAGTAAGGCCCTGAATATATCCCTAAGAAAGTCTCTGAAGTGTCCCTAACTAACAGCCTAAACTGTCTCTTACTAAGGCCCTCAAGTTATCTCTAAGGGCCTGACAACACTGTCCCTAACTAAGGCCCTGTTGCTGGCCCTAACTAACGTCCTGATGCTGAACCTAACTGAGGCCCTGATGCTCTTCCTAACTAAGGCCTTGAGGCCAATTCTACCTGAGGCCCTAAAACTGTCTGTAACTAATGACCTGACTCTTTCCCTAATTAACACCCTAATTTTGTCCCTCATTAATGCCCTGACACTGGTCGACACTACAGCCCTGATGCTGGCCCAATCTAAGGCCTTGACGATGTCCCTAATAGCCTTAGATTTCCCTCTCTGTTGGCCTGACCCTGTCCCTCACCAAGGCCCTGACCCTCTTCCTAACTAAGGCTGTGATGACGTCTCTACCTGAGGCACTGACACTGTCTATAATAACGGCCGACTCTTTCCCTAACACCCTGATGCTGTCCCTAATAGCCTCATGTATCTCTCAATAACGCCCTGATCCTGTCCATAACTAAGGCCCTGAATATGTCCCTAGGTAAGTCTCTGACGCTGTCCCTAACTAAGGCCCTGATGCTGTCTCTACCTCAGAATCTGACATTCTAATGTCCTGACTCTCCCTAACTAACATCCTGACGTTGCCCCTAAGTGAGGCCCCGACACTCTTCTTAACTAAGGACTTGCCGCTGTCCCTACCTAAAACCCTGACACTGTCTGTAACTAATGACCTGACTCTTTCCCTAACTAACACCCTAGTTTGTGCCCTAACTAACACCCTGACACTGGTTCTAATTATGGCCATGATGCTGGCTCGAAGGCCCTGAAGATATCCCTAAGTAACAGCCTGAACTGTGTCTAACTAAGGCTCTCACGTTATCTCTAACTGAAGCACTGACACTGTCCCTAACTTAGGCCCTGACGCTGTCCCTTATAGTCTAAGCTGTCACTAAATAATGCCCTGATCCTGTCCATAACTAAAGCTCTGAATATGCCCCTAAGTACATCTCTGACGATGTCCCTAACAGCCAGAACTCTCTTCAAGTTATCTCTGACGCTCTGACACTGGCCCTTCCTAAGGCCTCACGCTGGGGTTGTCCCAGGCTGCTGGGCAGTTTTCTCTTGTCCGCATCTCTAGCCAGCTGCCTGCCATTGGCCACTCTAAGATTCTGCGATGCAGTGGTCCCACGTGGGATGTGCCTGTGTAGGCTCACCTGCGGGAGGAGAGTCATGGCCACTCCGCCCTCCAGGGGACTGCAGCTCAGGGTAGGAATCTCTCAGCCAGCGTCTGGACACAGGGTTCTGTGTCCTTGTTTGCTGTAAATCCCTTGGAGTTACCTCTAACATTTTTTAAATGGATCTCCCCCTCAGCATATTTATGATTTATTTACCACATTAAAATTCAGGAATGACATTATTAGAATGAGCAGGAGGACATAGGATGCCCCCCCAATGATCTATTACTTGGAGGATTTAAAATTCTAATGAGAAAACACTCACTCTCCTCATCCTCTTGGGCGTCAGCACAGGCGGGAATCAGCTGCATTCTTTATTTATCCCTCTGATTTTCCAGAACCTTTCCTTCAAGGAGAAATCTCTGGGCTCTGAGGGAACTGTGAGTGGTGACCATCAGGTAAATCTGAGACTGAAAAGCAAGGGGAAAAGAGAGAGAGGAGGAGATGAGGATTGGTGATGGGGAGAAGCAGGGGCATCCACGTTCAATCTCAGGCTGAGAGTCTGGGTTAGTCTCCAACGAACCTAAGGACCACCAGGAGCTGGCCCCACTGGCCTTGTCACCTGGTGTGGGGATTGGGGACAGCCAAACCACCATGGCCACTCTCAGAGAAATAAAGAAGGTGGGAGGGCACCCCTGAGAGCCAGATTGAAAATGGTCATGCTGTGAAATAATAAGATGCCCTTTTCAGAAAAGTGAAGACAGTTCTCTTGGTTCTCAAAGACTTGCAAATACTCTGTGTCCTTCTGGAGGCATGCTGAAGCCGTCAGCCTTTGAGGGCAGTAATGGGAGTGCATCTGGGCTCAAGACCATCCAGCGCTCACTCCTTGAGGGTGCCGAGGATGACCAGTGTCCACCCCTCGGGTGCTGTGGGGCCTGAGATCCCCTGATCACCGAGGACGGGAGGGGCCGCACAGACACTCCACTGGACCACCGGGGGCTTGGCTGGTGGGCTACAGTCCTTTATCAGATACATGGTTTGCAAACATCTTGTGCCATTTTGGATGGCGGATTATCTTATTACTTGCTCCTTTTACACACAACTGTTTTTCATTTTGAGGAAGTCCAATTCATCTATTTTATCTTTTGTTGCTTGTGCTTTTGGTAGCAGATCTAAGAAATCATGACCAAACCCAAGGTCATGAAGATTTACTCTCATGTTTTCTTCTACGAGTTTTATAATTTTGGTTCTTGCATCTAGGACTTTGGTCCATTTTGCATTGATTTTGTATACGGGGTGAGGGGAGGTAAGGGTCCAACTTTATTCTTCTGCATGTGGGTACCAGTCGTTCCAGAACCTGTGCTAACTGTTTGGGAGAAAATACCTGCAAATGATGCGACCAACAAGGGCCTAATTCTAAAATATACAAACAGCTCATACAACTCAAAAAAGAAAAAAAAATCAAAAAATAGGCAGAAGGTCTAAATAGACATTTCTGCAAAGACATACAGATGCCCAATAGGCACATGAACAGATGCTCCACGTCGCTAATATTAGAGACTGCAAATCAAAACTACAGTGAGTTATCACCTCATAGTGGTCAGAATGGCCATCATTAAAATGTCTAGAAATAAATGCTGGAGGGGGTGTGGAGAAAAGGGAACCCTCCTACACTACTGGTGGGAAAGTAACTTGATGCAGCCACTATGGAAAACAGTATGGAAGTTCCTCAAAAACTAAAACTAGAATTACCATATGAACCAGCAATCCCACTCCTGGGCACATATCCAGACAAAACTATAATTTGAAAAGATACACGCACCCCAGCATTCACAGCAGCACTATTCACAATAGCCAAGACATGGAAGCAACCTGAATGTCCCTCAGCAGATGAATGCATATAGAAGATGTGGTACATATATACAATGGAATATTACTCAGCCATAAAACAGAATGAAACAATGCCATCTGCAGCTACATGGATGGACCTAGAGATTATCATACAAAGAGAAGTAAGTCAGACAGAGAACGACAAATACCATATGATATCACTTATATGTGGATTATAAAATGAGACCCAAATGAACCTATCTACAGAACAAAAACAGACTCTCAAATATAGAAAACAGACTTGTGGTTGTCAAGGGGAAGACAGGGGAGAGGGATAGATTGGGAGTTTGGGATTAGTAGATGCAAATTGTTATATATAGGATGGATAAACAAGGTCTTACTGTACAGCACAGGGAACTGTATTCAATACCCTGTAATAAACCATAATGGAAAAGAATATGAAAAATATGTATATATGTATGTATGTATATATGAATCACTTTGCTGTACAGTAGAAATTAACACCACATTGTAGGTCAACTATACTTCAGTACCAATTAGTTTGAAGGCACTTTTATAAATTAGGCCTTATTTCTCTTGTGCTTTCATCCTGGGACAAATGTATAACAGAAACTAACCTGGATTACTCCGGGATGAACTCATATCACACAGAACTTTAATTGTTGAACAAACCATGAATATCAGTTACACCATGGGATGCCCTGATCCAATATGAAGTTTGTATACCTTGTATCCAGCCTGCAGAATCCACTAAATTTGGAAATTCAAACTGAAATGAAGCCACCTATCCCATGACTTCTCCACAACTAGTTATACAACATCAATTGGAAACCATATACAATCAAATGAATGCAGACAGAAACAACTATAGCCTTCCTTTTTTTTCCTTTTAGATAAAGATGGTATTTAAGGTGATGTCTTGGGCTGTTTCAGGGTGTTACTCAATTTCCTGGGTATCTGCCATGCACACAGGAGGTACACATGTTAGTTAACTTGTCTGTGCAACTATATGAAGGTAGTTAATACCACAAAACTGTATACGTAAAGTGAATTAAATGCTAAAGTCATGTTTTGTATTTCTAATGACAAATAAAAAAAAAGTGTAGCACTGATATTTGTTACAAAAATGAACATTAAAAACATTCTTAGTGAAAAAAGCCATACAGAAAAGGCCACCTAGATCCCATACTCATCTTGTCTGCTTCAAATCCATCAAGGCTGTCCAAATGAGGGGGAAACTCAGTAATGGTTCCAGAAAAAGAAAACTGGATCAGGATGGAAAAAGACATTTTCATACAGTTGGGACAGCAGGTGAAAGTTGAAGTGGCGCTGAGTATTAAATTATAATGTGGACATCAGGATTTCCTCATTTAGGGGTTATGTGCTGGTTCCTTGGGCAAAACCCACTGAGCATTTTGTGTGAAGTGGCAAATGTGAGTACTTTTTGCCATTATTGCAACTTTTCTGTATATTTTAAATTACTGGAAAGTAAATTACTTTTCTAGACAACCATGTCAGTATCATGCCAGAAAATCAGATAAGACAGACATCAAATTTTGTTATAGAAGCCAAGACTCACCCAGACCAAGTTCAACCAAAGTTGTGATACTTATTTCCCTTGTAGGAGTCCGCATGGTATTAAGAGGCACCGTGGGACGAGTATATTAGTAGCTACCATGTCTTGGGTCCTGTGGATTACCTGTGGTGCAGTAGAAACTGAGATTTTAGTATTGCAATTTTTCACATTACTTCAAAAAATATGTTAAAAAATAAATTCAGTAAAGTTGCAAAATATGGAATCAATATACACAAATCAGTTTTGTTTCTATACACTAATAATGAACCACCAGCAAGAAAAATTAAGAAAACAATCCCATTTACAATTCCATCAAAAAGAACAAACTATTTAGCAATAAATTTAACCAAGGACATGAAAGACCTATACTCAGAAAACTATAAAGCATTGATAAAGAAACTGAACACACAATAGAAAACAATATTCCATGCTCATGCATCAGAAAAATTACAATTATTAAAATGTTTATTCTACCCAAAGCCATCAACAAACAGTGCCGAAAACTAGACACCAGCCTCCAAAGAACGACACTGGTCACCATCTACACGGCACATAAAACTAACTAAAAGCACACAGTATTCCACATTAAACCCTTTCTCTCCTGAGGCCCCTGAAGATGCGCCCCACCCACCCAGCAGTCAGCTGCACAGGAAGATTCTCCACACTTGCTCATTTCTTCCTCTTGTGGAGTCTCCTCACCAGTGGTTCCTGAGAAAACCCAGCTGCTGTCAGTGTGGACAATGCCTCATGGTCCAGAAGCCTCAGCCCTGACAGGAGACAAAGCTCCTGTCTGCTTGTCACGGAGCAAAGTCTGTGGGCAGGGTGCACCTGTGCCCCCAGGTTCAGACAGGTGGGTTCGGTGCCCCCTGTGGGACGTCAGAGAAGTGCCGGGAGCACCGCACTCACAAACCCAGAGGCCTCATCCGGAAGGCAGTTCTGCTGTATATACTAAGTTTGGAAATCCAAACTGAAATGGAGCCAAGTATCTCACTGTATCTTCTCAAAAGATGGTTAAGGAGCAATTAATTACAAACCATATGTAATGAAATGAATGTAGACACAAACTTTACAACTTAAACCAAAATTCACTCAAAATTGCCCATAGACAAATTTAAATTACCAAACTATAAAAGTCCTAGAAAAAAAAAAAGATAATCTACATGACTTTGGGTCTGATGACCTTATTCAGAAAACCGGAAGACAAACCACAAACTGCAAGAAACTACTTCCAAAACACATATCTGATAAAGGATTTGTACTCAAATTATGCCAACAACGCCACTAAAATTTGGTAAAGATTGAAACACACACCTGGCCCAAGAAGATAAACAGGCAGTAAATAAGCATACAAGAATATACTCAAGATGCTGGTGGAATGCACGTACAACCAACTTTGGAAGACAGTTTGGCAGTTTTTTCCAAATCTAAAAAGTCTCACCTTAGGATCCAAGAAGTGTACCTCTTGTATTTAGACAACTGCCTTGAAAAACTGTGTTCAAACCAAAACTAGCATCAAGTAATGCACAGCAGCTCTATTCATAATGGCTAAAAACTTAAAGATATCAGGATGTCCTTCTGTAGATGAATTCATAAGCAAATTAGGGCACATACATGTCAAGGGGAGAAGAATACACCACCCCAAAATATACCCATTTGACAAAAGGATTATTTTGGACTGATTAATTTAAGAAACAGCAGACCCAGGAGAATCTTTCAAAACCAAGTAGAAAATGCCCTTTTAGGAGGTAAATTTACATTTATTAAGGATCTCTCCATTTATAAGGGTATGTCCCTCTCTGGACCAGGAATTGAATGATGACTAAATATCAAGAAAAGCTTGTTGGGACTTCCCTGCTGGTCCAGTGGTTAAGACTCCATGCTCCCAATGCAGGGGACCAGGGTTCAATCCCTGGTCAGGGAACTAGATCCCGCATGCTGCAATTAAGAGCCCGCATGCCGCAACTAAAGATTCCACAGGCCGCAACTGAGACCCGGCACAGCCAAATAAATAAGTGTTTAAAAAAATAAAAGCTTGTCAATGAAATAGGCCTGGATGTAAGTCTGTGTAACAACCGTACCCTTGTTTACTGGGCTTTGACTAATAACATCCCTTAAATCGCTTCCTCCATTCCCTAACATCTTTCTTTTGTTCTCAGCAGAAGATAGCATTTAAGGTAATGGCTTGGGCCATTTCAGGGAGTGACTCAGTTTTCCTGGGTATCTTTCAAGTATACAGGAGGTACGCATGGTATATATTAAACTTCTGATTGTTTTCTCCAGTTCATCTCTTTTCATTACAAGGGAGATCTCAATAAAGAACATAGAAGTGTAGAGGGAAAACTATTTTTCCTCTCATATACATGCAATGCAATAGTATTCAGAGATATAAAGGAATGGACCATCAACCCGTGCAAAAAAAAAAAAAAAAAAAAAAAGATGCATCTAACACTTGCATTGCTAAGTGAAAAAATCCAGTCTGAAGTGCTACACACTGTATGACCTCATTTATATGACATTCTAGAAAAGGCAAAACTGACAATGGTAAACAGTTTACGGAATACGTGGTTGAAATAGTCCATATGATACTTTAGTGGTGAATACCTGTCACTATGCATTTGTCTACACCCACAGATTTTTACAACCCAACAAGTAATTTACAATCTATTCAAACTTAGCTACTTAGGATATGGGAGTGTCAAAAACTGGAATACAGAACGTAACAAAGAATCTAACTGATTCAGAAATGTATGAAAAAACTCACTGTTGGTAGTGGGACAAATGGGCTGACCTAAGTTAACTTTGGAAATGTACAGAATCTGTAGGCCAAAGACAAAATGTGCCATACATACACAGTGGACTCTATGTTCTTTCCATGAGGGGTAGTAGCTAACGGTACCAAAACTACTATATCAGTAATCGAATGGAAAAAGCACTGAATTTAATAAATGACAAATGGTGGAAGCCAGGTTTCTTACCACTGGAGTGGGATGTTACAGTCAAACAAAGGGAGAAGGTTACAATATCCATGTCATAACAGATCCGGTTGGAGACATCAGTATAAACTATCTTTAGCCTAATAGAGATACACATAGTTCCACATGGAAATCTTTATCATTATGGGTATATGCATAGGCTGGGATACATGCACATATTTCCATGCACTGTCAGCTGAGCATATTTAGCTCCCACGTGTAAGTTTTTAATACCATTCTCTAATAAAAGGAACAAGGGCTCTTTGAAGAAAGGGCTGATGCTAGGACTGAGACAGTAAATACATGAAGCAGGATAATCTTAAAATATCAGAAAGTAAAGAAGTACCAAAAATTTTAAAAACCCACAAAAGGAAAATTATGTAAAATGAAAACAGGAGCAAATGGAAAAAGCTCTCAACAGCCAGAGCAAGAATTAAGTAAGCAGTCTAATAACGTAGTGCTGGATTATAACCAAAAGTTTACAGTAATTATTCACGTGTCCAAACTGGTAAAAATAAATTACATAGTTTTTGATGAACGGTGTTAAATAGAAATCTCCTATGCAGAAAGCTTCTAAGCAATGTATATAGCCACTCAGCTGTCCATCAAGGATGTGAAGCTAACCCCTCTCTCCTCAAGTGTGGGTTCTGCATTATGACTTCCTCCTAAATAAGACACACAGGATGGACATGGGGAAAAAATTAACCTCACTGTGGGAAAACTTGACACACACTACTTCAGCTAGGTGACCAAAGTTAAGAATATAAGTGAGAAGTTTCCTTAAGAGCCTGTCCTCTTGATATATAGTGAAGAGGAAGCACTTCACCTCTGTGGTCTGCTTTTTCAAAGCCAAGTCTAACCACGACAAAACCACCAAGCAAATCCCAGTGCCCAGCAGTCTATAAAATACCTGACCAGTCCTCCTCCACACTGTCAAGGTCATGGAAACAAGGAGAGTCTGAGCAACTGTCAAAGCCCAGAAGAGACTAAACAGACATGATGACCCCTTGTCCTTTGAGATCCTGGAACAAGGAAAGGTATAACAAAGGGAACATGAATAGGGACTTCACTTAATAATAAAATATCAATATTTGTTCATTATTTGTCATGATTCTGTAGAAAATTAGACAGGAAAGATTAAAAGTCAAATAAGAGAAACCTACTGTAACAAACTGGAAATCTAGAGGAAAAGGGGGATTTCTTTGTAAAAACACATTACCAAAATGCACCCTAAATTAAGGAAAATACAAAAAGACCAATTAATCACTGAGGAACCTCTTCCCCATACTGGTTATCCTATCACTGTTCCAGGGTTTCCCTCTCCTGGGACAGGGAAGGAACAGGGACAGAGATGTTTGGCAGCTCCCCTAGTATCTGACCCCACCCAGTGTCTTCATCTCCCCCAGCCACGCCTACCCAGTGAGGACACCTGAGGAAGGATCAGGGATTATTGTTTCAGATGTATCAACCAGGACTTTTTCTTTTCCCAGCGACTGGACGCACTTACTGAAGTAAAATAAATTAGTATTTATTGTAAGGGTAGAAATAAATTAATACTTGCAAGTGGCAAGTTGAAGAATGGGTTTGGACCTGGCAGGTCCAGTGGCTCACACTGTCTCAGTGTGACCTTGCTTCTCTCCAAAACTTTGTCCTGCTCAGTGCCTTTGGGGGACCCCATTCACAGGCACAGGCTCTCTCACTGCCCTTGGGCCAACAGCAATTCTAGGTTGACAACCACTCACCATCCATTTTCCGAGAAAGAGTTTCTCCTTTTCTTGGATTCCAAGAAAGTCATGGTTTTAAATGCCTTTGATCTGGCTTGGGTTGCATTCTCATCCTTGGCCCATCACCAGAAGATGGAAAATGGGACTGGCTAGATGTGGGTTGTAAACCCATCTTCGAGCTGGGTGGAACATGGGCTTATCCTTCTGCAACTGTTTGGACTGGAAGCAGGTGAGATGTAATTCCCAAAGGAAAACTGAGGCACTTGGGCCTGAGAACAGATGCTGGCTGGCAGAAAGCAACAGATTCTAAGTCAACGACAGCTCACTGCACAGCACAGAATCTGACACAAAAGGAAGAAAGGGGTTCACTCAGGTTCAGGGGCTGCAGCTACTCATCCAGTGCTCTTACTGTCCTCCCAAGACTGCAAGAAGTTCTTTCACTTACTGAAAAGTCAGGATCGTTGGTGGTGGTAAACTCAAGTCTCTTTCCTTGGGCATCAGGTCCTCACATCTCAGAGGCCGGCCCAGAAGAGCCCATGTGCCCTCAGAAGACACACAGACCTCATTCCTGCCCCTGAGAGGTGGGAGCCCTTGAGTTATGCCATCTCCCTGGCCATATTAATTGCCCACCCCTGAAAAACAATACTGCTCCTTTTCCAGTTTCTTCTCTCTCCTTTACTAAGAGGAAGAAACCAAATGCTAGGGTGGTAAGGAAACTCTTGTGCGATGAGTAATGGGAGGATCAAGAATTATTCCAAGCCATGGAACCCATAATTGGCAGGCTTTCCAGAGGCCACATGGATGCATATGGCTCTCCAAGACAATGCAGTGTCACTGTGAACCTTTCATTGGGAGGCCCAGTTGCCCCCATATCTTTGATTCTTAATGACTATGAATGTCAAAAGTTTCTAACGACTGACAGGACAAAGGATTGTAGGGCCATGGTCTGCTGTATGGTTGTTGTGTCAGGGACACACTCCAATGTTTAGAGGATTATTACTTCTCTTGGCAGCCTATGAGGCTGTGAGCGGGAGGCCTTTTTCTCAACCACATGCATGTTGGTAGTTGAAACTTCTCAAAGGAATGTCTACACTGACCAGGTAGCTCTTGAATTGCCCGGCATCCTGGTCAGCTCCGTAACTGTACATGAGGGCCTGACAATGCCCAGGCTGGACTGGGCTAGAGGACCATAGATGCCTACCTGGATTGTCAGAGCTCAAGGGCTGTCCTGCCCGAGACTTGATCATCTATTCACGCCCACTCAGATGGGACAAAGGATGCCTCCAGTGCCAGGAGGGCCCCACCAGCCCTTAAGAAGGCAGCATCTGGGGGCTGGCAGGTCACTGCACCCAGTCCTGTATAAATCCACACATGCCCACTGAGTGCCCTCCTGTCTGGGCTGTGCTGGAACCTGGGGCTGCCCAGGCAGAGTAGGGCCAGCGTCACCCTTCCCAGGTAGGAGGGCAGAAGGAAACCATGCATGACTTCTGACACCCTCCCCAATCCTTGACAGAGGCTGAGTTGGATGAGAAACAGTCCGAGACAAGAACAGACATTTCATTCTTCTCTCAGAGCCCAGGACTGGGGGAAGGGAGGCCAGAAAAACAGCTACTGACCTCAGCTCCCTGACTCCTGTTTGACCCTGGGCAAGTCCTATCCATTCTGGAGGCTTCAGAGGGAAGGAGAGGGGAAGGCAATGAGGGTCAACTGTGCTTAAACCTAACTCTAACCTTTACCCTAAGAACCCTAACCTCTAACCTTAACCCCCTAACAACCCTAGCCCCAGACCCTCGCCCCTGACCCTTTAACCACAACCCTCTACCATAACTCTCCAACCATGACTCTCCAACAATGACCCATAACCCTAAACCATGACCCCTGAACCCTCACACTGACTCGACCCCAGGCCTAAAGCCTGGCCTAGTGGGTACCGAGCGATGACTGTATGAACTCTCAAATAAACCAAGGAATTAAATCTTCCTGACCATGAATTTAGCAACGGTTTCTTAGATTTGACAGTAAAGCATAAGAAATGAAAGAAAAAAATAGATAAATTGGATTTCCTCAAAATTACAAACCTTTGTGCATCAAAAGAGGTTATCCAGAAAGTAAAAAGACAGCCCACAAAATGGAAGACAATATTGGCACATTATATATCTGATAAGACTCTTTACCTAGGATATACCCAGGGCTTTTACAACTCATCAACAAAAAGACAAACAATAAAATTTATGAAACAGACAAATGGCTTGCATGGACTGCTCTCCAGGCAAGACATACAAATGGTCAATAAGGACATGAAAAGATGTCAGACATCAGTAGTCATGATGAAAATGCAAATTAAAGCCACAGTGTGATGCCCCTTCACACACACTAGAATAAAAATAAATTTTAAAATAAATTTTAAAATATATAAATAAAAATAACAAATGTTGGCAACAGTGTAGAGAAATTGAAACCCTTAAAAGTTACTTGTGGAGATGTACAATGGTGCAGTCTATGTGTACAAAACTTTAGCATTTACTCAAAAATATAAAATATAATTACCATGTGGTTCAACAACTCCACTCCTAGATATATACCCAAAAAATGGAAAACAGGTGTTCAAACAAAAACTTGTACACCAATTATTCATAGCAGCACTGTTCACAATAGCTCAAGGTAGAAAAGATTTAAATGTCCATCAGCAGGTAAATGGATAAGCAAAATCAGGTAGATCCATAAGCTGCATTATTCTGTCATATAAAGGAATAAAGTAAAATTATACAGTCACTGTGGAAAACTCTATGGTGGCTCCTCAAAAACATGGAAAATGTATGATCCCTTGATTCCACTCCAGGGTGTACACCCAAAATATTAGAAAGCAAGGACTGGAACAGATATCTGTACCCCATATGCATAGCAACATTATTCACAATAGCCAAAAGGTGGAAGCTACACAACACACCCTTCAACAGATGAATGGATAAGTACAGTGTAGTATATACACAATGGAATATGATTCAACCCTTAAAACTAAGGTAATTCTCACACAGGCTACAATGTGGATGAACCTTGACGTCATTATGCTAAGTGAAACAAGCCAGACACAAAAAGGACAAACGTTCTATGATTCCACTAGTATGAGGTATCCAGATAAGTCAAATTCAAAGACAAAGTAGAATAAGGTTGCCAGGGGTTGAGGTGAGTTAGTGTTTAATGGCTACAGTTTCACATGGGGAAAATAAAGTTCTGGAGATGGATGGTGAGGATATTTTTACAACAATGTGAATGTAGTTAATGCCATAGAACTGTATACTTAAAAATGGTTTAAATGGGGCTTCCCTCGTGGTACAGTGGTTAAGAATCCGCCTGCCAATGCAGGGGACATGGGTTCAAGCGCTGGTCCTGGAAGATCCCACATGCCGCAGAGCAACTAAGCCCACGAGCCACAGCTACTGAGCCCTTGTGCCACAACTACTGAAGCCCATGAGCCTACAGCCCGTGCTCCACAACAAGAGAAGCCACTGCAATGAGAAGCCTGCACACGGCAACGAACAGTAGCCCCCTCTCGCCGCAACTAGAGAAAGCCTGCACACAGCAACAAAGACCCGACACAGCCAAAGAATAAAAAATAAAATAAAAATTTTTAAAAAGCTTTAAAAAAATGGTTTAAATGGTAAATGTTTTGTGTTTTTAATCACGATGGAAAAAATGAATGAAATAATGATCAATGTTACAATGTGGATAAACACTGAAAACATCCTAAGTGAAAGAAGCCACACAGAAAAACCACCCAGATCATGCTCATCTTGTACACTTTAAATCCAGCAAGGTTTTTAAAGTGAGGAAAAGCCCCAGTGATGGTTCTAGGAAAAGAAAACTGTATTCGAATGGGAAAATACATTTCCACAAAGCTGGGGCAGCTGGTGAAAGTTGAAGCAGGTCTGTGGATAGGATTATAATGTGGAAACCATAATTATTCCTCATTTTGGGGTTATGTGCTGGTTCCCTGGGAGAGTGGCCCTCCCACTCTCACAGGGTAAAACAAACTGGAGTATTTTGTGAATGTGGAAAACTTGATACTGCTATTTAAAATATTTTATACACTTGAAATTTACTAGAAAATAAAGTACTTACCAAAACAACCATGTCATAGCACGCCAGAAATACAGACATCAAACTCTGTTACAGAGGCCAAGCCCTAACCAGATCCAGCTCACCCGCAGTGGGGATGCCAATCACCCTCGTAGGAGTCCACATACTATGAGAGGCACCGTGGGAAGATTACATTGGGAGCCACTATGTCTTGGGTGCTGTGGATGACCTGGATGTAGTTGAAACAGTGGGATTTCTGAATTCTAGTTTTCCACATTCAACCACCAAAAAACTGTTACAACTAAAAAATGAATTCAGTAAAGCTGCAGGATACAAAAAAAGAAAAATCAATGCACAAAAATCATTTGTGATTCTACACACTGATAATGAACCATCAGAAAAAGAATTAAAAAAAAAAATCCCACTTACAATTGTATCCAAAAAGATAACCAGGAGTAAATTTAACCAAGGACGTGAAGGACCTGCACACTGAAAACTGGAAGACACTGATAAAGGAAACTGAACAGACAAAAATAAATGGAAAGATACCTCGTGCTCATGGGTAAAAAGAATATTGTGAAAATATGCATTCTAAGGTGGGACTTCCCTGGCCGTCCAGGGGTTGGGACTCTGCGCTCCCACTGCAGGGGGCGCAGGTTCGATCCCTGGCTGGGGAACTAAGATCCCGCATCCTGCATGCCACATGGTGTGGCCCGAAATTTTTTTTTAATTAAAAAAAAATATGCCTCCTAGCCAAATTAATGTACACATTCAATGCAATCCCTACCAAAAGTGCAATGACATTTTCTGTAGAAACAGAACAAACAATCTTAAGACGTGTGTGGAACCACAAAGGACCCAGAAGAGCTAAAGCGACCCTGAGGAAGGAGAACGGGCTGGAGGCATCTCGCTCCCTGACTTCACACTTCATTACGAAGCTACAGTCCCAAAAAAGTGTGGAATTGGCACAAAAACAGGCACACAGACCAGAGGAACAGAGCAGAGAGCCCAGGAATCAACCTACAGGTATGTGATCAGTTAATTCACAAGAAAGGAGCCAAGAACATACACCAGGGTAAGGACAGTCCCCTCAATAAACGGTGCTGGGAAAACTGGACGCCACACGCAAAAGAACAACACTGCACTCTGTCTACACCACACACAAAAGGGGCCAAAAACCCAGTTTTCCACATCAAGCCCCTCCTCTCCTGGCTCCTCTGAAGACAGACACCCTCAGCGGTCAGCCACGTACAGGAACCTTCTGCCCACTTTTCCTCACCTTTTCCCTCAGCGGCGTCACCTCCCGGCAGGTCCTGAGGAGACCAGGCTCCTGTCAGCATGAACTGGACCCCACAGTGTCCCAAAGCTGAAGCCCCAGGGGGTCCTGAGGAGACCCGGCTTCCGTTCGTGTGGACTCGACCCCGGCTTGTCCCGAAGCCCGACCATCAGCGTGGACTCAGCCCCGCGTGTCCCAGAAGCCAAAGCCCCAGCGGGTCCTGAGGAGACAGGGCTCCTCTCAGCGTGAACGTGAACAGCATGATCTGAACAGACATCCCACCAAAAAAGATATACAGATAGTAAAAGTCATACAGAAACAAGCTCAACATCATATACCATTAGGGAATTACAAATTAAAATCATGAGATATCACAGCACACCTATTAGCACTGCTAAGCTCCAAAAATATGACAATACCAATGGCTAGAGGGTGAGGAACAAAAGGAGCTCTCCCTCATAGCTGGGGGGATGCATGTGCAGCCACTTTGTAAGACAATTTGGCAGTTTTTTCCAGAGCTAAACAAGTCTCACTTTGGGATCCAACAATCATGCTTCCAGTATTCAGGCAACTGCTTTGAAAATCTATGTCCAAATGCAAACGAGGATGCAATTATGCACAACAGCACTTTCATAATGGCTAAAAACTTGAAGAAATCAGGATATCCTTCAAAAGATGAATGCATAAGCAAATTGGGGTATATCCATGTCAAGGCGAGTAGAATATGCCACCCCAAAATATGTCTCTCTGGCATAAGGATTATTGGTCTGCTTTGAAAAAAAAAAAAAAAAAAAGGGCCTCCTTGGTGGCTCAGTGGTTAAGAGTCCGCCTGCCAATGCAGGGAACATGGGCTCGAGCCCTGGTCCGGGAAGATCCCACATGCCACAGAGCAACTAAGCCCGTGTGCCACAACTACTGAGCCTGCGCTCTAGAGCCCGCAAGCCACAACTACTGAGCCCGTGTGCCACAACTACTGAAGCCTGCACACCTAGAGCCTGTGCTCCATGACAAGAAAGGCCACCACAATGAGAAGCCCATGCACCGCAATGAAGAGTAGCCCCTGCTCGCCACAACCAGAGAAAAGCCTGCATGCAGCAACGAAGACCCAATGCAGCCAAAAATAAAATAATAAATTTATTCAAAAAAACAATCTCAGAAAACTGAGATTGCCATTTTATGAAGGACATTTACAATAGAGAAGTCTCCATTTATAAGAGTATGTCCCTCTTTGCACTAAAAATAGAAGGATAATTAAATCTTAAGTAACTCTTTTCACTGGAGAAGTCCTGACTTAAATGTGCAAACACTCATACCCTTGTTTACTGTGCTTTGCATGATAACCTGCCATAAGTGGTCTTCCCCCCTTCCCCAGCATATTTCTTCTGTTTTTAGCTGAAGAGGTATTTAAGGGGATGGTTTTGGTCATTTCAGGGAGTGACTCAGTTTTCCTTGCTATCCCCCCTGTATTCAGAAGGTATACATGTAATTAAACTTCTGCTTTTCTCCTGGTAATCTGTCTTTTATTTCAGGGGCAGGGGGGCCTCAACCAAGAACCTAGAAAAGTAGAGGGAAAATTGTTCTTCCGCGCATACACATGCAGTGGAATACTACTCAGCAGAAAGGAATGCACCATCAGCCTATGGAAAGACATGGATAAATCCTCAGTATATACTGCTAAGTGAAAGCATCCAGGCTGAGGAGGCTGCACACAGTATGACCCCATTGGTGACACTCTGGGAAAGGCAAAGCTACACAGATGATAAGCAGATCATGGGGTGGGGGGTTTGAAGTATTCCATGTGACACTCTAGGATGGATACCTGTCACTATGCATTTGTCTAAACCCATAGATGTGTGTAGCCCAAGGGGCCAATCATAATCTATTCAAATTTAGTTATTTAGAATGTAGGCGTGTTGCAGGATGGAATACATAATGTGACAGAGTCTAACTGTATTAGAAATATATGGAAACAACTCACTGTAGGGGATGGGATAAAAGGTGCTGACCTAAGTTACCTTTGGAAATGAATGGAATCTGTAGACTAAAGGCAAAATGGACCGTACATAAACAGTGGGCTTTATCTTACGAAGTTCTTTCCAGGGTATAGTAGCTAACAATTCTGAAACCTCTGCACATGTAACCTGGAAAGGAGCAATGCATACATAACTGGCAGATGGTGGGAGCCAGGCTCCTTGCTGTGGGAGTGGGAAGTTACAGATAAGCAAGGGAAGAGCCTCTGTCCTCGTAATGCTGGATCTGGGCTTCCTGGGAGGATGTCGACTGGCCGGGAGAAACACACAGATCTTCACGCTGGGAAGACCCTGCAGACACAGGAACTTCACACCCCATCTTTCCACCCATACCTGCTGGAAACACTCAGCCCTCCATCATCAGTCAATTGCAGCGTTTAAGACATTCTCATCCCCAGGCAGATAAAGGAACATGAGGGTCTTGCTTACCCCTAAGCTGTCCCAGAATCCAGGCCCTGGGGGTGGAGCCAGGATGGGGGTTCCTGGGCCTCTGACCAGCAGGTGAGAGGAAGGAGGAAGACCAGTCCTGAGGACAGAGGTTCCCTCAAGTCTGTGAGCCCAGGAGCCCCGATGGGATTCATTCCCAGTGAGGACATGGGCGGGGTCTGCAGTGGTTCTGCATTCCCCCTGGGCCCCTTTGATGAAGCCATGGCAGCACTGGCCCCAGACGTCTCCTGGCAGTGTCTCAAACTCTGACACAGCGGTTTTACAAAGGAACAAGAGAATGGAGCTGAGCCCCTGACGGCCACTCCTTTCTGGCTCTGAGTTGCTTCCAACAGGACCGCAGTCACCTGCACGTAGTCTGCTGTGACCCATCTGTCCCCACTTTGCCTTTCTTCTTCCTCCCTGCGATGATTCCCATGACATTTCCAGCCTGGACCCCTCTCCCAGGCCAGACGCCTCTGTCCAGCCACTGCACCCCCATCTCACCTTGGGGGCTAACAGGGCCCTCAGGGGACCAGGATCCTGCAGCTCCCCACACCCAGGAGCAACCCCACCTTCCCTGGGTGCTGAGCTCAGGCACTGGGTGTAACCGAGCAGGACCCTACGGGGCCTTCCCAGGACAGACCGCTCCCCCACATCCTCTGCTGTAGCTCCTCTCTGAAGTACCTGGATACAGTATTTGATGCACGCTTCCTCCACCACCAAGTGGAAGAAATTAACTACTTGATGATCATGAACAGGTAGCCCCGGAGCTTCTGGTGCCTAAGAATTTATAATGTTAACCGCCTGTTACCTCACCATCAACCAGAGAATTGTGCACCAGCTAATCACATACCCTGTGACCCCCCTCCTTCACCTGGCCTTTAAAATTGCCTTGCTGAAATCCTTCAGGGAGTTTGGGGTTTTAGAGCACAGGCCACCTGGCCTCCTTGTATTGGCACTTTTACAATTAAAGCTGCACTTTCCTTCACCACACCCGGTGTCAGTAGACTGGCTTTACTGCACTCGGGCAAGTGGACCCAAGTTTTGTTCTGTAACACTGGGGTCTCCCAGGCTCCCACTCTCCTTGTGCCCCACTGACTGTCATCTGCTCCTCCAGAGTCTTGTTGCAGCAAAAATAGAAATGAAGTTTTCCCTCCCCTGAGAACAAGGAAAACAAAGGGAACAGCAAACAGGCTAGAGAAGAAACATAACCTGGCCTGAAACAGTTAATCACTCCTTGTTTTACTTTGTCACTAATTTGTAGTAACTAGATTTGTACTTCACAAAGCTAACCTCACTCCCTGACACTATGTAATTTACATTCAGCACCCATCACCCCTAACTCTGTGTGAGTTACATCCCCTGCCTCTCACTCCCTAACCTTATTATGTCCAGCACTTACATTCTATACGCCCCTCATAACAAGTCACCCCCTATAGTTTTTGCATTTCAGAAACAAGGTCACCGGCCGATAAACCAGAGGCAAACGGACGCAATTACCAGACTGCCGGACCCCAATTACCGGGCGGCCTGACGCCAGCTATGACTGTTTTGAAACAATGCAAAGGAAAGGAGGAATGCAAGACCTTCACTACTTCGATCCTCATCCTATACCCCGGACTGCGAGAGGCCCACGTATAAAATCTTCCCTGATTCTCAAGGAGGGCGGGCCCAGTTCTTGAGGCGCTAGCCGGCTGTGTCCCCTGCTGCCTGGCAGAAGAATAAAACCATCTCTCTCTTTCTCCAAAATCCCTGGCTCCGTATTTCTGTTCAGCCTCGGTGCACGGGGAAGCCGAGATTTCGACAACAGTCTGTGGCCAGCTCCCACACTAATTCCCCTCTACACCCACAGCCCTGGCCCAAGCCCGATCCTGTGCCCGGTTCCTCCATCAGGCCCTGACAAAACTCCCTGCCCGCACGGTGCACCTCAAATCCCACCCCAACGTGGTCTTTCTGAAGCACAAACGAGACTGTGACTCTCTCCCACCTGTAATCCCCCAAATGTTTCCCCACTTTCGCTAGGGTATCTGCTGGGAGAGACATCTGCCAAGGCCCTGAGAGTCCCCGGCACCCCCACGAGGCTGCTGGCTCCTGGGTTCCCTGACAATGAGCACCTCAGCAGGCCAGGCGACACGGCAGGAAACCCCAGAACTGCTCACCTCGGGAGGGGACTGGCACGGCCACTGCCTGATCAAACAGAGCAGAGAAGGGCTCCCCAGCTGGGACACAGACTCTGCACGAGTGGCCTCTCCCTGAGCCACTACATCACCTCGTGTGACTTGAGGGAAGGAAGGACCGAGGCACACTTGGCTCCTAAGGAGGATGGGATAGGCTCAGTCACATCCCCCCAAATTCACATGCTGAATCCCTAACCCCCAGGACCCCAGGATGTGGCTGTATTTGGAGATGGGATTTTTAAAGAGGTGATCAAGGTAAAAATGAGGTCACTAGGGTGGATCCTAATCCAATAGGATTGATGTCCTACAAGAAGAGATTAGGACACAGATAGGCACAGGGGGAGACCACGTGAGGACCTGGGGAGAAGACGGCTGTCTAAGCACCAAGTAGACAGGCCTCAGGAGAAGCCAGCCTGCACACACCTTGATCTCAGACAGCATCCAGGACCGGGAGATAGGTCTGTTATTCAAGCTGCCCAGTCTGTGGTATTTGTTACGGCGGTCCTGAGCAGACTCACACGCAGCGTAACTCAGGGCTCAGACTGGACAGAGCCCACTCTCCATCCCCCTGTACGGGAGTTACAGGATCCTCAGGAACTGAGGAGGGGGTCCCTGAGGAGAGGCACAAGATAGAAGATGCTAGGCATTAACATGACTGTATTCACGTTAAACGTGCCTGAAGTCCATTCACACGAGATGGTTTTGTCCTGTATGTACGCCCACATCGGCACCTTCAGTCTGAACTGCAGATCTTTGGCTTCACCACCTCCACTGAGAGCATTAGCTTCACCTGCTGTGGACCGTCTCCTATAGGATTTCCAGAACCACAAAGCATCAAAGCTTCACAGGACCCAGAGTCTGTGCGCTAGCATCCGGGCGACCCTCAAAGCAGGGCCGCGCAGCTGCCCATCAGAACCCATTTCCCTTTTTCCTGTTCACAGCTACCCTGCACCTCCCAGCCTTCCCAACCCTTACAGCTGGGGCACAGTGTCTCATGTTACCAAGGGGAAGGGGTGGAGGTGGTGAGGGCCTTGCCCAGCCTGCATGCTAGGACGGAGGGCATGATGCTCACCTGGTCACCCCAGTCTGCTGGTTGGAGCCCTCACCTGGAAGCAAGGAGGAGAAACAAGGGGGACAGAGCCTGGGCCCTGACACCCACCTGCCCTGGACTCTCACAAGAAGGGGACAGAGACATCTTGAGCTTCAGCCCAGTTTTGGGAGACACTTTGTTCCAGCAACAAACTTCTGCCTTAAAAGCCAAGGTGCTTTACAGACCCCTCCCCAGCTGTCACAGAAAGTCAGGCTTAATCTCATCACACTTTTCTCAAACCCCAGCTCACGCTGGAGACCACCTCTCAGGTGATGGTGTTTCAGAGCAGCCCCTTTAAAAGATCCCTGGAGTTCAGGTCTCCCAGCCCTGCCTTCAGTTTAAGCGAGAAGTTTCCTTGACAACCTTGACAAACCTGCTCAGTTTCCTTGACAACCAAGCTTTGCAATCTCCCAAACTCTTCTCCTTCAAACATTCCTATTCTAGGCTTGATGAGCCTAAAGTGACAGTGCTGTCATCATGTGCCAGAGAATGACTCCTCCAAGCCCGTAGTTACTGGTTACATGATGCTATTGATGATGAAATCCCAGAACAGCCAGCTTTGCAAGGTAACCACTTCTGGACTCGGTACTGGGTCCCTTTCCACGGACAGAGTAGAGTGGCCGTTTCCACGGGCCCCGTGGTGGAAGAGCTCACCTAATGAAGCCAGGCCTTCATCCTTTCCAGGTGATTCCAGGGTCCTCATTCTCCCCAGACCCTCACCCACATGGCTGCTGTCTGTGCCAGTCTATATGGGACCGTGGTAATCTCCTAAAATGAGGGTTATTTTATACACAGGTAATGGGTTGAATGCTGGCCCCAAAAGATGTGCCCCCCAGAACACGTGAACAGGACCATGTCTGGGAAAAGGGTCTTTGTATATATAGTTAAGGATCTCGAGGTGAGGTCATCTTGGGTTAGGGTGACCCTCAATCCAATTGAGAGAGTCCTTATGAGAGTCAAAAGAGGAGAAACACAGACCTAGAGGAGAAGCCACGTGAAGACAGAGGCAGAGATGGGAGGGATGCAGCCACAAGCCTGGGGACACCTGGAGCCCCCAGAAGCTGGAAAAGGCAGGAAGAACACTATCCTGGAGCCTTTGGAGAGATTTCCGTCCTGCAACACCCTGATCTCAGATGTCTGGTCTCCAGGACTGGGGGAGGATGAATTCCTGTTGTTTTAAACCACCCAGCTTGTGGTCATTTGTTACAGAAGCCACGGAACGGTCACACAAACCCTGCTCTGTAGGATCCTGGAAGTGCGGGTCTCATTAAAGGCCGACAGAGGCTGGATTGCAGAGCCCTTAGAATCAGCATTGGGCCCCAGAAATCCTAAAGCAGTGGCTGGACACCAGAATGTTGAGGGGTCAGTCAGAAGCCCAACCCTAAGGGTGCCGGCTGCACACGGCCTCCCCAGGTTTTTACGCCTGTACATGCTGGGGATAAGTATTTCCATCCTGATTCAGGACTTCTGATGTCACCCTTCACGTTGCTAATTAAGAACCCACTAGTTACAAAGATGAAAACCCTACCAGGACACTTGCTCCAGTGGTAAACAATTCTGAAGTTGGTCAGAGGTGGGGAATCGTCTCACACGCAGCCGGCAGCCCCCCCGCCAGGAGCGTCCTCATTGCAAGGCTGGGGGACCGTGCCCAGGCGTCTCCGAGTAAACGTGAGCTGAGCCCCAGGCCAGCTGCTGCTGAACTTTTCCCACCCTTCCCAGGTAAAACACCTGAATGTGTGCAAGGACTTTAAAGCCTAGAGGAAGGGCCACACCAGCGACAGCACACAGGCCCGAGTTGGTGCCTGCAGGCCAGGCAGGATGGTCCTGGTCCCGGGGGCTCTTCTGGAAGCTTTCCATTTCCCTGCCTGAGTTACCCCTCCTGTCCTGGCCCCCACTGCTTTTTTCCTTCCTCACCTCTGCCCGGCGAGAAATTCCAACGTCAGGTATTAGTGACACATCCTCTTCGTTAGCAGATGGCAGCCTGGGAACTCCTGCAGAAAGTCGAGCAGAGCCCCATTCACACCGGGCCACCCACAAAGCCGTGGGCCCTACTCCCTCCCACCAGCCCAGCCCCGAGACTGCTGACGGAGCAGAGAATACGGCATCAGGCACAGCTGCAGGGGCTCTTGCTGCCTGGAGGGGTATTTATATAGACCTCAACCCAGGCACACCTGGGGAGGGCTGGACGGCCGGGTCAGGCTGCCCAGGTCAGCCAATCCTCGCCCCTCAGGGGCTCATAGTTGCAGAAAATGGGCCTTGCTGCACCAGCCAGGTCCAAGGAACAGGTGTGGGGTCCTGAGAGTCAGGATAGGTAAGGGGTTGCAGCTCTGGCTTGTTTTCTAATCATTTTGTCTGGTCCATGAGTGGGAGACAACTTCAAGAAGACCCTCTCCTAATGAGAGGAACCCAGGAGTCAGGGAGAGGAGGGGTGGTGGGTAGAGACAGAGGCCTGGTGCCCCGGCTGCAGTGGAAGCCCCTGGAAGACCAGGCGGAGGGAGGCCGCACAGAGTGAAGCCCAGGGTCACAGACCTGTCGGAGCTGCTGTTAGTTTAGGTCCTGCTCTGAGGTGCTCTGTGTCAGCTCTGAGTGACAGGTGAGCTGAGGGTGCTCTGCAATGAGGGCTACGTGCACGGTTCCTGTGTGCCCAGCCCTGCCGGGGTACCTGCCCAGGGGAGCTCCATACCCAGGGAGAGGCCTGACCACGAGAGCCCCATGGGCTGCTGGCTGCCTGCTCAGGTAAGCTCCATATTCTGGGAGGGGCCTGACCACGAGAGCCCCGTGGGCCGCTGGGTTCCTGTCCAGGTGAGCTCCATATCATTGGAGGGGCCTGACCACGAGAGCCCCGTGGGCTGCTGGGTACCTGCTCAGGTGAGCTCCATACCCCGGGAGGGGCCTGACCACAAGAGCCCCGTGGGCTGCTGGGTAACTGCTCAGGTGAGCTCCATATCCTGGGAGGGGCCTGGCCGTGAGAGCCCCGTGGGCTGCTGGGTACCTGCTCAGGTGAGCTCCATACCCTGGGAGGGGCCTGACCACGAAAGCCCCGTGTGCTGGGGGGGGGGGCGTGTATATGAGCGTCCTCTCTGAGCAGCCGGCCCAGAGTTGCTTAGCAACTTCCCTGTGGGCAGTGCTGGGATGAAATGAGAACCAGGAGATGCCACGGACCTCCTGAACCCGTTCCTCCAGAGTGATGAGGTGAGTAGGCGGGTGCTGGCCACTGGGCTGCTTGAGGGAGGCCCCACGGGTACCTCTTGTGTCTTCCGCCTGACACCACGGAGGCCTCCCCAGGACAGAGCAGACAGCCTACCCGGGGCAGGTGGGAGCTCCTGGTGACCCTGCAGGGGACATGAGAGGGACGGACCAGGCAGGAGTGGGTGGGAGCCCAGGCAGAGCCATGGGGCTCGGGGCCGAGGGGGACTTTCTGGGTCTGAGCTGAGAGTGGACGTGCAGGTGGTGAGTGTCATCCAGGAAAGCTGCCCTGGTGACGTGAGGCTGAACCTGCGTCAGAGTGACAAGCCTTCCGGATGATCCCAGAACAGGATAGTGAGACGGATCCTGTTAGAAGAAGGTGAGTGAATCCCCCCAAGAGGAGGCTCTGTGAGCTGGTCCCGGGAGGGGGGCAAAGGGAACAGGCGTGGAACTTGCGGGGAGTGGGCAGTCCCCCTGGACGGACGGTGGGTGCAGACCCCACTCCGTGGCCTCACGTCTGTGCTTCTGGCTGGATTACTTGGCTTCTCGGAGCCTCAGCTCCCCAGGCAGTATGGAGTGATGGTAGCATGGATTGACTAGTAATTTGCTCAGAACAGGGTAGAAAGGGGTCTAGTGGAAATTCCACAGAACACTGTCAGTATGGGAATCTCAGGCCCTGTTTCCCGCAGGTCTGTCTGCAGGATCAGTCCGAGCAGACTTGCAGCAGAGGCTGGGGATGGGCTCGGTTTGGTGGGTCCCCCGGTTTCCCGAATCTCGGAAGGAGCAGGCTCCAGTGGGCAGTGGCAGGTTCATCCCACACCTGGAAGCATCCAGACCTCAAGGCCCAGCAGCCCCCGAGCCCTGTGCTGGGCCCCCAGGAGGCAGAGCGGACAGGCCAGCCTCCTCCTCGGCCCTCTTCCTGCCCAGAACATTCGAGGTCCAGGCCTTCATTAGGGAGAAGCAGGGATTCTGGCGTCTCTGAACTTAAAAACTGCTGCGCTGGATACTAACCCCCTGGTCTCAAGTAGATGGGGAAATAACACCCCTGTCTCCGGCTATCCACGGCTGCAACCATTCCCTAAGCACCGCTTGCTGAATTCATAGCCCACTTCGGGTTACCGTTTAGTTTTATTAAGGCCGGTCCTTGCCTGACAAAGCACACCACGTACGAGCTTTATTTGAAAAACGCCGCGCGGGTTTTTCAGCAGCTCCCTGACCAGGAGGCGACGGCGGCGCTGCGGCCAGTCCAGCGCGTACTCTGCCGGACCCGGGCCCAGTTACAGGCAGGCCGAGCAGCGCAAGACAACCCGGACCTACAGCTGGTGCCGGCGCCCACTTCCCAGCGTCCCCACTGTAGGTCAGGGCCAGGAAGCATGGGTAGCAGGGAAACCACGCCCCCGCGCGAGCGTCCGCCAATCGCAGAGTGCAGTGCGGCGCGGAGCGCTGGGAGGGCGGTGCGTCCGTAGAAGCCCCGCCCCCAAGCCCGAGCGTCCGCCAGTCGCAGAGCGCGGTGCGTCCCGGCGCGCCGAGTTGGTTCGGCGACGCGCAGCCTTCCGGCGGCCTGAGGGGGCGGCACGCTCTGGAGGAGGTGGCACGCTCTGGAGGAGGCGGCGCGCACGGAGATGCCCGGCGGAGGCCAGTCTCGTGGCTGGAAGGTAGGCTGTGGACCTCTGGGCGCCGTCTCCTCGGTGCCCCCACGTCGGCTGGGCCCACGGGGCGCGTGTGGCTGGCCCCGGGCTGGTGGGCGGCCGGGGCATCTGTGGCGTGGACGCAGCCCGCGTTGGAGGCGGGGTGGGAGGAGCCGCCTCCCTGGAGGGCGAGGGTCGCGGCTGCGGGGCGACCGGAGAGGGTGAGCCCGGCCGTGCGGCCCGAGTCCAGCTGGTGCTCGCGGGTCTCTGCTGGGCCCCAGCGCGACGGCGGCGTCCTGGGGTCCGGGAGGGCCTGCGTAGCCGCCGCGTCTGCGCCGCGCTGCCTCCCCTGCCGACGCCGGAGCGGGAGCGTCTCGGCCGAGTCGGGCGCGGGGTCCGCCTGGTGACCGCGCTGAGAGCGGCGCAGCTACGTTCTGAGTGCATTGCGTTTGTCCTGCGTGTGCCCTTTACCTTTTGAAAGCGATTTTTGAGCTCCTCGCTTACCGACATGCTTGTTTCATCGTACTGAAAACTGAATGAAAGCAGACACTGACTCCTCTCTTGACTCCTCTTTTCTTACCAAAAAAGTTCCTGAAAAAATAGTCCGCGCACGCTGGTTCAGCCGCCGTCTCACTGCTGTGTCTCCTTGCTCCTGGAATACCATTGGTTGTCACACACGCTGTCAGTTTTGTGACTATACATTTACGAAGTCCAGGAAGCCCATGACAAACATACCTAACCCTGATTTCAGAAATACTAAAATGTGAAGAAAGAAAAAACCAAGGAATCAAGGAAGTATGTTAAATTGTTGAAGCCCATGTAACTTGTGTACTTGGTCAGTGTAGCATTTGACACATTTGCCACTTGATTCTCTTCCTGTATTGCAACTGCTCATTTACTTCTTGCTGCCTTCCTGCCAGGTTCTGACTTCTGACTTTGCGCCTTTTTCCTCACTTTCCAAGTTTGTTCTGGGCAGTCTCACACATTGATGTTAGCTGCCCCTCTGTATGGATGATTTTCAGATGTGTATTTGACCTTTCCTTTGAGCGCGGTTTAAACGCAGTGCACCATGAAGTCATCATTCTCTCGCCTTTAGTCCCCTGGGCGCCAACACTTCCTCCTGTGTTGTGCTGGCCTCAGCCTTTTGATACTGATGCTCTCTAATTGTGATTGCAGGGTGCACTTCAGCAGAAACCGTCAGGAGACTTGGAGGAGCAAGGTTCATTACTCACGGATCCTGGAGGGTGCATGGTACACCCAGGGACCGCACGGCGAGGTCGGGGGGTGAGACACAGAGGGAGAGAGGGACGGCACACCTGGGGTCTGCCTTTATTAGGGTCTGAGGGTTAGGTGTCTAGAATTTCGGGGATTCATTCTTCATTGGCTAATTTAAAGCAATAGCAGGGAGGGAGAAGCACGGTCACTCAAATGGTCAGTTATTTAGGTTACCAGGGCTTGTTGAAAGAGGAACCTTCATGGGTGGAGGCAGCCTAGTTCCTTACCTGGTGGTTTTGCAAGTAGCTATGCCATACAGCTGGAGATACTTTTATTCAAGATGGATTTCTTCTGAAGTGGATGCCACCTGGCAATCAGATGCTTAATGTCAGGCACTTACGCTACATCCTCACTTAGAAATCTTCATGTTTTTGACTTGATAGTCACTTTTCCCCTCGTCATTCTATCAGTTTTCAAGACCTTATCATAGCACCTGTCATAATCCCTTGAACATATTAGATACCTAATAGATATCTGATGAATGAATGAAAGGAGAACTAGTATAGAAGGTTTGCAAGTATTGTGGATATGAAGAAACATGGGGAAATACCCTGGTCAGAAGACTTGGGTACCAGTCTCAGCTCTACAGCTAACTAATTTTATAATTCTGGGCAAGCCATGTAGATCTGTCTGGACTCTTGAAATGGAAGTTGATATGTGCCTGAACTAACATGGTAGACTTGGGAATAGTATTGGGAAAGGCCTGAGTTGGTAGATAATAAAAGGAAGATGAGATTTAAGTACCTGAAATTGAAAGATGAAGAGGGAAGAGTCAATGGTGACTCAAAACTTGAACCTGTGAAAAATGGGAAGCTTGGGGAGAGTTAGTTGCTTCTTACCTGATGTTAGGATATACAGATATGGGAAACTTAAGGCCCAGGGAGAGATTAGGCTCCAAGTTGCTCCACGGCTGGGTATATTTTATTTCTTTCTTCCCTCCTGCCTTCGCCCCCTCACTGTCCTTTCAAGTGCTATGATTCTTATTCCCTTTAAGCTTTGTCTTCTCCCTTTACTTGCTAAATAGCCAAGAACGACCACAAATACTCCCTTTACCTATCAGTCGCTTACCTTCTGAGATTTCCTGATCCTCCCCTCACTCTCACAGTTCCTTTTGCCTCCTCAGACTGAATTATAGCTCTCCCCCTTCTCTTTCTCACTGAAAGGAAAACTATCTTGGTAAGGTCATAAAAGAGAAATAAAGGAGCATCATATCTTTCTGATGACACCCTCCGTCTCTATTCCTTTGGGTCCTCATCAGAAAACCTTATTTTATTTCTGGTGCTTCTTTCATAATAGCAAGGACATAGTAATTATTAATTAAATGCAATGTACGTGTCATTTCAAAGAACTTTTTTCTTTTTCAAGAAAGGGAAACATTGCTTCTTTGAAGCATTGGGGGGAGGAGCCAAGGAGAGAATAAGGACCTGGCTCCTGTTACAGAAAGGGGTTAGTATTAGGTAATAGGAATATTTTTCCTCTGAGACTATAGGGAAGAAGGAGAGCTCAGTAGATGGGAGGTCTGCTGAGTTTTATAGTGGCTTATTTTAACCTTAGGGAAGATGTGACGACTTGCGCTATGATGGTGACAAGGAGAGGTAAAGGCAGGCATGGGTGTGGAACTTGTGTATATAAGTGTGTGTGAGAGAGTAGAGGGGTAGGGAATGGTAAGAGTGTTTACCAGCATTGACCAAGGACAAGTAATAAGAAAATATGAAGAGGGCCACTCTCATTTGTGGGTCTTTTTATGCTAGCCTTGTGGCTTGGTGATTGGTAAAGTGAATTGGTAGAAGGGTAGGAGTCGTAATGCTTGAAAGGAAACCCTGAAGTAGTTAGCCAGAAGAATGCAGAATGGCAGGTGAGACATCATGACTAGGAGGAGGCTAGTGACTGATACCGTGACTGCGCTTGAGCCTTAGGAGTTCCGGTGATGTTCCCGGGTGCTCAGCCCGGTCGGAAAGCTCAGCCGCTGTTATGTGCCTTCGTGTGGAAGGTGCACATGATAGTTATTGCTAGACACTTTTGTTAAAGTGAGATAATGCAGAATCAGTGGCTAGAATCTTTATTTCTGGAATTAGACATACATGGGAGAAAATCCTGACATGTTGCTAACTAGCTCTCTGACCAGCACAATATACACAGCATTTCTAAGTTGTAGGTTCTTTGTCTATCAAATGGGGATAATACCGATCTTGCAAGGTTGGTATGAGGGTTAAATGATGAGAACTGCATGAAATGATGTACTGAGCATATAAGCACTCAATTAATGTTAGTGATAATGAAAGCAATTAATAATAAAACACCATGATAATGAAAGAAATTTCTAGATGAGGACAAAGCTATTGTTCATCCTCTACTGTTTTGCCTTTAGATTTCTCCAGAATTGCTTCACTCAGTTTGTTGAACAAGGAATAGGAAGAGGGCTTAGTTTTAAAGTTGTTCAGTGGTGGAGAGAGATTCTCTCATAGTTACCTTGGTAGGAGTACCTTATGGTTCCAGTTTTAGCCCTTGGTAATCCCATTGGATGATTTACCAGTGGCTCTGCTTCTCAGAATTAGACTCCTTAGTACTGATATCTTAGTCTAGAGGTTGTCTTATCCTTAAAATGGAAGGAAAGGAGAACTAACATTTATTGAAGACTTTTCATATGTCAGGTACTTCACATGTATATTGCCTGTAAGGGAAAAAATATTTTAAATCAAAATAATATATGCTCATAGATAAAGTAGTAGTATGAAAAAATTTCTCATGAAAGCCAGCAATTGTTGCCCTGCTCCTTCCTGCACTAAGTCATGTCCCTGAAGGCAATCCCTGTTTAAAATTGAGGTACTCATAGAATCACATACAGTTGTAAGGAATTATAGACATCTCACGTATTCTTTATCCAGTTGGCCACAATGGTAACATTCTGCAAAACTGTAGTACAATATCACCACCAATATACTGACATTAATACAATACAACTGTCTTATTCAAATCTCCCCAGATGTGCGTGTGTGTATGTGTGTGTGTGTTTAGTTCTATACAATTTTATCACATGTGTAGGTTCATGTATCTACTACCACAGTCAAGATACTGAACAGTTTCATCAGCATAGGATCCCTTTTATAATCACACCGACTCCCATTAACTCCCACCCCTAACCCCTGGCAATCATTAATCTATTCATTATCTAAAAGTTTTTGTCATTTCAAAAATGTTAGTGGGATAGAATCATACAGTTTATAACCTTTTGCCATTGTTTTCCTTATTTTTTTTCCCACTCAGCATAAGACTCTTGTCCAAGTTGTGAATATCAGTAGTTTCTTCATTTTTATTGCTGAGTCGTAGTCCATGGAAAGGATGCACCACAGTTTCACTTAGCATTTTACCTGTTGAAGTACATCTGGACTGTTTCCAGCTTCTGGATATTAGAATAAAGCTGCTGTGAACACTTGCGTACAGGTGTTTTTGGGAACATAGGTTTTTATTTCTCTAAGATAAATGCCCAGGAGTGTAATTGCTGGGTCATATCGTAATGTTTAGTTTTATAAGAAACTAACAAACTTTTCTAGAGTGGCTGTACAATATTACACTGGCAATGTATGAGTGATTCAATTTCATAGATAATAAATTCATGCTTTTAAAGTACAGAATTCAGTGGTTTTTAGTGTATTCACTAAAATAGTTGTGCAAATATTTCTTATTATAGAATATTCTCATCACACTGAAAAGAAACTCCATGGCTATTAGCAGTCATTCCACATTCTCTCCTTCCCCATCCCCCTGGCAACCACTAAGCTACTTTCCATCTGTATAGATTTGCCTATTCTGGACATTTCATATAAATGGAATAACATATGGTCTTTTGAGACTGGCTTATTTCACTTAGCCTAACGTTTTCAAGGTTCATCCATTGTTGTAGCATGTATCAGTATTTCATTTCCCTTTATGGTTGAATAATTTTTCATTGTATGGTATACAACATTAAAAAATTCCATTCATCAATTGATGGATATTTGGATTATTTACACTTTTTGGTTGTTATGAATGATGCTGTTATGATCGTTTGTGTACCAATTTTTGTGAAGATGAAAGTTTTCATTTACCTTGGATGTAAACCTACCAGTGGAATTGATGAGTCATATGGTAATTGTATGTTTAAATTTTGAGGAACTGCCAAACTGTTTTACAAGTGGTTACATTTTTTAGTCTCACCAGCAAGGAATGAGGATTCTAATTTCTCCGCATGCTTGTCAATACTTGTTATTGCGTTCTTTTGACTTTAGCCATCTTAATGGGTAGAAAGTGGTATTTTATTGTTTTGGTTTTGATTTGCGTTTCCCTAATGACTAATTATGTTGAGTATCTTTTCATGTGCTTATTGGTAATTTGTGTATCTTCTTTGAAGAAATGTGTATTCAAATTACTTGCCCATGTTTTTTTTTTTTTTAATTTGGCTGTGTTGGGTCTTTGTTGCTGCATGCGGGCTTTCTCTAGTTGTGGCGAGCAGGGGCTACTCTTCGTTGCGGTGTGCGGGCTTCTCATTGCGGCGGCTTCCCTTGCTGAGGAGCCCAGGCTCTAGGTGCGTGGGCTCTAGAGCGCAGGCTCAGTAGTTGTGGCACACGGGCTTAGTTGCTCTGTGGCATGTGGGATCTTCCCGGACCAGGGCTCGAACCTGTGTCCCCTGCATCGGCAGGCGGATTCTTAACCACTGCGCCACCAAGGAAGCCCTTGCCCATGTTTTAGTTGGATTTGTCTGTTTATTGTTGAATTGTAAGGGTTCTTTATAAATTCTGTATACAGTTTCCTTATCAGATAGGTGGTTTGCAGATATTTTCTCCCATTCTGTGGGCTTGCTTTTCATTTTCTTGATGAGGTCATTTGAAGCACAAATGTTTAAAATTTTTGATGAAGTCCAGTCTTTTTACTTTTGTTGCTTATGCTTTTGGTGTCGTATCTAAGAAATCACTTAGGTCGTAAGTCAAAGGTTTATTCGTATGTTTTCTTCTAAGAGTTTATAGTTTTAGCTCTTACATTTAGGTCTGTGGTTCATTTGGAGTTAATTTTTGTATGTGGTGTGAGGAAAGGGTCTACCTTCATTCTTTTGCATGTGGATATTTAGTTGTGCCAGTACCATTTGTTGAAAAGATTATTCTTTCTCCATTGAATTATTTTTGAATTTTCTTTTTAAAATCAATTGACCACAAATGTAAGGATTTATTTCTGAAGTATGATTTCTGTTCCATTCATTTATGTAATTACCCTTATGCCGCTACCATACTTTCTTAATTACTGTAGCTTGGTAGTAAGTTTTGAAGTTAGGAAATCTCTAGCTTGTGTTCTGTTTCAAGATTGTTTAAATTATTCTGGGTTCCTAGCATTTTCATGTGAATAGTAACATCAGTCAATTTCTGCAAACAGCCATCTGGGATTTTTATTGGGTAACTCTGTAGAGAAATTGGAGAGTATTGCTGTCTTAACAGTATTAAGCTTTCCAAGCCACAAACATGGGGTGTCTTTCTATTTTATTTAGCTCTTTCATTTCTTTTAACTATGTTTTGTAGTTTTCACTGTAAAAGTCTTGCACTTCCTTGATTAAACTTATTTCTAAGTATTTTATTCTTTTTGTCGCTGTTAATGGAATTTTTAAAAAATTCATTCTTTGTGGTCATTGCTAGTGTATGTAATTACACTTGATTATTTTATATTCAGATTGTGTCTTGCAACTTTGCTGAAGTCATTTGTTCTAATTGTTTGTGTGTGTGTGTGTTTCTTAGGATTGTCTATATATAAGACCATATCATCTCTGAGTATTCAGAGATAGTTTTACCTCTTCCTTTACAGTTTGGATGTCTTACTTCTTCTCCTTGCCGAATTGCCATGGCTAGAACCTCTAGTACAATCTTGAATATAAGTGGTGAGAGCTCACATCCTTTTCTTGATCCTTAGGGAGAAAACATTCAGTATTTTATTACGTATGATGTTAGCTGTGAGTTCTTTTTAGATATTCTTTATCAGATTGAGGAAGTACTGTTCCATTGCGAGTATGTTGAGAATTACTATGGAAGGGTGTTGGCTTTTGTAAGTTGTTTTTCTGTTGATCCAATTTTTTCCTTTGTCCTTTATTAATATGGTATATTTATTGAGTTTTGGATGTTACATCAATCTTGCATTGCTGGAGGGAAAATCCCTGTTGGCCGTGGTGTATAACCCTTTGTATATGTTGCTGGATTCAGTATGCTGATATTTTGTTGAGCATTTTTGCATCTATATTCATAAGTAATAATGGTCTAGTTTTTTTTTGATGTCTTTGGTTTTGTTATAAGGATATTTGGTTTCATAGTATGAGTTAGGAGTTTGTGAAGCATTGATATTAATGCATTTTTACATTTGGCATAAATTATTAGTGTAGCCATCTGAGTTTTGGTTTTTCTTTGTGGTGTTTCCAAATTACTGATTCAATCCATTTGTTATGTCTATTCAGTTTTTTAAAAAATTTATTAATTTATTTTGGCTGCATTGGGTCTTCATTGCTGAGTGCTGGCTTTCTCCAGTTGCGGCGAGCGGGGCCTACTCTTCGTTGCGGTGCGCGGGCTTCTCATTGCAGTGGCTTCTCTTGTTGCAGAGCATGGGCTCTAGGTGCGCGGGCTTCACTAGTTGTGGCATGCAGGCTCAGTAATTGTGGCTCACGGGCTCTAGAACGCAGGCTCAATAGTTGTGGCGCACAGGCTTAGTTGCTCTGCGGCATGTGGGATCTTCCCGGACCAGGGCAGGAACCCGTGTCCCCTGCATTGGCAGGTGGATTCTTAACCACTGCGCCACCAAGGAAGCCCTGTTCAGTTTAATTTCTACTTGAGTCAGTTTTGCTAGTTTGTGTCTTTCTTGGAGTCTGTGTATTGTATGGTAGTTACCTAATTTGTTGGCGTACAGTTTTTCATATTATTTCCTTAGAGTGTTTCCTATAATCCTTTAGTTTGGTAGTGCTTTTTCTCTTTTATTTTTTGTTTTTGCAATTTGAATCTTCTCTCTTTCCCTCTTTTTTTTTTTTCTTTTTGTCAGTTTAGCTAAAGGTTTGTCTGTTTTGGTCTTTTCAAGGAACCAACTTTTGGTTATATTTGTATTTTTCATTATTTTGTTTTCTATTTTATTTCTGCCTAATTGTTCTCATTTCCTTCCTTCTTGCTTTGGGTTAGTTGCTCTTATCTTTCTAGTTTTCTAAGATGAAGGGTTAAGCTATTAATTTGAGGCCTTCTTTTTTAAAATAGGTATTTACAGCTATAAGTTTTTCTGTAAGCATTGCTTTTTCTACATCCGCAAGTTTTAATATATTTTATTGTTTTCATTTTTCTCATAATATCTTCTAATTTTTCTTGTGATTCTGTCTTGATCCACTGGTTATTTAGGAGTGTGTTGTTTAATTTCCATATTTTTGTGATTTTTGCAGTTTTATTTCTGTTGTTAATTTCATTGTATTGTTGTCTAAGAATAGTAATAATATGCTCTCAGATACTCTTTCTGCTTCCTTTTTTTCTGGGACTCTTATGCATATATTTGTATACCTGATGGTGTCCCACAGGTCTCTGAGGTTCTGTTCATTCTTCTTCATTTTTCTTTCTTTCTGTTCTTCAGCTTGGATACTCTCAATTGTCCTGTCTTAAAGTTTGCTGACTTTTTCTTCTGCTAGCTCAAATCTGCTCTAGAGCCTCTCTAGAGAACTTTTCATTTCAGTTATTGTACTATTCAATTCTTGAATTTCTATTTGAGTGTAGTGGTTTCTTTCTTTCTAAAAAGTAATTATGTCTTTATAGTCTCTATTTGCTGGGGTATTTTAACTTTTTTAGACAATTTCCTTTTTTTTCTTTGAGCATATTTACAGAAGCTGATTTAAAGTCTTTGGTGAATCCAACTTCTGGCCTCCCTCAGGTACAGTTTTTCTTTCTTTTTTTTTTTTTTTAAATTAATTAATTAATTAATTAATTTTTAAAAATATGGCTGTGTTGGGTCTTTGTTTCTGTGCGAGGGCTTTCTCCAGTTGTGGCAAGCGGGGGCCACTCTTCATTGCGGTGCGTGGGCCTCCCACTATCGCGGCCTCTCTTGTTGCGGAGCACAGGCCCCAGACGCGCAGGCTCAGTAATTGTGGCTCATGGGCCCAGCTGCTCCGTGGCATGTGGGATCTTTCCCAGACCAGGGCTCGAACCCGTGTCCCCTGCATTTGCAGGCAGACTCAACCACTACGCCACCAGGGAAGCCCCCAGTTTTTCTTGACTGCATTTTTCTTGTTATACCTTTCCGTTTCTTTGTGTTTTACGATTTTTTGTTGAAACCAGACATTTAAAATATAATGTGACAACTCTGGACATTAAGTTCCCCCATCCCCTCCCCAGAGGTTTTTTAATTTGTTTGTTATTGCTATTTGTTTGTTTAATGACTTTCCTAAAGTTTCTTAAAGTTTGTAAAGTTCCTGTTTTCTGTAGGAAAAGCGGCATTTCCAACTTTTCCTGCTACCTCCAGGAGATGGGTCCATTAAAGGACAAGGGGAGGATTGCCATCAAAGAGCTGGAAGTAAAGGAGCCTTGCTGTCCCAGCCCATTCCCTGCCCTGTGAACCAGGACCCACAAACTGCATAAAATGGAGTGTTGGTGGCTGTTTGAGGCTTACAGTAAATGCCAAAAATTTGGGGAAAAAAATATTTTCTGTTTGTAGTTGCTGAACACACTACACTGTCTACTTGTCTGTGAATTATTGGACAGAGATTTCTTTAGATGCTTTGAGCCAATAAGTCTTTCATTCTTTACTGAAGAACTCTGTGTGTGTTGAGGCCTGCCTTCTATAGTCTGGTAGTTTATAACCGACTTAACCTTAACTTTCTCCTTGTGCAGGGCCTTGACGTTATCCAGAGCTGAGATATTAGGGCCTTCTCAGGTTTTTCCGGTGCATACACACAGCCCTGCACATCAGGTAGCATTCCAGATCCCCTGGAACATGTCAGATCTTTTCAGCGCTGCCTGTGGACATTTCATTCTTCAGATATTTCTTCGTTAGTACTTTCGGCTGTTTGGTCCCTGAAACCACTATTGCTGCTGCAGGCAGCTATAATATGAATTGCTGTCAATTGTTTTAGACAAATGCCCTGGTGATAGGGCTTTCCCATTGAGTGAGCTCTGAGTCAGGTCGAACTAAGTTCTGTGAATAAGTTTTTTTTCTCAAGAGCTGCCAGGCAGTTCAGATAGTGATAGTACTCTGTGGATAGGGCCTTTTGAGGACCTACAAACCCAGTTTGCTCTCTCCTCTGACTGCTGGGCTGCCGGTTTACACAGCTTACCCTGGTTATGAGGCTGCTGTTTTTCAAGGCTACTATGGAGCTAGAGAGGGGGCATGAGATGAGGGCAAATTAAAACACCAAAAAGTTCACTGTTCTTGTCGATATTAAGCTCCTTTTCTTGAGTGAATGCTGTTCAGATTATGAGCCTATGGTTAATTTCCAAATTTTTGAAAAATTAAACTTTGACTATTTTTTTCTTCCACTGTTACTGTTTCTTTTATGAAGGAACAAATTATTAGAGGTTCTTATTCTCTTATTCTGGAAGTTTGCTTATCACGTTTTTTATTTTAGCCATCATGATAGGTGTGTGCTGATAACTCATTGTGGTTTTAATTTGTATTTCCATGATGGCTAATGATGTTGAACATGTTTTTATGTGATTATTTGCTATCTGTCTATCTTCTTTGGCAAAATACCTGTTCGTTTCTTTTACCCATTTTTAAATTGGATTTTTTGGGGTTATTGCTGAATTTTGAGAGCTTAAAAAATATTCTAGATACTAGTCCCTTATTGGACATGTTGTTTCCAAATATCTTCTGGCAGCAATATTTTTAAATTTTTACCATGTTCATTTGATAGTTTGTGCATTTGCTATAAAATCTATAAGAACTCCTTGCTTAGCTCTAGAACCCAAAAATTTTCTGTGTTTTTCTAACAGCTTTATAGTTTAGTGTTTTACATTTAAGTTATGACATATTTTGAGTTAATTTTCATATAAGGTGTGAGGTTTAGGTTGAGGTTTTTTTTTTTCTTTTTTTGGTCTATGGACTTTCAGTTGTCCACTACCATTTATTGAAGGTCTGTTCCTTCCTCCCTTGAATTGCTTCTGCACCTTTGTCAAAAACCAATTGCGCAGATATGTGTGGGTTTATTTTTGGGTTTCTGAAGTGGTCCAGTCATCTATGTGTCTATCTCTTTGCCTAGTAAGCATTAACATTGGATAGAGTGACTTTCCACTTTATTCTTCTTCAAAACAGTTTTAGCTCTTCTAAGGCCTGTGGCTTTCTCTGTAAGTTTTAAAATAGTTTGGCTATGTCTACAAAATACTTTCTGGAATTTTGGTAGGAAATGAATTAAAGCTATCGATCAATCTGGGGCAGATAGACATCTGTGGGTCTCCTAGTCCATGTCTCTCCATTTGTTAATCTTTGGGTTCTTTCATCAGCATTTTGAAATTTGTAGCATGCAGGTGCCATACATGTTTTGGTAACTTTATACTTAACTATTTCATTTATTTTGGTGTGATTGTAAATTGTATTGTTTTTAATTCTAGTTTCTACATGTTTATTGTTAGTATTTAGAAATGGATTGGTTTTCGTGCACTAATGTTATATTTTGTAGCTTTGCTGAACTCACTTATTAGTACTAGCCATTTTTTTGGTTAGATTTCTTGGGATTTTCTGTGTAGACTATCATGTCTCAGTAGTTTTGTTTTTTCGTTTTCAAACTGTATGTTCTCAAATCCACTGTCGTCCACTGCCGCCCTACCCACTTCCCCCCCCCTCCGCCCCATCTCCCTGCCTTATTGTAGCAGCTAGAACTTCCAGTACCATGTTGGATAAGAGTGATGAGAGTGGACATCCTTACTTGTTACTGATCTTAGGGGGAAAGCATTCATTCTTTCCTGGTTAAGTATGATGTGAGCTGAGGGTTTTTGGTAGTTGGTCTTAAGTTGAGGAAGTTTACCTTTATTTGTAGTTTGTTTACAGTTTTATAATGAATTGGTGTTGTATTTTATTATATGCTTTTTTTGTGTGCCAGATGCTGCAGTTTTTCTTTTCAGCTTGTTGATATATGGTAGATTACATTGGGTGAGTTTTTTAAAAAATTGATCCATATATATATATTTTAATTAGTTAACTTATTCTTTTTGGCTGTGTTGGGTCTTTGTTGCTGCGTGTGGGCTTTTTCTAGTTGTGGCGAGTGGGAACTAGTCTTCGTTGAGGTGCTTGGGCTTCTTATTGCAGTGTCTTCTCGTTCTGCAGCACAGGCTCTAGGTGCGCAGGCTTCAGTAGTTGTGGCTCTTGGGCTCTAGAGCACAGGCTCAGTAGTTGTGGTATGGGCTTAGTTGCAGGCTCACTAGTTGTGGTGCACGGGCTTAGTTGCTCTGCGGCATGTGGGATCTTCCCAGACCAGGGATCGAACCTGTGTCCCCTGCATTGGCAGGCGGATTCTTATACATTGGTTGATTTTTGAATGTTGAATCAGCCGTGCACACCTGAAATAAACCCCACTTGGCCTTTTTGTACATTCCTTTGTAAACGTTATTAGATTCCTTTTGCTGATATTCTCGAGGTTTTTTTTTGCATTTAAATTCATAAGAGACATTTGGTTTGTAGTTTTCTTTTTTATATTGTCTTTGCCTGACTCTTATCAGGGTAGTGTTAGTTTCCTAAAATGAGTTTGGAAGTGTTCTTTCTTGTTTTATTTTCTGGAAGTTATTATATAAAGTCGACGTTAATTCTTTGTTGAAGGTTTGTTAGAATTGTGTAATGAAATCACTTGGGCCTAGTGGTTTGTTTTCAGGGACTTTTAAACTTCAAATTCAATTTATTTGTTGGTTATAAGGTCTGTTTACATTATCTATTCTTGGTTGAGTTTTGGAAGTTGTGGATTTTGAGGAATTGGTTGACTTCTTCTAAGTTACTGAGTTTATGAGTGCAAAGTTTGTAGTGTTCCTATGTCTTTTTAATGGCTGTAGGATTTGTAGGGATGTATTTTTTCAATGGCTGTAGGATTTGTTGTGATAGCCCCTGTTTCAGACTCATATTTGTCATTTGTGTCTTCTCTGTTTTTTGTCAGTCCTCCTAGATGTGTATTAATTGTAATTATTTCTTGAAGGACTAGCTCTTGGTTTTATTGCTTTAAAAAAATAGTTGTTTTCCTGTTTTGAATTGAATTGATTCCTACTATTTCTCTCTTCCTTTTGCTTGCTTGCTTTAGTTATTTTTTGTTCTTCTAGTTTCTTGAGGTTGGAATTTAGGTTATTGATTTGAGAGTTTTTTTCATTTCCAATGAAAATAAGTTGACCCTTGAACAGTGTGGAGTTAGGAGGCTGATCCCCTGTGCAGTTGAAAGTCCATGTATAACTTCACAGTTAGCCCTCTGTATCCGTGGTTCCACATCCATGGATTCCGCCACCTGTGGATCATGTGGTACTGGAGTAGGTATTTATTGAAAAAATCCATGTGTAAGTGGACCTATGCAGTTCAAACCTGTGTTGTTCAAGGGTCAACTGTATTTCATGTTACGAATTTCCCTCTCAGTTCTGCTTTAGCTGCATCCCATATATTTTGATATGCTGTTTCTTTTTTCATTTAATTTTGTATGTTTAAAAAATTCTGTTAAAGACTGTGTTTTATTCATGAATCAGAAGCTTGTTATTTATTCATGTTTTTATCATTTATCTGTTTTGTTTTTGTTATTGGTTTCTAATTCATTTATGATTAAGCCACACATTCTGTATGATTTCAGTCTCTTAAATTTATTCTCTGAATATGCTTCATTTGGGTGAATGTTCCTTTGTGTTTGGAAAAATAATATGTATTTTGTTTTTGTTGGGTGGTGTGCTCTCTATGTGTCAGTTAAGTATTGTTAGGGTTTTTTTGTTTGTTTTGTTTTTTTGGTGAGATCTTGTATGACTTATATTATTTTCTACCTAGCAGTTCTATCAGTTGCTGAGCATGGTGGGCACATGTCGAAATCCCCAACTATAGTGGTGGATTTGTGTATTTATTCTTTCGGCTCTATCAGTTTTGTTTTATGCATTTTGAGGCTCTGTTGTTTGGTGTTTATAAAATTAGTAGTGTTGTATCTTTCTGTTGAATTTATTCTTTTATTGTTACATAATTTCTGTCTTTGTTTCTAGAAATTTCCTTTTGACCTGAGGTCTACTTTACCAGATACTAATATAGCCACTTTTGTTGTCAGAGTTTACTTGTCATATCTTTCTATTCATTTACTTTCAACCTCCCTATAGTGTTGAACTTGAAATTAGTTTCTTCCAAATAGCATGTGGTTGGTTCATGTTTTTTAATCTACTTTGCCAGGCTTTGTCTTTTGATGGATGTATTTAGGTCATTTACATGTAAGAGAAAATTATTGATATGTTAGTGTTCAAGTTTGCCATTTTGTTGTTTTCTTCCTGTTCTTTCCTTTCTCTTTTTTTGCCTTTTTGGAGTTACTTAAACAATTTTAGGTTTCCATTTGGATTTATTTACAGTTTTTCTTAGCTTTTTTTGTTGTATCATTTTCTCAATGGTTTTTCTAGATATACAATAATACATGTGTAGCTTATCACAGTCTACATATGCAGCATTTTATCACTTCTAGTAAAATGTGGAGGCTTCACTTTCCATTTAAGTACCTTTAATGTTACCTAGTATTGTGACTTTTGTTTCATATTTCATATTCATTGACTATGATTTATACAGTTCTTGAGGAGGATTGTGTTTTGTATTTATCCATACTCCTGCAGTTTCTGTTTTTCCTTTTTCCACACTGCTCACAAGATTTAAAGAAAAAAATCATTTTCTACTGTTTGAGTACTTCCTTTTACCAGTCTTTAAGTGTGTATCTGCTGGTTTCCAAATACTTAAGTTTTTTTTTGTTTTTTTGTTTTTTGGGTCTAAAATGTCTTTATTTCCCCTTGATTGTTGAACTGTTTACTGGATATCAAATTCTGGGTTGCTGTTATTTTCTTTAAGAACTGAAAAATAATTGCCCCACCTCATTCTGGCTCTAAGATTTCAGATCAGAGTTCTGTCACTAGAATTGGTGTTTCTATATAGGCAGTATGTTATCATGGCTCTTTTCCAAAGTTTTCTTTATCTTTAGAAGTTTAATTTTGATGTCTTGCTATTGGTTTCTTTGGGTTTATCCTGCTTGGGGTTCTTTCAGCTTATTAAAACTGAAGAAATATTATATCTTTTACCCAATGTAGGAAATTTTGAGCTGATATGTTTTAAAATACTTTCTCAGTTTAATTTCTTTTTCTTTACCTCTTGGAACAGTGATATGAATGATGAATCCTTTGTTATTGTCTCACAGGTCCCTGAGGCTCTATTCATTTTTCTTCACTATATTTTGTCTGAATCTGTTGTTCAGATTAGTTGAATTCTATTGATTGGACTACAAATTACTGATTCTATCTTCTGTAGTTATGATTTTACTACTGAGTCTAACCAGTAGGTTTTTTATTTTGGTAATTGTATTTTTCAGTTCTATAGTTTCCATTTGGTCCTTTTTTATATTTTTTTTTTCTAATTTTTCATTGTTTCAAGAGAACTTGCAGTTGATTATTGAAGCATTTTTATGACAGATATTAAAAAATTCTTGTTAGATAGTTCCAGCACCAGATTGATTTACTTGTTGGCATCAGTTGATTGTTTTTCTTATTTGTTTTTTGATAGTATTGGTTCTTAGTATGAAGAACAATATTCAATTGTATTCTGGACATTTTGTCGATCTTAGGAGACGCTGGGTTCTACTTAAGTATTTTATTGTCGCAGTGTGCTGCTAAGATCAAGCACACAGGTCCTGACCTACTTTTGTGGATCGTGGTTCTAATGATAGTTTAATTTTTAGAGCCTTTGTGATGTTGTTTTGGTCTGCTCGGCATATCTAGTGCCAGTAACCTTAGGGAACAGAAGGGGGTTCCCCAGGCTGACCTGCTAGGGTCTCTTGGTGAAGGAGCAGAGAATCTCAGGCACACAGTGACCAAGAAGCTTCCCTTGTCAGGTTCTTGCTGTGTTGGGATCCCCCATGCCTCTGAGAGACACAGAGAGTGATTCTTGGGTAGTGTGTGAGTTGTCAAGAGATCCTTCCTACTGACACCTAATCTCTCCACCTCTCTCCACTCTCTTTCTTTTCCTGGAATCTCTAATGGAAGGAGATCTGGGTCCATTGGGATTCCCTTGATCATTTATTATTGGCAGTGTTCCCAATTGCTCTCTCCCTCTGGTGGTGCTGGGCTTAGTTGATACTGTCAGAGAGACTCCTGTTTGATCAAGAGGAGGAATGAGCTAGGTTGGGGGTGGGGAAACATGGGGTCTGGGTCACCTTCTGTTGGGTGCTGGGACATAATTCACCTTGTTACTCTGTTATTCCTTCAGTCTTGGGCTCCCAAACCAGCTTGCTACTTCCAGAATTCTCACCAGCCTCTATGTTATTTTCAGCGATTATAGTTGTTTTTAGTGGGGAGAAGCTGGGAGAAATTTGATCTGTACCATCTTGTTTAGATCAGAAGTTTGGAAATCACTAATTCTTTTAGCTGTTTTTTTCTGGAGTTTATTTTCTTATTTTAAAAAACACATTAATTATTAGGTTGACCAAAAGTTCCTTCAGTTTTTAAGTAAAAATAAAAGACACCTTTTTCATTTCACCAAGTACTTTACTGAACAACGTATTCACCATTTTGTTCTACTACTTTCTGCCATTTTTCAGCCAACTTCATAATTCCATCTTCCCACAACTTACTATCTTTCTGAGCAGAGAACTGTTCCAGGTGCCTTTTACAGTCTTCCAGGGAATTGACATTTTTTCCGTTAAGAGAATTTTGTGAAGACTAACATAATTAGAAAGCCGAAGGTGCAATGTCTGGTGAACACAGTGGATGTATTAGAACTTCCCAGCCAAACTGTAACAGTTTTTGCTTGGTCATCAAAGAAACACGCGGTCTTGTGTTATCTTGATGGAAGATTATGCGTTTTCTGTAGACTAATTCTAGACACTTTTCGTCGAGTGCTGCTTTCAGTTGGTCTCATGGGGAGCAGTACTTGTTGGAATTAATCGTTTGGTTTTCCAGAAGGAGCTTGTAGTAGAGGACTCCCTTCCAATCCCACTGTATACACAACCTCACCTCCTTTGGCTGAAGACCAGCCTTTGGTGTGGTTGGCAGAGGTTCATTGCACTTGCCCTGCTATCTCTTCTGTTCGACATTACTGTACAGTATCCGTTTTTCATCACCCATCACAATTTGTTTTAAAAATGGAACTTTTTTTTACGTTTCAGTAGAAAATCGAATGTGGAAATACAGTCAAGAAAGTTATTTTTGACTTAACTTACATGGAATCCAAACATCAAAGCGACTAACATAACCAAGCTGGTACAAATGATTTTCAACACTTGAATTGGATATTTTGAGTATGTCGGCTATCTCCCACATGGTATAATGTTGATCTCAATTAATGTCTCGATTTTGATCGCTGTCAACTGCAGCTGGTCTACCCAATCATGGAGCATTGCCCAGTGAGAAATCTCCAGCGTGAAACTTCGCAAACCACTTTTGACACGTTCGGTGAGTCACGACACCTCCTCCATACATGACACAAATCTGTTCTTGCATTTCAGTTGAGTTTTTACCTTTATTGAAATAAAGCATAATATGCCGAAAATGTTGCTTTTTTCTTCCATCTTCAGTGTTAAGATGGCTACACAAAACTTCACCAACTTTGGTAAGTTTTTTTTTTTAATTCATGCTGATATGACAGCTGTTACAACACAGTCTAACAAAATTGTTTCAAATGAAGTTAAAGACAAGTAAGTGCTACTAGAGCCATTTTATGGAAAAAAAACAAATGCTCTTGGGCCCAACCCAATATTTAATCTGTTGATTACCTAGTATGGCAGATGAGGACTTAGCTGTCTTATGTGAGCATGCCATATCTCTGTTATCCTTCATTATTATGTTACAGCTTTTTGCTAAACCAGAAATAAATATTAATACTATGATCACATAAATGTGGCTCATTGAAGACTCAAGTAGTGTACTTTGCTTCCTTCTTGTGCAACAATTATTTTAATGTAGTAAATCATTGCTACATGTTTTTCTTTACATCATTTTTTACTTAATTATAGGTAATTAAAAATTTTTTACGCCTGTTCCTAGTCAGGCAATATGGCTTATTCCTCCTTTTGTGTGGTATATTCTCCAGTATCTTCCTAATAAAGAGTGTGTTAAAAGTTTTTTTGAGTTCTGCATGTCTGAAAATTTCTTTATTTTGTTCCCATAGTTGATTAATAATTTGGCTGAGTAGAGACATTTAGATTAAAAATCAGTTTTCCTCAGAATTTTTAAGGCATTGTGCCAGTGTCTTCTTATGTCCATTTCATCTTAAATGACTCAATTTAATTAAAATATAAGTGCACATGGAGTTGGAGCTAGGTATATTCAAGGCCCACATACGTATTTAGGAAAAGCAAGTTAAAATTTAATTCAGTACTCTTAATACTTGCTTCATAATTTGGGTTTTGATCAGGAAAGCTAATGGGATGGGATGTAGGGAGAAAAGTTTGGAAGTGTGGAAGACATTCGTTGAAAGAGGTAGCTAAAGAAACTTAGGGAAGAAAAAGTATGAAGTGAGTAGTTAGATTTTTTTTTTTTAACATCTTTATTGGAATATAATTGCTTTACAATGGTGTGTCAGTTTCTGCTTTATAACAAAGTGAATCAGTTATACATATACATATGTTCCCATATCTCTTCCCTCTTGCATCTCCCTCCCTCCCACCCTCCCTATCCCACCTCTCTGGGTGGTCACAAAACACAGAGCGGATCTCCCTGTGCTATGCGGTTGCTTCCCACTACCTATCTATTTTACGTTTGGTAGTGTATATATGTCAATGCCACTCTCTCACTTTGTCACATCTTACCCTTCTCCCTCCCCATATCCTCAAGTCCATTCTCTAGTAGGTCTGTGTCTTTATTCCCGTCTTGCCACTAGGTTCTTCACGACCTTTTTTTTTTTTTTTCCCCGTAGATTCCATATATATGTGTTAGCATACTGTATTTGTTTTTCTCTTTCTGATTTACTTCACTGTGTATGACAGACTCTAACTCCATCCACCTCACTACAAATAACTCCATTTCTTTTTATGGCTGAGTAATATTCCATTGTATATATGTGCCACATCTTCTTTATCTATTCATCTGATGATGGACACTTAGGTTGCTTCCACGTCCTGGCTATTGTAAATAGAACTGTAATGAACATTTTGGTACATGACTCTTTCTGAATTATGGTTTTCTCAGGGTATATGCCCAGTAGTGGGATTGCTGGGTTGTATGGTAGTTCTATTTTTAGTTTTTTAAGGAACCTCCATACTGTTCTCCATAGTGGCTGTATCAATTTACATTCCCACCAACAGTGCAAGAGTGTTCCCTTTTCTCCACACCCTCTCCGGCATTTATTGTTTCCAGATTTTTTGATGATGGCCATTCTGACCGGTGTGAGATGATATCTCATTGTAGTTTTGATTTGCATTTCTCTAATGATTAATGATGTTGAGCATTCTTTCATGTGTGTGTTGGCAATCTGTATATCTTCTTTGGAGAAATGTCTATTTAGGTCTTCTGCCCATTTTTGGATTGGGTTGTTTGTTTTTTTGTTATTGAGCTGCATGAGCTGCTTGTAAATCTTGGAGATTAATCCTTTGTCAGTTGCTTCATTTGCAAATATTTTCTCCCATTCTGATGGTTGTCTTTTGGTCTTGTTTATGGTTTCCTTTGCTGTGCAAAAGCTTTTAAGTTTCATTAGGTCCCATTTGTTTATTTTTGTTTTTATTTCCATTTCTCTAGGGGCTGGGTCAAAAAGGATCTTGCTGTGATTTATGTCATGGAGTGTTCTGCCTATGTTTTCCTCTAAGAGTTTGATAGTGTCTGGCCTTACATTTAGGTCTTTAATCCATTTTGATTTTATCAATGAATTTGGTAAAGTAGCAGGATACAAAATTAATGCACAGAAATCTCTTGCATTCCTATACACTAATGATGAAAAATCTGAAAGTGAAATTAAGAAAACACTCCCATTTACCATTGCAACACAAAGAATAAAATATCTAGGAATAAATCTACCTAAGGAGACAAAAGACCTGTATGCAGAAAATTATAAGACACTGATGAAAGAAATTAAAGATGATACAAATAGATGGAGAGATATACCATGTTCTTGGATTGTATGAATCAACATTGTGAAAATGACTCTACTACCCAAAGCAATCTACAGATTCAACGCAATCCCTATCAAACTACCTCTGGCATTTTTCACAGAAGTAGAACAAAAAATTTCACAATTTGTATGGAAACACAAAAGACCCCGAATAGCCAAAGCAATCTTGAGAACGAACAATGGAGCTGGAGGAATCAGGCTCCCTGACTTCAGACTATAGTACAAAGCTACAGTAATCAAGACAGTATGGTACTGGCACAAAAACAGAAACATAGATCAATGGAACAGGATAGAAAGCCCAGAGATAAACCCACGCACATATGGTCACCTTATCTTTGATAAAGGAGGCAAGCATATACAGTGGAGAAAAGACAGCCTCTTCAATAAGTGGTGCTGGGAAAACTGGACAGGTATATGTAAAAGTATGAAATTAGAACACTCCCTAACACCATACACAAAAATAAACTCAAAATAGATTGTTTTCTGATGTCGTGTTAACTTGCTCTGAAGTTCGTAGTCCAAGTATCATTGTCTGTTTTTTTTCTTTTTAAAATTTCTTTATTTATTTTAATATCTTTATTGGGGTATAATTGCTTTACAATGTTGTGTTAGTTTCTGATGTATAACAAAGTGAATGCGCTGTACGTATATATATATATCCCCATATCCCCTCTCTCTTGCGTCTGCTTCCCACCCTCCCTATCCACCCCCAAGGTGGTCACAAAGCACGGAGCTGATCTCCCTGTGCTCTGCAGCTGCTTCCCACTAGCTAGTTATTTTACATTTGGTAGTGTGTATATGTCCATGCCACTCTCTCACTTCGTCCCAGCTTACCCTTCCCCCTCCCCATGTCCTCAAGTCCATTCTCTATGTCTATGTCTTTATTCCTGTCCTGCCCCTAGGTTCTTCAGAACCAGTTTTCTTTTTTCTTAGCTTCCATATGTGTGTGTTAGCACACGGTGTTTGTTTTTCTTTTTTTGTCTTACTTCACTCTGTATAACAGGCTCTAGGTCCGTCTGTCTCACTAGAAGTAACTCAGTTTCATTTCTTTTTCTGACTTACTTCACTCTGTACGTATGACAGACTCTAGGTCCATCCACCTCACTACAAATAACAATTTCGTTTCTTTCTATGGCTGAGTAATATTCCATTGTATATATGTGCCACATCTTCTTTATCCATTCATCTGTTGATGAACACTTAGGTTGCTTCCATGTCTTGGTTATTGTAAATAGTGCTGCAGTGAACATTTTGGTACATGACTCTTTTTGAATTATGGTTTTCTCAGGGTATGTGCCCAGGAGTTGGATTGCTGGGTCATATGGTAGTTCTATTTTTAGTTTTTTAAGGAACCTCCATAGTATTTTCCATAGTGGCTGTATCAATTTACATTCCCACCAACAATGTAAGAGGGTTCCCTTTTCTCCACACCTTCTCCAGCATTTATTGTTTGTAGATTTTTTGATGATGGTCATTCTAACCATTGTGAGGTGATACCTCGTTGTAGTTTTAATTTGCATTTCTCTAATTGTTAGTGATGTTGAGCATCCTTCATGTATTTGTTGGCAATCTGTATATCTTCTTTGGAGAAATGTCTATTTAGGTCTTCTGCCTATTTTTGGATTGGGTTGTTTTTTTGATAGCGAGCTGCATGAACTGCTTGTATATTTTGGAGATTAATCCTTTGTCAGTTGCTTTGTTTGCAAATATTTTCTCATGATTTGATTTAAAATCTTCGTTAGCTTCTAGACACTGCTCTTAGTTTTGGGGAACTATTTAAATAACCAGCAGGGGGAGTACTTACGTTCCTTTTGCAACAGGGACTCAAGCTGGAAAGATAGTTGGGATTTTAATACGTGCAGTTTAGAACAACAGTTTAAAATTTTTTGTTGTTGTTGTTTTTTCTGATAGTGAAAATAATATGCACCTATTGTAGAATAGCTATAAAAGAAAGAATACAATAGAAAATAACACATGTAAATCTACAATCAGGTGATATAGGCACTTTCATGTATTTCCTGTTAAACTTTTTTCTCTCAATGCTTTTTTTTAAGTTTTTTTAAAAAAAATAGATTAATTTATTTATTTTTGGCTGCGTTGGGTCTTCATTGCTGCGCGTGGGCTTTCTCTAGTTGTGGTGAGTGGGGGCTGTGCTCACTACGGGCTTCTCATTGCGGTGGCTTCTCTTGTTGTGGAGCATGGGCTTTCGTAGTTGTGTCACGTGGGCTCGAGAGCACAGGCTCAGTAGATGTGGCGCACGGGCTTAGTTGCTCCTTGGCTTGTGGGATCGTTTTGGACTAGGGCTTGAACCCATGTCCCCTGCTTGGCAGGCGGATTCTTAACCACTGTACCACCAGGAAAGTCCTCTCAGTGCTTATATCTACTGCAAAATTGATGTTACTATTTTAAAACTTAGGGTCGTTAGTATTACATAGATACTTTTTTGAAAATCAATCTGAATATTCTTTTCCATCCTGATAAGATCAGAAACAGAACATTTATTCTTGTGTATAAATAAGGTTTCTATTGGCTTCTCATAAAGTTGTAGATTTTAATTTCTGTTCTTTTAAGGAGCAGAACCTCTAGAGCATCAGAAAATTCCTGTTAAGCAAAGAAAGGCAGCAGAATACAATGTTGTCTATCTTAGGGATACAACTAAAACATATAATCAGAAGATGCAAATAGGGCAGCAGTGTATTAAAACAGTTGTGTCAGGTTGCTGGCTTGGTGCCTGGTACATAATTTTGTACTCAGTTTTTGGAATGGACAAATAGTGAAGTAGGGTGATGCTTTTAAAATATTTATTGTAATTTTAAGACAAATAAAAATGGAGTACTTTGTAAAGATTGAAACACACATGAACAATTTCTTTAAAAAGTTATGTGTAAGAAAGCCTGTCCAGTTGGTGTAGCTCTAGATTATCTCTTCTTAAAAGCTATGACCAAGAAAAACAGTACATATTATCTACCCAATAATTAATTTATTTGTAGAAAGAAGAGAAACGTACTTAGTGCCTGAGTTCTGGCCACAATTTTACTAAGATCTCAAAAATATTTATCTTTGAACATTCTGTATAAGTCCCTCCTTATTTTGAACCAGTTTTGTTGAATTCTGCATTCAGTTCTTGTCACTTATGCATTAAAATAATGTAGGTAACAAATGTATACTTATGAGTGTGGAGAAATCCATTAATCAAAGGGAAAACAGTTTTGAGGAGAGGTTAATGAAGAAATCACATTGCAGTAGTTGAAGAATAAAATCTTTGTGTTGACAAATCTCTATATAAGTGTGCTGGGGAAGAGAAAGAGCAAGGGATAGCATGATGGGATGAGAGGGAGTTAAAAAAAAGTTAATGAGAAACTTGTGCATGGTTGAATGATGGCCTAAGGGGTGGAACAGATTAAGATAGGAAACTTCGGAATCCTGAATGCAGTGTCTCATGACTGGCATCCTGTTTTTCATATTGAGGATTTTCTTCTTATAGCCTCAAGCCACTGGGATGTAAAGCTTTCTGTTTCTTCCTCAGCCTTTTTAAAAATTCAATAGAGCCTATAGCATTTTTACTTTTTTACCCAACATTGTGTATTTTACTGCAGCAGAATACTCCAAGCATGCGCAGAGAAGCTTGTTCTGTGTTTAGTTTACCTGTATGGTAAAGCCATACAGGTTGGATTTTTTTTTTTTGGCTGAATTGGGTCTTCGTTGCTGTGCATGGGCTTTCTCTAGTTGCGGTTAGCGGGGGCTTCTCTTGTTGCATAGCGTGGGTTCTAGGCGCGCAGGCTTCAGTAGTTGCGGCGCCTGGGCTCAGTAGTTGTGGCTCGCGGGCTCTGGACCGCAGGCTTAGTAGTTGTGGTGCACGGGCTTGGTTGCTCCGTGGCATGTGGGATCTTCCCAGACCAGGGCTCGAACCCGTGTCCCCTGCATTGGCAGGCGGATTCTTAACCACTGCGCCACCAGGGAAGTCCCTAGAGGTTGGATTTTAATCCAGTGTTCTTGGTGGTGGTTCTCAAACTTTAATAGTGCCTAACTCACCAGGGTGGTTGGTGGGCCTCTCATCACTCAAGATTCTAATTTGGGGTTTGAGTATCTACTGTCTCTAAAAGCATACGTGGTGATTCTGATGTGCATTGATTGCCCTTGATTGCATTTTAAAAATTGTGGTCAAATTGAATGAAATTTACTATTATAACAATTTTTAGGTCTATGGCCTATGACATTAAGTACCTTCATGTTGTTCTGAAACTATCACCACCATCCATCTCCAGAACTTTTCATCATCCCAAACTGAAACCCTATACCCATTAACAACTCCTCATTTTCCCCTCCCCACAGCCCCTGGCAACCACCATTCTACTTTGTCTCTTGAGTTTGATGACTTTAGGGACCTAATATAAGTGGAATCATAATTTTTGTCCTTTTGTGTCTGGCTCATTTCACTTAGCTTAATGTCTTGAAGGTTATTCCGTGTTGTATTGTGTGTTAGAATTTTTTACTTTCTTTAAGGCTGAATGTAGTCCGTTTTATGTACATACCACATTTTGTTTATCATTCATCCATTGAAGGACATTTGGGTTGTTTCCACATTTTGGCTCTTGTGAATATGGCACTATGAACATTGTTGTGGAAACATCTGTTTGAGTCTCTGCTTTCAGTTCTTTCTGGTATATGCTGGATCATATGGTAATTATATTTTTAACTTTTGAGGAGCCACCATACTTTTATCCACAGTGACTGCATCATTTTGCATTTCTATCAGAATGTATGAGGGTTTCAGTTTTTCCATATCCTTGCCAGTACTTGTTATTTTCTGTTTTTTTTTTTAATTTTTAAAATTTTAACTTTTTTTAATAGTAGTCATTACTAATGGGTGTGAAGTGGTATCTCGTTGTGGTTTTGATTCACAATTCTCTCATGATTAGTGATGTTGAGCACCTTTTCATGTGCCTATTAGCCATTTGTATATCTACTTTGGAGAAATGTCTCTTTCAGGTCCTTTGCCCACTTAAAAATTGAGTTGTTGGTCTTTTTGTTGTTGAGTTGTTAGGAGTTCTTTATGTATTTTGGATATTAGTTCCTCATCAGATCTTGGATTGCATCTTATGAAATGCTGGCTTGGGGTAAGGAGTTTGAATTGTGGAGTCAGACCAGCCTGTGTGTGAATCTTGGCTCATGTGTAAGTTCCCTTGCATATTAAAACTGCCAGCTACCAATCTGGAGTGATCTACCTCCTTCTTTGGTCTCTCCTTGTCCTCTATGCATGGGCACCAGTTTCAGACTTCACCTGGGGACTCCTGAGGTCGTAAACCTACAATGTGTCAGGATTTCATTCCTTTTTAAGGCTGTGAATAGTTTTTCTTTATATATACATGCTTATTTTGTTTATCCATTCATCCATTGGTGGATATTTGTGTTGTTTCCAGTTTTTAGTTATTGTGAATAATGTTATTTTGAACTTTGATATTTAAACATACATTTGAGGGACTTCCCTGGTGGTCCAGGGGGTACGACTGCACGCTCCCAATCCAGGGGGCCTGGGTTCGATCCCTGGTCGGGGAACTAGATCCTGCATGCATGCGCAACAAAGAGTTCGCATGCAGCAACTAAGAAGTCTGCATGCTGCAACTAAGGAGTCTGCATGTCGCAACGAAGATCCCGCGTGCCGCAACTAAGACCTGGCACAGCCAAAATAAATAAGTAAATATTAAAAAAAAACAAAAACCCAAACATCCATTTGAGTCCCTGCTTTCAGTTCTTTTGGGAAATTGAATTGCTCAGAAGTAGAATTGCTAGATCCTATGGTAATTGTATGTTTAATTTTTTGGAGGACCCACTGTACCATTTTCTATAGCAACTGCATCATTTTGTATTTCTACCAGCAATGCACAGGGGTTCCAGTTTTTTCCATATCCTTGCCAATACTTATTTATTTTTTGACAGTAACTATTATAACGGGTGGGAGTTGGTATCTCACACTGTGGTTTTGATTTGTGTTTCCCTAATGACTAATGATATCAAGCATCTTTTTATGTGATTGTTGGTCATTTGTATGCCCTCTTTGGAGAAATGCCTATCAGACTTTTACTGAGTTTTAAACTGAGTTATTGAGTTGTGGGAGTTCTTAATATATTTTGGGTACTAGATTCTTAGTTGGATACGTGATTTGCAAATATTTTCTCCCATTATGTGAATTGTCCTTCTACTTTCTGATAATATCTTTTGAAATTCGTAAGTTTTAAATATTGATGAAGTTTAGTTTATTCATTTTCTGTTAACTTGTCCTTTTATGTCATGTCTGAAACCACTGTTTATACTAACTTCTGTTATTTTTTGTCAGACCCTTGACAGAAATCATTTGACCACAGATGTATGGGTTTTTCTGGACTATGAATTCTGTTCCATTGACTGGGTCTATTGTTATGCCTGTACCACACTGCTTTGATTACTATTATTTTGTAGTAAGTTTTGAAATTGGGATGTGAGTTCCAATCATGGAACTTTTGTGGTTTTCTCACAGAGTCAGGATGAGTTACATGTTTGGTATCAATGTGTGACCGTCTAGGTGGGTTATTGTCAAGCACGGAACCTCACCTGAGCCTTGGTGTCCAGAGTTTTCACTGGGGCTTTGCTATGGACTGCATATTTGTGTTCTCTATTCCCAACCCCCATTCATATGTTGAAACCTAATCCTCAATGTGGTAGTATTTGGAGATGGAGTCTTTGAAAGGTAAATAGGTCATGAGGGTGGAGCTCTCATGAATGGGATTAGTGCCCTATAAAAGAGGTTCCAGAGAGATCCCTCCTCCCTTCAGCATCAGTGAGGAAGTGAGCCTTTGCCAGATTTCACCACTAACACTGAATCTGCTGACACCTTGATCTTGGACTTCCCAGCTTCTAGAACTTGAGAAGTGTTTGTTGTTTATAGGCTACCTACTTTATGGCATTTTGTTATAGTAGCCCGAACAGACTAAGGCTCCTTTACGTAGACATAAATGGCTGATCTCAGTCTCCAGTTCTTCTGTGTGTGACTCAAAGCCTCTACTCTAAATCATACTGTCTTTCTGGTGTCACCAGCCCCCATGGTAACAGTATTGGGTGTGATTAGCCACCACCCTAAATCACATTATTAGACTGTCTGGTGTAACTGAAGCTCTCAGGCAAAGAAAGACACTTCTATCAGCCATGGTATTCCAAGGGCATAGACATTACTTTCCAGGAGCCAAGGACAAAGGCTAGACTTGTTTGTTTGTTTGTTTTTTGGCTGCTCCGTGCAGCTTACAGGGTCTTAGTTCCCTGAACATAGATCGAACTCAGGCCCCAGCAGTGGAAGCACCGAGTCCTAATCACTGGACCACCAGGGAATTAATTCCCTAGCCTTCCTTTTAGGTGAGGTTAGATTCTTTACTGCATGTTTACTTTTTCAGTCTTTTCCTAATAAGTCTTTTACCCATGGTTGCCTTTCTTTTCACACCGTAAGAGCCCATGTTTGTGACAAACACAAATCCTCTTCTTAGTCTGCAAATGTCTCTCCCTAATTCACATTCACGTGCCCTCATTTTGAAGTGAATTTGTGATTGCTGCCTTAACTCACAGAGTTACTATAAGGCTTCAGTGAGGGAAAGAAATTAAAAAGTGGTTTTTAGAATTAATCTCTGCAACCTTCATACTGCTTCTGTATGTTTATACTAACTTCTGTTATTTTACTTCTCTGTATTGTGCTTTGTGACAGGTCTAATGATCATATTGATTTCTTGAGGACAGGGTTCATGATATTTCTCTGTGTCTTCTGTGCTTAAGTGATTACAAGCACTGGTTTGTTGAATTTAGTTTTCAATAATGGTAAAAATATATTGAAATTCCATTTGTTTTTAACCACCAGAGTGACTGCATTTGGTTGTGCAGGTTGAAAACTGCAGTGCCCGCAGAGGCCCCATTCGTAGTGATGTCCTGCAAAATTTGTATACTTATTATGCCACTCTTTCAGTAGATGGCAATAAAGCACCTTTCCTAATAAAATCAGTACATTATGACAATTTCCAAATATATGGAAGTACAGTGACTTGAGAAGGGAGTGTCTTTTTCTCATTTGCAGAAAAATGTAGCCCTATTAAGACCCTAACCCTAACCCTAAACTAGCTTGAATTTTGATACTGGCTTTGCTATTTACAGGTATATGATCTTGAAAGATGTCTTCAACAGTTAGTTTCTCTATCTGTAAAATGGAATTGATACTACTCATTTCAGCCTAAAATATCACCTAGGATCTATATGAGGTAATAGACGTGAAACATTTGCGGTGATGTCTGGCAGCTACTGAATTATCTTAGTCTGTTCAGGCTGCTGTAACAAAAATGCCATCGGCCGATGGTTTATAAACAACACAAATGTGTCACAGTTCTGGAGGCTGGGAAGTTCAAATTTAAGGTGCCAGTACATTCAGTGTTTGTTGAGGGCCCACTTCATGGTTCATAGCCATCTTCTTTCTGTTCACACATAGTGGATCTCTCTAGTACCTCTTTTAAAAGGGCACTAATCCCATTCATGAGGGTTCCATCCTTGTGAACTAAGCACCTCCCAAAGTCCTCACCTCCAAATACCATCACATTGGGGATTAGGTTTCAACATATGAATTATGGGGGGGACACAAACATTCCATCTGTAGCATAAATATTCAGTTTGTGATAGCTAAACGATTGTGCTTTTTTTCATTGGAGGTGGTTTTACTTTAGTAGCGTGTGATTACAGAATTATATCTGAGGTGGTTTACGATTAGGCAGAAGTAATTTATTTATTTATTTGGTTGCATTAGGTCTTAGTTGCAGCAGGCGGGCTTCTTAGTTGCAGCTCGAGGGCTCCTTAGTTGTGGCTTGCCAGCTCCTTAGTTGTGGCATGCAAACTCTTAGTTGTGTCATGCATGTGGGATCTAGTTCCCGGACCAGGGATCGAACCTGGACCCCCTGCATTGGGAGCGTGGAGTCTTAATCACTGCGCCACCAAGGAAGTCCCATAATTAGGTGAAAGTCTTAATTCGGGGGGGCGGGCTTGGGCGTGGGAGTCCATGTGGGCACCGGTGTGGCAGGGAGCAGCGCGGGGTCGCCGTGGCAGAGCTGCAGCAGCTCCGGGTGCAGGAGGCGGTGGACTCTATGGTGATCAGTCTGGAGAGAGAACATCCGGAAGATGCAGGGCCTCATGTTCCGGTGCAGTGCCGCCTGCTGTGAGGACAGCCAGGCGTCCATGCAGCAAGTGCACCAGTGCATTAAGTGCTGCCATGCACCTCTGGCTCAAGCCCAGGCCCTGGTGACCAGCGAGTTGGAGAAGTTCCAGGACCACCTGGCCCGGTACGCTATGTATTGCAACGACAAAGCGAAAGATTCAATAGATGCGGGGAGTAAAGAGCTTCAGGTGAAGCGGCAGCTGGAGAGTTGCATGACCATGTGTGTGGATGGCCACATGAACCTCATCCCAACCATGACCAAGAAGATGAAGGAGTCTCTCTCATCCATTGGGAAATAGATGTCTGCTATTGGCCATCGGGGCTGAAGGCAGCAATCTACTTAAAAAGAGGAATGGGGATTTGGGTTTTCTAAGGAAAGTTTATGAATGAGGAAATTAAGGATGGCAGCAAGTTTAAGGCCTATATCACTTGCCGTTGGACACTGGTTCCTTTGTGTTTGAAACCTAGAAAGTGAAAAAACCTGGTACTAAAATTGGGGTCAGAGATAGCAGGGGAGAGTTTTTGTGGGCCTGAATTTCACGTGGCAAGTGCTTATCCTGGCAACAGGGTGTCTCCCTTGTACCAAATCAGAGCCCTCCAAGGTACCAGATTCTCGTAGTACACAGATACCAACAGGCTGGCACGTTCATCTGACCTGCTTATGATCCGGTAGAGTGTGAGGAGAGGTGTTTCTATTCGTTGCCAATCTCCTGTTTACCAGAAGGATAACTACAACATTTTCCACAAACTGGAAATAAAACAAGATCCAGGAGGTCACTAATTTAGAATGGGAAAGGGGGCTTCTGGGGCTTTGTTTTGCATGGTTTTGTCTTATATACAAGGGTATGAAGTTACTTTAAGACGTAGAGTTGGTAGAGGTAGTTTGGATAAAAGCTTTGAAAGGGTGCTCGTGGATATTCATTTCTGGCCGTCAGGATGTGGATGCGCATTTCTTAAAATTCTCACACATGACATCTTTCAGCCTGGAGACCCTGCTAAATTATAAGAAGCTCTCTCACACTGGTAGGGGAAGCATGTTGCTGCAAATGGCATTATTTCATTCTTTTTTTATGACTGAGTAGTATTTCATTGTAATTATATACCACATCTTCTTTATCTATTTATCTGTCAGTGGACATTTAGGTTGCTTCCATGTCTTGGCTGTTGTAAATAGTGCTGCTATGAACACTGGGGTGCATGTATCTTTTTGAATAAGAATTTTCTCTGGATATATGTCCAGGAGTGGGATTGTTGGATCATATGGTAACTCTATTTTTAGTTTTTTAAGACACTTCCATACTGATTTCCATAGTGGCTGTACCAGTTTACATTCCCACCAACAATGTAAGAGGGTTCCCTTTTGTCCACACCCCTTTAGCATTTATTATTTGTAGACTTTTTAATGGGATGGCCATTCTGACCACTGTGAGGTGATACCTTATTGTAGTTTTGATTTGCATTTCTCTGATAATTAGCAATGTTGAGCATCTTTTCATGTCCCTGTCGGTCATCTGTATATCTTCTTAGGAGAAATGTCTATTTAGGTCTTCTGCCTATGTTTTTTGATTGGGTTGTTTGGTTTTTTTGTTACTGAGTTATATGAGCCGATTGTATATTTTGGAAATTAAGCCCTTGTTGGTTGCATCGTTTGCAAGTGTTTTCTCCCTGCCCATAGTTTGTCTTTTCATTTTGTTTATGGTTTCCTTTGCTGTGCAAAAGCTCATAAGTTTGATTAGGTCCCATTTGTTGATATTTGTTTTTATTTCTATTGCCTTGGGAGACTGACCTAAGAAAACATTGCTACAGTTTATGTTAGAGAATGTTTTGCGTGTGTTCTCTTGTAGGAGTTTTGTGGTGTCCTATTTTATACTTAAGTGTTTAAGCCATTTTGAGTTCATTTTTGTGTATTGTGTGAGGGAGTGCTCTCACTTATTGGTTTACATGCGGCTGTCCAGCTTAACCAACGCCATTTGCCAAAGAGACTGTCTTTTTCTGTTGTATATTCTTACTTCCTTTGTCAAAGATTAAATGACTGTAGGTGTGTGGGTTTAATTCTGGGCTCTCCGTTCTGTTCCACTGATCTATATGTCTGTTTTTGTGGCAGTACCACGCTGTTTGATTACTGTAGATTTGTAGTATTGTTTGAAGCCCGGGAGGGTTATGCCTCCAGCTTTGTTCATTTTCCTCAGGATTGCCTTGGCAGTTCTGGGTCTTTCATGGTTGCATATAAATTTTAGGATTATTTGATTTAATTCTGTGAAGAATGTCATGGGTAATTTGATGGTAATCGCATTAAATCTGTAGATTGTTTTGGGTAGTATGGCCATTTTAACGATATTAATTCTTCCAATCCAAGAGCGTGGTGTATCTTTCAGTTTCTTTAAATTATCTTTAGCTTTCTTTATCAGTGTTTTATAGTTCTCAGTGTATAAGTCTTTCACTTCCTTGGTCAGTTTTATTCTAAGTATTTTATTATTTTTGATGCAATTTTAAAAGGAATTTTTTTTTAACTTTCCCTTTTTGATATTTCATTGTTAGTATAAAGAAATACAGTCAGTTTCTGAATGTTAATCTTGTATCCTGCTACCTTGCTGAATTTATCAGTTCTAGTGTTTTGTGTGTGGAGTCTTTAGGGTTTTCTACATATAGATCATGTCATCTGCATATAATGACAGTTTTATCTCTTCTCTTCCAGTTTAGATACCTTTTGTTTCTTCTTCTTGTCTGATTGTTGTGGCTAGGACTTCCAATACTATGTTGAATAGAAGTGGTGAGAGTGGCCATTCTTGTCTTATTCCAGGAATCAGCAGAAAGGCTTTCAACTTTTCACCATTGAGTATTATGTTGGCTCTAGGTTTGTCACAAATAGCTTTTATTAAGCACCTTTTTAACTGATTACTTTTAAGTTAAAGTCTATTGTAATTTTATTCAGACTTTCGTCTTCTGAAGAGTAGGCGGGTTAGGGTTGAACTGTAAGTAGAGATTTGGTTAGAGGACTGTGAGGGGAGGAGGGAAAAAGACTTGAACCTGTAGCCTTTGAAGGGGTCTTGCTGATAATCCTGCCTTTGTATGAGAATAAATTTATCACAGTTGGAGTTTATAGGTTGCTGTGCTTCAACTTCTCAACAGTGAGGAAGCAGGAATGGGAAAGAACCAAGGCAAAGTCATTGTTTGCTTTTGAGTGGGGAGTGATTAGTAAAATAAAATTGGACCCAGAGTGTGATATATTAGCAGCTGTCATTGTTTTATGTCTTTTAAATCCTTGGATTAAGAGTAATGTCAGTGGAGCCAAGAGTGGTTTTAGGCAGCCTGGCATGGGAGCTTGGTTTCTAGCAGAGGAATTTTCCATTTCAGAAAAAAATAAGTTTCAGACTAATGGTATTCTGAGCTGGTGTACAGGGCTAGTGGAAAATAATTCTGCTTCTCTTTTCGAGTGTTGAAAATTAAATACATCACCATATTTCCAACATTGTTACGTTAAGAAGTTCCGGATTGTTGAGAAGAATGAGAAAAAGAGGGCTAGGTTGCTAGAGGTTGGGATTCTAGCATCAGAGTCTTAGAATAGCTGTAGTAAATTAGTCTGGTTTGTTTGAACAGTTTAGGTGTTTGGTGACACCAAAACTAGGTGATTATTGTACTGTAAGGTTAAGCATAATTGTACATTCCAGACATTTAGTACTTAGTCATAGTAATCTTAAGTTTGAAAATACATGAAAATTATACAAAATGTGGCAACCGTTTCCTTTATTTTCTCTGATGACAGAAGAAGAAATGAATTTAAACTGCTACATAATTTAATGCCTTTCTGACCGAAAACTTTAAAACACTGGAATGGCTATGGATTCTTTCCTGAAAAAACTCTTCCATGAATGGAAAAGATAGTATAGATATGAACTTCCTTAAATGAAGCAATGATTTAGGTGACCCCTAAACTTATTTAGCATATGCTGAAATTATTTAGCAGACAAGGGATAAACCAGCAGGTTCTGGAAGCTAGCACTTTTAGAACTAGTGGAATAGTGACTTTGATTCTGCAATAAACTGGCCTTTTCCAGTGAGTCATTTAATTCCCTTCTTCTTTATTTTTAATGTTTTTTTGAAATATTTATTTATTTGGTTGTGCCGGATCTAAGTTGCGGCAGGCGGGCTCCTTAGTTGTGGCATGTGAACTCTTAGCTGTGGCATGCATGTGGGATCTAGTTCCCTGACCAGAGATCGAACCCGGGCCCCCTGCATTGGGAGCGCAGAGTCTTATCCACTGCGCCACCAGGGAAGTCACCTAATTCCCTTGTGCTCGTTAAACTGTCTGAGAGGCCGTAGAGTTCTAATCAGTAAGCTGCTTTTTCTTATTTTTTGAGGTTTGAAATATTATAGTTGGCCATTCGATTAAGACAGTATTTTTATGAATCATAGTGTGTGAAAATATAAGCATCTTTATAAAAAATGTCTAAAGTACGTTCTCATATTAATTCTCCTGAATGTTAATCAGCTCTTCTTCTACCTTCCGTTATGGTGGTTTGTGGTACTATTATTTCATAGTATTGTCGTTAGTGTCAGTTTTGTCTTGGTAGTGGTCTTGAGGTAAGTATATTTATTATTCTCATTTTACTGATACAGAAACTGGATCTTGAGAAGTGTCAGTGTAGCCAGCCAGTAGCGCAGCGGTGACTCAGGCCAGGTCCGTCTGACAGCACAGCTTGAAGATGGGAGCTGAAAGGATTTGTGTGCTGCTTGTGAAATTTCCTGGATGTTTCTATGCTTGAGGAGGATAATATCTCAGGACATTTGGAATTAGGACTAGCCTGGAAAATCAAGGATCCTATGGGTAGCCGTCGCCAAAGTACATTTCTTCCTTTGTTCAAGTCCAAGACAGCTTTCTCCAGGAAACATTCTCTCAATCTATTTTTGAGCTCATCAGCCCAATTTTGGTCTGTTTCTTCCTCCACTCTAATTATATCCTTAGAACCCAAGGTTTTTGAAGATGGAAACTGTCTTTAGCTGTATACCTTCAGAGGGCTCAGTGAATCATTTCAGCTCAGTAGGAATATTTACTGAGTATTGTGGTCCAGCTCTTTCAGTAGCTGGTGATTGAAGGCCAACTTCAGCTGGACAGAGGCACAGAAGATTGATGGGTTGGCTTGCAGTTGACAGCATCTGGGCACCTGGGCAGCTCAGGGACCTGACTTACAGCCTGGAGCATGATTTGTGCCTCTTCTTTCTTTCTCAGGTTTCTTCATATTATATGGGGCAAGGTGGCTGGCTGCTTTGGGGTCACACTCTTGGCCAAGTTGGGAAGAAGAGAATCTTCTCCAGTAGCCCCAGTTAGAAAAGTCCTGGAGAGGGCCTCTGACTGCCTCAACTTGGGTCCCATGGCATCCCTGGACCAGTTACTGTGGCCAGGCTGATGTCCTATGATTATCCTTGGCCAGGTTGGGTGCCCAAAACTGTGGTGGTGGGAGTGTGTTTTGTCACTAGAAATGTGGATGGATGAGAAGGCTGGGTAGTGAAGTCGCCTGTAAGCACCTGCTCTGCGGCTGAGTAAACACTGTGGAGAGAGAAATACACATGGTTTAGAGAGCTGTGGCGGAGGTATTGTTTATGAGGATAAGTAGATGAAATGGAAATGACTTTAACGAAGCCTGAGGGCTGTGTTTACCCTTAGGCTTATACTTACTGACTTATTTACTTTAGATATTTTAGATTTTGTGACAGGTGTGGTAATAGTCAAGAGATTTGCATATTCATTCAAGAGTCATTTAGTGAGTACCTCAGTGGGGAGTGCCATGCACTGGGGATAAGATGAAGAGGCATGAGACTCCTGCCCTCAGGAGCTCTTATTCTAGGGAAAGGAGTAGATGGGGCAGGAAACAGGCTGTTGTCCCAGAGGGAGGGATTAAGTGGAGGCACTGAGGGATATTTCATGGAAAAGATGAGCCGGGATCCGTGGCAGAGTTGGAGAGACTAAAGGAAGAGGAGAGGTGATTTCTGGCAAAGAGTTCCATGGATGCAGGTGTGGTGTTGGAAATGCTCCACTTGGCAGCAGCAAGGGGAGTAGAACAGATTGGCTGGGGAAGCAGAAGGGGAGGCTGAAGAGTGCTGTCGAAGGCCCGGATAGTAGGTATCAGAACTTGGGCTCAGGCCCTCGCGTCAGTGAATTTGTGGGAGGGTCTCTGTTGCCACTGCCTGAGCTGCTGGAGGGCAGTCTTTCTTGCTCGTCTTGTATCCCTGGGGCCTGGCAGAGTGTCTGCCTGCAGTGAGCACTCAGTACATGTTTACTGACAGACTGAAGATGAGGACATTAGAATTCTGTCTTTTACATTAAGTTAGGGGGTTCTAGTCTGTAAAGAATCTGAGTATGGATGAAATCCAGAGAAGCAAAGGACAAGTCAGATGTAACCAAAGCAGTGAGTGACAGGCCTGAGAAACGTTCTGTTGCCAGAGAGAAGGAAAACACAAATGCGCAATAAACTTGATGGGACAGGCTCTGAGCATCACAATGCCTCCCGACTAGCTGACGTGGTTAACACTTTACATCTGTTCCTCATATTTGACAGGAGCAGATTTGAGAGCCACTGAATCATTGTCTCTGCTTAATGTAGATCAATTTCTGGGTGAAAAAGGGTTGACATCCTTCAAGTATGTGGCTAGAGCCATTGGGATATATTGGGATACATATATTATTCAGATACCCAAGGAAACTTCCTTTTTGGATTGTTAGACATCTGATTTGTTCCCCAAATTTATTACATGATACCCAAAACAATATTTAGAAATTTTCACTTCTTTCCAAGGGGAGTATCCCACAGGTGTATAGTGGAATGCATTTGGTTTTATAGGGAGTAAAGTTTCAAAATGAGTAAATAAAATACATAAGCATGGTGTACTTAAGAAATAAACGGGAATAAAGACACAGACCTACTAGAGAATGGACTTGAGGATATGGGGAGGGGGAAGGGTAAGATGTGACAAAGGGAGAGAGTGGCATGGACATATATACGCTACCAAACGTAAAATAGATAGCTAGTGGGAAGCAGCCGCATAGCACAGGGAGATCAGCTCGGTGCTTTGTGACCACCTAGAGGGGTGGGATAGGGAGGGTGGGAGGGAGAGAGATGCAAGAGGGAAGAGATATGGGAACATATGTATATGTATAACTGATTCACTTTGTTATAAAGCAGAAACTAACACACCATTGTAAAGCAATTATACTCCAATAAAGATGTTAAAAAAAAAAATGAAAAATTGAGCAGAGCACCAATAATAAGGAAAAGTGGTCTCTGAGGGGCTGATGTGGATAGTAAAACAGTGAAGCAGAGTTTAACCTTTTTGTGTTTTAATTGGTTGCTTTTTTCTGAAGTATGCTCTATTCAAAGTAGAGTCAGTCCTCATTTTTCAAAGATTCTATATTTATGAAATCGCCTACTTGCTCAAATTTATTTGTAATCCCCAAATCAGTGCTCTTGGTGCTTTTATAGTCATTTGCAGGCATATGTAGAGCAGGGAAAATTTTGAGTCACGTGACAGCCATGTTTCCAACCGAGGTCCAAGGCCCCACTCTGCTTGTTCTAGCTCTCACACTCTAAACAAGGGCCCTTTTCTTGGTCTTTTTAGTGCCACGTTTTTCACATTTTTGTGCTTTGTGTTGGTGATGTCACTGTTTAAATGGCCCCCAAACATAGTGCTGAAGTGCTGTCTGGTGTTCCTAAGTGCAGGACATCTGTGATGTGCATTATGGAGAAAGTATGTGTGTTAGATAAGCTTTGTTCAGGCATGAGTTATAGTGCTGATGGCCATGAGTTCAATGTTAATGAATAAGCTATATATATTAAATAAGGTGTCTTTAAACAGGAACACACAAAAAGTAAGGTTTCATATTGACAGGAACTGCGCTGTATTCCCTGAGGAGCAATGGTTCAGTATTTGCCAATTTGTTGTTTTTGGCGACTTTATAGAACATTAACTACTTTGAATAATGAGAATTGACTGTATTTGTTTCCCATTCTTCTTCCTGGCATCAACCTGGGCTTATGTAGTTATTTTGTGTGTGTGTGTTGGGGCGGGGCAGGATAACTTTTTATTTTGACAAAATTTCAAACTTACAGGAAACTTGCAAGAATAACATAATGAAGTTTTTTCTAGTGGAACTGTAAGTGGGTTAATAGTGTCCCCTGCAAAATTCATGTCCAACCAGAACTTCAGAGTATGACCTTATTTGGAGATGGGTGTTTGAAGGTGTAATTAGTTAATATGAAGTCATACTGCATTAGGGTGGGCCCTAAATCCAGTGACTGGTGTCCTTATAAGAAGAGGAGAGGACACACAGAGATACACACAGGAGAGAATACCATGTGATGATGGAGGTGGAGATTGGCATGATGCAGCTACAAGCCAAGGAATGCCAAGGATTGCTTAGAGCCACCGGAAACGAGAAAGAGGCAAGGAAAGATTCTTCCCTAGAGCCCCCAGAGGGACTAACACGTTCATTTTTGGACTTGAAGCCTCTAGAATTGTGAGAATTTGTTGTCTCAAGCCACTGAGTTTGTGGTAACTTGTTATGTCAAACCCTAGGAAACTAATACAGTAACCCTTTATTCTGATTCACCAGTTTGTTATTATTGGTCTTTCGGTCTGTTTCTCTTTCTCTACATGTGTATATCTAGTTTTTTTCTGTACTATTTCAAAGTAATTGAGAGACATAGTGAACCTGTGCCCCAAAATGTTTATTTCCTAGGATAAAGACAGCTCTTACATAAGCATAGTATAATTACAAAACTAGGAAATTAAAAATTGATACAATACTGTTATCTAATCAGTCGTTTATGCTCTAATTTTATCAGTTGCCTAATAATGATCTGTTTTCCCTGGTTCAAGATCCAGCCCAGGATCATACGTTCATTTTCTTTTCATGCCTCTTTAGCCCTGCATTAATCTGGGATAGTTCCTCAGACTTTGTGTTTCTTGACCTTGCCATTGTTGAGGTGTATAGGCCAGTTATTTTGGGCTTGTCTGATATTTTCTCTGTTTAGATTTAGGGTATGCATTTTTGGTGGTAATACTGTGGAGGTTGTCTTGTATTCTGGTTGGTGCCTCATATTAAGAAGCATTTGATGCTGGTTTACATCAACATTCATGACTTGATTAAGATGGTGTCTGACAGGTTTCTCCACTGTAAAGTTACTGTTTTTCCCTTTGGAATTAATAAGTAATTTTGGGGGAGTCATTTTGTGATCATGTATATATCCTCTTCATCCTCAAACTTTTACCTACTAGTTTTAGCATTCATTGATCATTTTCTAAATCCGTCATTCATTTATTTGTTTATATCAATGTAGACTTACAGTCTTATTTTATTCAGTAGGTTATAATCCTTACTGTCATTATTTATTTGATGCTGGAATGTCCCACATTTGGCCAGTGAGAGCCCCTTCATTCAGGCTCATGTGTCCTTTTTACATGTCCTCATTATTCCTTGGGCACTTTCTCACTCTCTGGCTCAAGATATTTCAGGCTCATTTTGTCCTTCCCTGTCCCATCCCTGGTATCACCGACTTGGTTAAAGAGCCGACCTGGGCTGATTTAATGTATTAAAGAGGTATTCTGGAGTTTAAAATATATATGTGTGTGTGTGTGTGTGTGTGTGTGTGTGTGTGTGTGTGTGTGTGGACTCTGAGTAGACCAAGTGATATTTTCCAATTTCTTTACTGTTCTAGATAACTAAGTGAGCTTTCTCAGAGCTGTCAGATAACTGAACCCTGACAGGTGTCTGTGGAGGGTAGCACCTTCTTGAGGATAGATGCCTCTTCCTCTTGCAGTCCTGCCCCACCATAGGAATTTCTGCATGAGAAGGAACATGCTTAGACCTGTTAAGTATTAAAATACCATCTATGTTATGGCTGAACTTATTTTTATGAATTTGTTCCCTTCTTCCTAGTTAAGAAAGTTTTAATGTTATATTTTAATCTTAATTTATTTTTTTAAACTACAGTGGCATTGGATGAGGGATTTTATTTCTGATTAGGTGATCAGCTCATAGTAGTTGACCTTAATTTGATTCCCAATGCAAATCTAAAATTTTCCTTAAAATGCAAATTTAAAAACTTATAAAGTGAGTATTTGTCTGTCGTAGACATTTAAAAAAACAAAACAAAACACAATAGCTTGGGCTTCCCTGGTGGCGCAGTGGTTGAGAATCTGCCTGCCAATGCAGGGGACACAGGTTCGAGCCCTGGTCTCGGAGGATCCCACATGCCACAGAGCAACTAGGCCCGTGAGCCACAACTACTGAGCCTGCGCGACTGGAGCCTGTGCTCCGCAACGAGAGAGGCCGCGATAGTGAGAGGCCCGTGCACCGCGATGAAGAGTGGCCCCCGCTTGCCACAACTGGAGAAAGCCCTCGCACAGAAACGAAGACCCAACACAGCCAAAAATAAATAAAAATAAATTAAAGAATAAAAAAATAAGAAAATAAAAAAAAACCACAATAGCTTGAGGAAAGAAGTCAGTGTTGTCACTGTTGGTGGGTATAAACTCCTTGGCTCCTTTGGGTCTTCTGGGGTGGAGCCCTTGCCCTCTCTCTTTCTGGTGCGTTCTCAGGCTGCCTGCTCCCCTTCCTGGTGAACACCAGATGTCTGTGCTCAGTCCTCCTTTGCTCCCTTGCTTCTCTAAGCTTCTTTCCTCTCAGATATGATACCATGCAGAACTTTGGAGCGTTCATTGTTTGTCCTCACACGCTTGTATTATGGAGTTTGTTGTCTAGTTGCATTGTCCACGTGCTTTTGGTTTTGCTATCTCGTGACTTTCTTTCTGTGGCGGTTCAGAGACGTTTAAAAACTCTGCCAGTCCTCTCTCGCCTTCTCACTTCCAGGATGACCAAGAAAAGAAGGAACAGTGGTCATGCCTAAAAGGGCCACAGACGTGTGCAGCCTGTTCGCTGCACAGCTGTTCGCGACGTGTGCCCAAGGACAAGGCTGTTAAGAAATTGGTCATTTGGAACACAGTAGAGGCCGAAGCTTTCAGGGACATTTCTGAAGCCAGTGTTTTCGATGCGTGTGTGCTTCCCAGACTGTATGTGAAAGTACATGACTGCAGGAGTTGTGCCATTCACTGCAAGGTCGTCAGGAATCACTCTCAGAAAGTCTGGAAGGACTAAACACCGTCACCTTGTTTTCGATCTGGGGATGCTTCCCCACAAGCTCCGCCAAAGCCCATGTAAGGAGCTAAGTCCTTAAAGCCTGAAGAAATACTGTTCTTTGAAAAGACAATACAATGGAAATTATACTTAAAATAAAATGAAACCTATGCTCTCACCGATGCCATTTCTGGGCTTCCACGGTGTTAATTGTTAATGTATATTTAATGAAGTTGATTTCACTGTGTTTTCTCTTCTTTGAAAACCATTTCTACAGAGAAAAAGAAATTGGGGTGTAGAATACCCATCCTTTCCAGGAGAGAGCCCACTGCAGTGCAGACGAGCAGGTCTCAGGACTGTGGAGGCAGAGGCTTCCCTCTCGGAAGCATGGCTCAGGTGTGGAGAAGGATTTCAGGAGACTCCTGAGACGCTGGTAAAGTCATCATATTTTTTTCCCTGAGTGCTGAAGGACAAAGCCTAGATTCCTGAGAGTTCAGGCCACTGTAATTACATTTCTTTGGAATTCCCTTCCTTATTTTCTTTCAGAACGCTGTAATTGGTGTGTTACTTTTTTCTCCTCATCCTTGAATTCCTTAAAAATTGTGGCAAAGCAGTATTCACGCCTTTCTGTCATGCAGAACCCTTGTACTTCTTTGTAAGGGAAGGATACATACTGAAACTGTTCTCAGAAGGTGAAACTGTTGAGCATCCTGCTCTTTAAAAGACGTATATCTATGAAATGCTTATATATTTAGAATCTAATGGCAGCGAGATATTCTGGTTAATTTCGGTTTCTGTGGTGACTTCGAAGTACTCACCGTAAGAAGGAAGTACTCACCGCTAAAGTTTAGACACCTAAAGGTTAGATAGCTCTCTGTTTAGATTCTGGAAAAATACAAAAATGCATTATAAGTATTTGCTTTGGGAATACTTGTTGGTAAATAAAGGAAAACAGAGGAATATGTTAAAGGGGTGTAGTGTAAGTTCTTGAGTATTTTATGTAATATTGTTGGTTTTTAGCCCTTGTCACATAAACTACTACATCATCATTAATTATTATTATTGTTATCACTATCTGCCTGCAGTCATTAACAGCTGAAAAGAAGACTACTACAGAAAAACACCATGAATTATCCTCTGGACCCAAGACAGGTAATATTTTGTTGATTTCTTGGCAGAAAAGGTATAATTTAATATATCCTCCGTTGATTTATTTGCTTTCTTTTAAAAAGCTGTTTACATAGTCTGGCTAGACTATATATTCATGGTTAAAAAAACACCCAAATAATGTAAAAAGGTATTTTTTTGAAAAAACCTCTCTTATCTTTGTCACCATCTACCCCATTTTTTTCTGTGTCATGTAGGTAATTATTAAAATTTTTTGTCTCTTTCCTGGGTTCAGTGTTATCAACAGAGCCCAGTAGGTAAGCTCAGGTTCATAGCTCCAGGGTTTTAAAAAGAATCTGATTTGGGAAATAAAGTTATGATCTATGATATAAGGACTATACTACTTAGTCAATGAAATTCTTACTTGGCAAATTAGTTAGGGAAGGCTTTCAGTTACAAATAGTAGGAAGTTGTATTGGAGTGTTTGAAGAGATGGGTTGAATTTATCCCCTGCAACAAGAAGGCCAGGGGGCCAGACTCATTTTGAGTTCTGCTGCCTTAGCGTAGGGTTTGTTTTTGCAGTCGTGAGGTAGAAGCTGAATTCTCCAGGCTCAATTCTCAGGAGAAGTGTAGGCTTGGAGGATTTTCTCCAAATGAACTTTTCCTCTGAGAAAGGAGTATTCTCCCTAGGACCTCTACCTTTGGCCAGACCCTGTTACATAGGGTCACCTCCACTAAAGAGACATCAGTGAAATTAAGGATTTTTAAACATGTATGTTGCTGCTCAAATAAAATTGGGATTTTGTTAGTAAGGAAGAAGAGGGAGTGGATATCAGGGAGGCCACTGGTTCTGCTGCTACACTCAGTTACCCTCTGGGCAGGAAGGGTGAGTGAGGGCTTGAGACCTCAGGGATCTCATCTGACCCTGAAGTGGCCTGACTGTATCTTGACTGTGGGGTCTTGAGATAGCAAGCTAAGCATGCTGAGCCTCAGTTTCTGCACGTGGAAAATAGGCCTAAGAATTGTGTATCTCATTGCGTTATTGTGAGTTTAAAAAAAATAATAATAAAAACACCTAGTTCAAAGGTTTACACTTAGTAGGTGCTTAACGGCAGCAATTGCTGTTATGTTTGATGGCAAAGAGAGCTATGTTGAGAGCCTGCTCAGAGTCCTGCAGAGTGGGGAAGCTTTCTGTGAATAAGAGACTAAACACTTTAAGCTATATTATTACTTCACTAACATTTAAGGGGGTTCTTTTTATGCAATTGAAAAAGAAAATTCCCCTAATTTTTTTGATCCATTAAACGCTGTATTATAAAATATCATAGTCTTCTGGTGGTGCTACAGAATTTAATTTTTAATATTATTAGTGCTGAATGTTGTGATTTTCAAAGATCAATTTAATTCTGATTTCTAAACTGTCATAATATAATGTATGGAGAGAATAGTATAGTTGATCCTTGAATGACTGACATCGGGGGCTGGGGCGCTGACCCTCCACACAGTCAAAAAATCCGCCTGTAACTAACTTTACGGTCAGCTCTCCTTATCCGCAGTTCTGCATCAGCGAATTCAACCTACTGCGGGTCGTGCCGTACCGTAGTACATATTTATCGAAAAAAATCTGTGTATAAGTGGATCTGCGCAGTTCAAACCTGTGTTGTTCAAGGGTCAACTAACTATCATTTTCTTTTACAGATGTGGCTTATATCTTTTTTTGGAGACTTAAAATTGGTATAGTCAAATTTAACTTGGGGAGAGAAAGAAATATTAAATAAGCTGCTACCTTGTGTTTAATTTCAAAAGGATCTTTTGAGACGATTTCCCATGCCAATATATTCAACCTAAAACCTGCTCTGCTGTGCTTTCTATTCTGTGGAATGACCAGTAGATTCTGATGGGCTGAAAGAGCTTGTATCCATGTATAATTAATTTATTTACAGCATGAGCAGCTTGTTAAGAACATAAAGTATTGTTAATAATTTCACAGAAGCTTACAAATAGAAATTGATAGAAAAGGGGACTCAAGGCATTTCCTAGAACTGGTTCATTTTAAAAATAGTAACTTCTAACGTATTAGTTTAAGACAGGCTATTAACAAAACTTCTAGGATGTGGAAGTAGTATTTTTATGAGAGCTGGGAAACAGAAGTGGGGGAACATACTTTTGCAAAGTGTGCAAAAAAGGGGGAGACTCCATTTCCTTGTTTCCACATCTCTATTTCCTTACCTGTAAGGCACTGAGAACCAGAGAAGGAAGGGGGAGGAAATGGAGGAGAAGGGAAGGGGTGAGAGAAGTGAGCAAATGAATGTTGGCAAAGGATCTTGCCAGAAGGTTTGAGGGACGTGGAAGAAGATAAAAACTTGAAATGAAAAGAGGCTGGAACCTTTGTAGTTAGTGATTTTCTTTAAAAGGCAGAATTTTTAAAAAATGTATTTACCAAACAAAATGAAACTATGTAATAAAAAGAAGATAGTGTTTATGTTTTTTCTTGAAATAACCTGCAAAATATGTTCTCAAAATCTTTATTCGTTATGGAGTCAGAAATCTCCTTGAGAGGCATTAGTAAATTTTTATTTATGTATTTATTTATTTTATTATTATTTAAAAAAATGTCTAGTCAGGTCCATTTTTTTCTGCCCATTTTTTAAAAAATTATTTTTTTATTATTATATCTTTTTTTTGGCTGCATCAGGTCTTAGTTGTGGCACACGGGCTCTTCGTTGTGGCATGTGGGCTTCTCTGCAGTGTGGCGTGTAGGCTAGAGCCCGTGGGGTTTGTAGTTTGCGGCACGCAGGCTCTCTCATTGAGGCGCGCGAGCTCAGTGGTTGTGGCACGTGAACTTAGTTGCCCCATGGCACGTGGGATCTTAGTTCCCCAACCAGGGATCAAACCTGCGTCCCCTGCATTGGAAGGCAGATTCTTTACCACTGGACCACCAGGGAAGTCCCGCGTTAGTAAATTTTTAAATTACTATTTCTTGAAGTGCTTTTCTCCCTGTTGGACCGTAGATTTTTTCAGGGCAGACCCTCCTCTATTGCTCATCTTTATATCCTAGGTGGCTAGGGCTAGTATAGGGCTAGGGCTGCCATAATAAAATGCTACAAACTGGCTGTTTTGAACAACAAAAACTTCTTATCTTGCAGTTCTGGAGGATAGAAGTCTAAAGTGAAGGTACTGGCAGGGTTGGTTCCTTCTAGGATGTGCTCCAGGCTTCTTTCCTTGACTTGTAGGTGGCTGTCTTCTCCAGGTGTCTCTTTACTGTGTTTTTGCTCTCTGCATGTATGGTTCTGTGTTCAAATTTCTCCTTTTTGCAAGGGCAGGTGTCATATTGGATTAGGGCCCACACTAATAATATCACTTTAAACCCTATCTCCAAATAAGGTCACATTCTTAGATGCTGGGGGTTAGAATTTTAACATATGAATGAGTTTTGGGGGGACACAATTCAACCTATAACACCAAATTCTGGCACAGTGCCTAGCACACATTGGTCACCCAGAAATGTTTATAAATACATGGTAACTATTCTCATAGTCTGACTGATGTTGTTCCTGGAATTTCATTGGAATGAGCCTTGATTTCAAGGGCAACCCCTTTTCAGCAAATAAGATGAATTACTGAGTAAGAAATTCCTGGTAGAGGTTAACTATATAAATTATACAGTTAGTTGCCTATAATTTATAGGTTTATGAATTCATTATATAATCTGAAAATAGTGATAACTTTACTTCCTGTCTTAGTCCATTCAAGCTGCTATTTGTATATAAGAAAAATACTGTAGACTGGGTGGCTTATAAACAAAAGAAATTTATCTCTCACAGTTCTGGAGGCGGAAAGTCAGGACATTGATTTAGTGTCTGGTGAGGACCTGCTTCCTGGTTCATAGCACCTCCCTGCTGCATCCTGGTAGGGTAGGAGAGGCTGGGGATCTCTCTGGGGCTTCTTTTGTAGGGCACTAATTCCATTCATGAGGGCTCCACCCTCATGACCTAATTACCCCCTAAAGGCCACACCTCTTAATACCATAAAACTGGGATTTGGCTTCAGTATGTGAGTCTTAGGGGAACACAAACTTATTCAGTCTGTAGCATTCTACTTTTTCTTTTTTGATTTACTTGTCCAGATGCATAATAATTAAAAAGATCGATAATGTCTTTGGCAATTAAGTACATAGCTTAGTTTTATTAGCTCTTTAAATCAATATGGGTTCTTTTTTTTTTTTTTTTTTTATTATTATTATTAATTTTATTTATTTATTTATTTATGGCTGTGTTGGGTCTTCGTTTCTGTGCGAGGGCTTTCTCTAGTTGCGGCAAGTGGGGGCCACTCTTCATCGCGGTGCGCGGGCCTCTCACTCTCACGGCCTCTCTTGTTGCGGAGCACAGGCTCCAGACGCTCAGGCTCAGCAATTGTGGCTCACGGGCCTAGTTGCTCCGCGGCATGTGGGATCTTCCCAGACCGGGGCTCGAACCCGTGTCCCCTGCATTGGCAGGCAGATTCTCAACCACTGCGCCACCAGGGAAGCCCAATATGGGTTCTTATTGTGAATAGTTTATATTTAATTTTTTATTTTGAAGGATAGACAACTTTAGTAATTCTAGATGTTCATGGAACAAAGTAAGTGTTCAGTAAGTGTTTACTTTTATTTCATGTTTTTGTGCCTTTGTAAATGTTGATTTTCCAGACATCGTTTTGTCAGTGAATCTTCCTTTCCTGATGAACATAAAGTGGAGCATCCACTTTTTTTGTGCCGTCATCATTATACTGTGACATATCTCTAATACAGTATTTAATTTTTCTTTTCATGATCAACAACTAGTGTTGCCTTTCAGACCATGCATTCCTTGAGGGCAGGAGTTTTCTTTCTTTCTTTTTTTCTTTTTTTTTTGTTTCCTCAAGGTTTACTATATCAGAGGTGTTATATAAATAGGTATTTAATGAAGTCATTTAACTTCTGAGCCTGTTTCCTCTTCTGTAAAACATGAGTTGTAATATCTAATCTCTTAACCTTGCACTATATTGAAATGTGACTAAGAGAGTTCTTTTTTTTTCTTTTGGTTTTAGCATTATAACTCACCTATCTACTCAATAGGAATAGAAAATTTGATTTTTATTAGATATCTATTCCTTTTCTGATCAAAATCAGTAAAATTTTCTGTTGGACTTCTGGTTCCATCGAGATAGAGTCGCCCCGTTCCTTCTAGGTTTCCTGTCTATCAGAATGGCTAAAATAAAAAGTAGTGACCACACCAAGTGCTGCTGATGATGTGGAAAAACTGGATCAGTCACACATTGCTGGTGGGACTGTAAAATGGCACAGCCGCCCTGGAAAACAGTTTGGCAGTTTCTTACAAGACTAAACACACAATTACCATACAACCCAACAATTGCACCCTTAGACATTTATCCTGGAGAATGAAAGTTACAGTCACATAAAATGCTGTACACAGTGTTCATAGTGGCTTCATTTGTCATAGCCCCAAACTGGAAACAACCCAGATGTCCTTCAAGGGTAACTGATTAAACAAGCTGTGGTTCATCCACACCACAGAACACTGCTCAGTAATAAAAAGAAAGTGACTGTTGATACACACAACAGCCTGGTGAATGTCCAGGGAATTATGCTGAGCACAAAAAGCCAGTCCTAAAAGGTAACATAGGTGATTCCATTTATATATTATTCTTGAGATGACAAAATTATAGAAGTGCAAAACTGCTTTGTGGTTGCTAGGGATTAGGAATTGAGGTGGGGAGGGGAGTTATGTTGGTGGCTTTTAAAAGGCAGTGTAAGATATCCTCACAGTGATGGAGTTGTTCTCTATCTTGACAGTATCAGTATCGACATTCTGTGTTGTACTGTGGTTTTTCAGAATGTTACCATTGGAGGGATTGGGTGAAGCATGCAAGGGCCCTCTCTGTTATTTCTGACAGCTGTATGTGAACCAACTGTTATCTCAAAATAAGTTTAATTAATTAAAAAAGTTTGCTGTTAAGTATTTTAAGCAAACTGCTGTTACCAGGGCTCCTAGCATGGCAAAGGAAGCACACAGAAGCATTCCTATTACAGATAATTATTGGTGTGGTTTGTTTTGTGTTTTTGTTTTTCCTTATGGCTTGATGAAATATTCTACGAAGTTTTATAGTTTTGTAATTATTTGAAGGTTATTTTTGAGTTTTCATTTGTGCTCCAGTCATTTTCCTTGTCTTTTTTTTTTTTTTTTTTGCCCTACCCAGGTACGTGGGGTGTTTCTTGCGTTTTGGGGGTCTGAGGTCTTCTGCCAGCGTTCAGTGGGTGTTCTAAGGGAGCAGTTCCACGTGTAGATGTATTTCTGATGTATCTGTTGGGAGGAAGGTGATCTCCACGTCTTACTCTTCCACCATCTTCCTTCCTTGTCTTTTATGACTTTTCTCAATCAGTTTGACTTCTTTTTCTTCTTGTAATTTGGCTTTAATTCAAAGAATCTTAGCCAGGTTACACATAGACCTTCAGTTGGGAAGATTTGAAGTAAGACATTGCTTTCACTATCATCAGAATTTTGTATATTTGTGACTTCAGCAAAGTAACATGTATAAAACCTCATTTTGATCAATAACCATATCAATTGGCCATTTTTATATTTTCCCTTTTTCTTTTGCAGAACCTACCACATCTAAGAGTACCAGTGGGCTTACAGCTATAACGTGGAGTTCCAGTGGAAGTGATCTATCAGATGAAGATAAAACAATTTTTAAATCACAGAGAGAGAATGGACATGGTTCTAGAATAGGCAGGTTTTATAGCAGAAATATTTTCTCTCCAGAAGATGGGGCCAGTGAAGGTAAATTGATAATTTTGTAAGAAATTTAGTTTCTGTTATAGATTGGGTTTTAATAATGGAAGAAACTTACACTCCTTTTCTAATATTGATACTTAGCATTTTTAAAAATATTACTGAGTCCCAGCCTCCCAGCCTTTTAGAAACATTTTCTCATAATGTTTATCACAATAACTCTAAGAGATAAGTATTACCAGTATTATTTTTACAGTTAACAACTTAGGCTTGAACATGTTAGAACTGGTTGGATTCCACTTTGGGTCTCTTTGATGACCAAGCAAGTTCTCTAAAGTACAGGTACACGTTAGAGATATTGCAGGTTTGGTTCCCGACCACCGCAGTAAAGGGAACGTTGCAGCAAAACAAGTCACATGAATGTTTGGGTTCGCGGTGCACATACAAGTTATGTTTACGTACTACTGTAGTCTATTAAGTGTGCAGCAGCATTATATCTCAAAAGAAATGTACACACCCTAATTAAAAGATACTTTATTGCAGAAAAAATGCTAACCATCATGGGAGCCTTCATTCAGCAAGTCGTGTATTTTTGCTGGTGGAGGGGTCTCGCTTCAGTGTTGATGGCTACTCACTGAAGGCTGGGGTTGGTGTGGCAGTTTCTTGAAATGAGGCAACAATGAAGTTTGCTGCATCGATCGACTCTTTCTTTCATAAACGGTTTCTCTGGAGCTTGCAGTGCTGCTCGATAGCATTTTAGCCACAGGAGAACTTCTTTGAAAATGGAGGTCAGTCCTCTCAAACCTTGCTGCTGCTTTATCAACTAAGTTTTTGTAATATTCTAAATCCTTTGTTGCCATTCCAACCATCTTCACAAGGAGGAGATTCCATCTCCAGAAACCACTTTCCTTGCACATCCATAAGCAGCAGCTCCTCACCTGTTAAGAGTTTTATCCTGAGATGGCAGCACATCAGTCCCATCTTCAGCCTCCACTTCTGGTTCTCCTTCTCTTGCTGTTTTCACCACATCTGCAGTCCTTCCTCCACTGAAGTCTTGAACCCCTCAAAGTCATCCATGAGGGTCAGAATCCACTTCTTCCAGACTCCTGTTACTGTGGATGTTTTGACCTCTTCCCATTGAATGAATCACAGATATTCTTAATGGCATCTAGAATGGAGAATCCTTTTCAGAAGGTTTGCAGGTGACTTTGCCCAGATCCATCAGAGGAATCCCTGTCAATAGCAGCTATAGCCTTGCAAAATGAACTTCTTAAATAATAAGACTAGAAAGTTGAAATTATTCCTTGATCCGTGGGCTGCAGAGTGGATGTTGTGTTAGCAGGCATGAAAACAACATTCATTCCATTGTACAACATCTTCATCAGAGCTCTTGGGTGACCAGGTGCATTGTCAGTGAATATTAATATTTTGAGAGGAACCATTTTTTCTGAGGAGTAGGTCTCAACAGTGGGTTTAAAATATTCAGTAAACTATGTTGTAAACAGATGTGCTGTCATCCAGACTTTCTTGTTCTGTTTATAGAGCACAGGCAGAGTAGATTTAGCATAATTCTTAAGCGCCCTAGGATTTTCAGAATGGTCGACGTGCATTGGCTCAACTTCAAGTCACCAGCTGTTTTAGCCCCTAACAAGACAGTCAGTCTGTCCTTTGTAGCTTGGAAGCCAGGCATTGACTTCTCCTCTTTAGCTATGAAAGTCCTAGATGGCATCTTCTTCTAGTAGAAGGCTGTTTCATCTGTATTAAAAATCTGTTATTTAGTGTAGCCACCATCATGAATTATCTTTGCTAGATCATCTGGATGACCTGGTGCAGCTTCTACATCAGCACTCACTGCTTGACCTTGCACTTTTATGTCATGGAGATGACTTCTTTCCCTAAGTCTCATGAACCAACCTCTGCTAGCTTTAAACTTTTCTTCTGCGCCTTCCTCACCTGTATCAGCCTTCATAGAATTGAGGAGAGTTAGGACCTTGCTCTGGATTAGGCTTTGGCTTAAGGGAATGTTGTTTCTGGTTTGATCTTCTATCCAGACCATTAAAACTTTCTCCATATCAACAATAATGCTGGAGAAACTCTAGAAGAATACAAAAACTACTAATAGAAGTAGTTACCTGAGAATTGGGGTAGGGGTAAGAGTTGGGAGAAATGGGATGTTTATAGATAAGAGTAGGAGTATACTTTCTGCTGTCTTTTAATATATTTTAAAATTGTTGAACAACATGGATCTTTTAAAACTATTGAGGAAGAATAGATTTCAAACACATTAAAGATATTTAAAATTAAAATTGTATTTTTTAGATGATCTCCAGGTTATTGACTGGGAGATTGACAGTGACAGGGAAGATACATGTGATGAATTTGCAGACCGTGAGAGTGTGGTGGAAATATCTGACCGTGCTTCTTGTACAAGCAGTCGTTCTTTGACACCTCCAGAGACGCTACCTGAACTTCCTAAGGTAAGAACGAATTGTTTCCAACTTTCCATTCTGTTTATGGCATTTGTTAGTCACAGCCTTTGGTGTTTTGTTTGCAACTCCTTCCTCAGGGACCACCACTTTTGACTCTTTGTGGATTCTTTTGTTCTTTACCTCCTTTTCTCTAAATAACATGCTTGTAATGTGCTGCCTTTTTTTTTTTTTTTTTTTAAATATTTATTTTATTTTTGGCTGCGTTGGGTCTTATTTGCGGCATGCGAGATCTTTTGTTGTGGCGCACCGGCTTCTCTCTAGTTGTGGCGTGCGGGCTCCAGAGTTCATGGGCTCTGTAGTTGTGGCGTGCGGGCTTTAGAGTGCATGGGCTCTGTAGTTGTGGCACGCAGGCTCACTAGTTGCGCCTCGCGTGCTTTAGTTGCCCCGCGGCGTATGGGATCCTAGTTCCCTGACCAGGGATCAAACCCGTGTCCCCTGCATTGGAAGGCGGATTGTTAACCATTGGACCACCAGGGAAGTCCCTGTAATGTGCTTTTAAACATGGATAAATACTGAGTACTTTTCTCCTCACCCGCTCTCACCTCTGCTACACATGGGACTTTCCCATCCCTCTGTTCCCCCAGGACCGATGTCTCATGGCCTGGTTACATTAGATTCAGCATTATGCAATTCTGAATAATAATATTCATAACAAGACAACTGTTAATTGTGATTTTCCTTCCCAACTTTTCGTTTTTGTTGGAGTTAATCATTTGGGTTTTTGTTTGCCTAGTTTTACTTATCATGAATAAAACTCTTAATTTTACTTACCATGAATAAAACTCTAATTTTTCACCATTGTTCAGTTCTCCCATTAAGATTTTCAGGCATAGCAGGCATTCTATTAGTTCTTTAAAAAAAGTTTAAAAAATATTTCATTGAAGTGTAGTTGATTTACAACGTTGTGTCAATTTCTGCTGTATAGCAAAGTGATTCAGTTATATGTATTCTTTTTCATGTTCTTTTCCATTATGGTTTATCACAAGATATTGAGTAGAGTTCCCTGTGCTCTACAGTAGGATCTTGTTGTTTATCCATCCTATATGTAATAGTTTGCACCTGCTAATGCCAAACTCCCAATCCTTCCCTCCCCGACCCCTCTTCCTTGGCAACCACAGGTCTGTCCTCTATGTTTGTGAGTCTGCTTCTGTTTTGTAGATAATGTTCATTTGTGTCATAGTTTGGATTCCGCCTATAAGTGATATCATACGGTATTTGTCTTTGTCTGACTTACTTCACTTAGCATGTTAATTTCTGTGTCCATCCATGTAGCTGCAAATGGCATTATTTCATTCTTCCTTATGGCTGAGTAGTATTCCACTGTAATTATATACCACATCTTCTTTATCCATTCAGCATTCTATTCGTTTTGCTTTTATGGAGAACTGTTTCCCACAACCTCCTAGCCGCTCTGATTTCAGCTGAGAGTCCTCTGTGCTTTGTGAATGTAGCCACCCTTGAGTCACCCTTCACCATCTTTTTGGGGAATTCCCTTCACCTCGCTCCTGCATGGAGCAACTTTATCCTGGACTCTTCTTTCTTGGTTGTTACTCTCATTTTGATTGAGCACATCTTCCAGTAGCTTCCAAGAAAGGATTTATGGAAGATAATTTTTTGAGCCTTGTCATGTCAGAAGATGCATTCATCACACTTTAATGTGTGATTGAAAGTTTATATAGAATTTTAGGTTGGAAATTATTTTTCTTTAGAATTTTGAAGGCATTGCTTCATTGTCTTCTAGTTCCAGAGTTGCTATCAAGAAGCCTGAAGCTCCTCTCATTCTTGATCTTTTAAGCTTTTCTTATTCCTTGTTTTAAACTGTTTGATTGTGATCTGCCTAGGTGTGGTTTTCTGCTTAGAGTTCGTCAGGCTTCTTGGATCTGTGGTTTGTCTGGGATCCCCAAGCTCACTTCTGGGTTCAGTGATTTGCTAGGAAGACACTCAGAACTTAGCATATAGTCATACTCACAGCTATGATTTATTACAGTGAAAAGAAACAAAAGTAAAATCAGCACTCTTCCAAGAGTCTTTTTCCAGTGGAGTCATACAGGGGATGCTTAACTGCTCCAGCAGTGAGTTTTGACAGTATATGTGCAGTGTTGTCTGCCGTGGGTGCTCATTGGTGACTCAGTGCCAAGGGTTTTTATCAGGGGAGCTTTCTGCCTAACGTGTGCCAGAATTTCAGATTTCAGGATGGAAAACAGGTATTCAACATAAGCCATATTGTTTGCACAGTTTAGGCACAGGGAGATGCTCTTATCATTTAGGGAATGGTGGGAATCATCCTGAAATCTAAGTTCCCAGAGGTAGGCAAGGACCAACATTGCAAGCAGGGCTTTCTAGGCATACCTGTCTCAGGTCTGCTAAGTTAACTCTCCTGTTCACATGGGTTCAAAGGTTTCATCACATTTGGAGAGTTTTTTGCCTTTATGCAACACTTTTTTTTCTGACTCCCTTTTCCTTTCCTTCTGTGACTCCAATTATATGTATGTTAATTAGGCTCCTTGACGTCGTGTCATGTATTATCGACGCTGTGCTCATTTTTCCCCCTCTCTGTTTCATTTTGAGTGGTTTCTATTGCTATATCGTCATGTTTGATAATCTTTTCTTCCTGTAGTGTCTAATCTGCTGTTAATACTATCCAGTGTATTTGTCATCTCTAAAAGTTTATGTCATTTTATCCTGTCCATGTCTCTCCTTAACACGATCATACATTTGTCTGTGTTTTGAACATAAAGAGTATAATAGTTGTTTTAACGGCTTTTTCTGTAAATCTGTCATCTGTGTAATTTCTGTGTCTGTTTCTATTGATTGGTATTTCTTTTCATTATGGGTTGTATTTTTCTGCTTCTTTACATGCCCGGAAATTTTTGAGTAGATACCAAATATTTTGAATTCTATGTTGTTGGGTGCTGGATTTTTAAAAAAATTATTTTAATTTTGGCTTTGTTCTGTGGTGCAGTTACCTGGAAACAGTTTCATCCTTTTAGGTGTTGCTTTATGATTTATTAGGTGGGTCTGGGGAAGTACACAGTCTTATATTCCACTACTGAAGCAAGACCTTCCTGAGGTCTGTGTAATTCTCTGAATTATGGGTTTTTTCCAGTCAGGTTAGCAGTTACTGTTTCCTGACCCTGTGTGAGCAGTGGGCACTGTTTTTCTACTACTTCCACACGGTTCTTTCGCTGGTCTAGTGTAGTTTCTTTATATGCACATGCTGATCAGTACTCTGCTGTATACTTGAGGGGGATGATTGGGGTTCTCTGTGCAACTCTGGCTTTTCTGGTACTCTGTGCTATGAACTCTAGCTACTTTTGTCTACATGGACTCTCAGCTGTGTCTCTTCAACTCGGGGAGCTCACCAGGTTCCACCTCAGTTCTCCCTCCCTATGGTGTGGTTTGGAAATTCTCTCAAGAAAGTAAGCTGGGGCAATTATAGAGCTCAATTCGTTGTTTCCCAGCTTTCAGGGGTTAGTGTTCTTCTTGCCTCATGTCCCATGTCTTGAAAACCATTGTTTCAAGTATTTCGTCTCGTTTCTTTTCTTTTCCTTTTGGTTGTTTCAGGCAGGAGGATAAATCCATTCCCTGTTGTTCCACCATGGCCGTCAACCCGATCTTCCCAGGCAGTCCAGCACATGAAAAGATGCTCATCATCATTAGTCATTAGGGACATGCAAATCAAAACCATAATGAGATATTACTACATACCCATCAGTATGGCTGTTACCCATAAATGGGAAAAAAAAAATGTTGAGGCTGTGGAGAAATTGGAACCCTTGTGCGTTACTGGTGGGAATGTAAAGTGATGCAGCCACTGTGGAAAACAGTTTGGTGGTTTCTCAAAAGTTAAAACTAGAATTACCATATGACCTAGTAATTTTGCTTCTGGACATATACCCAAAACAATTGAAAGCAGGGACTCAGACACTTGTACATTGATGTTCATAGCAGCATTATTCACAATGGCCAAATGGTGGAAACAACCCAGATAGCCATCAACAGATGAACGAATAAACAAAATGTGTGTGTATGTATCTTGTCTACTAAAAACATATTCACAGCATAGAAGTTGAGAGCTATGTTTTATTCGGCGGGAATTTTTAGGACTTCAAGCCCGGGAGGCAGCATCTCAAGTAACCCTGAGAGAACTGCTCCGAGGAGGCGAGGGGGGAGCCTGGTTATCTAGGAGTTTTGCAACCAAAGGCAGGTAGTTAGAATGTCAAAAGATTATTTTTAATTAAAGAAAACTAAGTATCTCAAGTTAAGGAATTTAACACTTTTCTATGTATGGGAAGATGAAAGAGTCTGGGCACACTGAAATCGTTCCTTTGGTATATACCTCAGCTGTCTGGGGCCAGTATCCTGTGTTTTCATATCCTGAGTTCCCTCAGGGCTCACCACCTCACCGTAGGCTGGTGGCTGCAATCACTGATGACTGTGACATCCTTTGTTTACTGATACACAGTCAGTATTCCATTTCTCAACATGTATGTATGTATATGTGTATTTTTGTATATATATCTACCTACATGTATATGTACGTTAGTGAACCAAACTTGGGTCCACTTGCCCGCGCGTAGTAAAGCCAATCTATTGACACTGGCTTGTGGTGAGGGAAAGTACAGTGTTTATTGCATGGCGCCCCAACATGGGGCTGAGCAAGGAGAACAGGTGGCTCATGCTCAAAAGACCCAGACTCCCCAAAGGCTTTCGGGGAAAAGTTTTTAAAGACAGGGTGAGCGAGAGGGTTGCAGGGTGCCTGATCAGCTTGTGGACATTTTTCTGATTGGTTGGCGGTGAAGTAATCAGGAGTCACCATCATCAACCTTCTGCTTCCATTCAGTCTGGGGCCTGTGTGCTTGTGGTCAGCATGCAGCTCACTTATTCCAGCTGGTGGGGGTTTCAGTGTCGGCAGAACAGCTCAAGGACATGGCTCAGCATGTTATCTATAGCTGTTGCGGAAGAACTAAAGGCCCTTCACTTTGTTCAATGGCTAAACTACTATTATTTTATCTTGCTTGACTGTTTTGCTTTGTTTCTCCATTATCTCACTTCTCGAATTAAATTTGTTCTTTGGAACTTGGGGAAGTCCTAGGAGGCTAAAGCTTTTCTACAAACAAGAGGCAGGGTACTCGGCAGGGTCCTGCTCTGTTTCACGTACAGCAGGCTATTATTCAGCATTCAAAAGGAATGATATTCTGATACATGGTACAATGTGGATGAAACTTGAAAACATTAAGCTATGTAAATTTTTTTCTTGGCTTGTTTTAGGGGAAATATTCTGTCACTTAAGGATATACTTATCCTTTGAAAGCTGCTGTAAATAACCACTTCTGTTAGAAGGACTGTAATGCTGCATGGTAGAGATGCCAGGTGGTAGACTGAGTTTACTAACTCAGCAAACTCTTGCATACAGGTTTTGTAGTGCTTGCAATTCAAGTTTATACCTTGTTAAAATTACAAATTACAGTATGACACAGACTTTTCAGGGTTGCTCTTGAATAATAGAGTTGAGTTATGAGAAGTGAGTGGCAAGCCTCCATAGTTCTCCAAAAAGTAAACAGTGTGTCTCTGGGTGGTAGGATTATTGGAGAAGTTTATTTTCTTTTTTGCTGTATTTATTTCATAATTAAAAAAAAACAAAAACACAGCAGTCATTGGCTTTTCCCTCAAGGAAGACAGAGAATCAAATCACATATAGTGAACGTACACTGGGCCTTACATTGCACTAATTGCTTTATGTAAGTCTATTAGTCCCTTTGAACTGCTGTAGCAAAAATACTATAGACTGGGTGGCTTAAGCAACAGAAGTTTATTTCTGACAGTTTTGGAGGCTGGGAAGTTCCACCATCTAGGAGCCAGCAGATACGGTTTCTGTTGAGGATCTGTTTCCTGGTTCATAGCTGTCTTCTCACTGTGTCCTCAAATGATGGAGTGGGTGAGGGGTCTCCCTGGGGCCTTTTAGTAAGGGCATTAATCCCATTCAAGAGGGCTACACCTAAAGGCTCCACTTCCAGATACCATCACGTTGGGGATTAGGTTTCAACATGCAGTATATAGCAGTACATTTTCCATTTGAGCCTTAAAACAATCTTGTGAAGTCAGTGCTGTTATGCCCAATTTTCAGACAGGAAACTGTGTTAGAAAATTATGTGACTGTGACCAAGTTATGTAGTAAACAAGGCAGCTGTGAAACCTTGCAACAAAAGTATTCAGGTGTTGTTTGAATGCCTCAGAATCTACATAGATTGCTTTCCTATATTGGAAGAAGCTTGCACATGGGCAGAACTTTGAAAGATATGGTCATAGAAAAGAGAAGACCTTGGCTTACTTTGTATTTAAAAATTCAAGACTTCTCTATGTAGTTTCTCATTAAGTACACTTGTCTTTATTAATAGTCATGTATGTTAAAAATACAACATACTACGTTGTCATTGAAAAGTGACTCAAAAAATGGATTTCTCCAAGCAGGCACTGGGAGGCATTCCTATAATGTGGGAATTGTGGTTTGCCTAATCATAGCAGTGTTCTCTGTGACCTTAACTCCTGCCTCCTTTTCTTCCTTTCTTTCCTCATACAGGAACAAAGATTCAATTATTTTCCTTATTTTCTTCAAGCTTCTAACTGTCAAATCTTTTTCTAATGCCCTTGCTGTCCTGAATTCCATGGGGGTTTCCAGCTGCCTCATGACATCTTTGTGTGGGTGTCCTAAAGTTACTGCAAGTCTAAGAGTCCGAAGTCCTGTCCCTCTTCCTTCTAACCCAGGCTCATCCTCTTCATGTGTTTTTGGCCCTAGTTCATCGCTTTTCTTTTTCACTGCCTGAATCTGTTCATTATCAGGTCATGCGGACTTGGCCTCAAAACCACAGCATCCCCACCACTTCTGCCCTGAATTGGGCCCTTTCACCTTTGTCCGTTCTGTTTCAGTTGCTTCATAACTGATTTCTTAGCTTATATCTTTTTGTTAGATTCATCTTAATAAACATTATAATCTTATCATTCACTTATTGAAAGACTTTTCAATGGTACCCCATTGCCTGAAAGTCAAGGTCCATGTAACTTGACCTTTACAGTTTAGCCTCAGGCCCTTAAAATGAATGAGGTGGAGTATATACTATATGATTGTCTTTATATAAAATTCTAAAAGGTGTAGATGATTCTGTAGTGAGAAAGCAGGTCAGTGGTTTATTGGGAATGAGGGTGGAGGAGACGGATGGATTACAGTGGGACATGAGGAAAGTTCTGGGGGTGATGGAAATGTTTATCTTGATTATGGTAATAGTTTCATAGGAGTGTACATATGTCAAAACTGGTCAAATTGAATAAATATGTGTAGTTTAGTGTGCTTAAGTTATATACTTCAGTAAAATTGATAAAACATTTTGTAAAGTATAAGAAAGGTGTAGGTCTATGTGCTTATGAAATAATATTCAAAATACTTTGTTAAATGACAAAAACAGGATATAGAATACTTGTGTAGAAAAATGGAAAGAATGTATGTTTATATGGACTATCTCTGGATTGAGGAAACTTTTTTCTTGTATGCTATTTTGAATTTTGAACCATGTACATATATTGCTTGCATTAAAAAAAATTTTAAAGGACAGTTTACACTTCTATCCAGAATATAGTGAGAACTTCTACAGAACAGTAAAGAAAAGATAAATAGCCCAATTGAAAATCAGGTGAAGGATAGGAAAGGGAAACCTGAATGACTAATGAGCATGTGAAAAGATGCTCAGTGTCACTAGTTGTATGAGAAGGGCAAATTAAAAATGAGATACTGCATTTTCATCAGATTGCCAAAAAAAAAAAAAAAAGTCTGACAGTGCCTAATGTCAGGAGTGTGGAACAATAGGAATAGTTGCTGTTGGAATGTAAATTGGTACAGCCATTTTGTAATTTGGTAAATTCTAGTAAAGCTGAAGATGTTCATATTTTATCACCCCACAATTTTGTCTTAGATAAATATCCTTGATTTTTTTCAAAATGTGGCTTATGACCCATCAGTGGTTGCTGTAATTGATTCAATGACTTAAAAACATAGTGGAATAAAACAGACTACATTAGAATGTATGACAGTAAGAGTATTTTTTGTGAAACTATAGGTTCAGATTTATTAGTATACATGTGTTGGATCACAATATGAATGTACGTTTTACTGTGGTTCTTGACCAAAAAGTTTGAAAGCCACTGTTCAGAGAAATTTTCACATATGCCCAAAGAAAATATGTACAAGAATATATGTTCAAGGACATTTATTTTAGTATTGTTTATAAGAGAAAGAAACGTAGGAAAGTAACCTAATTTTCTGTGAACACATGCAAATTGTGGTACATTTATATAGTGGAGAGCTGTAGCTACCATCATGGTTAATGCTGAGGAAGTTAGCCACCTTGCCGAAGGCTATGTGTAGTTTGATGCTACGTTACATGAAGTTTACAAACATGCAGAACTGTAGTACATACTGATAACGGGACAACCTTGGAGAAGAGGGAGGTTTTCACTAGACCCATTTTTCAAGCCCTAAGGTAATGTCACTTTGCACCATCCTTCCCTGCAGTGCAGCTATGGAAATGGGCTTGTACTGTACTTGTGTGTGTACTGGAACCATGCTTCCCATGGGCTGGTCCCAGCCATTGACTGAGTATGCCAGGGTTGTGACACGGTCACACAGAACCGCTCGAGGGATGACTTTGAATTGAAGACAGCATCAGCCAAGCTAAAATCTCCTAGAGCGGCGCTGCAGTCAGAGACTCTTCTACCCTGTCCTCTTTCCTTCTCCTCCTCCTTTCATAGTTGTCAGACCTGCATTGTGGTCTTAAAGTTCTCCTTGACTCCAGCTTTCTCCCCTTTATCCTTCACAGGTGTTTCCCCCAGTAAATCTCTTCTGTAGCTGTTGCTGTCTTGGCATCTACCTTTCAGGAGACTTTAACTCATATGTCTGCATACCCTCTACCCAGTATCTTGCAGTCACATCAGCAGTTATTGCCTAATACTTCCCTATACTGATACCTAAAGCTATTCTCTTCTGTTCATTCAGTATTTCAAGGAGGTTGAAAGAAGTAAAATGTGATGTGCAGTTTTTGTAGACTTGCCTCTACTTAACGTTTGTTTGTCTTTGAATTTCCGTAGCAGCATGCTCTGAGAACATCTGGTGGTGAAGTGGGCCAGTGAGCCTGGGAAGGGATGGCAGCCAATTAAGGCATCAATATCAACAAGTTACCATTGTGGGTAGCTTAGTACTGCTGGAAACCTCTGGAAACATCAGAATCATCCCACCAGAGGGGCAGGGAAGCTGGGGTATTTATGCACAGATGCCTTCATTCCTTGGCTGAGGGCTGCTCCATCCCTGGTGGAGTTGGGGGATAGGAGTTTTTCCTAGTTTTTACAGACTACTGAACAGGTGAAAAAAATGGGTTCCAGCAGCCAGATGAAGCCCTGATGCAAAGAAATGGGGGTGTTGGAAGTTAGAAATAGGGCCAGCATCACTGAAGACATAGGGGAGGAGTTGGGCATTGACAGGGTCAGCTACAGTGTTAAAATGAGCCATGCACATTGACTAACATGGAGGGGGAAGGCATACCATAATTAGGAATTTTATAACTATTACTTAGCTCTTCAGAAACAAAACCTCCCTTAAATAACTCAGGAGGCTATTACTTTTGCCTCTCATGCATGCTTGTAGAAATGGAATATATGGGGTGGGGGGGAGGATACTTACTCTACAGAAGAACTGTATTTTAACTGAGTGGGAAGCCGTGATTGTAATTCAGGTCTATCTTGAATCCCTTGCCCTGGGCGGAGTGAGGGATGTTTTTGAACTAGGAAACATATGCCTGTAAGCTTGATTCCACCAGTTCTCTGGAATAGAGTTATACTAGTCCTGTGTAAAGGCGACTGAACTCATAACAACAGCAGCAGCTAATATTGTGAGTGCTTCTGATGTGGGGCTCTCCTCTAAGTGCTTTGCTATATACATTAGCTTATTTAAACCTCACAATAACTCCGTGAGGTGGGAGCTATTATCATTCCTGTTTTCCAGATGAGGATTCTAAAGCACGGAGAGATTAAGTAATTTTCCTGTGGTTATAAGTGACTGAACCTAGATTCTAACTCAGGCACTCTGGCTTCAGAGCTGTGGTCCTGACATTGTTACCGTGTCAATTATAGTAGTAGCAATGATAACATTAATAACAATACAATAACCCTGAGTTATTACTATATGCCAGGCACTTTGGTAAGTGCTGATCATGTTGTGTAGATGTTGTTATTAGCCCCATTTTACAGATGAGGGAATCGAGACATAGCCAGTAAATAGCAGAATGAGGTTCCAACTAATGTAGCCTGATCCCAAATTCTCGTAATTACTTATGTTGTTTTTCTTGCAATATAGCATACTTACATAACTTGGAAGAAAAGCATGATGAAAATCAAAGACCGTAACTTCTGTTTGTAATGTTACCCTTTAGGACATTTGACAAATGTGATTGATTACTGGTGTCACTTCCAATTGTTCAGTATTGCTGTCTGGGTTTTCAATTTATTTTATGTGTCTTCCAAGAACCATTCCTATAGAGGGCAGCAGAGATGCAGCAGTGGGTTTTCTGTGTAATGCACATTTTTCAGGAAGTGTGAAGAAAATTGGATTTAGGTGAGCTTTGTTATGTAATTCTCTTGTACTTTATGTAGTGAGTCCTATGCAAATACAGGCTTTCAGGCTTCATAAATATCAGATAACCCGAGTGAGGTTTGGGTTTTTGTTGAAGATGCGCAATAGAAGCTGGGTGGCTCAAACAAGATCTGAATGAAAGCTGTAGTTTTAAGAGAAAGCAAATTTGATTTTCAAATTTGAAATATGGATTCATTGTTATAAAACAGACGTTTTCTTTGCACTCTTAACAGTACGGGCAGAACAGATGATTCAGTATCTCACAGAATATGGAATATGGAAAAGTTTTAACAAAATTAGAACAAGCAAAATTTTGTATTCTTACATGGAAGGATATTTAGAAAGTGATCTGGCAAACTTCAAAAATATTTCTAAATTTAATGAGCGTATTTGTAATTCTTTGTTTTTTATTTGTTTATATTTGTATGAAAGTTTGAAAGTAATACATTTAATTTCACTTTTAATCAGTTTTAATGATGAATTAGAATAAAGTGATATGACTAAATATGTACTAATTGTTAATGTCTGAGAACTGTCCAATGTGTACAACATGTATAGAGTTGAAAGAATTTAATTAATCAAGATCAAAAGCACACATTTTAGAAACCCTCTCTAAAATATAAATATGTTTGTATAAAAATGACAATTTAGTGCTTATAAAGGGAAATATATGGAGTTTTTAGTCATGATTTTGTTTGATTATATTTTAAAGATTTCATTGTAGAAACATTACACTTAAGAAACAAATTCATACTCTGGTGTGTTCTTGTGGTAAAAAAAAAAAAGGAGGACTCTTAGGAGTTGTATTGAGGAGCAGCTATCTTTTTTTGTTGTTATTTAATATTACAATTTTGTGTGCATGTATCTATGATCTATCTGTTCATGATCTGAACATTATAGCATATTTTGGCTTTTATTCTCTTTAAGAAAGTGAGTATGTGCCAATATCATTTGTAGCATCTGTTTCAGAACTTAACATCCTTATTTTTCCACATCTCCCTTCTTAATTGGCTAAACTTTAGCTTATGACATACCAGGACAGGGACTTCGTCATTTTTTTTTTTTTTTTTTTTTTTTTTTTTTTACTATAAATCTTCCTCCTCTTTCACTGTCACCCTGTCATCCCATTTCCCTTCATTTTCCTTTCATTGCCCAAATTCATCTGTTTTCTGGTATAAGAAGGAGTAAAATAGAAAAAGGACTGCTGTAGGAATTAATATTACACCGGTATAAATTAAAAAATAGTGAGTCATCATAGTGTGACTTTTATAGTCCTCTAGTTTTCTAATTAAAAAAAAATCCTTAGGAGTTCCACTTTCAGTAATGACAGAGCAGCATGTGTCAGATTACTTTTCTTGCAAATAACAGTGACAAATTCTGGACATACAAAGTGTATTAAATGTATTTTTGAAATAGAGTTTATAAAAATATAAAAAGAATATAAAAATATTTGAAGACACAGTAGAAGTGGAAGACAGCTTGCAGAAACGAGGGGTTGACACTTTGAAGATGAGAATGGCACAAACCAGGAGAGGTTTTCATTTTTCACCACTTTTTACCCAAGGGCAGGCCCCCATCAGTGTTGTTCAGGGTGGCTAAACTTGGATAGAAATCACAACACAGAGTTTGGGGTGGCTGCAGGAGCTTAAAAGTTAGAGAGTGTGAAGTAGAACCTCCCAGCGAGAACCACAAATGCATATAAATCTTACAGGATATAAGAACTACACAGATTTCAGTCGCTTTCCACCACACAGGAGAAAGCAGTGTGCAGAGTGAGTACAGCCGAGTTAACTGCCATTTTAGCAAAAAAGTAAATACTCTTCAGAAGAGCATAATAGAATCCAGAGTCTAAAATAGTCACTAATAATGACCAGGATACACTCCACATTTATTAGACAAACACAGACACATACACACGTAAACCCAGAAACATGTGACCTATACTTAAGTGAAAAGGCAATTAATTGAGACAGACCCTGATATGACTCATATATTAGAATTAGCAACTCTTGTAATTCTGTTCCGGGCCATAAAGAAAAATATGCACGTGATGAATGCAGAGACCAAAAAACTCAGCAGAAAAATAGGAATTGGAAAAAAAGAACCAAATGAAAATTCTATAGTTAAATGTACAATACCTGAAATAAAAATTCCATTAGATGGGATTACAGAAGATTGGGAAAAAATAAAAGTCAGTGATCTTGATAGATCAGTGGAAATTATTCAGTCTGAAAAAGTGAAAAAGGAGATTTTAGAAAATGAAGCTAGTCTCAATGACTGGTAGGACAATGTAAAAAGGTCCAACAACACATGTTTAATGGAGTCTTTGAAGTGGCAGAGAGGAAAAATTGGAGCAAAAATTTTTGGAAAAATGATGGCTGATAATTTCCCCAAATTGGGGAAAGGCATATATTTACATATTCAAGAAACTTAGTGAATTTCAGACAAGATAAATACAAGAAAATCACATCTAGTCACTTCATAGTCAAGATGTTGAACATGATAGAGGAAATATCTTGAAAGCACCCTGAGAAATGGTACAGTGATAACAAATGGTCTCTGACTACTTATCAGAAACAGTGCAGGCCAGCAGGCTACAGAACACGTTTAACGTGCTGGAAAAACAAAAGTCAACCCAAAATTCTATAATCAGTGAAAATATCATTCAAGAATGAAGGTAGAGACCTTCAAGATGGAGGAGTAAGACGTGGAGATCACCTTCCTCCCCACAAATACATCAGAAATACATCTACATGTGGAACAACTCCTACAGAACACCTACTGAACAGTGGCAGAAGACCTCAGACTTCCCAAAAGGCAAGAAAATCCCCACATAGCTGGGTAGGGCAAAAGAAAAAAGATAAAACAGGGACAAAAGAATAGGGACAGAGCCTGCACTTTGGGGAGGGAGCTGTGAAGGAGGAAAAGTTTCCACAGAATAGGAAGCCCCTTCACTGGTGGAGATGGGGGTTGGGTGGGGGGAAGCTTTGGAGCCACGGAGGAGAACGCAGCAACAAGGGTGCAGAGGGCAAAGCGGAGAGATTCCCGCACACAGGATCGGTGCCGACCGCACTCACCAGCCCAAGAGGCTTGGCTGCTCACCCGCCGGGATGGGTGGGGGCTGGGAGCTGAGGCTCGGGCTTTGGAGGTCAGATCCTAGGTAGAGGACTGGGGTTGGATGTGTGAATACAGCCTGAAGGGGGCTAGTGCGCCATAGCTAGCCGGGAGGGAGTCCGGGAAAGAGTCTGGACCTGCCGAAGAGGCAAGAGACCGTTGTTTCGGGGTGTGCGAGGAGAGGGGATTCAGAGCACCACCTAAATGAGCGTGAGCCGTGGCTATCAGCACAGACACCAGAGACGGGCACGAAACACTAATGCTGCTGCTGCCGCCACCAAGAAGCCTGTGTGCAAGCACAGGTTACATCCACACCTCCCCTCCTGGGAGCCTGTGCAGCCCACCACTGCCAGGGTCCCGTGATCCAGGGACAACTTCTCCGGGAGAACGCACGGTGCGCCTCAGGCTGTTGCAACGTTACGTCAGCCTCTGCTGTGGCAGGCTCACCCCGCATTCCGTACCCCTCCCTCCCCCTAGCCTGAGTGAGCCAGAGACCTTGCATCAGCCACTCCTTTAACCCCCTTCTGTCTGGGTGAAGAACAGATGCCCTCAGGCGACCTACATGCAGAGGCGGGGCCAAACCCAAAGCTGAACCCCAGGAGCCGTGCGAACAAAGAAGAGAAAGGGAAATTTCTCCCAGCAGCCTCAGGAGCAGTGGATTAAATCTCCACAATCAACTTGATGTACCCTGCATCTGTGGAATGCCTGAATAGGCAACGAATCATCCCAAAAATGAGGCGGTGGACTTTGGGAGCAACTTTAGACTTGGGGTTTGCCTTTTGTATCTAATTTGTTTCTAGTTTTATGTTTACCTTAGTTTAATATTTAGAGCTTATTATCATTGGTAGATTTGCTTACTGATTTGGTTGCTCTCAATTTTACATATATATATATATTTTTTTCCTTTTTCTCTTTTTGTGTGTATGTGTATGCTTCTTTATGTGATTTTGTCTGTATAGGTTTGCTTTTACCATTTGTCCTAGGGTTCTGTCTGTCCGTTGTGTTTTTTGGGAGGATAGTTTTTAGCGCTTGTTATCATTGGTGGATTTGCTTTTTGGTTTGGTTGCTCTCTTCTTTCTTTCTTTTTTTTTTTTTTTTACTACTTTTTTAGTTTTGACACTTTTTTAATTTTTCATTTTAGTAACTTTATTTTATTTTTATTTATTTATTTTTCTTTCTTTCTTTCTTTTTTTCCCCCTCCCTTTTCTTCTGAGCCGTGTGGCTGACAGGGTCTTGGTGCCCTGGTGGGGTGTCAGGCCTGAGCCTCTGAGGTGGGAGAGCCGAGTTCAGGACATTGGACCACCAGAGACCTCCCAGCCCCATGTAATATCAATCGGCCAAAGCTCTCCCAGAGATCGCTATCCCAATGCTAAGACCCACCTCCACTCAATGACAAGCAAGCTACAGTGCTGCACACCCTATACCAAACAACTAGCAAGACAGGAACACAGCCCCACCTATTAGCAGAGGCTGCCTAAAATCATAATAAGTTCACAGACACCACAAGACACATCACCGGACGTGGTCCTGCCCACCAGAAAGACAAGACCCAGCCTCATCCACCAGAACACAGGCACCAGTCCCCTCCACCGGAAAGCCTACACAACCCACTGAACCAACCTTACCCACTGGGGGCAGACACCAAAAACAATGGGAACTACGAACCTGCAGCCTGCAGAAAGAAGACCCCAAACACAGTAAATTGGGCAAAATGAGAGGACAGAGAAATATGCACCAGATGAAGGAGCAAGGTAAAAATGCACCAGACCAAACAAATGAAGAGGAAATAGGCAGTGTACCTGAAAAAGAATTCAGAGTGATGATAGTAAACATGATCCAAAATCTTGGAACTAGAATGGAGAAAATACAAGAAACGTTTAATAAGGACTAGAAGAACTAAAGAGCAAACAAACAATGATGAACAACACAATAAATGAAATTAAAAATTCTGTAGAAGAAATCAGTAGCAGAATAACGAGGCAGAAAAACAGATAAGTGACCTGGAAGATAAAATAGTGGAAATAACTACCACAGAGCAGAATAAAGAAAAAAGAATGAACAGAATTGAGGACAGTCTCAGAGACCTCTGGGACAACATTAAATGCACCCACATTCGAATTATAGGGGTCCCAGAAGAAGAAGAGAAAAAGAAAGGGACTGAGAAAACATTTGAAGAGATCATAGTTGAAAACTTCCCAAATATGGGAAAAGAAATAGTCAAGTCCAGGAAGCGCAGAGAGTCCCATACATGATAAATCCAAGGAGAGACACGCCAAGACACATATTAATCAAATTATCAAAAATTAAATACAAAGAAAAAGTATTAAATGCAGCAAGGGAAAAGCAACAAGTAACATACAAGGGAATCCCCATAAGGTGAACAGTTGATCTTTCAGCAGAAACTCTGCAAGCCAGAAGGGAGTGGCAGGACATATTTAAAGTGATGAAAGGGAAAAACCTACAACCAAGATTAGTCTACCAGCAAGGATCTCATTCAGATTCAACGGAGATTTTAAAACCTTTACAGACAAGCAAAAGTTAAGAGAATTCAGCACCACCAAACCAGCTTTGCAACAAATGCTAAAGGAACTTCTCTAGGCAGGAAATACAAGAGAAGGAAAAGACCTACAATAACAAACCCAAAACAATTAAGAAGATAGTAATAGAAACATACATATCGATAACTACCTTAAATGTAAATGGATTAAATGCTCCAACCAAAAGACATAGACTGGTTGAATGCTTACAAAAACAAGACCCGTATATATGCTGTCTACAAGAGACCCACTTCAGACCTAAGGACACATACAGACTGAAAGTGAGGGGATGGAAAAAGATATTCCATGCAAATGGAAATCAAAAAAAGGCTGGAGTAGCAATTCCCATATCAGACAAAATAGACTTTAAAGACTATTACAAGAGACAAAGAAGGACACTACATAATGATCAAGGGATCAATCCAAGAAGAAGATAAAACGATTGTAAATATTTATGCACCCAACATAGGAGCACCTCGATACATAAGGCAAACGCTAACAGCCATAAAAGGGGAAATCGACAGTAACACAATCATAGTAGGGGACTTTAACACCCCACTTTCACCAATGGACATACCATCCCAAAGGAAAATAAATAAGGAAACACAAACTTTAAATTGTACATTAAGCAAGATGGACTTAATTGATATTTATAGGACATTCCATCCAAAAACAACAGAAATACACTTACTTCTCAAGTGCTCATGGAACATTCTCCAGGATAGACCATATCTTGGGTCACAAATTAAGCCTTGGTAAATTGAAGAAAATGGAAATCGTATCAAGTATCTTTTCCGACCACAACACTGTAAGACTAGATATCAATTACAGGAAAAAAAACTGTACAAAATACAAGCACTTGGAGGCTTAACAATACACTACTAGATAACCAAGAGATCACTGAAGAAATCAAAGAGGAAATCAAAAAATACTTAGAAACAAATGAAAATGAAAACACGATGATCCAAAACATATGGGATGCAGCAAAAGCAGTTCTAAGAAGGAATTTTATAGTAATACCATCCTACTTCAGGAAACAAGAAACATCTCAACTAAACAATCTAAGCTTACACCTAAAGCAATTAGAGAAATAAGAAGAAAAAAAACCCCAATGTTAGCAGAAGGAAAGAAATAATCAGTTCAGAAATAAAAAGAAATGAAGGAAACAATAGCAAAGAGCAATAAAACTAAAAGCTGGTTCTTTGAGAAGATAAACAAAATTGATAAACCATTAACCAGACTCATCAGGAAAAAAAGGGAGAAGACTCAAATCAACAGAATTAGAAATGAAAAAGGAGAAGTTACAACTGACAGTGACTGAATACAAAAGATTATGAGAAATTACTACAAGCAACTGTACGCCAATGAAATGGACAACCTGGAAGAAATGGACAAATTCTTAGAAAAGCACAACCTTTTGAGACTGAACCAGGAAGAAATAGAAAATATAAACAGACCAATCACAAGCACTGGTGAAAGAAATTGAAACTGGTATTAAAAATCTTCCAACAAACAGAAGTCCAGGACCAGATCCCTTTACAGGCAAATTCTATAAACCATTTAGAGAAGAGCTAACACCTATCCTTCTCAAACTCTTCCAAAATACAGCAGAGCGAGGAACACTCCCAAACTCATTCGACGAAGCCACCATCACCCTGATACCAAAACCAGACAAAGATGTCACAATAAAAGAAAACTACAGGCCAGTATCACTGATGAACATAGATGCAAAAATCCTCAACAGAATTGTAGCAAACAGAATCCAGCAGCACATTAAAAGGATTATACACCATGATCAGGTGGGGTTTATCCCAGGAATGCAAGGATTCTTCAATATACGCTAACCAATCAACGTGACAAACCATATTAACAAATAGAAGGAGAAAAACCATCTGATGGTCTCAATAGATGCAGAAAAAGCTTTTGACAAAATTCAACACTCATTTATGATAAAAAAACCCTCCAGAAAGTAGGCATAGAGGGAACCTACTTCAACATAATAACGGCCATATATGACAAACCCACAGCCAACATTGTTCTCAATGGTGAAAAACAAACTGTTTCCACTAAGATCAGGAAGAAGACAAGGTTGCCCACTCTCACCACTATTATTCAACATAGTTTTGGACTTTTTAGCCACAGTAATCAGAGAAGAAAAAGAAGTAAAAGTAATCCAAATCGGAGAAGAAGAAGTAAAACTGTCGCTGTTTGCAGATGGCATGATACTATACATAGAGAATCCTAAAGATGCTACCAGAAAACTACTAGAGCTAATTAATGAATTTGATAAAGTAGCAGGATACAAAATTAATGCACAGAAATTTCTTGCATTCCTATACAGTAATGATGAAAAATCTGAAAGAGAAATTAAGAAAACACTCCCATTTACCACTGCAACAAAAAGAATAATATACCTAGGAATAAACCTACCTAAGGAGATAAAAGAGCTGTATGGAGAAAACTACAAGACACTGATGAAAGAAATTAAAGATGATACAAACAGATGGAGAGATACACCATGTTCTTGGATTGGAACAATCAACATGGTGAAAATGACTGTACTCCCCAAGCAATCTACAGATTTAGTGCAATCACTATCAAACTACCAATGGCATTTTTCACAGAAGTGGAACAAAAAAATTCACAATTTGTATGGAAACACAAGAGATCCCAAATAGCCAAAGCAATTTTGAGGAAAAAAAAACAAAACAAAACGGAGCTGGAGTAATCAGGCTCCCTGACTTCAGACTATACTACAAAGCTACAGTAATCAAGACAGTATGGTACTGGCACAAAAACAGAAATATAGATCAGTGGAACAGGATAAAAAGCCCAGAAGTAAACCCACGCACATATGGACACCTTATCTTTGATAAAGGAGGCAAGAATATACAGTGGAGTAAAGAGCCTGTTCAGTAAGTGGTGCTGGGAAAACTGGACAGCTACATGTAAAAGAATGAAATTAGAACACTCCCGAACACCGTATACAAAAATAAATTCAAAATGGATTAAAGACCTAAATGTAAGGCCAGACACTATCAAACTCTTAGAGGAAAACATAGGCAGAACCCTCTGTAACATAAATCACAGCAAAATCCTTTTTGACCCATCTCCTAGAGAAATGGAAATAAAAACAAAAATAAGCAAATGGGACCTAGTGAAACTTAAAGGCTTTTGCCCAGCAGAGGAAACCATAAACAAGACTTGCCCAGCAGAGGAAACCATAAACAAGACAAAAAGACAAACCTCAGAATGGGAGAAAATATTTGCAAACGAAGCAACTGACAAAGGATTCATCTCCAAAATATACAAGCAGCTCACGCAGCTCAGTATCGAAAAGACAAACAACCCAATCCAAAAATGGGCAGAAGACCGAAATAGTCATTTCTCCAAAGGAGATGCACAGATTGCCAACAAACACATGAAAGGATGTTCAACATCACTAATCATTAGAGAAATGCAAATCAAAACTACCATGAGGTATCACCTCACACTGGTTAGAATGGCCATCATCAAAAAATCTACAAACAATAAATGCTGGAGAAGGTGTGGAGAAAAGGGAACCCTCTTACATTGTTGGTGGGAATGTAAATCGATACAGCCACTATGGAGAACAGTATGGAGTTTCCTTAAAAAACTAAAAATAGAACTGCCATACGACCCAGCAGTCCCACTACTGGGCCTGTGCCCTGAGAAAACCGTGATTCAAAGAGAGTCATGTACCACAGTGTTCATTGCAGCACCATTTACAATACCCAGGATATGGAAGCAACCTAAGTGTCCATCGACAGATGAATGGATAAAGAAGATGTGGCATATATATACAATGGAATATTACTCAGCCATAAAAAGAAACAAAATTGAGTTGTTTGTAGTGAGGTGGATGGACCTAGAGTCTGTCATACAGAGTGACGTAAGTCAGAAAGTGAAAAACAAATACTGTATGCTAACATATATATGGAATCTAAAAAAAAAGAAAATGGTTCTGAAGAACCTAGGGGCAGGACAGGAATAAAGACGCAGACATAGAGAATGGACTTGAGGACACGGGGAGGGGGAAGGGTAAGCTGTGACAAAGTGAGAGAGTAGCATGGACATATATACACTACCAAATGTGAAATAGGTAGCTAGTGGGAAGCAGCCACATAGTAGGGGGAAATCGGCTCTGTGCTTTGTGACTACCTAGAATGGTGGGATAGGGAGGGTGGAAGGGAGACGCAAGAGGGAGGGGATATGGGGATATGCATATACGTATAGCCAACTGACTTTGTTATGCAGTAGAAACTAACACACCATTGTAAAGCAATTTTACTCCAATAAAGATGTTAAAGTGATGGCAAAATGAAGACATTTTCATATAAACAAAAATTAAAATATTGCAGCAGATCTACATTACAGGAAATGCTAAAGGAAATTCTTTGGCCTGAAGGGAAGTGATACCAGATGAAACCTAAGATTTTTCATGATGGAATGAAGAGCACTGCAGTTGGTAAATACAGACGGTCCCTGACTAGTGGTAGTGCAGAAGTGATAGACATTCAGTAGAAACTGTACCTCAGATTTTGAATTTTGATCTTTTCCTGGGCTGGCAGTATATGACATGTACTCTCTTGTGATGCTCGACAACAGTAGTGAGCTCAGCTCCCAGTCAGCCCCACGATCACAGGGTAAACAAATGATACACTTAAAACCATCTGTACCCATGTAGTCATTCTGTTTTTCACTTTCAGTACGGTATTCAATAAAGTACATGAGTATTCAACACTTTATTATAACGTAGGCTTTGTGTTAGATGATTTTGCCTTACTGTAGGCTAATGTAAGTATTCTGAGCATGTCTAAAGTAGGCTAAGATAAGATGTTTGGTTGGTCATGTGTATTACTTGCATTTTCAACTTAGGAAATTTTCAACTTATGATGGGTTTATTGGGGTATAAATCCATTATAAGTCAAGGAAGATCTGTATGTGGCTAAATATAAAAGTCTTTTCTGCCCCCATTAAGAAAATTAAGCCTGACAGTTTAAAGTAAAAATTATAACATTATGATGTGGCATTTATGACATATGTAGATATAATATGACAGCTGCAGCATAAAAATGGGGCTAGGCAAATGGAGTTATGTGATTTTACTAGGTGCTGATTTTAGAAGTGGTAGAATATTAGCTGTGAGTCCACTATGAAAAGTTAAGGACGTATGTTATAATTCCTATAGCCAGCACTAAAGAAGAAAAAAAAATACACAGAGGTATAGCTAAAAAGCAACAGAGAAGTCAAAATCGGATTCTAAAATATATTCAGAGAATATAGAAGAAGGTGTAAATATAAACAGATGGGGTGAAAAGAAAACAAATAGCAAAATTTTAGACCTACATTAACAATTAGATTAAATGAAAGTAGATTAAGTATTTTACTTAAAAGGCAGAGATTGATACCTTGGGAAAATGCAAGACCTTCCTAGTTACTGTCCACCGAAGATGCATTTTAAATATAATGACACAGATAGAGGGAAAATTAATTCATGGAAAAAGATGTAGCTTGCAAATACTAAGTATAAGAAAGCTAGAGTAGTTGTATTAATATTAGATAAAGTAGATTTCAAGCAGTATTATTGGAGATAAAGAAGGGCGTTTCATAGTGATAAAATATCAAGAAAACACATCAATCATAAATTTGTGTGTATTTAAGATCTACAATTATAGGTGGAAATTTTAACATCACTCTCTATAACTTATAGAAAATCTGGACAAAAAATCAGAACATAGGAGATATGAAAAACACTATCAACCACCTAATTGACATTTGTAGAATATTACATGCAACTAGAATACAATAGAATGCACATTTTATTCATGTACACATGATATGCATACCAAGATAAATAGTATATTGGGTCATAAAACATCTCAAAAAATTTCAAAACATTGAAACCCTAAAGAGGATATTCTGTAACCATGATAGAATTTAAAGTAGAAATCAGTAATAATGAGATATCCAGGGGAAATCCAAGTATTTGAAAATGAAAGAACGTAATTTTCCCTAGTTGATGTATAGAGTTAATGCAATTAAAATCATTGACTCTTTTACAGGCATCTAAAGTAGGTATGACAATCCTCATTTTGTTGATTTAAGTAACTTTAAGTCTCCGTTAATTGCAAAAGATCAGGTCCAGACTTAATAAGGATTTTTCTGTTATTTCAAGTGATAACGAACTCCACTTGATACAGCTTTTTTTTTTTTTTTAAAAATTGAAGTATAATTGACATAACATTATATTATTTTCAGGTGTACAACATAGTGATTCTATATTTGTATATATTGTGAAATGATAATAACAACGTCTAGTTAACATCTGTCATCTGATTCCTCCAACTCCGTTTTTCTTTCTCAAGATTGCTTTGGCTATTTGGGGTCTTTTCTGTTTCCATGCAAGTTGTAAAATTTTTTGTTCTAGTTCTGTGAAAAATGCCATTGGTAGTTTGATAGGGATTGCATTGAATCTGTAGATTGCTTTGGGTAATGTCATTTTCACAATGTTGATTGTTCCAATCCAAGAACATGGTATCTCTCTCCATCTGTTTGTATCATCTTTAATTTCTTTCATCAGTGTCTTATAGTTTTCTGCATACAGGTCTTCTGTCTCCTTAGGTAGGCTTATTCCTAGGTATTTTATTCTTTTTCTTACAATGGTAAATGGGAGTGTTTCCTTAATTTCTTTTTCAGATTTTTCATCATTAGTGTATAGGAATGCAAGAGATTTCTGTGCATTAATTTTGTATCCTGCAACTTTACCAAATACATTGATTAGCTCTAGTAGTTTTCTGGTGGCATCTTTAGGATTCTCTATGTATAGTATCATGTCATCTGCTAACAGTGACAGTTTTACTTCTTCTTTTCCAATTTGTATTCCTTTTATTTCTTTTTCTTCTCTGACTGCTGTGGCTAGGACTTCCAAAGCTATGTTGAATAAGAGTGGTGAGAGTGGACATCCTTGTCTTGTTCCTGGTCTTAGTGGAAATGCTTTCAGTTTTTCACCACTGAGTATGATGCTTGCTGTGCGTTTGTCATATATGGCCTTTATTATAATAATGTTGAGGTAGGTTCCCTCTGTGCCCATTTTCTGGAGAGTTTTTATCATAAATGGGTGTTCAATTTTGTCAAAAGCTTTTTCTGCATCTATTGAAATGACCATATGGTTTTTATTCCTTAATTTGTTAATGTGGTGTATCACGTTGATTGATTTGTGTATAGCCCTGGGATAAACCCCACTTGATCATGGTGTATGATCCTTTTAATGGGCTGTTGGATTTTGTTTGCTAGTATTTTCTTCGGGATTTTTGCATCTGTGTTCATCAGTGATATTGGTCTTTAATTTTCTTTTTTTGTGATATCTTTTTATGGTTTTGGTATCAGGGTGATGGTGGCTTCACAGAATGAATTTGGGAGTGTTTCTCCCTCTGCAATTCTTTGGAAGAGTTTGAGAAGGATTGGTGTTAGCTCTTCTCTAAATGTTTGATAGAAGTAGCCTCTGAAGCCATCTGGTCCTGGACTTCCGTTTTTTGGAAGATTTTAAATTATGGTTTCAATTTCATTACTTGTGATAGGTCTGTTTATATTTTCTAACTCTTCCTGGATCAGTCTTGGAAAATTGTACCTTTCCAAGAATTTGTCCATTTCTTCGTGGTTGTCCATTTTATTGGCATATAGCTGTTTGTAGTAGTCTCTTATATAATAATCCTTTGTATTTCTGCAGTGTCAGTTGTGATTTCTCCTTCTTCATTTCTAATTTTAACGATTTGCATCATCTCCCTTGTTTTCTTGATGAGTCTGTCTAAGGGTTTATCAATTTTGTTTATCTTCTCAAAGAACCAGCTTTTAGTTTTATTGATCTTTGGTATTGTTTTCTTCATTTCTATTTCATTTATTTCTGCTCTGATCTTTATGATTTCTTTCCTTCTTCTGACTTTGGGTTTTCTTTGTTCTCCTTTCTCTAGTTGTTTTAAGTGTACGGTTAGATTGTTTATTTGAGATTTTTCTTGTTTCTTGAGGTGAGCTTGAATTGCTATAAACTTCCCTTTTAGAACTGCTTTTGCTGTGTCCCATTGGTTTTGGGTTGTCCTGTTTTCGTTGTCATTTGTTTCTATGTATTTTTTTAAATTCTTCTCTGATTTCTTCAGTGATCTCTTGCTTATTTAGTAGTGCACTGTTTAGCCTCCATGTATTTGTGTTTTTTACAGTTTTTTTCCTGTAATTGATATCTAGTCTCATAGCATTGTGGTCAGAGAAGATGCTTGATGCTATTTCAATTTTCTTAAATTTTCCGAAGCTTGATTTGTGACCCAAGATGTGATGTATCCTGGAGAATGTTCCATGTGCACTTGAGAAGAAAGAGTATTCTGCCACTTTTGGGTGGAATGTCCTTTAAATATCAATTAATTCCATATTGTTTGTGTCATTTAAAGCTTGTGTTTCCTTATTTATTTTCTGTTTGATCTGTCCATTGGTGTAAGTGGGGTGTTAAAGTCCCCTACTGTTATTGTGTTACTGTCGATTTCCCCTTTTATGGCTGTTAGCATTTGCCTTATGTATTGAGGTGCTCCTGTGTTGGGTGCATAAACATTTATAATTGTTATATCTTCTTCTTGGATTGATCCTTTGATCATTATGTAGTGTCCCTTTTTATCTCTTGTAACCATCTTTAATTTAAAGTCTATTTTATCTGATACGAGTATTGCTACTCCAGCTTTCTTTTGATTTCCATTTGCATGGAATATCTTTTTCCATCCCTTCACTTTCAGTCTGTATGTGTCCTTAGGTCTGAAGTGGGTCCCTTGTAGACAGCATATGTATGGGTCTTGCTTTTGTATCCATTCAGCCAGTCTGTGTCTTTTGGTTGGGGCATTTAATCCATTTACATTCAAGGTGATTATCCATATGTATGTTCCTATTACCGTTTACTTAATTGTTTTGGGTTGTTTTTGTAGGTCTTTGCTTTCTCCTGTATTTCCTGCCTAGAGAAGTTCCTTTAGCATTTGTTGTAAAGCTGGTTTGGTGGTGCTGAATTCTCTTAACTTTTGTTTGTCTGAAAAGTTTTTGATTTCTCCATCAAATCTGAATGAGATCCTTCCTGGGTAGAGTAATCTGGGTTGTCGGTTTTTCTCTTACATCACTTTAAGCATATGTGGCCACTCCCTTCTGGCCTGCAGAGTTTCTGCTGAAAATCAGCTGATAACCTCATGGGGATTCCTTTGTATGTTATTTGTTGCTTTTCCCTTGCTGCTTTTAATATTTTTTCTTTGAATTTAATTTTTGTTAGTTTGATTAATGTGTCTTGGTGTGTTTTTCCAAGGGTTTATCCTCTGTGGGACTCTCTCTACTTCCTGGACTTGGGTGACTATTTCCTTTCCCATATTAGGGAAGTTTTCGACTATAATCTCTTTAAATATTTTCTCAGACCGTTTTGTTTTCTCTTCTTCTTCTGGGACCCCTGTAGTTCGAACGTTGGTGCGTTTAGTGTTGTCCCAGATGTCTCTGAGATTGTCTTCAATTCTTTTCATTCTTTTTTCTTTATTCTGCTCCTTGGCAGTTATTTCCACCATTTTGTCTTCCAACTCACTTATTCATTCTTCTGCCTCAGTTATTCTGTTATTGACTCCTTCTAGTGTATTTTTCATTTCAGTTGTTGTGTTGTTCGTCTCTGTTTGTTTGTTCTTTAGTTCTTTTAGTTCTTTGTTAAACATTTCCTGTATTTTCTCAGTCCATTCCTCCATTCTACTTCTGAGATTCTGGATCATCTTTACAATCATTACTCTGAATTCTTTTCCAGGTAGATTTCCTATTTCCTCTTCATTTATTTGGTCTTGCAGGTTTTTACCTTGCTCCTTCATCTGTGACATATTTTTTTACCATCTCATTTTTTTTTTTTTTTTTTTAATGAGTGGGATTGTGTTCCTGTCATACTGTTTGGCCTGAGACTTCCAGCACTGGATTTTGTAGGCTATTGGGTAGAGCTGGGTCTTGGTGCTGAGATGAGGAACTCCGTGAGACCTCGCTCCAGTGAATATTCCCTGGGGTCTGAGGTTCTCTGTTAGTCCAGTGGTTTGGACTTGGAGCTCCCACTGCAGGAGCTCAGACCAGCCCCGGGCTTGTGAACCAAGATCCATCAAGCCGTGTGGGGTGGCAGAAAAAAAAAAAAAAAGAGAGAGAACAATAACAAAGTAAAAAATAAAATTACACTAGGAGACTAACAGGTATGTTAGAAAGGGTATAAAAATAATAACATAGATGAATCGACAACCGGAAAGTACATCAGTACCACAATAGTAAAAAAGAGGAGGAGGGAGAAGAAAAAACAAGTGGGAGAGGGGGAAAGGCCTTTGCTCTGGAGGGCGGGGCCTAAGCAAGGGTGAGGTTTGGGCAGTGGGCAGGGCCTATGCTTAGGACCCACAGGGCTGGAAAAGGCCCTGGGGGCTGTGGGCAGTGGGACTTAGGCTCAAGGAACAGAAGGGGCCCAGGTATGCCCCCCACCCCTGGTCTCAGAGAGCAGGGGACCTCACCTGCGAGCCCAGCAGGCTTCCTGGGCTCGAGTGCTCGGGGCAGATACCCTCCTCTCCTCTCCTGGTCCTCCGGTCTGGGTGGGTCCCTCGCCTGCCTCTCCTGATCTCCCTGGCCTCCCTCCTATGCCCCAAGGACCAGTGCGGTGGGGGGGTGGGGGGGGCTTTGAGGGCAGGGGACCCGTCTGGGAGCTCAGCAGGCTCCCGGCCTGAGTGGGCGGGGCTATGCCCCTCTGCTCCTCTCCCGCTCCTCCTGGATGGCCCCTCCTGCCTGCCTGTCCTGATCTCCCTCACCTCCCTCCTATGCGCCCAAGGACCCATGCGGCCTCGAGGGGGCTTTGGAGGGCAGTGTGTCTGCCTGGGAGCTCAGCAGCCTCCCTGTGCCTGAGTGGGCAGGGCAGTCGCCCTCTGCTCCTCTCCCATTCCTCCCAGAGGGCCCCTCCTGCCTGCCTCTCCTAATCTTCCCGGCCTCCCTCCTTTGCCCCCAGGACCCACGTGGCCTGGATGGGGCTTTGGAAGGGTGGGGTTACTGGCTTGGGAGCTCAGCACGCTCCCCGGCCCGAGTGGGTCAGGCGATTGCCCTCTGCTCCTCTCCCGCTCTTCCCGGAGAGTCCCTCCCACCTGCCTCTGGTGATCTCCCTGGCCTCAGGGGCGCAGATCGTGTCTGGCCTCCACTTCTCCTCCCCTCTCAGTCCCCGTCCGTACTACCAGTTCACTTTGGGGTTCCTCCCGTCTCCTTGGGCGTCAGAGTCCCCACCCAGTGGCCAGCAGGTGCCCTAGTTTTGGGGAGAAGCTAACTCCTTATTCTTTTTTATAGCTGAGTAGTGTTCCATCGTGTGTGTGTGTACCACATCTTCTTTGTCCATTCATCTGTTGATGGACAGTTCGGTCGTTTACATGTCTTGGCAATTGTAAATAATGCTGCTATGAACATTGGGGTGCATTATCTTTTTACATTGGTGTTTTTGTTTTTGTTTTTTTCGGATATATACCCAGGAGTGGAATTACTGGTCACACGGTAATTCTATTTTTAGTTTTTCTGAAACCTCCATACTGTTTTCCACAGTGGCTGTGCCAATTTACATTCCTACGAACAGTGTACAAGGGTTCCCTTTTCTCTACATCCTCGGCAACATTTGTTATTTGTAGACTTATTGATGACAGCTATTCTGATAGGCGTCAGGTGATGTTTCATTGTGGTTTTGATTTGCATTTCCCTGATGATTAAGTGACGTTGAGCATCTTTTCATGTGCCTGTCGGCCATCTTCATCACCTTGTAACGAGGACGTTTTAAAAGATCTAGTCAACTTTCAGGTATGTATTTTTAACTACAGTCACCGTGCTCTACATTATATCCCCATGACTTAATTATTTTATTACTGGCAGTTTGTACCTTTGAACTCTGTTTATCCATTTCTCCCTCCCCCTGCTCCCCCTCCTTCAGCCCCTGCCTCTGATAACCACCAGTGTATTCTCTGTATCTGCAGCTTGGATTTTTTTTGTTCTTGTTGATGCTTTTAAACTCCACATGTAAGTTGATCCATAGTATTTGTCTTTCTCTAAGTTATATAACTTAACTTACTGCCCTCAAGGTCCATGCATGTTGTTGCAGATGGCCACATTTCATTCTTTTTTAATGGAAGAATAGTATTCTGTTGTATACGTGTGTGTATGTGTGTGTGTATAAACATATCACATCTTTTTTATGTATTCATGCATTGAGGGATGCTTAGGTTGTTTCAATATCTTGACTATTGTAAATAACACTGCAGTGAATGGGGTGGGGGGCTGTATGTGTGCATATATCTTCTCAAATTAGTGTTTTCGTTTTCTTTGGATAGATACCCAGAAGTGGGATTGCTGTAACTTTTAATTCCTTTCATGACTTTTTTACTATGTATTTTTTAGCTTCTCAGAGATTGCTCTAAAGCGTAACATGTACATCTTAATTTAGCTGACTCTTTCTCAGGTTATACCAATTTTATTCCAGTGAGATATGGAAACATTACTTCTATATAACTCTGTTCTCTTTTACTCTTCTTGTACTATTATTGTCATACATATTATATCTGTATATGTTATAAATCCATTAATAAATTGGTATAATTATTCATATAATTTATGTCTTTTATAGAAGTGGAGAGAAGAAAGGAGAGTATATATTTATAGAGTGTTATATGATCTTTCTTAGTTATCATTTTTTCTCCTTTTCATTTGTTCTCATGGAATGACATTACCATCTAGTAACATTTCCTTGGTCATTGCAGCTTTGTTCCCACCTGCCTCCTTTGTATTATTGACAGATATATTACATTTCTATATGTTATGGGTACAATACAATTGTATACATACTATTTTATGCAATTGGTTTTTATATCAGCTAAGAGGAAGAATACACATTATACTTTGAAAAAAATAGGTAATTACTTTCATTGACACTTTTTTTCATGTGGATTTGTGTGGATTCTGAGGTCACTTGCTTTCAGCCTTAAAACCTTCCATTAGTATATTTTATAAGGTGAGTCTGATACTGTTCATCAGTTTTTGTTTTCTGGGAATATTTTATTTTGCTTACATTTTTGATAGTTATACTGTAGATAAAGATTTTGGTTGACAGGACAGTTTTTTTTTTTGTTTTTGTTTTTTTGCTTTTAACTCAACACTTTGAATATGTCATCTCTCTGCCTTCTGGTCTATATTGTTTTGGATGAAAAGTCAACTATTAATCTTATGAAATTTCCCTTGTACATGACAAGTCATTTTGCTGCTTTTAGGATTTATTTTTTTTCTTTTTCTTTCAACATTTTTATTACAATGTGTCTGAGTGTGGATCCCCTTGTGTTTATCCTACTTGGAGTGTTGAGCTTCTTCCATGTGTAGATTTATGTTTTTAGTTAAAGTTGAGAGATTTATGGCCATCACTTCTTGGAATTTTTTTCTGCTTCTCCCTCTCTTTTCTCTCTTTGTATTCCCATTACATGTATTGTGGTACATTTAATGGTATCCCACATTTCTCAGAGAGTTTGTTCATTTTTGTTTTTTATCTCTGTTCTTCACATTGCATAATCTATTCATCAGTTTCTTCTTCTTCCAGTTTATATTTGCTATTAAGCTATTCTGGTGAATTTTTCATTTTAGCTATTGAACTTTTCAACCTCAAGATTTCTGTTTGGTTCTTTTGTCATCATACCTATCTTCACACTTAAAAAAATGAGATATAACTAAAATGCCAAAAATTTACCCATTGAAAATGTACAATTCAGTGATGTTTAGTTATATTTACAAGGTTGTGCAATTATCGCCACTTTTTAATTCCAGAACATTTTTATTGTCTCAGAAAGAAAGTCTGCCTTGATTAGCAATCAGTCCCATTCCACCCCTTTCACATCCCCTAGAACTTTCTAATCTACATTCAGTCTCCAAGGATTTTCCTATTCTAAACTTTTTGTATAAATGGAGTCATAAATATTTGACCTTTTGTGTCTGGGTTTTTTCACTGAGTACAATGTTTTCAAGATTCACTCATGTTGTAGCACTGTCAGTATTTCATTATTTTTTATGGCTGAATAATATTCCATTGCACAGATATACCACATCAGTTGATAAACATTTGGATTTTTTCCACCTTTTGGCTGTTTATGAATACTGTTTGTCTATAGTTAAAGTACAGGTTTTTCTGTGAACATGTTTTTGGTTCTCCTATGTATATACCTAGAAGTAGAATTGCTTGATCACATGGTCACTCTGGTTTGACTTTTGGGGGAACTGTCAGACTGTTTCCATAGTGACTGCACATTTTACATTCCCACCAGCAATTTATGGACACTCCAGTTTCTCCATATCCTTGCCAACACAGCCATATCCCTGAACTTTTTTTTTTTTTTTTAATTTCTTTTAATAGCCACCCAGATGGGTGTGAAGTGGTATCTTATTTTGGTTTTTATTTGCACTTCTCTAACGGCTAATGGCTTTGAGTATCGTTTCATGTGCTTATTGGCTATTTGTATATCTTTTTTTATAATTTCTCTATTCAGTTTCTTTATTCCCTATTTCACTGTTCTTTGGAATTTCTATTCAGATCCTTTACCCATTTTTCACTTGGCTTATTCGGGTTTTTACTGTTGAGCTATGAGTTCTATATATATTGTATATGTAAGTGTTATCAGATACATGATTGGAAATATTTTCTCCCATATGTGAGTTATCTTTTCACTTTCTTGATACTGTCCTTGGTTGCATAAAGGTTTTTATTTTGAGGAAGTTCAGTTTATTTTTTTCTTTGATTCCTTGTGCTTTTTGTGTCATATATAAAAAATTGTGTAATATAGTCATGAAGATTTGCACCTATGTTTTCTTCTTAGAATTTCTATAGTTTTACCTTTTAAATATTGATGTATGATCCTTTTTGAGTAAATTGTTCAGTTGGTGTTAGGTAGGGACAAATTTGTTCTTCTTCATGTGCATGTGCAATTGTCCCAGCACCATGTGTTGAAATACTATTCTTTCTCCATTTAAAGGTCATGGTATCCCTATCAAAAATCAGTTGACTATATATGTGTGGGTTTTATTCTGGATTTTAAATCCTTTTCCATTGATCTGTATGTCTGTCCTTATGCCAGTTCCATCCTCTCTTGATTAGTGTAGTTTTGTAGTAGACTTTGAAATTGAGAAGTTAGAGTTCCCTAACTCTTTTCCTTTTTCAAGATTGTCCTGGCTATTCTGGGTCTGTTGCATCTCCATAGGTATTTTAAAGTGAGCTTTTCCATTTCTGTACTCTTCTGCCCCACTGCTCCCTGGGCGGGAGGGCCTGTTTCCCCATTCCGGTACTGATGTATGGGAGCAGAGTAGCATTCCACATTGAAAGAGGTTACATCCTAGTAATGATCCACTAGTGATCAGGGCCTGAAGATTTCAGGAGAGGGCATGGTTGGAAGATGTGTTGTTCTGCTCTTATGCCATGAAATTCCTAACAGTAAATTTCATGTGACCACAGAGTAGATTATCCACACATTCCTGCTTACAATGGTTATGACTTGAGGTCTTCAAACAAACAAACAAAATCTAACAACCTTTGAGAGAGTCATTGGAAGTTAGTGTTCACAGGCATTATAATGGAAGAAAAGTGTCATTAGTAGTGATATAACCGACATTAACTAAATGGCATCAAGGAACCACAGCAGATGTATATTGTTTCAATACGATGTCCTAAGACCGTTGGGAGTAATAGCAGTATTGTTACCTTTTTCTTGGGTGGGCGTTATGAAATTAGTTATGCACATATGACAGTAAAAACCACAGATATGATGTCTGTGTTACACCGTGAAGAATGTTTATGTGCATGATTAGACAATCAGTAAACACTAAGTATCTGTTTTCTACCCCATATTCGAAAACTTCATGAATAAATCACTATAGCTCTCATGGGCCCAAGAATTGTGTAAAATCAATTATTTATTCAGACAGATGCCTTACAAAAATTATATGCTGAGGACCTTCACATATCCTAGTACTAGCTCTGCTCAAGCTCTCATTAGTAGGTGGAATCCCAGTTGTTGGTAGGATATCAGCCTTGGCATTCTTTTATTCTGATCAGTAGCTTACATGAGAATAGGGAATGTTTTCATGAGTAAAGGACAGACAGAGTAATATCAGTTGAGCTTGCATTGTTTTGCTTTAAGTAACAATATTATTTATAGTGTATCTTCATGGGTGAGTGGGCACTGTGAGGAGTATGAGTGAAAAATTTCCTTAACTAGATCCGTGAACCTTGTCTAAGTATGACTGCCTATGAAGGGCCTGGACTGGGTAGAGAAGAGGAACTAGTGTTATGATGTTAATAATTACAACCTTTAATAGATAAGACTTATAGATTTAACACACATAAACACTAAAGTAGTTTAAAATGTAGTATTTGCTTTTCTTTTCTGTTTTAAGTATTATTTGTAAGAAATGATTCACCACTCATAATTAATACTGGACACAAAATCATGGGATTATAGTTCTGGAACCTTAGAGATTTCGTTGGTGCCTTTTTTTTTTTTAAATAAAAAACAAACCAAAAGGGACTTCCCTGTTGGTGCAGTGGTTAAGAATCCGCCTGCCAATGCAGGGGACAAGGGTTTGAGCCCTGGTCTGGGAAGATCCCACATGCTGCAAAGCAACTAAGCCCATAAGCCACAACTACTGAGCCTGCGAGCCACAGGTATTGAGCCCATGCGCCGCAATTACTGAAGCCCGCGCGCCTAGAGCCCATGCTCTGCAACAGTAGAAGCCACCGCAATGAGAAGCCCGTGCACCGCAATGAAGAGTAGCCCCCACTCGCTGCAACTAGAGAAAGCCCGCTTGCAGCAACGAAGACCCAACACAGCCAAAAGTAAATAAATAAAATAAATTAATTAAAAAAAATCCCAAAAATATTTGAGATTGGGCTTTGATAAGATTACCCCTTGTGTCTAATTTACCATGTTTCTATTTAGAATTAACCTACCATATTCCTATCAAGAACTAATCTCTCATGCTCTTTTTGAGAACTAATCTACCATGTGCCAATCAAGAACTAATTTACCGTTTCAATTTCAGTGCTTGTGATTGGTCTGTTCATATTTTCTATTTCTTCCTGGTTCAGTCTCGGGAGGTTGTTGAAACTGTGATTAAAAACCTTCCAACAAACAAAAGCCCAGGACCAGATGGCTTCACAGGCAAATTCTATCAAACATTTAGAGAAGAGCTAGCACCTGTCCTTCTCAAACTCTTCCAAAATATAGCAGAGAGAGGAACACTCCCTAACTCATTCTACGAGGCCACCATCACTCTGATACCAAAACCAGACAAAGATGTCACAAAGAAAGAAAACTATAGGCCAATATCACTGATGAACATAGATGCAAAAATCCTCAACAAAATACTAGCAAACAGAATCTAGCAGCACATTAAAAGGATCATACACTATGATAAAGTGGGCTTTATCCCAGGAATGCAAGGATTCTTCAATATACACAAATCAATCAACATGATACTCCATATTAACAAATTGACGGCTAAAAACCATATGATCATCTCAATAGATGCAGAGAAAGCTTTTGACAAAATTCAACACCCATTGACGATAAAAAGCCCTCCAGAAAGTAGGCATAGAGGGAACTCTCCTCAACATAATAAAGGCCGTGTATGACAAACGCACAGCCAACATCATCCTCAGTGGTGAAAAACTGAAACCATTTCCACTAAGATCAGGAACAAGGCAAGGTTGCCCACCCTCACCACTATTATTCAACATAGTTTTGGAAGTTTTAGACACAGCAATCAGAGAAGAAAAAGGAATAAAAGGAATCCAAATTGGAAAAGAAGAAGTAAAGCTGTCACTGTTAGCAGATGACATGATACTATACATAGAGAATCCTAAAGATGCTACCAGAAAACTACTAGAGCTAATCAATAAATTTGGTAAAGTAGCAGGATACAGAGTTAATGCACAGAAATCTCTTGCATTCCTACACACTAATGATGAAAAATCTGAAAGTGAAATTAAGAAAACACTCCCATTTACCACTGCAACAAAAAAAAATAAAATATCTAGGAATAACTCTACCTAAGGAGACAAAAGACCTGTATGCAGAAAATTATAAGACACTGATGAAAGAAATTAAAGATGATACCAACAGATGGAGAGATATACCATGTTCTTGGATTGGAAGAATCAACCTTGTGAAAATGACTCTACTACCCAAAGCAATCTACAGATTCAATGCAATCCCTGTCAAACTACCACTGGCATTTTTCACAGAACTAGAACAAAAAAATTCACAGTTTGTATGGAAACACAAAAGACCCCGAATAGCCAAAGCAATCTTGAGAACGAAAAACGAAGCTGGAGGAATCAGGCTCCCTGACTTCAGACTATACTACAAAGCTACAGTAATCAAGACAGTATGGTACTGGCACAAAAACAGAAATATAGATCAATGGAATAGGATAGAAAGCCCAGAGATAAACCCACACACATATGGTCACTTTATCTTTGATAAAGGAGGCAAGAACATAACAGTGGAGAAAAGACAGCCTCTTCAATAAGTGGTGCTGGGAAAACTGGACAGCTACATGTAAAAGAATGAAATTAGAACACTCCCTAACACCATACACAAAAATTAACTACAAATGGGTTAAAGACCTAAATGTAAGGCCAGGCACCATCAAACTCTTAGAGGAAAACATAGGCAGAACACTCTATGACATAAATCACAGCAAGATCCTTTTTGACCCACCTCCTAGAGAAATGGAAATAAAAACAAAAATAAACAAATGGGACCTAATGAAACTTAAGAGCTTTTGCATAGCAAAAGAAACCATAAACAAGACGAAAAGACAACCCTCAGAATGGGAGAAAATATTTACAAATGAAGCAACTGACAAAGGATTAATCTCCAAAACATACAAGCAGCTCATGCAGCTCAACATCAAAAAAACAAACAACCCAATCCAAAAATGGGCAGAAGACCTAAATAGACGTTTCTCCAAAGAAGATATACAGATTGCCAACAAACACATGAAAGAATGCTCAACATCATTAATCATTAGAGAAATGCAAATCAAAACTACAGTGAGATGTCATCTCACACCAGTCAGCATCGCCATCATCATAAACTCTACAAACAAATGCTGGAGAGGGTGTGGAGAAAAGGGAACCCTCTTGCACTGTTGATGGGAATGTAAATTGATACAGCCACTATGGAGAACAGTATGGAGGTTCTTTAAAAAACTAAAAATAGAACTACCATACGACCCAGCAATCCCATTACTGCGCATATACCCTGAGAAAACCATAATTCAAAAAGAGTCATGTACCAAAATGTTTATTGAAGCTCTATTTACAATAGCCAGGACATGGAAGCAACCTAAGTGTCCATCAACAGATGAATGGAAAAAGAAGATGTGGCACATGTATGCAATGGAATATTACTCAGCCATAAAAAGGAACAAAACTGAGTTATTTGTAGTGAGGTGGATGGACCTAGAGTCTGTCATACAGAGTGAAGTAAGTCAGAAAGAGAAGGACAAATACCATATGCTAACACATATATATGGAATGTAAAAAAAAAAAAAAAGAAAAAGGTCAGAAGAACCTCGGGGCAAGACAGGAATAACGATACAGACCTAGTAGGGAATGGACTTGAGGATATGGGGAGGGGGAAGGGTAAGCTGGGACAAAGTGAGAGAGTGGCATGGACATATATACACAACCAAACAAAAAACAGATAGCTAGTGGGAAGCAGCCGCATAGCACAGGGAGATCAGCTCGGTGCTTTGTGACCACCTAGAGGGGTGGGATAGGGAGGGTGGGAGGGAGGGAGAGGCAAGAGGGAAGAGATATGGGGACATATGTATATGTACAGCTGATTAACTTTGTTATAAAGCAGAAACTAACACACCATTGTAAAGCCATTATACTCCAATAAAGATGTTTAAAAAAACAAAAAACAAAAAACTAATTTACCATGTTTCTATGATGGTAGCCCAAGAAAAACAAATAAGTGAAGGTGAAAAATTATCCACCATACGTTATATGAAGTTAAGCTATATTTTTCTTAATAATTTCCACACTTTTCTCACTTGTCTGCAGCAGATCAGTAGATCTAGTACGGGAGCCTGTGAAAATGGATATTTATTTAAACAACCCACAAAATATATTCTTTGCCATTTTTTGGACTTATTTAGAGAGATGAAATAAACAACCCATTGTTTTTATTTAAAACAGAACAAAAAAGAGCTTAAGTTCTGTAATTCTTGATGATAACATAACTATTCACATTCTTCTATTGCTGTTTTAATTATTATCCATGGATAAATATAGTCTTTGCATAGTTATAATCTAGTTGTGGTATCATTTTGAGGGTTTTTTTCCAGTTTTTCATGTTTATCATTTTTAGTGATAGTTTTATATTACACCTACTTTCTTTACTTTCCAGCTGGATAAACAGTTTCTAACACAAAGGGGGCTTGATCAGGGAATGCGTATGTTTGTGGCATTGTCCTATATGGCTGGAAGTTCTGAAGGGAAGATATAACCATGTGTTTCAAAGAAGTTCAGTTTTTGACTTCTTAAAAACGTGTATTATACATTAATAAAGCAATATTTATTTAACCATTGTTTTCTTATTATAATTAGGAAATTATTATAAAATGTCTGTTTTTCCATGTAGAGTGTAAGTTTCATAACTGGGGAAATCTGTCCTTTTTCATTCAATACCTTGTTCCCAACCCCAAGTACAGGTACTTGATAAATATTTGCTAAATTATTAAATATTTGTTGGATTGAATTAGCCAGCTTTTTGCTGTTATTAAAAGTGCCTGCATGTAGGTGTGCATGTGTGTATATATACTGTATATGCATATATGTGTTCATATGAAATATATGCTTATCTTTTTTCTTTTTAATTATTTCCTTAATGGTAAAACCAATGAGAATAGAGACAGGACTGTGAATGAACTTATGCCTTAAAATACTGAACACGTTATAAATGTTTTCTGTAACCTCTCCTTGTTTTCTTTTCTTTTTTTTTTTTTTTCCTGTCATCCACTTATGTTTTTCACATATCTCATTTGGCATCTTGACTATGCTAATAAGTGTTGTCAGAGATGAATGATACACAGACTGTTGTTAGGGAGCTAATGTCAAGTGAGAGATGTAGAAAAATTGACCCAAGCAAGCACTTAGGAGGAATATTTCATTAGATTGAGAGTGGATTCCAGAGAAGGGGACTTCAGATCCAAGGCAAAGATAAACAGGTAGTAACCAATTGCACATCTTTGACAAAGAATGTGCTGTGTGTTTGCCAGAAGGCAGTGGCCCTCTTACTTTTGATCAACCAAATATTATAGAAGTTTAACTATTCGTATTGAAATCTTGCTCATGAGAAGGATGATTTTGTATAGTTAGGGAGAGATTTCTGCATTCTTATTTTTATGTAGAATAATCTGAATCTTAAAAAAGTTAAAGGGGCCCACTAATGTACGCTAGTCCCACTTATGTTAAATCTTAATCATTCCATACCTTCAACAAAGGAAATCTCTGGTGGTAAGAGGGCAAGACCAGGAAGCATCATGGATCAGCCCTATTCCCGAAGATTGGAAGTGGCAGTGTGAATAATTTTCTCTCTTCCTTTCATTTTACAGAATGGAGCAATAGTTGTTTTGATAAGTATTTAAAATTTTTTAGTGAACTTGAGTTTCTTGTTTACTTTTTGATTTCTCTTGCTTATATTTCTATATACCCATTTGGGGATATATAACATGGAGGAGTTTGCCAGACATTTATGGAGATACTTAAAAAATTATAAGTGCTTTTATAAAAGTATGCACACTGGGGACACAAGAAGTTATTGTTCTGTGGGAGTTCTTTTATAATTTTTATATTAGTCAAAGTAATTATTGTTGAGATAAAACATTCTATTCTGTTTTTTTTTTAAGAATAGAAAACATTTAAAATCCTTTAATATAGATACGTTACAATTTTTCCAAAGAAAGCAACTTTGACTTAGAGAATAAAAGACTAGCTCCGGTTACATAGCTAATTAGTGGTAGAACCTGATTTGAATCCTGGACTGACTTAAAGCTTCTGCTCATTCGGCTGTGCCTGGTATCTTTTTGCTTATCCCACTTAATTCTCACTATAGTTGCACAAGGTATCTAGTATTATTGTTGTTTTACAGAGAACTAAGCTGAAGACCTGAAAAACAATTAATTTATCTAAGGATTCGGAGCTAGTAGGTGGAAGAGGTAGGATTTAAATTCAGGTCTGTCTGTGTTTGGTATAATAAAAAATATATCTGGTCCTTGTCCCCAGTTCCTGCTACAAAGCTTTGAAAAGCCTTGGAATTTTGAATGATAGGAGTATCTTTTTTATGCTAATGAGGTAGGCCTTTACATAGCTTTAGGTTGGAGGTTCACCAGAAGGACCACCATGCCTGGAGAGGATTGAGACTTTCAGCTGCCTGACCTTTAGCAGGGCCGGTGATTGAATCAGTCATTCCTAAGTAATGAAATTCCAAAAAGCTTCTGGACGCTGAAGCTAAGGGGCTCTTCCTGATTAGTGAACACATCATTATGCTGGGAGGATGTCAGGCCCTGATTCCCCAGGGGCAGAGCATGGAAACTGCATCTGGGACCCTCCCAGGCTTCACCTGATGTGTATCCTTTATAATAAAACTATAGTTGTAAGTGTCATACTTTCCCTGAGTTCTGTAAGTTGTTGTAATGAATTATCGCATGTGAGGGGGTTGCAGGAACCCCTGAATTTGTAGTGAGCCAGCTTGGTGATAGCTGGATCTAGCAGCTCGTGTCAGGAGGCCAGTGTTGTGGAGGACTAGCCCTCAAGATGTGGGGTCTGGGCTGTCTTGGGTAGTTAGTATCAGAACTGAATTGCAGTGCACCATGTTGGAATAGTGGAGTTGAAACTGTGCTGATATACAGCTTTGCCCTGACATGTTTGCAAACGTCATTTCATTGGCAAGGCTGTGAAGTAGTGCAGTGTTCTCTTTCCAACTGTAAGTTTTATGTTCTTAAAGATCTCTCACCGGAGGAGTTTTTGTTTAAGTAACTTAAAACCTATGGGAAAAACAATACTGGCATGACTTTGGTTGCAATTTAGGGCTTTTGAGGTATGTAGACATACATGTTTTTTTGTTTATTTTAAAAAACCTTGAAGCAAAATAAAATATTTGACACATTTAAATTAGTAATAATATGTTTTCTAATGCTAAGTTCTGTTTTCTTTTCCATTTTCAAAACTTTCTCAGTTAAAAAACGTTTTACTTTATTACAGGTAATTTTTATGTAAAGCAGAATTTTATTTTTCTACACGTGAATCTTCATCCCTGGTTTGTTTTTTGTCTAAGTTTTAAATTACTGTTACCAGCAAACTGTTTCCAGAGTCTCCAGTAACTTTTGTCCCTCATATTCCCAACTTAAGGGAATACTGTTCTGTGTATATAGGGAGTTTTTCCACATTCCTTTTCTAAAGTTATATTGCCACCCATGATAACTTCCTGTCACAGCATATAGAAAGTATCAGTATTGTCTCACATGGCTTTATCAGCAGTGCCTATATGAATCTCTTATTCTCCATTCCCTCCCCACGCCCCTTCTCTATCCTGCCTGCTACCATGGCAAAAAGGACATAAGAAAATCCTTCTTAGAGGTAGGTATACTTTGCTGTATCTTCCTCTGTCATTTCCAAGTAGTGTTACTGATACGTTTTTTGCAGTCTGCCGTCTATTTTATCCTCCCCCCCACCACCCCATTTCTCACCCTCCATTCCTATTTCTAATGATCCTGAAAAGGATATTTTATATGAAATTTTGTATTTAGAAAAATTGTTATAGAAGTCTAACTATTTGTACTAAAATTTAGCATAAGGGGCTTTTGCTTAGCTTTGGAGATGTTTCTATATGTTTATTTTCATACAGAATCATGAATCTTAGAGAAGTGAAAGCTCATGGATCCATGATTGATAAGTGGAGGAGTTGTCTGGACAGAGAGAAGATGCACGGTTAGAAACAGAGCAGCCAGCTGCCAGCTCAGGGCTATTTCTTTGGCCTCACTGCTATCCTCTCTGTAGAATTTCTGCCGTATGTTATCTAATTATGATGGTAACGTAAGTTGGATTTTCTTCCTCATATTTCTGATTTGTCCTCTATTGTGCTTTGAAGTAAGTCTGGATTTTGTATTTTTAAAGATAGCTTTTGGTATGCATTGTAAACTCTCTTTCTTACTATTACCTATCTTATGCCCACTGGTATTTCATCATTTACTTATCTTTAGTGCAGGTATCTATCTCGGCTGCCTCTCCTTTTCCTCCAGTAGGCTATATACTATACTAACATACTTAACTGTGGGCATGATCCCTGCATGTGCTTGAAATCTGGTCACATTTTGAAAGAGACATTTCAGAATATATAGGTAATTTTTAAAAACCATATTTCTCAGTTTCATCTAAAGTTCCATTGGATTGGAAATTGTTAAGACATACACACTTCAAGATCATTGTCTAGCTGTCCTAACTTTATTGTACTAGTAAATTGATATTAGGAATAATTAAGTGGATGCTATGTTATATGTTGACTTTACACCTAGGAAAAATTTTGAATTGTAGTCTTGTTTTGTTCATTGTTCAGTATGTCTTTTTTTTTTTTTTTTTTTTTCCTTTAAAAAAATCACCTAATGTAAATACTAGTATTTGAGGAGATAGAGCTCAGCTTTCCTCAGCCGGTTTCCCTAAAAAATTTATTGCCAATATAAGATGATGGTACTAAAGTTAAGAAACAAATAGGAAAATCAAAGGTTTCCTTATTATTTCTACTATTTTTGGCTCCAGGTATCTGAGAGTTGGATTTTCTCATATTCAAGAAGAGACTGAGAACCCCTTCATTAGTCTGAGATTTGACTTATCATTCTCGATACCTAGCTCAGAGATTGGCATGTGGTAAATCTTCACCGAATGTTGACTGAATCACAGAATTAATGAAGTTAGAACCAAGTATGTTACAAATCTGTCATGATGGAAACAAATCAGTGGTTGACGAGATTGGGGTAAGGGATTGACTACAAAGGAGAAACATGAGTTTTCAAGGTGAGGGAGCTGTCCTTTCTGTACTGTGGCAATGCATACACAACTCAGCATCTGTTACAACCTATAGAACTGTGAACCCCATAACGAATTTTACTCTGCACATTTAAATAAATCAAATAAATCAGGTTGTCAGGGGAACCCAAGACGGAACGCAGACTGTGGTGAATTATGTAGCTTCACTCAAGGGTTTGAGGAAGAGGGTACTGATCTAAGTAACTTTGGCTGAATACCCTAAGGCTAAAAACAAAACTGGATACATACATTGTACTCTAGTTTGTTTCTCACAGCTATGACTTAGCAGTTTTGAAAATACTTTGCATGTGTACTGTTGTTGAGCACATAAGTAAATATAACTCATGTTGTAGATACTGAGAGCTGGGGGAGAGTGAAGTTACAAATAAGCAGTGGGAAATGCTGACATGAACTCCATGGCTCCTCCGTATTGGAGTTGAGTGTATCAGTTTGAACTTATGTGCTTTCTTTTAAAAAAAAAAGTATATATAGATAGGTAGATAGATGCAAGAAAGAAGTATAGAAGTGTGTGTGTGTGTGTGTGTGTGTGTAATTTCCTGTCTCTTCCACTGAGGGGGCCTAGAAGCAGTGAGCAACAAGTAAACCTAGCGGCCCAGGTCATGGTTTTCAATACCACACTCCAATAAAAGGAATCAGGGCTCTTTAGAAAAAGTGGCTGAATCTGGCCAGGGCAGAGAAAATATAAGATGAGCGTGGGGCATCTTTGGTTGTCAGAAAATAGGAAAGTATTCAAAAAAGAGTGTTGGGAGGAATGTCCGAAGGACATATTCAGTCTGTGGCTAAAGCTGGAACAATTGGAGCAATGAGGTAAGGAATGATAATATTGAATTATAACCGAAAGAATAAAAGAAATATCCATGAGTCCATACTGATACAGATACATGATCGGGTAAATAAATACATAAATAAATAAATAGTAGAGAAAGAACAACTTAGAAAAGAATTTCAACAAATGTAGAAGGAATGAGGGAAATAGGAAGTCATCTTTAGACCAGAACAATAATAATTGCTGAGGGTAAGATCAATCAGTGAATGTTAAAATCAGTGGGCAAAACTTTATGAGAAACAGGATAAATTTGTATGACTTTAAAATATTTCCCCCCAAATATTTCTTAATTACACAGGGGAAAATAGTACTTTACATGTTGAACCCTGGCAGGCACCCCCTTAACCAAGTGATCAATGTTACTGACATTGATATTATGTACTCTCTGATGTGATGAACTGAGGGCACACCACCACAAAGTTCCTGACTTCTGTCTAATCATGAGAAAATATTATGCAAATCCAAGTTGATTGACATTCTACAAAATACCTGAACAATACTTCTCTAAGGTGCCAAGTTTGAAAGACAAGGAGAGAAGAACCATCACAGATGGGAGGAGAATTGGGACACATGACAGTTAAATGCTGTATGCGATCCTGGATTGGATCCTGAAACAGATAGCCTGGAGGAATCTGATTAAAGCCTATAGTTTAATTAATAGGATGGTACCAATGTTAATTTTTATTTTCCTAATTGTACCATGGTTATATAAGATGTTAACGTTAGGGGAAGCTGGGTGAAGACTACATAGAAACTCTATGTTATAATCTTTGTAACTCTCCTGTATGTCTAAAGTTTTATCAAAGCAGGAAGTTTAAAAAAAAAATCCTGCCATTTAAAACTTTCTTCTTTTAATTGAGGTTGTCATCATCTTTTTATATTCATGTATATTTTGTAAGCACTGCCCTCATAGATAGGTATAGATGTAGACACGCGTGTGTGCGCGCATGCACACACACACACAACAGCAGGGAGGTTCATTTCTCTATCATTCTGTGTAGATGGAATAGTTTCTGAAGGATTATCAGAAGGTCTTTGCATAGAAATTTTATAATTCTTACACCAAGGCTGTCTAAATTGTTGAAGTGCTTCTGTATAACATGGTGGAATGCCATGAGAGAGTATATCCTTATAGCAACTGTATAATATAAATGGTGATTTTATATAAAGTTAACTAATATGGTGTTTTAGTTTGTTGGTTAGATGGTCATATCATAGAAATACAGAGTAGAATTGACTTTTTAATTATAGCAAAATTTTAAGCCTAGGCCTACTTCTAGATGCAGTTTTGGTCCATGTATACTTAGTTATCAGTTAGTATCAAGATGTTTAGATTAGTTTCAACGTTCATCTGAGTCAGTCATATTTGGTTGAAAAAAGAAGCTTTTATTTGAAGGTAAACCATGCATATTTAAATTCCTTTTCTTTGACTTCCTGGGTTAGTATTAATTACAACTTACTTTAAACATAATTTGAAATAATGATGAACAAATAATTATGTTATAATTTTGAAAAAGTAAGGTTTAAAGTACATTATAATTTTAAGAGAGTAAAGTGTTCAATATTCTTTAACGTTTTACTATGTTGAGAAAAATCATTTGACTATGTAATTCTGTTTTTATCTGGAGTCTATGCCATAAAAATATCAACATCAGAGTTAAAAAGACTTTATATGCTTGTTTGCTTTGACTTAGACATGGGATATGTGCTGCTGTAAGATGAGAGATCTATAAAAGTAGTAAATAATTAAGACTAAAAGCTAAAGGGTTTAAGGGTGAATAAACATCTGTCATTTCGTTGTTGACTTCTGCCAGTGTAGACTGCTGAATGTTTGTGGTTTGAATCTTGTTCACTCTGAGCATTCTAGGACTTGTGTGGGTTTCCCCCATATTAGGAGGTGATTGTGAACTGTTGTAGTTCACTGTGAGATTGAACTATCCTAATGTTAGACCAAGGATGGCATTTTTGGAGTAGGAGAAAAGGAGGATGGCAAAAACTAAAGGAAGACTAGTGTTTTTTCTGAAAGAAAGTATATAGGCTCCCTGCCACGTTGTGTGTTCCTTGCCTTCTCATTTGCATCTTACCTTTGTGGATGAGTTAACGTAACCTGTATTGGAATGACGTAACTTTAGTACCTCTTACCTGTTCTGACAGCATCGCGTAAGACGACTGAACCATGGCCCACATTTTTCTCCAGGGCTTTCTGCGGAAGTGAGTCAATGCATTGTTTCTGGCTTTACTTGCTGTCCCTCCTACCATTGCCAGTGCAGGGTGCATTGGAATTTTCCAGGTAAATCATTAGAGGAGGAGGCACAGAGGAGGGCCAGAGCGGGGATTCACAGTGTTCTGGGAGGGGCCCGTGATTGTTCCGGGAAGTGTTGAAAGTGAACCAAATGAAGTAGGGGTTAAAAATTATCTGAATTTAAAATGTACCAAACACTGAAAAGCCCTCATCATATTTAAGTATCTTTTATCATCATGTTTAAAAACCGATTAAAATGTGAGCTGAGATTATTTTTAGCGTGGATTTCAACACCTTTCTTTGTGCTCGTGCCAAGAACACAGTGTTCTGTTAAGTCTTCAGTGACGAAGGTTACTGGCTTGCTGCCAGTCAGGGTCAAGTTCATTCAGATAAGTTTCAGTGTAGATTCTAAACTGAGTGAGGAACACTCCTCTGTCTTGGCATGTTAGGTGGGTCTGGAGAATCAGTTGTTTTAAAACAAGATTATTAATACTTTTGTCTTTCAAGGATGTGGTTTTTATGGCTTCATATACAAACAGTGCTTTTGACGCCGATATCACGTTCTTGTCTGTTTATTGACTCTCCGTGTCTGAATTGGTGAAATATCACTGCTCTCTTAACCATACCAGACAAGTATCTAGTAGGTGCCACATGAACTCTACTGTGTCATGTAAGGTGTTGCGTTATACCACTGAAGAAAACACATAGTATCCAAAAAGTGCTTATCTCAGTCTCATATGCAAATTGAAGCTGGAAAAGGTGGATTAGAAGCAAGAAAAATACTATCAAATATCCATCTTTAAGGATTTTATTCATCCTTTCACTCATTGGAATGAATGGTTCTTGCTTAGTTTCTTGGTTTTTTTCTCACTTACCAACTTTGTTTTCCACTGTCAGAAATGCCCTGACCCTGTTGCATTAAAAATGCAGTAAGTATACAGAAAGCTAATGATTAGAGCAGTTTTGCCTGAAAATTATACATTTAAACAATTTTTTTCCAAAACTAATTTGCATATGTGTGAGTGAGCAAACGTATCTTGCCTTATACTAGCTCACTAGATCCTCGGAAGTTTACTTTTTTTCCTTTTCATTCTAGTATTTAACCAAGGATATGAAGTTTCTGTTGATACTGATAAAGGTTTTAAAGAAGTCTTGCATTACTGTCTGTTGGAATATGTGATTTTGGGGGCTGATGTCTGCTAATATTTCTTTTTTAGTGATTGATCACTGTCTTATTCATTAATGCCTTTCTGGAATCTGGCAAGATGCCTTGTCCTCAGCTGCTCACCATGTACTAACAGCTTGGCCAGTTAATGGATGGCAGTCACATCACACATCAGACTTAATGATGATGGGGCATTTAGGTATGGGAACATATTTTATATCAAAAAATAATCAAACGAAGCAAATAAATCATAAACATATGGTTTTATAGGCTTATATTAAGTATTTAAAACCAAACATGTTAGCAAAAGCTATAATATAAACATTTCTTTCAGGCATTTTTCTGCATGGGTTACTTTCGCTGGGCTTCCAGTAAACCTTGAACAGAAGAAACTTTTTTCCCCCCATCACATCTTCCTTTGGCAAAAATACTAATTTATTGCTCTTCCAAGGACCTTTGAACAGTATTAAATACTGTTAATGCAGATTGAATGTACATAAATTTCTCAGAAAGCCTGAGTATGTTAAATGCTGGAAGGAATATACTACTTCCTTCCCCTCCTTCCTCAAGAGACATATTGTAGCGTTAATTGAAAGTTAGGATTTGGGTATTGCATCACCATAGTGCTCTTCTTGCTCCCACTGTGTCCTTTGTCATAGCTCCCAATAAGCGTTGCCTTACCTGCCTTTCTCCCCAGCTAGACTGAAGTTTCGTAAGGGCCTGGATCATCTTGAATGAGTGAGTAGAGGTAAGACAGGCAGATGGGTAGTGGCAGGGATTTTTTGAAAACACTGCTGGCAAGACTCATATACTCATGAGTTAAATACCTGTATCTATGGTGAAAGCAGAACTAAATACAACTGTTTAAACATTCAATTCTCATGAAAATAGAATCGGTGATACTATATTTTTTATTCTGTACTTATTCCCTTAAATTTCTCTACTTTTATCAGACAGTTTTACGCCTGTAATGAGGGTGACAGGACAAAGTTGAGGGATCAGAGCATGATTTCTCACTCTGAGTATCTGTCAGTACTGAAACTTTCATGTCGTAGTGGAGGACACTTAAGGAAATATGTGTCCTGATACCATTGGAATTTTCATCTGTGAGAAAAACTAAGTGGAGAAAGATTCTGTACTTAAGTAAAGAAAAGAGTTAAAGAAATGACTGTATAATAAGCATGCATGATCACATGGCTTGGCCATTTGAAAATGTATTACCAAAATTTCATATGATAATTAAATTCCAAGTAGAGAGCTCATTAACAAAGCTTATGCGTCCCATAGGTTGAATGTGTGGTAATGATCTGTATAACGTATATTTCCAGGAGAAATTGTAATGAAAAACATTCCTGAGTAGACAGCACATTTGAGGTAGGTGGGGGCAGGGAAGGGTTGCATCTGTACCTAAAATAAGACCAGTATATACATAAAGCCCTAGAAAATTTGGATGTTGAACTTCAGTTTTTAAAACTTGTACAGTAAGGACATCTGCTATTTTGTGGGTTTCTAACTGATATACAGAGTCCTAGAGGATCTTGCTTATGTACATTGTTCTCATTCAGTTTCCACAGTGGCCCTGTTGAGGTGGGCATTACTGTCTCTATTGTGCCTGTGGGAAAATTTGGCTGAGTCTCAAATTAAAACCTTGCCCAGCATTACTCTGCTGGTAAAGGGCAGATGAGGACAACAATGGAATCTTTCATTTAGGTCCTAAGAGAAGAAGAATCTCCTTGTATTCTAATCAGTTTAAGTTGAGTGCTCATGTAAAAGGTTTTGATTCTTAAATAAGTAGGAAATTAAGGAATAGGGGGACATGTGAATTTATCAACGGGGATTGTAAGGGAACATATTAAACTTTCTATACTAACATGCTTCTTGTTCATCTTAGAGTCTTCCATCCAAATTTCTGGGCCTTGACACACCTTGCTATTTGGATCTAAGGGAGAGAAAATCATTCCACCGTGTTTCCACGTCCCAACACCCACTCCCTCGCCACCAGTCAGAACTTGTACTTATCTTGCCTGTGTTGGAGATGTCAGCGCACTGCTATGCTCAGTGTGTATCTTATAGTTTTTAAAGATACCCCACTGGGTTCTAGGATGTCTACGTGAAAAAAGCACTGAGTGTGGAGGGGTTTAGGAAGGCCAAGAGAAGGAGGACATTTGCTTAAGTCAAACTTCTTTCCTTTATCTTATTTTTACTCCATCATTTCACTTTGGCTATGGGTTATATTCTTTCTGTGGTATGATGGACCAAGATAGCATTTATTTTCCTCACCATATGATTTCTGCTTCCTTTACTGAGCTGAACTTCTAAGAAGGAAAGCTCAAAGAGCCTCAAACTCATTTCCATAAATATGTGCCTTTGTTTTTTTTTTACTTATAAGAAAGAGATTTGAAATCTGGAATTTGGAGTTCTGAAAAAAATTTGGGGAGGAGATGAGAAAGAAAGGAAAGGAGATTTCTTATGTGTTGAGGATGTAGTGTTTTAAAGCTGCATTAAGGTTAGTAAATGATATTAGAGGACATTAAATATAAAATGCGTATCTGTGATTCAGTGGATTTGTGAGTGTTTACTCACTAAAATGTTCGTGGCTTACACGTATTTTATTCTGACAGTCTTTGCGCTCCACACTGGTAAGAATTGCCATCCTTACTTACCAAATCTGTTAACAAGTAAACTGGACTTTGGGCAGACCATTTCATTTTATTTTTTAATTTTAAAGATATAAATATTGAGTGATTATCTTATTTTTTCCCAAATAACTGTATGTCCAAAATGATAGGTTTACAGGGTATGTTCACTCCTGAGTTTGGCCCATTTTCCTGTGGTGGCAGGAGACAGGACCTAACACAGATTTTCTTAATTTAAGATTAAGGTTTAAGGCTAAGATCTCCTTATATCTGCCCCACAGCAGTCTTGTGAAGAGAAGACGATTAAATACATTCACACCTACGCTCTCTGTAGTTGTCTCTAAATATGGAATGTCATTGGCTTAGATTATCTCATAAGAATTTCTCAGTTCTAGAGCACTTTCTCACCTTTTATATCAGTGGGAAAATTTTAAAGATTTTGTTGTCATGTAATATATTTCTTTCTTTTTTATGGGTTTTTGTCCTGCCCATAGTTATTTACGTTTAAGAAGTTAGGATGTAGGATACACACACACAAACACACACACACCTCTTTTTTTTGAGTTTTCTCTGCATTATTAACTGATAATCACAATAACTTTTCTATAGTCTCTCTAGCTGGAGGTAATTAGAATTAACATTTTTGTATAATTTATTTTCATCTTAAGACATTAACTCTTAGTGTGAGTGGGATTTCCTGGACATCTGGTAATGAGACTGAGGCGTTTTACTTCTATAGATTTTTAGTAGAGTTCTGTTTTTATATTATTTGTGGCACATTAGATGAAGAATTCACATCACCTCTGTTATCATTGTGTTGGAACACTGTTAGTCCCAGACGTTGACAGCACCTCTCCTTTGAAAAGTACCACAGTCAAGGCGTCTGCTTGTTTGGGAGCCCCAAGTCCCAGTTCTGTGTGTCAGAGCACGTGAAGGAGTCTGAGACGGCCTTCCTTTTTGGCTGTACCCACAGGGGCAAAATGGAAAAGAGAGTTAATGAATACAGTATAGTGATTTTATGTCTTACCTTTTCTTCAAGGCTGAAGGTGGGGTATGAATTTGTTTTAATTATTTTTCCTGTTTTCCTCGAAAATCAACTTAACCACTGCAGACGAACTTGAGGTTAAATCTCAACTTCATGCCGTACAGAGTTTGTAAGTGTCCTACAGTTTTCCTCGAAAATCAACTTAACCACTGCAGATGAACTTGAGGTTAAATCTCAACTTTATGCCTTGTAGAGTTTGTAAGTGTCCTACAGTTTTCCTCGAAAATCAACTTAGCCACTGCAGACGAACTTGAGGTTAAATCTCAAGTTCATGCCGTACAGAGTTTGTAAGTGTCCTACAGTTTTCCTCGAAAATCAACTTAGCCACTGCAGACGAACTTGAGGTTAAATCTCAACTTTATGCCTTACAGAGTTTGTAAGTGTCCTACAGTTTTCCTCGAAAATCAACTTAGCCACTGCAGACGAACTTGAGGTTAAATCTCAAGTTCATGCCGTACAGAGTTTGTAAGTGTCCTGCAGTGTAGGGTAGAGAGCATCCCGCCTCTGAAGGAAGTACAGTGATTGTGGGTGTGTGTGTTGCATGTATTTTTTTGTGTCTCAAGAAAATATCATAAATGGTAGTTCTCAGTTTGGAATGTACCGCTAGCTTTCTCCTCCCAGGTATTCCTCCTTCTTTGAAAAGTGGATCCTCAGTAATGACTAACCATAACAGTGCGGTCAGGATTGGCTTTCATGCTGAATCATATGGATGTAAGTGTATGTGTAAAACTGTTTGAAAGAGCCTGGAACACTCTTTTTACAGAAATGGAGAGTGGCTTTCCCAGGAAACAGGCAACAAGAATCATTGCTGTGTGGCTGGTTATTTCTCATTAGTCCTTAAGCAGCCAAAGGATATCACTCTCAAATTGTAATTCAGTTTATTCTGCTCACCTTGGAGCCTGGAGAAATTTATTCTGCTCACCTTGTTTGTCATTGATTCATCTGTATAGGAACAAGTCCCAGGGTAGGAGGCCTGTGGATGCTTGTGGACCAGGCAAGTGATACAAACCATTAGGGCCCAGAGGGCCTGGCTGAGCACAGGAACTGTTAATAAGCTCTAGCCAGCTGTTGCCTTGCAGGAGTGTGATTACAGCATTGCCAGATCCTCTCAGTTTCAAGAGAAGCTATCAATCAGATCTGCCTGTGAAATCTCCCAATTTCTACATGTAGGCAACTAGTTCAAAGAGAAATAAAAACGAAAAGTGAAAAACTCTGCAGGGCAAAAAGCAAAAATGAAGACTTCTCTGCTGGCTGCCAGTTTGCCTCCTGTGCTTTAAAGTATCTTTACAAGTTTGGCTTGTTTAGATTCCACATATAAGTGATACCATGCAGTACTTGTCTTTGTCTGCCTGACTTATTTCACTTAGTGTAATGGCCTCAAGCTCCATCCATGTTGTCGCAAATGGCAAGATTGCATGGTCTTTATTGTGGCGTGGGCAGCCTCCTGTGTGCAGTTGCCACTTGTCTGCCCTCGCTGCAGGCCTGTGGCTATTCTACTGGATGTGTCTTTGCTGTGTACAGCGCAGCGCTTCTAGCAAAAGAAGGAGTCCACAGGTGTTTGGGCGTGTTACCTCTACAACTTTTCTTCTGCCAGAGGAGGTCAGGTAAAGACACATGGGTATTTCTGGAAGCAGGAAGCTTCTTCTGCCAGAGGAGGTCAGGTAAAGACACATGGGTATTTCTGGAAGCAGGAAGCTTCTTCTGCCAGAGGAGGTCAGGTAAAGACATGAGGGTATTTCTGGAAGCAGGAAGCTTCTTCTGGAGCATGGAGCTGTACAGCAAGCTGTGGATAAATCTGCTCCATTCCGGCAATTACAGAGGTGGCTCTGCCTGGCCTCTTTCGGTACCAGGTTCACACAGTCCACATACCATAGGCAAGGACGGAAGCCTCCTCAACCCCAGAGTTCCCTTCCCCCAATCGGCAAGCACTATTATTAAATTCTTCCAGAGATGTAAGTAAATATATATGAAGATAGCTCCCCTGACCCCTTTAAACAAATGACAGCATACTTGACACATAGCTCTGCGCACGAAGTCACACATTTAGTGTGCCCAGACCCTTCCATAGTAGCTCAGGAGGTCTCCTTTTTACCGCTGTGGCACAGTATCCTCACGTGGTGATACCGTCACCCATTTAGCTGTTCCCCTGTGGGTGGACTTTCAGATTGTCTCCCATCTTTTACTTATGAAACAAAGCAACCCTTGTGCACATGCAATTTTGCACATGAAAGTGCACATTTTCCAAGTTCTATTTCTCTCCCTACTTTACATCCTCTTTTGCTATGTGTCCTTGATGTCTAGAAGAAGTAGTTTATTTTCCCAGAATCTTCTTTCCATTTACTCCTATTTTAAGAGTCTTAAATATTATTCAATGTAAACATTAAATAAATTGACTTGTCTGCCACTCTGGATTGTTAATTATGCTATTACCTCATTCCTACAGAGACCAGAATGGATGGCCTAGTGTGTTAACCTCTGTTTTAAAGATGTTCTTCCAGGCAAGGAGAAATAAAGAGATTATAAAAACAGGTGAAAGGTTAGGACTGGAGATGTAGATTGGATCGTGGGGAAAATTGACTTAATTCTCTAGCTTCTTGTATGTGCTGCATAAGATGCTGAGGGATATGGAAAAGAACACACACACGCACACACACACATCTTGATAAAGTGGAAGAGGTACGGTGCCCCTGTAAAAAACTTGATAGGAGCCAGAGCAAGATAAGGCTAATGGCAGGCGGTATGGGTGAAGAGGTCCTTGAGGCAGGTGGTAGGATGAGAGTGATGAGAAAAGCCTTTGTGGAGCTGACTCCTCAAGGCTAAGGCATGTCTTCGTGAGAGAGCAGCACCCAGAGCCTGAGGTGGGGCTAGAAGCTGAGGAGTGCAGGCAGCTGACTCTGTGGTGTGGAGTTGGATTACGGGCTTTGAAGTATGAGTTCAGGGCCCAGGGAATGCTAAGTGTTGGCCTTGAGCGCTGGCACCAGGAGCTCCTGTATCCGTGACTGGGACAAGGGGCTGCTCTGGTTCCCGAGCGGGAGTTCCTGAGTTGGCTGAGTGGGGTGTTGGGGACTTTACTGGCATGTGCAGAGTGGGGCCAGTGTGTGCGTGGACAGAAGGAGAAGAAAAGAAAGTTCCAGGGAGGGGAGGTCAGGCTGGGAGACCAGTGTTTCTAATGACCCTGTTCTAGACAGAGTGTGCTTGGGAATGGAGAGAGGGAGGAGTATTAAGATTTATTGATGAATTAGTTTCAGTTCAGCTTGATGTCAAAGAGAACACAGAGTAAAAGGTAAAATCATCATGCTGAGGCTGATACCCTGGAATACTGGCTGCCTGCGGGTGTGATGGAAATCTCAGAACGGGGTAACTCTGAAGGGGAAGGCCGTTAGTTCAATTTTATCATGTGAGGTTGAGTGAGATATTCAAATATGGATGTCTCAGGCATTTGTAAAGATGAGTGAATTAGGGATAAAAAAGCAGGAGGCATAGATGTGGGAGTTGTCTATAATTTTTTGGTTTTTGGAATCTCAGGATTGAAAACTAAAATACAGAGAGAGGACCCGAGTACCCAGTTTCTAATCAGTGCCATAAAATTCTTCCTTGATGACAAGTATTTTGATGCCAAGTTTTTGTGGGTTTTGTGTTTTCCTTATGAATTGTGGTAGGTCGAATTCTAAAATGACAGCAGTACCCTGCAGCAGTACCCTGCAGCAGTACCCTGCATCATCCCTGCGACGGTGGCTAGGGTGGTATTGACTCCCTTGATTAGGTTTTGTTGTGTAGCGCAGTGGACTTGGAGACGAGAGTTGATCCCCAGTGGGCCTGACCTGATCCCGTGAGCCCTTTAAATCTGGGTCTAGATGTCAGAGACTGAGGAAGTCAGAATTGGAAGCAGGAAAGGGACTTATGTAATGTTGCTGGTTCACAGTTGGAAGAGGCCACAGGGCAAGGTATGGGGCAGCGTCTAGGAGCTCAGAGTGGACCCCGGCCAACAGCCAGCAAGGAGATAGAGACCTCAGTCATAAGGCCGAAAGGACCCGAATCCTGCCCACAAGAAAAGGAGCTGAGAATGGGGTTCTCCTGCAGAGTCTCCAGGGGAGAACTAAGCCCGGCCACACCTTGATTTCAGCTCTGTGAGCAGAGGACTCAGTTAAGGCGAGCAAGGGACTTCCCTGGCAGTCCGGTAGTTAGGACTCTGTGCTTCCACCGCAGGGGGCATGGGTTCAGTCCCTGGTCGGGGAACTAAGGTCCTGCGTGCCATGCGGTGCAGCCACAAGAAAACCATCAAAAAAAAACCAAGCAGGACTTCTGGCCTGCAGAGCTACCAGCTAATACGCCTGCGTGACTACAGTCCCCTGAGTTTGTGGACACTTGTTACACCCGATAGAAAACTAACATACAGCTCGTGGACAGTGTTCACAGGGCACACAGGTAGTGTGTGTTACGTAAACCCACACGTTTAAGAGAGTGGGACTATGTCACCATGAAGAGGTTAAAAAGCTGGCAAGAAACTCTGCCGCCGGCATCCCAGCACAGTGAAGGGTCATCTTCACTCTCCCTCCCTCTGGGAGCCCCCGCTGGCCCTCACCCCTGGGTCTGGCTTCGCGCCCTTCTGACATACCTTATAGCACTTTGTCCTTCCTCCTTCCATGGCGTGTGGCGCACCCTGTTGTAACAGGTGATTCCCTGTCCACAACTAGCCCGTGTCTGTCTTAGTGCTGGTGCAGCAGCATCGAGCAGAGCACTTGTTGTTCATCAGCGTTTGTTAAGTGAATGAAGGTGAGAAAGGCAGATGGAGATTGTAAGAACACGGTGATTCCAAAGCCAAATTAGAAATCGTAGGATGGTGATATCAGTGGTTATTAACAGAGTCAGAAGGAGTTGAGACGTCGAAAAGGTGGTTTTGTGAGGGAGATCTGACTCTTGAGTGCAGCTCATTTAGAGTGAAATAGTTCCAAACGAGATTTCGGAAATTAGGGTAAAAAGCAGGTCCTTGGTACCTCACATTGTCTTGCAGAGGTGAACATGCTCTGTGTCTTGATAGAAAATCGACGTGGTCACACACTCTAGACACAGGAAAGAAAGTCACATGTGGTCTTCTATGAAAAACTTAGTAGTCTCCTTCTTGTCACTACCACTGTTAAACATCTGTAAAGCCTATTATTGACTAAAAACATATATGCAATACTGTTTCTTGCTGAATGGTGGAAAAGGTCTGTTCTGTGAATACTTCTAAGCATCAGGAAAAGAATTCTGGACATGGTAAAAAAAAAAAAAAAAAAAAAAAAAAAAAATTAAAAAGAGATAGGGGGGTGGGATATGAAGTTTCCATTGAGTTTCTATTGTCTGCAGATGGAGGAGATAGGAACAACTTCTGCCAGAGGTTCCTTAGATCTTATTAGGAAAGTTGTATTAAACTCAAAATGATAATTTGTGTTAATTCATTTAATGCCTAGGAACTGACTAGTAGTGTGGTCTTTGTGACTAGGATGCATTTTACGGGCAAGTGGAAATAAACTCTGCAAGTTGCCATTTACTACAGAGCCTAGATGCTTATTGTGGGAGGGTTTGTATGTGAAGAGGGCAATGCAGGGCATTGTAAAATGAAGAGGAACATGACCAGGACTCTTACTGTGTAGAAGCAGATGAGTGAGAGTGCTCTTCCTCTGTCCCTTTAGTCAGTATCATCACCAGACATTTTTCCAGGAGAGCTTTCTGCAAGGAATGGAGGAGAACAGCAGCCCCTAACAGACATGATTTGACTTCTGTGGGTGAGCTTTACACTAAACTGCATCGGCAAAGTTTCAAATTTATAATTAATGATAACCTGAATATACTACGTAAGGTTTTAAATAGATGTGAGACCACAAGTAGTTTCTTCAGGATTTTCTCAAGTTCTTAAGACACTTAATTCTCCCTCTTGACTTCCTCTTTGTCTTAGAAACTGCAATTTCCTTTGTAGGAACAACTTCTTGCTGGGCACCCCTGTCTTCGGCCACTTCTGTCTTGGATGCCCTTTGTTTTCACCCAAAGTCATAACTGCATTGCAACACCAGGCCATTTCATCATCCTGTGAGTTGAGAAAGTCTAGCAGGAAATCACCAGTTGACTGTCCCCAGCACAAGCTTTGTGTTTTCTTGGTTGCTGTGTCATGATAGGCAGTTATGAAGGGGATGCTTTGTAGAAAGAACTTCTTTTCTAGGGTATATTTAAGAGTCTCATCATCTGGGGAACAAAATACATGTGGAGAGAAAATATTTTCACCATAGTCTGAAAAAGATCCTGTTCAGGGCTGTTTTCCTGTGGTCATATTAAATTCACTCATATTTAACAGTGACTCTTTTGGTTTGTCTGTTTTTATGTTTTAAGGTATGTTATGTACACCCCCTGCCCCCTGCCATTATATGAGTGTCTTTTCCTTTAATAGAATGGAAGGTAATCTCTATTTGTTGTATCTCCCATTCTCTTCTGTTTTCTACACTTCAAGTCTGCTGCGTTCTGTTAATCTCATCTTCTCTACACAGGAGCTGATTTCACGATTATCTCCTGAAAAGGTGGTTTCCTAGATGTAACAATGGGTCAGAACAGAAATGGTTAGCCTATCCTATGAGTAGTATCTAAAAATTTGGTTGTGGTCTCCTGGAGGGTCTTTTCGTGTGTTTGACATCTAATTTAGAAAGAAATCTGCTCTCCTCCCAAAGCAGAAGGAACCTCTTTAGTTTCCTTCTCTATTAACTGCAGAAGTGGTGCAAAGTTTATTTCCCCTTTGTTGCTGTTCAGATGGAACAGTTGCACCTAGGGCTCCCAACACTTAAGGGAAAGGTATATAGTGAAAAAAAATTGATTTCTGCTATTGTTATTTAGAGATCACATAAAGAGAAGTTTTCGGTGAGTGAAGTGGTCAGAACTTAACTTATTTCATATTCTCTCACAGGAAATTTCTTTATGCCAATCTATACTCTTGGAGCCATACATACAAAAACCAGGTTAGGCTTTCAAGCTCACAGTCTCAAAGAAGGACAGACGTGTATACAAATAGTACAGAGAAATAGAAATGGGTACAATATGTAGTGGTGGCAAAAAGAAAAGCCCGCTGTGGGTTAGGAAGAACTCCATTGTAGGTACAAGCTAAGCAATATGGGGACTGCTGGTGGTAGGCTGGCCATGGCTGGGGTGTGGGCGCTCACTCATAGCAGACGGCCGGGGTGGGGAGAAGGGTTTCGCGGATGCTGGATGCTGTAACAGAGTCTTCAGCATTGAATGAGAGTCTGCCAGGTAGACAAGGAGGAGCAGGGGCATTCCAAGTAAAATAAATAGTATATTAAAGGAAGAAAGAAAAGAATTCAGTAATTTGGTGTAGCTGCGTTAGGCTTTTTTATGAAAGAGCAATAGGAAATGAGCTTAGAGAATTAGGATCATGAGGGTATTGAATGCCAGACTATTTATTTGCCTTTTATTTATGTTTGCAAAAGACAGAGCTTTTCATCCATCAAAACAAAACAAAACCCTCACCTTTCTTGACTGTACTTCCCCTGCAGCTTCTGCCTCATTTCCCAACTCCTGTGTAAAGCAGAACTCCTCGAGACGTGTCTTTATGTTTCTGTCTCTCATGTCTCTTCTCTGCCTCTGGTCCAGCTTCTGCCCCTGAGCACGGCGCTGTTCCCCACGGCCGCAGAGTTTCAGTCCCAAGGCGGACTCTTCACTCTCATCCCGCATGACTTGGCGCAGCACTGGCCCTGCTGATCACTTGCTCCTCCTTAAAAACTACAATCAGAGGTTTTTTTTAAAAGGGAAGAGAAAGAAAACCATTACAGTGTATGTACGTTGCCTCATAGAATCGTCGTTTCAGTTGTAGACATGTATGTCTTGCCAATTGAAATTTGTGTTGTAGTCAAAAGTTTGAAATCATTTGCAAAATTAGAGCATGAGAGTTAAGAACGTGGACAGCATGGTTTCAGATGGGCCAGGTTGGTGTCCCAGTTGTCATTATTCTACCTAGAAGCAACTTAACCTCTTTGGGCCTTCTCTGAGAAAGAATAGGAATAACTATCTCATAGGCATATAGCAAGGATCAAAAGAGATCATGAAAATAAAGCCTCTGGGTTGTCTTCCAAAGAAGCCAAAAAAGATCGGGAGAGCTCCTAAATAGATGGCTCGGTTAGAAGTGCTTTGCCTAGAGCATTCTGGGATGTGGTGGTCGTATTTTTATCCCAGCTGCTTGTATCGTTTGCCCTCTGGCTCTGCCGTGCTGACCACGGGACAACTCCCCACGGATGGAGGGCTCCGTATTCCTTCATATTTCTGCCTCCCGCTGTTGTCTTTGCTTAGAGTTCACTCTTCTTTCCCAACTCCATCCCTGCCTGTGAAGTATCTACTCAGCTTCAAGTCACCTCTTCTGGGAAGACTTTCCCATCAACCTTCCTTGCCCATAAACTTGAGCCCTCGCTCCCTGTGAATCCTCCCATGACCCACATCTACTATAACGCCTATCACTCTTTATGTTACTAATGTTTGCCTTTCTGTTCCTTCTTCTACATTGCAAGTTTCTTGAGGCCAAGAAAAATGGTTTATTTGTCCTTTGTCCCCAGCCTAGAACAACGCCTGGTACATGTTATTAATGTTTGTTGAGTGAGTAGGGATAGGAAGGCTTGTAATTTGCTAAGGCAGTGCTGGCCGTTGGGATAAGTAAGATAATATACTATTTCTATTCCTAAGAATCTTTTTTTTTTTTTTTTTTAAAGGAGTTCTCATTAGCTACACTCTTTATTTTTTACTTTTATTTTTATTTTTGGCTGTGTTGGGTCTTCGTTGCTGTGCACGGGCTTTCTCTAGTTGCAGCAAGCGGGGGCTACTCCTCGTCGCGGTGCATGGGCTTCTGATTGCGGTGGCTTCTCTTTGTTGCAGAGCACAGGCTCTAGGCGTGAGGGCTTCAGTAGTTGTAGCACGGGGGCTCAGTAGTTGTGGCTCGCCGGCTCTAGAGCGCAGACTCAGTAGTTGTGGTGCACGGGCCTAGTTGCTCTGCGGCATGTGGGATCTTCCCAGACCAGGGCTCGAACCCGTGTCCCCTGCATTGGCAGGCGGATTCTTAACCACTGCGCCACCAGGGAAGCCCTGTTCCTAAGAATCTTATAGTGCTTTTTATATTTCTTCATTTAATTCTCAAGGTAACATTGTGAAGTAGGTATTATTATTCCTCTTTTATAGTTTGAGATATTGAGGCTCAGAATGGTTAAAAAACTTGTCCAGGTTATACCACTAGCAGATACCGAAGCTAGAATTTACAACCGGGTCTCTCTGATTCAAGTGCCAATTTTTTTTCTGCTGCATCAATGTAAAGATGTCTTGTTCATATTTGTATTTCCCATATTGCCTAGAGCATTTCTTTGTATGTATGTGACAGTGAATTAAAATTTTTAAACTGAGTTAGTGTCAAAAGTGAGCCATTTTGTGCCAGGAACAATAATTTTCCAAATCATATGTGATTTGAAAGAATTAACACAATATCTAAAATTATTAGCTGGTGCTAGGTACTATGCTATGCACAAAGGAGATGAAAAGGAAGAGGTACAATGGCTAGAATTGGAATAAGGGTCTTCAAGAACGTATTCATTAATTATCAAGCTCTAGTGACCTAACTATGGAAAATGGAGGTAAACATGACAATATTCAGATCACTGCTATGGAATGTATTCCTGAAATGGTATTATAAAACTTGATGAAGAATCTGCAGCTCATCAGAAAAAGAGTATTTCAAGCGGTATTTCAGATAGTGCTGCTGCTTTTAAAGATAAATGAAGAAGATCGCAACCTTCTCATAATCAAAAGGCTTAATTTAAAAAAATCATGTTTGTTAAAAATTCCATAGACTGAAGGGTTTGGCCAAGATGGCGGAGTAGGAAGATCCTGAGCTCACGTCCTCCCACAGGCACTCCAACATTACAACTGTTTACAGAGCAGCTATCGATGAGGGCCATCTAAAGACTAGTGGAAAAGATTTTTCACAGCTAAAGATAGTAGAGAGAGAACCACACAGGACTGGCAGGAGGGGCGGAGTCCTGGTAGAGATAGAACCACACAGGACTGGCAGGAGGGGTGGAGTCCTGGTAGAGATAGAACCACACAGGACTGGCAGGGGGGGTGGAGTCCTGGTATAGTCAGTCAAGCCCCGCAGCCCTGGGAGGGCAGCCACACTCAGGAGGATAATCACAGTTGCAGAGGCTCTCCTCGAGGAGCTCCCCGGCTGGGGGTCCTGCACCAGGAAGGCAAGTCCCCAGAGCGCCTGCATTTGAGGGACAGTGGGGCTTACTTTTGGGAGAGCCAGAGGGCCGTAGGAAACGGAGACTCTGCTCTTGAAGGGCACACACAAAATCTCACGTGCTCTGAGACCCAGTGCAGGGGCAGTAATTTGAAAGGAGCCTGGGTCAGACCCACTTGCTGATATTGGAGAGCCTCCTGTAGAGGCAAGAGGCAACTGGGATTCCTCCTGGGAACATAGATGCTGGTGGCAGCCATTTTGGGGAGTGCATTCTCCCATGAGGACACTTGGTGCTGGCAAGGGCCATTTTGGAATCTTCCCTTTAGCCCATCAGTGCCAGAGGCTTACCCACCCATGAACCTGTCAGCACAAGCCCTGGGACCAAGCAGCAAGCTGCATGAGGACCCAGTCCTGTCCACCAGCAAGCCCAGGACTTGGCCTCACCCACTAGTGGGCTAGCACCAGCCCCAGGGCTCCTGGGGCCTGCAGTCAGCCTCCTGGGACCCAACCCCACCCACCAGGGAGCTGGCAGCAGCCCCAGGGCCCCCCAGGCCATGCAGCCAGTCATGCCAGGACCCAGCCCCAGCTACCAGGATGCTGGCAGCCACTGCCAGTGCAGGACCTGGCAGCCAGCTGGGCCAGGGACCAGCTCCACCTACCAGTGTGCCCACAGTATTCACCTGCCATAACAGAAGGGCCCACACAGCTCACATAGGGGCCACATCTAGAGCGTATAGCTCTGGTGACCGGAGGAGGTGTGCCGCAGGGCCCCCCCACGGGACATCTTCAACCTAAGGCCACTCATCCAAGATCAGGAAGCCTAACCAGCCTTTCTACTTAATACAAAGAAATAGAGAAAGAGAATTAGGCAAAATGAGAAGACAAAGGAAAATGTTCCAAACGAAGGAACCTCAGAGGAACTTAATGAAGTGGAGATAAGCAATCTACCCAGTTAAGAGTTCAAGGTAATGATTATAAAGATGCTTACGGAACTGAGGAGAAGAAGGGTCGGACACAGTGAGTTTAACAAAGAGAAAATTTAAGGGAGAGCCAAGCAGAGTGGAAGAATGTAATAACCGAAATAAAAAATAGGCCAGAAGGAATCAACAGTAGATGATAGGGTACAGAGGAATGGATCAGAGAACTGGAAGACAGAGCAGTGGAAATCACTCAAGCTGAACAGAAAACAAAATGTTAAATGAGGACAGTTGGAGAGACCTCTGGAACAACATCCAGTGTACTAACGTTTGCATCATAGGGGTTCTAGAAGAAGAGAGAGAACTTGTTTGAAGAAATAGTAGCTGAAAACCCTCCTAACCTGGGAAAGGGAAGAGACATCTAGGTCCAGGAAGCACAGAGTCCCAAACAAGATGAAACCAAAGAGGTCCACACTATAACCCGTAACAATTAAAATGACAAAAAAATAAAGATGGAGAATATTAAAATCAGCAAGTGAAAAGTAACTAGTATGTACAAAGGAACTCCCATAAGGTTGTAAGTTGAGTTTCAGCATAAATTTGCAGGCCAGAGGGGAATGGCACGTATATTCAAAGTGATCAAAGGAAAAAACCTGACAACCAAGAGTACTCTACCCAGGAAGGTTTTCATTGAGATTTGAAGGAAAGGCAAAGAGTTTTACAGACAAGCAAAAGCTAATAGAATTCAGCACCACGAAAACAGTTTTACAAGAAATATTAAAGGTACTTCTCTAAGCAAAAAAAGAAAGGCCACAACTAAAAATATGAAAATTATGAAAAGAAAAACATAAAAAAAGATATAAATTGGCCCACTTTGAATATATTTCCGAATTGTTTGGATTTAATTATTTTGCCTTGTTTGTGCAGTTTTGAAGTCTTAAGTGTCTAAGTTCTCTTTTGTTTTCCTTCTTTTTATGTCTGTCCAGCAAAAAGAGGATGTTTTCCTGTTTGTCTCCACCTTGGGCCTCTTTGTGATAGTTTACTTTTAGATGCTGTCCTCATTTTTAGCTGAGGTTTAATCTTCTGATTTGTTGTGGACAACTCAGCTTTCGATTGTACCTAATTTAATCAAGGAGACAAGAAAGCCCATTTAAACAGTAGACAACGCCTAATTTTAATAGATATGGCCAGGTGGATTTGTAGCTAAAACTGGTAGAAAGTTCGCAAGGTGTGTAATTCTCTATTTTGCTTTGTCTAGTTTAGAAGTTGTATATTTTTCTTTCTTTTTTGCTTTGGTAAAATAGATCAAGACTTAATAGCTATTAAGAAAACAAACAAAAAAATTTTTAGGGGCCTTTAAGAAAATAGCTCTAATTGTTTTATGTTTTCAAGCTGTTATAAATTTCTCGTTTTGTTTAGTTCCTTTTAGGATAGTTGTCATTAAATCAGTAAGTTGTGGATGATGAAGAAAGGAATTTTTATAGATTTGGGGCACTTACAAGTACGGTTAAGAACTTCACACGATAGGAAAGCTTTTTTGTTTGACCTCATTCGAGGTCATGTATTACCTGAATGGTTAAGGTTCATGTTAATGCTGGTCCAGTGTCTCAGAAGTTTGGATTAAATGTTTATAAGGTAGGACCCTTTCTATAAAAAAGCTCATTTCAAAACCTCTCAGTGATTTTTACGGGCTTTAATTTTGTTAGGCATACTTTGAGATATTCGTTGAGCAATACTGAATCCAGTTATTGGCTAAATTAAATGTTCTAAACTTTGATTGTAAGAACCAGTTGCAGGAAGTTACATGAGGATTCCACAGGAAAAAGATTATCTGTTGCTGGCTCTGAAGATGGGGGAGGCCATGTGGAAAGTCATGTAGGCTGGCAGCAGCCCCCAGCTGACTGCCAGCAAAAATTCAGGGACCTCAGTCCAAAAACTGCAAGGAACTGAATCTGCCACAACCATGTAAGCTGGGAAGAGGACCCTGAGCTCCAAACGAGAAGCAGCCAGCCAGCATCTTGATTTACCCTTGGGGGACTCTGAGTAGAGAACTCAGCCTGCCATTCCTGGACTCTCTAAGTTGGTGGTGATTTGTTACGACGCAGTAGAAAACCCAGTGTAGGGGTATGTCAGCCAGTCTAGGGATGCCCAGTGCCAGTGAGCCAGCTTACCCTTGGATTTTCTCTTCATAACTTTTGGTATTATACTGAGGTCAGAGTGGGCATCAGCAAATACTAATTGAATTTTAAAATTTATTTCTACTTCTAATTTAGGTGATTTGAGTTTTACTTTTATAATAGCATATTAAGGTACATTGAGTGATGAGGAAAGAATTTTGGTATTCTCCTGTGTTTACTTTTTGTTTTATTATTTTTTTAATCCGTGGTTGTCTTTACCTAGAAAAGAAATTGAGAAAAAACATTTTTATTGAAGCTCAGTTCTGGAATGGGATTGGCAAACTGTAGCTTGCAGGCGACGTCAAGCCCCTTACCTGTCTTTGCAAATGAAGATTGATTGGAACGCAGCCACCCTCACTGGCTTACGTGTTGTCTGTGATGGTTCTCTAAGTCTTGAATATACATTATTAAAAGAAATGTATCCAGGGGACTTCCCTGGCGGTCCAGTGGTTAAGACTCCACTCTTCCAACGCAGAGGACGCACATTTGATCCCTCGTCGGGGAACTAAGATCCCACATGCCACACGGTACAGCCAAAAAAACATGCCACATCCACATCTGATTACCAGGATTGTGTAGACTAGTTTGTACCTCTCACCCTCTCACTCTACTCAAATAATGGAAAGTGTATTAAAATTAATAAAATGCTATAAACTCTGTGTGTCTGGAGTCCTAAGACCATCCCCAGATTTAGTGATTTGTTGGGAGGAATCATTGGGCTTGGAAGTTGTTATACTTGAGGCTAAGGTTTATTACAGCAAATGATACCAAGCACAGTCCACAGGGGAAAGGTGTGTCAGGAGCATTTGGGGGAACCAGCCATGAGCTTCCAAGAGTGCTCACCCAGAGGTTGCACAGGACACGCTTAGTCCTCGAGCAATGACTGTAGCAGCACATGTAGAGTGTAGTAATAAGCTCACTGGTTCCTGGTGGGGTTCGGTCATGCTGGTAACCATGCTTGGTGACTGACTGTAGTGACCAAACCCAGTCTCCCACAGAAGGAAAGCAGTGCTCACCGTAAATTACATGATTTGCAGAGACCGTCTAGACAGAATAGTACAGTGTGGCCAAGGTACTGAGTGTGCAAAATACTTCTATCAATTTGAATATTCCAAGAGATCAGTTCTCAAGTGCCAGTCAAGGGCCAGTGAGGAAAGCAGCCCTTCTGAGTGCACGTGGTTGGTTCAGCTCAACCGCTGAGTTAACACTCCTGGACACTCCATAGTAAGTGTTCAGAAACATAACACAAAATTTTTGCTGGTTGTCAGTGTTCTGCTATACAGTGTTTTATATATATAGTTTCATGTATATATAAAATATTCTGCTAGTTCAACTATATTTCAGATATGTTCTTTTAGTGAATTGATTATTTTGTCAGCATTATCTTTATTTTTCAAGTAAGAAAATCTGCATGACTTCGTGAATCAAGCCCAGCATAACTTTATAGTATCATGGGTCTTTAAAACTTCACCAAGATAAACATTGTTTTGTTTGAATTGACAGTTTAAACCAAGTATCTTCTTAAGAGTGGACTACTTTGTTGTTTCTAGCTTTTAGAGACTGAAACAACCTGGCACTTCTTTTTTTCATAGTTCATGTTCTTGCATAAATGTTAAAGAGTAATCATTTTCAGAGCTGACTTATCTCCATAATATTGTTTTAGCTCATTGTGGTCAATGAAATTCCCAACAGTATGTTAAACATTATCTTTTAGTTATTGAAATAATGATGAAATGAGCATTATAAAACATTACACCTTTTAAAATCCTTGATATTAATATGAAGTGCTTGCTGTATCACCTTTATTGACCCTCATGTTATGGAAAAATACACAGGACAAATTTCTTCTTTAGAGAGAATTCATTTTACCTTTCTGCACTTCAGTAGCTGTTGAAGTTAAATATGTAGACATATATATGTATGTGTATCTGTGTGTGTGTATATATGTTTTCCTCTATTCTTCTGGCTGGCATTTTTTTCTAGACAGAGGCTGGTGTTAGTGTGTTTAGAATCCTGTGTGGATAGTGGGGATTCCTGAGATTATTCACTTACCTTGCTGTGTGACTCTGGACGACTACATATAAGTCATTTTATCTTCCTCTGTTTCAGTTTACCTAGTCTGCCCTCTTTCCCCATGTTTTATAAGATATGGTCAGATGCTACCTGCCTGAAGTCTGATTGGGACCTTTTCAGCTAACCTCTGAAATAATTGCTTTTAATTAATTTATTTATTTATTTATTTATTTTTGGCTGCATTGGGTCTTCATTGCTGCGCGCAGGCTTTCTCTAGTTGTGGCGAGTTGGGGCTACTCTTTGTTGCGGTGCGCGGGCTTCTCATTGTGGTGGCTTCTCTTGTTGCGGAGCATGGGGTTTAGGCGCACGGGCTTCAGTAGTTGCAGCACATGGGCTCAGTAGTTGTGGCTTGCGGGCTCTAGAGCGCAGGCTCAGTAGTTGTGGTGCATGGGCTTAGTTGCTCTGCAGCGTGTGGGATCTTGCCGGACCAGGGCTCGAACCCGTGTCCCCTGCATTGGTAGGCGGATTCTTAACCACTGCGCCACCAGGGAAGTCCCTAAAATAATTGCTTTTAGATTTTCTTTACAGTGAGTGTTTTTGGCTTCACTGGATTGTGAACAAGTAGCTAGATACAAATGTCTAAAGAGCAGAATCTATATTTTATTAATCTTTATGGTCCTCCTGTTGTCCAGCACTGAGCCTTGCTGTTTCCTGGTTTCAAACCCAAAGCAAACAAGGAGTCTGTGACTTTGATAGTCAATCAGAAATGCAGCTAGGAGCAGATTTGGGTATCACAGGTTTGAGACCAGCCAGCAACCTTGTTAATGGTGGGAAAGGAAACCCATCTGGCATATGTAGAACTGCATACCTCAAAGTCCAAACTAATGGTTATCCACGAGAATAATTGTGAGTTGTCAAGAAAATATTAAACTCTCTTCAGCATATGGTATTTTAGAAGATGGAAGTAGAAGAAATTATGGAAAACTACGGCCTCCTCCTAGAGATCACAGTATGGAAGGATGTATTAAAGGCTCCTGAGAAATCTCAGCACTTAATTTTATTAAACCATGTTTATTCAAATTGATTTGACTGTGGAACTCCCTTTTCTCTGAATGCCTGTTAACACCTCCTGGAACCCATGTTTGGAGGGTACACCTTAGGCCCTGTGAGGCTGTGTAGTTGCTTTTCAGTGTTCTTGCTTTTGTTTATTCCCTTGTTCCTTAGGGCACTTACCTGGCTTGTTTCCTTTGAAGCCTTCTTTCTACCTTCTCTAGGCTCCTCCCTCCATTTCTTCCATCCCATCTCCCCACCCCCCCCCCCACCCCATTCTGCATTGTGTAGGATTTTATTTTGTTTTAGTTTAGTTTAGTTTTTTTAAATTGAAGTGTGGTTGCTGTACAATATTATGTAAGTTACAGGTATACGATGTAGTGATTCACAATTTTTAAACGGTATACTCCATTTATAGTTATCGTAAAATATTGGCTATATTCCCCGTGTTTACAGTATATCCCTATAGCTTATTTTATACCTAATAGTTTGTGTAGGATTTTAATTCTTTGCCTTGAATAAAAGCAAAGCCTGACTCATAACCAGCAACAACCTGTGTCTTGCCTCTGGTTCTGTTTGCACAAATGAACAGATTAATCTTTTTGAGTATGCTGTCCTTTTTGCTTCTCTGTTAACTTTGAGGCCCCAGTTTTGAGTGTAGGTTTGAGTTGGATGCCCCTTAGCCTCCAGCTGACCAGGGCTACGTGTGCCACCCCTGCCTGGGTCTGCCAGAAGGCCGTGTCGCAGAAAGACGTGGGCTGTGTCTTTCTCTGAACATATTTGAAACAGAGAGAATAGTCAGACAGGTTGTGTCACAGACTGCACCCATATTCCAGTGATATACTGTCTCCCTTGGAGGAAGGGTGCTTTTCTTTGTTCTCCTGGAGTCACTCGCCAGGCCCTGTGGTCCTGGTTCTGGGCGGATCTTTGCTGCGGGCTCCTCCTGGACCTGGGCCTGCAGGCGCTTCTCCACACTCAGCTGCTGCTCAGTGAACTCTGACTGACCCCGCAGGTTCCTTCTTGAGTGCCGCGGTTTCTCTCTCTTGCTCTTTGTCTTAGGGTGAGCCTTTGCCCTGCTGTTTCTCGTTTCCTCCTTGGGCTCCTCAGAGCAGGCACTTTGGATGCTGAGATGAGGTGGAGTGGTGCTTTTGTGAACCCATGTCGGTATTCTGTTGTTCTCACTGGGCTGGACTTGGAGGTTGGAAACATTTGGTTTGGGCAAGGCAAGCCAAGTGGTTTACAGAGGTGTAACCATGGGTGTAGCTTGTTAAACCTGTTTACCTCCGAAAATATTTTTTTTTCTTGAATGTGTGAGAAAATCTGTAGCTTTTGTTTCCCTCTTACTAGCTGGCAGTGATTTTCATGGCTAAAGTTTCAGTCACAGAAAGCTCACCAAGTAAACAGTGAAAGTGTATCTCCTGTCAGTAGTTTAAGACTCTGTTGTCTAGAATTTTGTTGCTTTTATTGATTTTTAATCCCAGAAGAAAATAAAATACTGTTAGGAGCTGGGATTCTGAAACACTCCTTCCATTCTTGGTGGTTTTGCTGTCCTTTTTCACACAACCAGTGTAGTTCTTGATAAATAGCCAGTGAACAGCCCATTGTTAATTAAGGAGTGTGTGTGTGTGTGTGTGTGTGTGTGTGTGTGTGTGTGTGTGTGTGTGTGTTACGATTCCACGGGAATTTAAAGACCACATGGATAAGGATTCTGGTGTCCCAACCCCACCCCCAGTATATCCACTGTACCCAGAATGATTTCTGATATTGATACAAAGCAGCATTCAACCACTTTGTTAAACGAATGAATTCCATTTTATAATTGAGTGGAAATGAGAGCATTTGCTAACTAAATTTGTTGGCTTATCAACTACCAGCACTCTTCATTCTCCTTAATTTTTAAGAGCGGTCTTGGTTTTGGCGGTGTTACTTGTCACGGCTGCCGTGGCGTATCTTCTTCAGCATATTTGCTGTTGCCCCCACCTTTTAACCTTCTTAAAAACATTCAGTGGTGGTTGTTAGATTTAAAAGCTTTTCAGCAGGCAGGACTTTATACTTCTCTTGTTCTTTCCTTAAAATTCTCCTGACTGTTCTCATTTGTACTGAGTTGAAGAAAGGGAGGCTGAACCCGGATAAACACGGTGAGCTGGTCATAGCCTGGCCCTCGCTGATCCTCCCAGGGCAGGTCTGGGCTGGCCGGTAATTGGGTGGGAAGCCTCGGAGAGCAGAGGCAGTGCTGTCGGGTGTGGCCCTGCCAGTTTGCAGGGCTAGCAGGCGCACGGGGTGCTTCCCTGGCCCCGCTGGGCACGCCTTCTTGTGTGGGCTGAGACCAGGGCTCGAGGCTTGTGTTTTTGTTTGAGCTGTTTTCTGTCCTGTAATTGGTTATCTCAAGGAATGATTTTAGTTTAGTTACCATCTTCCTTTTGTTTTACCAGCTGGGTGAGTATTTAGCTACAAAGGCGTCATCTGAAAATGAAGAGGTTATCATTTATTATTGATACTCCACCGTTGCTCTTGGTGTGACCTTTCTATAAAGTTTAGAATTAAAAGCTTTAATTAATGAAAGTTAGAGTGGTGTTTCATCTGGCTGATTGGTTTCATTTGCTTTACCCCATAGGGTCGGCTTAATCTTGTGGTTAACTTCCTTTTTTTTTTCATATTTTATTTATTTATTTATTTATTTATTTATTTATTTATTTATTTATTTATTTACGGCTGCGTTGGGTCTTCGTTTCTGTGCGAAGGCTTTCTCCAGTCGCGGCAAGTGGGGGCCACTCTTCATCGCGGTGCGCAGGCCTCTCACTATCGCGGCCTCTCTCGTTGTGGAGCACAGGCTCCAGATGCGCAGGCTCAGTAGTTGTGGCTCACGGGCTTAGTTGCTCCGCGGCACGTGGGATCTTCCCAGATCAGGGCTTGAACCCGTGTGCCCTGCATTGGCAGGCAGATTCTTAACCACTGCGCCACCAGGGAAGCCCTCGCAGTTAGTTAACTTCTTAACTTTGTTAGTGGATGCAATTTTTATCCAGGACTCTGCACATGTATACGTTTATACATGGATTTAGGTAAAGATTTGATTTATAGGAATTAGGACGCTTCAGTTCAGGGGTAGCTCTTTACTTACAAAACTCTTTCCTGAACATTTCATGAAGAAATTTGTAGATGGGATTACAGGAAGTAACTTTAGCTTAAAGAGTTATCAGATGAATTGCATAGAACATTATGCTAATTAATTTTTTAAATTAAAAATTTATGATACTTATTTAAAACCTGTTTTTTAAAGAAAAAGACAGTGATATTGTTGAATATCCACCTATTTAGAAAATTGTAGAATTTTTTTATTCCTGGTTTTCCAGCTGATTACAGCTCACATTTTATCCTTGTGAGCTGTGTGCTTCCCATTTTATCCTTGCTCTCCCCATCGCTCAGATGTTGTATGCACTGCCAGATAACTGGCAGATTTTAAGGGAGAGACAGTGGGGTCTTTTTATCATCTTGGCTGCACGGTATTATAGATTATTAAAATAAAGAATCCCTAAAAGTAATGGAAGTCATGGAGCCATTGTGATTCCTACCATACAGTCTGTGGGAGGTTGTCTACGATGAGGTGGAAGTCATAAATGCACCTTAACTGGGTTCAAGGAGCCCAGAAATTAGAGTGCTGGCGGCCAGCTTGTCCTCAAGCGTGTCCTCCATGAGGGCATCTTACAGGTCAATATCTTGGATTGTTTCTTCTCCAGTGACCTCTTTGCCAAGCAGCTGAATTTCCAGCCTCCTGTCAGGTGGCTCTCTGTGTCTGTGCTAGTCCTGTGATCATTTAAAACTCCCTGTATTCCAAAGAATTACCTTCTTTCCGCTGTTCTTTGCTCTTGAATGTGTCCTCTATTTCAATTGGTAGCACCACTATCTTGACTGTCATGAAATTTGGCCTTTCCTAGTGCATTACTTTAACCAACTGATTCTTTATCTGAAGTATTTTCAGTAGTGCTATTTGGTTACCAAACAGTTTTAGAGTAATAATTATTAAAGTAGTAGGCTGGAAATGAATTAACGCTTGCCAGTGTGCTGAATTACTTTCAGCACATTAAAACGCTATAGTAACTTAATTTGCTAGAGCACTTCATCAGTGGAGCTGGGAATGGAAACAAGTCTGAAGGCATGGACTTTATCACTGACCCAGAGCAGTCACTGGTACCAAGAAGCCACGTTGGAAGGATGTGAGTGAATTTGCCCCAGTTCATCATTATTCCAAGAAATAAATTTAGAACCTATTTCCCATTGATGATGGGTCATTTGATTTACCTTTTTGTAAGAGAACGTGTGTGCTCTCCCTACACACACACCCAATCTGTAGGATTATGTTGTTATTGTCTCTTGCCTCCCAACGTGAACTGTAAACTTCCATTTGTCTAGACTTGTCTGTGTATCTTGAATATCCATGGTACTTTGCTACCTTATGTGCTTTCTTTTCTCTTTTCTCATCTTTATCTGTTAAGAATTTTTTTTTTTTTAATTTATTTATTTATTTTGGCTGTGTTGGGTCTTCGTTTCCGTGCGAGGGCTTTCTCCAGCTGTGGCAAGTGGGGGCCACTCTTCATCGCGGTGCGCGGGCCTCTCACTGTCGCGGCCTCTCTTGTTGCAGAGCACAGGCTCCAGACGCGCAGGCTCAGTAGTTGTGGCTCACGGGCCTAGTTGCTCCGCAGCATGTGGGATCTTCCCAGACCAGGGCTCGAACCCGTGTCCCCTGCATTGGCAGGCAGACTCTCAACCACTGCGCCACCAGGGAAGCCCCTGTTAAGAATTGTTAAGAAATATCTCCTTTATTTGATTTCAAGGTCTTTATGGAACTGTGTCTCATGTGTCTCATTTAATTTTCTCTCTTGCGTAACACCTTACACGTAGTGCGTACTTAATACATAGTTGTTTAATGGAACATTTTCTGTACTTGGAGATATTTAGCGGATAGTTAATTTTCTTAAATGCAAGTAACAGAAAACAAACGTAGCTAGTTTAAGAGGAAAAGTAAATTTTTTGGAATCATGCTAGTATATCCTGAGGAATCTAAGGTAAAGCTGAAGGGTGAATTGGGCCTCAGGGAGATCTGGGAACCTCACTAGCAGGAACTCACGGATCTTTCCTGTAGAGATTTGTCAGTAGTGTGTCTCAGCTTCTACCTCTCAGACTCTGTAACTCTCAATTCAAGATCATCTGCAGAATCTGCTTGCCTCAGATCTGGTCAGTTGCCTACCTAAGGCCAATCATAGTAGACACATGACTGTTCAGACATGGGAGACCATCCCTGTGGCTGCTTGGAGGTGGATGGCTATCCCCCGGTAGAAAAGCAGTTGTTCTCTGAAAGGAGGGGTCAGAAATAAATTGTAACGGATGTCTCCTACAGTGGTATTTCTGACTTCTGGAAACTGAGCCAGTATGGGTTTGGTAGATTGCAGGTGACTTCAGCTGTGGTCAGGTTAGGGTGTTGTCCTTGCCTTTGCTGACTGATTTCATAGGAACTACTTGCTCATGTCTTAATCTTGTCATTTGTGATACTTAATCACTAATTCAGGAGACTCCTAGTTCTGAAGTTCATTGGGTCAGAGGAGAGAAAAAGAGTCATAATACTAATAATTTTGTTATGTTTTAAACATTAGCAAATTATGATCATAGCTACATAGTCACTCTTGGGTTCTGTGAATTTGACCACTGCAGTATTTTTTCTACTGCAGAGGATCCTGATTTTCTCTTCTGTATTATTTCTGTAAATGGGCTGTAGACCTGAAGAAAGTAATTGTATATGAAAATTTTCAGAGGGCACCAGTTGGTTAGCTTTCCAAAGAAAGCAGGAGAAAATCAGTCTCTCCGTCTGTCTCTCTGTGTCTTTCTCTCTCTCTCTCTCTCTCTCTCTCTCGTATTTTGCTATGGCAGCCTGAGCAGACCAAAACAGAGGGCGGTGCTGAGAAGCGTGGTGCTGCTGTAACAAATATCTTAAAATGTGGAAGTGGCTTTGGAACTGGGTGTGGGTAGAGGCTGGGAGAGTTTTGAGGTGCACAGAAGCAAAAACCGGGATTGCTGTGAAGGGACTGCTAAAGATGATTCTGGTGACAACTGAGAAAGAAGAGAAATGATTATTTTTTTGATATATTTGGTTAAATAATATCATATTAATTTCATCTGTTTCTTTTTATTTTCTTAATATGGCTACTAGAAAATTTTAAATTACATAGATTTCTTTCATTGGGCTGCACTGAAATAGAGCTACATGTGTGAACATGGATAAATATTAAAAAAAGATAATATTGATGGAAAAGTAGGTCATTCAGAGCTGTGTTCACAGGATACCATTTAAAAATTTTATATAAAGTTTAAAAGCTTGCAGAATAATACTATATAGTATTTATGTGTGTGTGTGTGTGTGGTAGAAAAAGGATATAAACAGGATGTTAATGAAATGCCAAATTCAGGAGAGAGTTACCTCTAGGAAGGAGGAAAACTAGACCAGGAAGAGAGAGATAGGAAATTACAACCACATCATTAAAAAAACTGAAGAAAAATTTGTATTGTGTTAATATTTGATGAAGGGTGATTGGGTAATGAAAACATGTATTTTTTATTTCTTATCCTTTTCCATGTGCTTAAATTATTTCATAATAAATAGTAAGTATCTCTAATTCTTGAAATATTTCTAGTAGAATTTTTCCATTTAACTAAGCGATGGGAGAGCCAGTGAAGTAACTTGTGCAACTGCAAAACAATAAAATAGCTGCACTGTGATTCAGAACCAAGTCTTTCTTGGTCCAAAGCTCATAGCCCTCCTTTCTCATTAATCAGATTCTACAGTATAAAGATAAAATGTAAACTGAAGCTTCTGAACCTGCGGGCTCCTCTGACCTGTCTTTGATTCTTCCCTTCTCCTCTCATCCCAGGTACATGCACCTCCGCATGCCTGCACACAGACACACCATGCACGTGCATTCATGCACACGTGTGCGCATGTGCACACCATCTTTGTGAAAGAGTGTGAGTTCCTTACTGTCAGGCTGGGGCTAAGACAGCTTGTGTCTGGTGAGCTGTAGTTTATCTCTGTGTCCACGTGAGGAAAGTTCTTCCACGTTCATCAGGATTTCAGGCTTGGGGGAGCAGTTCTAAAATAAAATATGCTGAAGTGTTGCCTCTTACTCTCTTTTGCTAAAGATATTTGTTATGGCCTTTCGCTTCCTGTTAGAAATTAGAAATGCCTACGTGAAGAATACATGGTTTCCTTTGCTGGCTAAGGCATTAGTTGTCGTTTTGATTGGCTGCTGAAGACATTATTTGTTGTGTTCCTCATTGTCCTTTACATCGAGATCCTCTTAGGAATCAAGAAAAAAAACTTTGCAGAAAATAAATACAAAATTTAAAACATTTACTAAATGCTTAATGTGTTAGATGTGATTATTTCTCCAAATTGAAGATGAGGAAACAGGCATGGGAAAGTTAAATAAATTGCTTAAGATAACCTGCTGTTGAGGGCAGGGCTGAGCTTGAGATGATGTTGGGGTCATGTCTGTGCAATCTCTTTTTTCTCAAATCCAGTCCACTTTTCTGTCTCTTCTCACCTGAATACAGGTTTAATGTTGGTGATATTCGTAAGGTTCCAACCTGAACCTTCTCTTCTTACTTTTACATAACTTCCCTGGACAGTCTTTTCTAACTCTCATACCTTCATGCACTGTTTCTGTTCTTATGATTCCTGAACTTGTTATCTCCGTGTCATATCCCTTCCTTAAAGCTCCAGACCCATAGAGCCGCTGCCTCTTGGTCAGTTTTACCTCAACTATTTCATAGGCGTTGCAATATTAACATATCAAAACCATATTTAGTATTAGTAACCATCCCTCTCCAGATATATTGGACATGTAATATTTCCTGAATTCCCGTTCTTGATAAATGTACCTCTCTTGTTGCTCAAACCAGGTGCTTGGGGAGTCCTTTGCCTCTGCTTTCACTTTCATTTCTAACATCTGGGAGCCCTTAAGGATTGTTACATCTCATTCCTTGTTTTCTTTCTTGTTCACTTCTCTCTACTCCCACTTCCCTCAACATCTTCTTTATCTCTTGCGTTGATTATGGAAGAGCCTTCTAGCTAGCTGCTTTCCCTCCTTGCCCATAGTAGAGTCAGTTCTTCAGACTGTTGTTTGGATGATCATTCCATATCAACATGTGACTTGGTCAGCCCCTGTTAAAACTGCCTGTGGCTCCCCCAGTGCCTCAGAATAAAGCTGCATGCCCTGCTGTGGTCTGCAAGGTGTTCAACAGCCCTCTCTCTTCTGCTGCTTGTAGATTTTCCTGCATGTGCTCTGTTCTCTCTGGCCTCATACTTGTGGTCCTCCTGTTCCTAGCCCCGAATGTACTTCCTTCTCTCTCTGCCTCATAACCTACACTTAGCATTCAGCTTTAGGTGGCAGTTCTTTCCTTCTTCCCTTCTCCCTGTGCCCCACCTGGCTTTGTTTTCCTCTTGTTCCCGTGGAGCCTGAACAACACTTCGATTGCAATACTTCCACCACATTGTTTTATGACTATTTCATTTTGACCTCCCCATCCCCACAATGCCCTGTGCCCCCTTTGCTTCTGCACGTGAGTCCCCAGCACAGGCCACGTGTAGCTGGTTATTTGTTGACATTTTTCTAGGACAGTGGTTCTCAACTGGGGATGATTTTGTCCCCCAGAGGACACTTGGCAATGCCTGGAGACATTTGTGATAGTCACGATTGGTGGGGCAGTGCTAACACGTCTAGTGGGTAGTGGCCAGGGATGCTGTTAAACAGCCCGCAGTGCACAGGGCAGGACCCCACACGATCCAGCGTGAAATGGCAGCAGCGCCGAGGCTGAGAAGCCCTGCTCTGGCAGGAAGCGCGGACCCTGAGAGCGCTAAAAGACAAGACGTTCCATCACAAAAAGATGAAATTAAACTTGGAGTTCTCAAGTCATATATAAAACTTTTCAGTGTTGAGGAACTTAATTTTCAGTGTAAACGACCCTGGTTCTTTTTGTGGCCTATTGTTAATATTTATTTGGAAGCTGTGTTTGGGGGGAAACGTGACCCCTGAGCTTATTAATGGGTTAGCAGTATTTAGTAATTAAACACTTTGGTAATGCAGTAATGTAGGCATGCAACTGAGATCGTGGAAAGGATAGTGGAACTAAGCTCTTCTTTTGAGAAGTTTTTTCATTTACTTTTTCGTATTTTAAATGCGCCTGGTAACAGGTGACTACCCAAGCTGGTTTTTGGAGGAGATGTGGGGATGGGTGATGTCCTTTTTAAGCTCTTAAAATGGTTTTAACTATAAAATCCTCAAACAAGGCCAAATGTGGTAAACCTTTTGCCTTGTGTGTAGATTAGGAAATGATGAAAACCATAGTGCTAACCAACCTCCACACACACACGCACACGCACACACGCACGCACGCACACACCCATGCACACACATATACCCACAAGTGATAACCCTCATGCACTTGTATTCTCTTCACTTGCTCTAGCCAAGTGCCTGCTATAATGCCAGTGGCACAGTCCATGCTGACCGTCAGTAGAAAGGGCTCCTCATGAGGGTCCCCACAGCTACACTGTGAATTGACCGGGTACAGAATCCGTTCAACTAAATGTACAATTTACATTTAGTAAATTTAAAATTTAGTGTAGGTATTAAATTAGGAGGGGCTACTGATATACTGGAAAATTAGAATGTTGAAGGGTAGATTGTTGCTGACATTAGTACGGGACTGACTTGCAAAACCAAGTAATGGGAAAATAAAATACCTACCACACTTGAAAGTTTTAGCATGTGTCTGGGCAAAGACAGCAAACATTACAGAAGAATGTTTTGATTCTTTTCTCCAGGATTGGCTGTTGATATGACTTCTGTTTTATAATCTGGTTTTCAAAAAAAATTCTTATTTTTCTGGTAGTTCAGAAATTTGAGTAAAAGAAAGAATAGGAAATGTTAGGAAGAAGACTCAGTGATTCATTCTTTAAATAGTTCCTGTTGATATTAGCGATTTTAAATTAGCCTCTTGAAAATATAATATTGTATTGGAATTGTGTGGGAAAAGTCCATTTTTCATCTTTATCATTGGAGACTTCTTTGGTAAATCAAGTGGTTTACACCTGAAGAGGCAATTTTCTTTATAGTTGGCTTTTAACAAATAGTGAATATTATTTACCCCATATTAAAATTCAAAATCAAAACAATACTTTTTTTCCAATAGGTGTTAGATTACAATGACTAATGGCCATTCAGGTTGGTGTTATGAGTTCAGTTTTTGAGACTGACATATGTGTGGTACATTTCTTTTAGTTTATTGACGGAAGATTGAGATATTTGTACTGAATTTGGTGGGTTCTGTGAGATAGTGCCTGGCTTACAATTGATTTAATCTCTTGTCTTTGGGTATATGGCGTACTTAGTTTGGATTTTGTGTCAAAATAGAAGTTTAAGCTACAGATACTATATCTACAAAGTTATTTCAATGAATATAGTCATAAGGGAATAGAATAATAGGCATGTATAAATGTGAATTTGAATAAAGAGTTCTCCAAATTTAATTGCATTTCTCTTAATTTTTATTTTTTTCAGACAAATCCTACAGAAATTTTAGAGTATTCATCAGATAGTGAAAGAGATGATGAGTCGGAGGATGTCTTGTTCATTGATTCAGAATCCTCTCGCAAATACCACGTGGATTTTGGATCAGATGGAAGACAGGTTATGGAGAGACTGATAAACCCGAGGGTAAAATCTACAGAGACCATTTTGCATACACCCCAGAAAGAGACAAAGCTTCCCAAGACTCCAGAAAATTCAGCAAAGAAGAAGAAGCTTTTAAGGTTAAATTACACCTTTTTAAATACTTTTTTAAAGTTTTTCTCTTTCTTAAAAAGCCCAAATACCTACAATGTTAATTTAAAAATACTTATTTACTTGGGAAGGAAGATTGACAGAATAGAATTATAATTCTGATAAGCAGTTATGGAGTCCTAATTTCTGGAGATTGTTTATGGAATTGTTCATCCAAGTTGAGCTTTCACTGTTTCAGTCATAACCAGCTTATGTGCCTGTTTTCCTTAATGGAGATTGGTTGCTTGGGTTTATCAAATTTTATTGAGCACCCGTGTTCCAAGTGCTATCTTAGACAATTAAGACGAGTAAATGACTGTTCCTGTTTTTGAGTTAATCATGTCTAAAAGAGGGAAATAGAAATATAGACTATTGAGATTACTTTTGTGATTGTGGTTGGCCAGGGAAACACTTACAGATGCAAAGACTTATGGGCAAGGATTCATGGGCAAGAAACTGGCTGGTGTGTGTGTGAAGAACCATAGGGGCCAGGCCATGGAGGGCCCAGCAAGGCGTGTGAAGGGGCCTGGGGTGTGCCATGTAGGGGGACGTGTCCCAACCCTGTAGGGGGACGTGTCCCAACCCTGTGTTGTACATCATCTCTTTGTGTTTTAGATTAGAACAGAACAGTGAAAACAAAACCCCAGTGAAAGTGAGAAGGAGAACTTGTGGGAAACAGTGCCACAAAAGCAGACTTAATGGACAGTTTCAAGGAAAAAGGAGTGTAGTAGAAAGTGTAAACATGGCGATGAAGAACACGGTTTTAGATCTGTTTAGGGTATGTCTGCGTCAAGGAGGGCAAGTACGATGCACACCAAGGAGAGCCCAGTGACAGTGTTGGACAGTGTTGGTGGACTGGTGGGGCAGGAGGTGAGGGGCTCGAGTTGTGGAGGTGGTGCTGTGACCCCTCTGCTGGAAGCTGGGGTTCAAGGCAGGAGGGGGTGGGGAGCTTAGGTTGCAAGTTTGATCAGGCTTGATTGGGATCCATTGTCTAAAGAGATCTCAGAGAAAAGGTGAGATGGATTTAGAGAATAATAGGGAAGACCCAGTGGAGGCAGAGAGGTTAGGAATAATTACTCTCAGTGTCCAGGAAAGGAAGTGGGAGAGGGGGGCCTGTCTTGAATAAAGGAGTGGAGAGGAAAGTAAAAGGATGTGACTGAGTGTAGTGGGATGGACATAGCATGGTGAGTCAATTGATGCCTGTTCACTGTATTTTTTTTTTTTAACATAAAATAAGACAGAAGGCCTTATGCCCAAAGTGAAGAAGTTACAGCCTCAAATGAATATGGTGATGGTTTGTAATAGTCTCTGGAGAAAACAGGAAAGGAAGCAAATTAAAGGAATTCAAATGTCTTTGTTGAAGTTGATCCTATGCAATTAGAGAAGGTCATGTTCCCAACCCTGTTGGGGCCCTGCTGTGTGCCAAGCACTGTTTCATGTCCTGGAGGGACAGCAGTGAACAAAGGCAATGAAAGCTCTACCTGTCCTGAGGGGAAGGCTGATGAGGAGCCAAGAAGTAAAGTAGATGTCATGTCAGAAGGAAATAAACTTTACGGAGAAAAAGCAGAAAAAGAGGGACAGGTGGCCAGGAGGAAGGGGAGGACATTTCTGTTTTAAACAGGGGATCAGGGAAGCCTCTGAGAATGTGACTTATTGAGCAGCTGGAAGAACAGAGCTGACACTTCCTGAGCTGAGGTAGGAGGGTGGTGAGGGGATCATATGGTTTGGTTTGGTTTTCCTTGGTGGGAATATCATGAGGCTTTTTTGGGGGAGATGAGGCTGTTAGTCTTTTGCTTTCTCTGTACATTGACTGTACAAGTTCTTTTCACAGTTACCTGGGGTTTGAGTTTTTCATACTCCCAAACAAAAATTGGAGTTTCAAATGCTTTTATACTTGTATGCATACATTTTGGGGAAGTGTATAAAAGTTTATATTTGTGTGGTCAATTCTGTAGGTCGGTTGTATTGTGTCAAGTTGCCTCCCAATTACTTTTTAAACATAGGAAGTTCTTCTGTATCCTTAGTAATAATGATCTGCTTTTATACATATTGTGTTATCTTCTTTCAGTTTTATTGAGATTTAATTGACATAGAGCACTGCGTAAGTTCAAGTTCAAGCATAATGGCTTGTATATTATTGTGAACAGTCATCTACTTGTCTTACTTGTCTTAATTGTGAGGAAGCTTTTTAGTTTGATGTTGTTCCACTTGTTTATTTTTGATATTGTTGTTTGTGCTTTAGGTGTCATATCCAAAAAATCATTGCCAAGACCCATGCCATGGAGCTATTTTCCTTGATTTTCTTCTAGGAGTTTTATGATTTCAGGTCTTACATTTAAGTCTTTAATCCATTTTGAGTTAATTTTTGTGAATGGTGTAAGATAGGGTCTAGCTTCATTCTTTTGTATGTGAATGTCCAGTTTTCCCAGCACCATTTATTGAAGAGACTGTCTTTTCTCAATTGGGTGTTCTTGGCTCCCTTGTCAGATATTAATCGACTGAGTATGCATCGATTTATTTCTGGGCTCTCTTTTCTGTTCCATTGGTCTATGTGTCTGTTTTTATGCTGGTACCATACTTGTTTGATTACTATAGCTTTATCTTATAGCTTATCTTGAAATTAGGAAGTGTGATGCTTCCCACTTTGTTCTTTATCAGGATTTCTTTGGCTGTTTGGGGTCTTTTGTGGTTCCATACAAATTTTTGGATTTTCTTTCTACTTCTATTAAAAATTCCACTGGACTCTTCCTAGGAATTGCATTGACTCTATAGACGGCTTTGTATATTATGGACATTTTAACAGTATTAATTCTTCCAGTCCATGAACATGGGATATCTTTCCACTTATTTGTTTTGTCTTCTGTTTCTTTTATCATGATTTTATATATTGAAAATCCTAAAGATTCCACCAAAAAATTGTTAGATCTAATCAACAAATTCACTAAAGTTGCAGGATACAAAATTAACATACACAAATCAGTAGTGTATCTATAGAGACACTAATAATCCCATTTACAATAGCATCAAAAACAATAAAATACTTAGGAATAAAGTCAGCCAAGGAGGTGAAAACTACAGTTTTCTGTAGTTTTCTACATTGAAAACTACAAGACATTGATGAAAGAAATCATGAGGTTTTTGACTATGTTCAGTTAGACGTTATATATCTGAGTAGGGGTACGAGTCTGGACTTCACATGACAGGGTTGGTGCTGGATGTGAATTTGTAATCTTTAGTGTCCAGATGGTTTTTAGGGCATGAGCTGGGTCATTTCCTAGATCAAATGCACACTGAAAGGAGAATCTGTCACAGAATCTGTGTCTTAGGCACTCTGCAGTGGTTGAGTCACAGAGGAAGAGGCTACTGAGGGAGGAATTAAATCTAAGAGAGCATGATGTCCTGGAAAGCAGCCAGCTATGACAGATGCTGCTGGGTTTGCACTGTGGAGGACAGGGAGTATAGAGCCTTCTCAGTGGAATGGTCAGGCAAAGTCAAATTGCTGTGGATTTAGAGAGAATGGAAGGAGAGAAACTGAAGACAGCATGCATAGAAAATTCATTGTGTGTTTTGCTTTAAAGGATGTAGAGAACTGTTTGCTAATTGAAAGGAATTTGGAGATTGAGATTTCTTTTTTATGAGTGGGAATGAGAGCATATTTTTTATATATTGATGGGAAAGTTCCTCAGCAGGGGAAAGAGAGGATAACTGTTGGAGTTGTGTCTGACTTGGTGAAAGGGGTTTACAGATGGAGGGGTGTCCTGGGTTAGGAGCACAGTTAGTCCATCCATGGACAGGTGAGAGGGCAGAGTCTCTTCAGGTGCAGGTAGATACATGTGGCAGTGGGAACTCATGCAAGTTCTTCCTGATCACGTCTACTTTCTCGGTGAAATGGGAAGTGTCTTCATCAGCTGAGAGTAAGGAAAAGGAGATGATATTGGAGGAATGAGGAGAGAGAGTAGATGACGTGGTCATGTAGTGGGGGAGTGAATGAACTAGGGAATTGCAGTAGGATTGTTTGGCGGGAGTGGTCATCATGAATTGAGTTTGAGACTGACCAGTCAGCATGGATTGAACCGTGGGCCTGCAGATGTGGAACAGAGTGTGGGATTGTCCACTCAGTATGATGAAACCAGTCAATAAAAGTCCTGAGAGTGATTATGATATTGGACCATGAAATCTAGACTGGGTAAGGTCAGAATGAGAACATGCAGGGTGTAGAGCACAAAGAGATGGGGTTGTACCATCTGATCGTGGACTGGGGAGAGGTTGGTCAGACATTTCGGAAGTCATGACACTAGAGGTCATGAGCTGAACAGGTAAGAATGACTGGTGCTCAGAAGTGAATTAATGGAGGGAGGCGGTTTGTAACCTTGAGATTTAGAGGATGACCATGGGCGATGAGTGGCTGAGGTGAGGTGGAGGACACACAATCTTGGAGGAGAGGACTTCAAGGAATGAGGAGGTTGAGGTATCAGAAGCCTGGCAGGCACTGAAAACAAGAATGGTGGCCTGAAGCCAGAAGATAAGGCCTCCAAAGAGTTGCTGGCACAACTGTGGAGGTGCCTTCCCTGGGGTGAAGATGGTCTATGTCCTCTCCTCCCCGCCTCCTGGAATATAAGGGAGGTGCAAGATGGCCTGGAAGCCTCAGTGAGGAGCAGGACTGCCCCTTCCAGGCCCTTCATGCCTGTCAGGTGGAGGGGAGGGAGAAAAGACAGCTGCTTTTTAAGGTCCCTGCCTCAGGGGAGGAGCAGGAAGGTAAAGAGAACATGCGAAGAGGTTGAGGACACGGGTTTTGCTGGCGACTGAAGCAACTCCAGCAATATGCACATGATTGTTTTCTTCTTGTGATTTCTAAGTGATAACTAAGAGATGTCTATTTTGTGGTTATTCTTTTTAAGTTACTGTGTTGAAAAACTAAAAGAGAGGTTGGTGTGATTAGGGTTGTCTGTCTCAGGCATCAAACTGGAAGACTTCCTGTTGACAGTAGGAGGAGCTTTACTGAACTGACCAAAAGGCCCATGATTGCCACATGATGGCTGTTTGCTGACCTGCTTCAGAAGCAGGGGAAAGGGTTACATGTTTTGGCTCATATGTGTTTAGAGCATCATGTTTTAGAGAGTTAAGAAAATCGCTTAGCTTGTTGTCTAGTAATGATTGAAGAAAGAGTTTCGCATTAAGTGTTTGATTTGTTGACGTGAAGTCTTATGAAAAGGCTGAGAATACAGACATCTTGATAATCCTCACAGGGGAAGATCACCAACTTTTGTCATAGAAGTTCAACAGGGGGCCTGAGGAAAATAAAACTGCTACTAAGGAAAAAAGCAGGTGTAAGTTATAGATTTTCATTATGTCACATGAATATAGCAGTGATTAAAAGATTTTTTTTTTTTAACCTGATAAGGACTAGCTAGCAAGGATCCAGTTAAGTAGTTGGCATTTCAAGGCTGGAGAACACTGGCCCTCTCTCCCTGTGGTTTGCCCCACAGGGAAATGTTAATTCAGTCTCTTTGGGCTTTCTTCCTTCTTTATTTTTATTTTTGATTCATGGCACTGTTTGAGGCATAACTAATGAAAGTCAGTGCAACATTGTTTTGATATTTGAGTTATGTTGTCAATAATAAAGCCATATTACCCCGGTCTTACGATCAAGTTTTTTTTCACAGTGTCTATTATATCTGACAGAGAGCAAAACTTGAAAATATTGTAACTATATTTATTTAAATTATTTTTTCTTTACCTAGTTTCTTTACCTAGCATAACTTATTAAAAATATTATAATGATTTTTTTTTTCTGGAACTTAGAATGTTTTTGAATCTTTATTCTTTTTCACTTCATACTTTGTAGGAATGTTTAGCCTTGTTGAATTGATGCCAGTAATCTTTTCAGATACAGTACCAATCTGTTTATTTTATATAAAAGATAATTAGACTATCTTAATTTGGTTAGTGAATTTATCTTTTTTTTTTTTTTTCCCACTCCACTGGTGTTTTGGATTTTATCTGTGACTAACTTAGCAGACTATATTGAAAAGAGTTAATTTGGAGGTTCCAGCCCAAGATGGCGGCATAGGAAGCTCCTGAACTCACTTTCTCCCATAGACATATTGAATCTACAGCTATACTCAAGGCAGTTCCCTCTAAAAGAAACCCAGAAATGGAGTGATTGTTATACATCGGGCATACGAGAAAGTACGCCTGTTGAAGTGGGTAGGAAAGGCTAAGACATGAGACACCCTCTCACCATAAACCCCACCCCTGGCACAGTGACATAACAATCAGTAGGGAACTTGTAACTCCTAGTTTCTCTGTGAGGAGCAAAGAGTTTGGATCCAATATCTAGAACCCCAGCTTTTAAGACTTTCACTGGAGGCACTAGCCCCCATAACACCCAGCTCTAAAAGCCAAAGGGGCTTGTGTCCATGAGACCCACAAGACTACAGCAAACATAGAAGTAGTTCTTAATGGGCTTGCTAGGACTCTCCGTGGCTGTTCCTCTAGGGCTCAGCACACAGAGCTGACAGAAACACTCATCTCCCAGTCTTTGCCCAGAAGAGGCCTATTTGCATATGTTAAAAGCTGCTGCCTGAGGATCCGGTTCTAATTTAGCACACGTCTAGGGTGCTGACTGCCAGTCTCCTCAGAGACTCAGGAGGCAGCGGGTGCCATCTTCTTGCTCTCCCTCTACATCACTGTGGGTTGATGGTGTCTCCTAGAAGAGGCTTTTTCACATGTCTGGCATTCTGGTAGCAGCTTTTGCTGCTACCACCCAGAAGAAACACTTCTTGATTGCCTGTCTCTGATGGCTCTAGCAGGGCTGGCATTTGTGGATCCCACCAGAAAGTAGCAAACAAAGAAGCAGTTCTTAACACACCATTGTAAAGCAATTATACTCCAATAAAGATGTTAAAAAAAAAAAAAGAAACAGTTCTTTTCTGGCTATTCCCAAAGGGCTCAGCTTAGAGGGAGTAGGCAGAAATGCCCAGCTCCCAGTATTTTCCTTAAATAAGTTTCCCTGCCTACTTTAAAAGCTGCTGACTGAGGGACCAGCTTCCAGTCAGCTTGTATCTAGGTGCTGACTGAAATTCTGCCCTTTGGGACACTGATAGGTTTTGGTATACTCTCAACTTCTGGGAGCCACTGAGAACAAAGAAGGCAGCTTGGATGTTCACAAAAGTTTCAGAGAACCAAGAACTCAGGCCAAGCTGAACAATAAGGTTGTTCTCCTAAACACATAGAGTCAAGGAAAATGAAGAATAAGAGGACTATGTTCCAAAAAAAAAAAAAGAACAAGGAAAAACTCCAGAAACAGAGCTAATGAAAGAGAGATAAGTGAATTTACCTGAAAAGAGTTCAAAATAATAGTCATAAAGATGCTCACTGAGGTGTGCAGGATAATGCATCAACAAAGTGAGAATTGTAAGAGGTAGAAGATAAAGTACCAAACAGAAATCACAAACCTGAAGAACGCAATAACTGCACTGAAAAACTCAGTGGAGGTGTTCAACAGCAGACCAGATTAAGTGGAAGAATGGATCAGTGAACTCAAAGACAGGGCAGCAGAATTCATCCAAACAGAGGACCAAAAAGAGAAAGGAATGAAAAAGACTGAAGATACCTTCAGGGACTTAGAAGACACCGTCAAGTGGACCAATATTTGTATTATAGGGGCCTCAGAAGGAGAAGAGAGAAACAGGCAGAAAGTTTATTCAAAGAAATAGTGGCTGAAAACTCCCCTATTATGGGGAAAGAAACAGACACCTAGATCCAGGAAGTCCAGAAAGTTCTTAGTATGTTGAATCCAAACAGACCCACACCAAGACACATAAGTAAATTATTAAAAGTTAAAGAAGATCGGGCTTCCCTGGTGGCACAGTGGTTGAGAATCTGCCTGCCGATGCAGGGGACACAGGTTCGAGCTCTGGTCTGGGAAGATCCCACATGCCGTGGAGAAACTAGGCCCGTGAGCCACAACTACTGAGCCTGCGCGTCTGGAGCCTGTGCTCCGTAACAAGAGAGGCCACGATAGTGAGAGGCCCGCGCACCGCGATGAAGAGTGGCCCCTGCTTGCTGCAACTAGAGAAAGCCCTCGCACAGAAACGAAGACCCAACACAGCCAAAAATAAATAAATAAATATAAAAGAGTCATTATTAAAAAAAAAAAAAAAAAAAAACTTAAAGAAGACCATCTTAATAGCAGCAAGAGAAAATTAACATGTTACGTACCAGGGAACCCCAGTAACACCATCAGTGGATTTTTAGCACAACGTTGGCAAACAAGAAGGGTGTGGCATGATATATCCAATGTGCCGAAAGGGGAAAAAATGCCAACCAAAGAATACTTTACCCAGCAAAGTTGTCCTTCAGAGTTGAAGGAGAGGTGAAGAGTTTTACAGATATGTAAAAGCTGAAGGAGTTCATCAACACTAATCTAGCCTTATAAGAAATGCTAAGGGACTTCTTCAAGCTGAAAAGAAGAGATGCTAAAGGTAACAGGAAGCATGACAGGATAAATCTCACTGGCAAATGTAAATACATAGTTACATTCAGAATATTCTAATGATGTTACGGTGGTGGGTAAATCACTTCTAAATATAGTATGAAGATTAAAAGACAAAAATATTTAAAATAACTATAGCTACAATAATTTGTTAATGGATAAATAAGATAAAAGATGTAAATTGTGACATCAAAAACATAAAATGTCAGAGTGGGGGAGAGTAAATATATAGAATTCTAGTATGCATTTGAACTTAAGTTGTTTTCAGCTTTAAGTAGACTGTTATAAATATAAGGTGTATTATATAGCCCCGTGGTAACCACAGAGTAAAAACCTATAATAGATAACAAAAAAGTTAAAAAGAAAGGAATCAAAACACACCAGTATAGAAAATCAACAAATTAAAATGGAAGAGACGAAGAGAAGAAGAAAGGAACAAAGGTGTTACAGAAAGCCAAAAAGCAATTAACAAAATGGCAACAGTAAATCCATATTTATCAGTAATTATTTTAGATATAAATGGACTAAATTCTCCAATCAAAAGACAAAGAGTAGCTGAATGGACTTTTTAAAAAAGAGGCCCAACTAAATGCTGCTTATAAGAGACTCACTTCACCTTTAAGGCCAGAAACAGACTGAAAATGAAGGGATGGAGAAACATATTCCATGAAAATGGAAACCTTAAAGAAAGCAGGGGTAGCTATGCGTATATCAGAGTATATAGGCTTTGAGCCAAAAACTGTAACAAGAGGCAAGAAAAGTCATTTCATAATGATAAAGTCATCAGTTCATCAAGAGGATATAATAATTATAAATACTTATGCACCAAGCATAGGAGCACCTCAATATATAATGCAAATTTAACATACCTGAAGGGAGTTAGAAATACAATAATAGTAGGAGACATCAATACCCTACTTTCAACAATGGATGGATCATCCAGAGAATCAATAAGGAAACACTGGATTTGGACATACTACATCATATGCATTTAACATATATTTACAGGACATTCCATCCAAAAACAGCAGAATATACACACTTCTTAAAGCACATGAAACATTTCCAGGATAGATAATATGTTATGCTATAAAACAAGTTTTATTAGGTTTAAGAAGATTGAAATCATGTCAACCATGTTTTCCAACCACAGTGGTTTGGAACAAAACAATTACAGGAAGGAAGGAAACTGGAAAATTCACAAATAGATGGAGATTAAAAAAACATGCTCCTAGGCTTCCCTGGTGGTGCAGTGGTTGAGAATCTGCCTGCTAATGCAGGGGACACGGGTTCGAGCCCTGGTCTGGGAGGATCCCACGTGCCGCGGAGCAACTGGGCCCGTGAGCCACAACTACTGAGCCTGCGCGTCTGGAGCCTGTGCTCCGCAGCAAGAGAGGCCACGATAGTGAGAGGCCCGCGCACCACGATGAAGAGTGGCCCCCACTTGCCGCAACTAGAGGAAGCCCTCGCACAGAAACGAAGACCCAACACAGCCAAAAAAAATAAAATAAATAAATAAATAATTAAAAAAAAAAAAAACCAACATGCTCCTGAACAACCAGTGGATCAAAAAAGATATCAAAAGAGAAATTAAAAATACCTTGAGACAAATAAAAATGGAAAACCACATACCAGAACTAATATGAAGCAGCAAAAGCAGTTCTAAGAGGGAAGTTCATAGTGTTAAATGCCTACACATTAAGGGGAAAAAAAGAAAGATACCAAATGAACAACCTAACTTTACACCTCAAAGAATCATGTAAAGAAGAACAAATTAAGCCCAAAGTTAGTAGAAGAAAGGAAATAATAAAAATCAGTCAGGAAATATATGATACAGATTGAAAAGACAATAGAAAAGATTAGTGGAAATGATTAATGGTTTTTTGAAAAGCTAAACAAAATAGACAAGCCTTTATTACCTGGATGTAACAAAAAAAGATAAATGTCTCAAATAAAATTAGAAATAAGAAGGGAGTCATTACAACTGATATCACATAAATACAAAGGATCATGATAGACTACTATTAACAATTATACACCAACAAATTGGACATCCTAGAAGAAATGGGTAAGTCCTAGAAACATTCAACCTACCAAGACTGAATCAAGATGAAATAAAAAATCTGAACAAACTACTAGTAAGGAGATTGAATCAGTAATCAAAAACCTCACAACAAAGAAAAGTCTCGGAACAGATGGTTTCACTATTTAATTCTGTCTCATATTCAATGATGAATTAATGCCAATATTTCTCAAACTCTTTCAAAAAATAGAAGAGGAGAGAACACCTCCAAACTCAACACCTGCAAACTCATTTTACATGGCCAGTATTACCCTGATACCAAAACCAGACGAGGACACTTCAAGAAAAGAAAATTACAGGGCAAATATCCTTAAAGAACATGGACACAAAAATCCTCAATAAAGTATTGGCAAACCAAGTTCAACAATATATTAAAAGGATTATATACCATGATCAATTGGGATTGATTCTAGGGATGCAAGGATTGTTCACCTTCCACAAATCAGTCAACATGATACATCATATTAACAAAATGGAGAAAAAAAATCATATGATCATTTCAATAGATGCAGAAAATGACAAATATCAACATCCACTCATGAAAAAAATCTCAACAAATTGGGTGTTAAGGGAATGTACCACAACATAATAAAGGCCACAAAGTGCAAGCCCACAGCCGATACCATACTCAACAGTGAAAAGGTCAAAGCTTTACCTCTAACATCAGGAACAACGAGGATGCCCACTCGCGTCACTTTTATTTAACATAGTACTGAAAATCCAAGCCAGAGTAATTAGGCGAGAAAGAGAAATAAAAGGCATCCAAATATCAGAAGAATTAAAACTTGTTCACAGATGACATGATATTATACAGGAAAACCTAAAGACTCACCGAAAAACTGTTAGAAGTAATAAATGAATTCAGCAAAGGATACAAAAATCAATATAGGCATACTTCATTTTATTATGCTTTGCTTCATTGCGCTTTGCAAATATTGTACGTTTTTGTTTGTTTGTTTTACAAATTGAAGGTTTGTGGCAACCCTGTGTTTCTATGCCATTTTTCTAATAACATTATTTTAAAATTAAGGTATGTACATTTTTTAAGACATAATTGTACACTTAATAGAGTACAGTATAGTGTAAACATAATTTTTATATATACAGGGGAACCAAAAAGTTCATGTGATTTGCTTTATTGTGATACTAAATTTATTGTGGTGGTCTGGAACTGAATCCCCAATATCTCTGTATACAAAAATCAGGTGCATTTCTATATGCTAACCACAAACCTATCCAAAGTAGAAATTAAGAAAACAATCCTATTTACAGTTGCATCAAAAAGAATTGAAATACCTGGGAATAAATTTAACCAAGGAGGTAAAAAATATCTCTACACTTAAAATTATAAGACATCGATGAAAAAAATTGAGGAAGACAAAAGTAAATGGAAAGATATTCTGTGCTCATGGATTGTAAGAATTAATATGGTTAAAATGTCCATACTGCCCAAAGCCATCTACAGATTGAATGCAATCCCTATCAAAATTCCAATGGCATTTTTCACAGATATAGAACAAACTATCCTAAAATGTATGTGGATCCACAAAGACCCCGAATAGCCAAAGCCATCTTGAGAAAGAAGAGCAAAGCTAGAGGCATCACACTTCCTGATTTCAAACTATATTACAGAGCAGTAGTAATCGAAAGAGTATGGTATTGGTATAAAACACACGTATTTCAATGGAACATAATAGAGAGTCCAGAAATAAACCTGTGCATATATGGTCAATTAACTTACGACAATGGAGGTGCAAATATACTATGGATAGATGATAGTCGCTTCGATAAATAATGTTGGGAAAATTGTACAGCCACATGCAAAAGAGTGAAACTGGACCCCTATCTTACACCACACACAAAAACAACTCAAAATATATTAGACTTTAATGGAAGACCTGAAAACATAAAAGTCTTAGATGAAAACATGGGTGGTAATCTCCTTCACCTTGATCCTGGTGATGAATTTTTGGGATTTAACACCAAAAGCAAAGGCAACAAAAGCAAAAATAAACAAATGGAACTACATCAAACTAAAAGGCTTCTGCACAGGAAAGGAAACTGTCACCAAAATGAAAAAGGCAACCTATAGAATGGAAGAAAATATCTGCAAATCATATCTGATGAGGTTAATATCCAAAATACATAATGAACTCATACAACTCAATAGCAAAAATATCAAAGTCTGATTTTAAAAATGAGCAGAAAAACTGAATAGACATTTTTCCAAAGAAGACATCCAAGTGACCAACAGGTATATGAAAAGGTGTTCAACATCAGTAATAATCACGGAAATGCAAGTCAAAACTCATTGAGATACCACCTCACATCTGTCAGAATGGATATCATTAAAAAGACAAGAGATGACAAGTGTTGACCAGGATGTAGAGAAAAGGGAACCCTTGTGTGCTGTTGGTGGGAGTGTAAATTGCTGCAGCTACTATGGAAAGCAGTACAGAGGTCCTAAGAAAATTAAAAATAGATCTGCCATACTATCCAGCAATCCCACTTCTGGGAATATATTCATACAAAAAGGGTGCAAACTTTTAGTCATAAAGTGAATAAGTTAGCAGGATCTAATGTAAACATGGGGTGATGGTTATTCAGAACACTGCCTGTACAACTGAAATTTGCTGAGAGAAGAATTTGAATGTTTACATGAAAAATAAAAAGATAAATATGTGAGGAGGTGGATCTGTCAATTGAGTAAATGGGGGGGTCCTTTAACATGCACACATGTATCCAGTCTCCACAGTGTACGCTGTAAATGCTTACAGATTTATTTGTCAAATATATCTCAATAAAATTGAATAGAAAAAGAAAACAAAAAAAGAGTTAATTTGCATGTATTGTAGCAGAGCCTTCTTGAACCTTTTTTTTTTTTTTAGTGTACGAGAGGTTTTTTTTTTACTAGAATTATGATTGTTGACTAGAGGTCATGGTGTTTCCATTCCTAAGTATGGGGCACCAGCTCAGAATTCCCTGCAGGAATTCTTGGAGCAGAGGTATCCTGTGACCCTATGACTAAAACCAAGGTGGAAATGCAGATTCTCTATTACGGTTTCAGATGCTCCCGCCTGTGGAGAACTGTTCTGCATTCATTTTTACTCTTGCTTTCTATCTTTCATCCTGTAATTCCTGCAGTTTACTTGTGAGATTCTAGGGCTTGGCATTAACTATATACTTCTTTCAGATTGTATTTTGTCTTTTTTTTTCTTCTCTCTGAAGACATTTCATAAGATTGAAAACCAACATTTGGCAAATAATTATCTAAATCATTGTGCAAAGAACACAGTGTTTTGCTTTTTTTCTTGTGTTTATTATATTGGGTTGGCCAAAAAGTTCGTTCAGGGTTAGGATTAGTTCTTTAAGTAGTAAGTATTTTTTTTTTTTTTTTTGCAAACTTTCATTATTCTAGTTCAGTCTTTCACAAACATACTATACAGAGTCTTATATGGTATAAAACAAAGGAAAACATCTCTGTCTATTCAATTTAACACAACACCAAAACAAAACAATTAAGACTTTGGGGAATTAAGTAGTAAGTATTCTTGAAGAGGCAGTAGGTACATCATGAGTCTAAGCTTGTGATCTCTGGGGCCAGACTGCCTGGCATGCATCCAGCTGTGCCCTCAGCAGATGTCTCACCTTCTGCAGTGCTGCACACTCAGTGTCTCTGTTCATCATCTGTAAAATAAAGATGACAGTAGTACCTCCTTTTGTGGTGTTGTTTAGAGGGGGTGTATAAATGAGTTACTTCATGTAAACAGAATGATAAGAAGGGCTTGCGTATATATAAAGTAGAGATTCTTTGGCATACATGTGATTATGATAATTTTTTTTAAATTGCTGTTATATATACTGTTTGCACACACACGTATTCAGAAATAATTAGTGCCTGTAGAAAAACAGCTACCTATAGGAAAACAAAGTAGTTGGTAGTGACAATATATATAATATGTTTTAAAATAAGATCCTTCAATCATTGTGGAAAGAGCATAGGGTGCAAGTAAAAATCTAACAGAATCAGTAACACCAGTGACTAACATTTCTTGAAGATTTACTAAATGCCATACACTGTGCTCAGTTCTTTCTGTTTTCAAGAACTGTTTCCTCATCTGGCTAGTTATACAATATTGGAGAGTTTTCTTAACCTCTCTCTAAGCTCTGATTTTATAATGTATGAGGTGGGTATTGATACCTGTTCTTTCTACGTCAAAGGGATATTATTAGAATAAAATAAGATAATGTAGTGAAATGATCAGTGAACATAATTTTATGAGATAATACATTGGTAAATTATATAACATGTAGTCATAATGGTGATTAACAGCTGATCTTGATTTCTCTTAAGATCACAGATGTGTTAGGAGCTGCTGACTTTTCTGAGTATAGGTAGTTTACGAATTTAAAAAAATGTGTGTTTATATGAATTTATAATTTATCTACCTACCTATCTATCTGTCTAGTCATTGATAAGTCAGGGCTCTTGTGAAGTGCCTGTATGTCCATTGTTTTGAATTGTCTTCCTGTCATACATGGAAGTTTTCTTCTTTGTATAATGTTGGTATCCTTGCTGTATGTTTATGATTAATACTCAATTATCTCTGTAGGCCAAGTAATGAGCCCATACCCAAATCCTCTTATTTGAGTGTTCTACCTATCAACAGTGTACAGGTTTTATTCTTGACTACAGCTCTGAACCCATTTTACAATTATCTGTTTGCCCGTCTGCTGATCAGATTGTAAGGCCCGCCATGACATGGCTTGTTGCCTTCTTCGTATCCTTGGCACCTGGTGCTTGGCTAGGTAGAGCAGGAAACACGTAATCAGGACATATTTATGGAATAAGTAAACTAAGAAAGGGTAGTCAGGAAGTCATACTGATCTCAGAGGAGCCTGTATTTCTAAGAATCAGAAAACTGATCTTCCGAGAAATCTTTAAAAAGGAGATTACTAACCTAGAAGGATTTGGCCTCTAGGAAGAGAATGTATTGCCAAACAAGTTAAAATTTGAATGCTTTATTTGTCCCTGATTGGAGGGTATAAAATATAAATGTACCAACTATTCTGAAGCTTTTCTTTTAACTACGCTTAATACATTATAATTTGTTGAACAGAGGCGGGCTAGCAGAAAGACTAAATGGACTGCAGAATCGAGAGAGATCTGCCATTTCTTTGTGGAGACATCAGTATCTTTCTTACCAAAGGACACTTTCAGGTAAGGCTTGCACTGGCATCTGTGAGTAAAGAAAATGCCAGTTAAAAGTATTTTTACATTAAAATATATGAAGTTGATTATCACTATTTTTACACCTTTTTCTCTAGGTGTCCAAAGATCTGAGTGGGACAGTTCTATATTACACCTTTTTCTTGCTCTGTCCCAGTAGCTTTCAGACTTTTGTGACTGTGACCCACAGTAAGCAGTACATCTTACGGCATCTCCCAGTACACACACGACATTCACACATATCACTCAAACACACACACACACACACCCCTGAAACAAACATTTAATAAACAACACTAAGCTCAGTGATGTACCAAAATCCTAGTCTCACTAAATTGATGCAGGACCCTTCTAATGAGTTGCAACATTACAGTGAATTAACCAAATTGTCAAGCACAGAGCTGAGAGAGTGTCTTCTGGAGGTTGGACTAGAAAAATACCAAGACAAACTAGCGTGCCTGGGTGCCTGGACCAAAGGGAAAAGATGACCTTTTGTTTGGCTCATCGGCACCAGATAGCTTATTTGGAATGTTCCTTATGTTTTCCCTTCTTTAATTTGGGAATAGAAGGTATTCATGGTATTTAATTACACCATGAATAAAAGACAAAAACAAAATAAAACAAAAAACCAGAGCCAAAAATTAATCCATTAATTTGAAAATATGAATGCGACCATCTCTAATAGATTTTTCTGTTAGAAGTCTCTGTATTTAGGAATTTGGGTTTTGTTTGTCTCTTAGATGAATGTATTTTTCAGATCTGTGAATCCTCCCCTTGATGTCTTGTAGTAAGTTGTGTCTTTTTCTTTACTTTTGCTATAACTCATTATAAACATATATTAGGAAGAACATTTCACTTTTTGGTGTTTTGTTTCCTGTGTGGCCTGGCAGAAGAATTTTCTTCTTTCAACATAAGAAAAGTTTTTTCTCATTTCTGTATGTGTGTAGCAACTGAATAAATGAGAGAAAAACTTGCAAATATTAAGTGGAGGTAACTCCCTCTCTCCCCAATCCCAAGAACTAAAATTTAGTAAACAGCTGAAATTCAGTGATGGATTTGTTAAAATATCTCTGTAATTAAACTCTCCAATCCTCTTAATTTCCCTGTCAAAAATGAGTATAACTGTAGACCCTTGCCTTATGAACTGTGCTAATAATAAATCAAACTGCATGGGAAGGATGTGCAGCTCTAGGATGGCCCTGGGACTTGATAGACTGTGGAGACACAGAAGCACTGTCATTCTGAGGTTGGTTTCACTGCTGCCGGATCTGGAAGTTCAGAAGCAACCAAGAGCAGCAACTCCTCCTCCCCTTAGGGTGTGGATGTACCTTTGGGTTTGCACCGTACCACAGTCAGAATCCCATCTTATTCCGTTCAGGCTCAAGAGCGTTATTGAGCTTTGGTTAATTTTGAATGACCAGGGGACTGTGTCGGGCTTGATTTTTCCTTCTGATGGGTTTGAGAAATCTAGGAGTTAGTAGTAATTTACGAACCACATCTTGGTTTTTGTTCTGAATATTAAGTATAGTATATCTCACTGAGTCTACCTTTATGTCCCTCAGATGTGAGAAATTATGGTTTACAAAATTAATCTGTAATTGTAATAATTTAGCCTGAGGCCTTTCTTCCCAAGTTTCTTATATTTGAGGAGTATTATTTAATTATTCCACAGTTGAGAGGGACATGGAGCCCGCTTCCTAACTTGAGGTATTTGAGGGGATGTCTTCAACATATCTTTCTGCCTTTTTAAAAAAACTTTTCATTTGGAGATAATTGTAGATTCACATTAAACTAATGCCATTCTAAGAAATAACACGGTGGCTTCTTGTGCCCCTCACCTCGTTCCACCAAGGATGACGTTTTTCCTATCTCTAGTACGCTGGCACAACCAGGAAATTGATCCAGATACAATTCACCAACCTTATTCAGGCTTTACCAGCTTATATGCACTCGTGTGTGTATGTTTTATTTATGTAATTTCAATCACCTGGGTAGATTCATGTGCCTATTACCACAGTCAAGATACAGGACACTCATCATCAGGGTCCCTCGTGCTCCCTTTTAGCCACCTCTTCCCACCTAATGCCTTTCAACCACCAGTGTGTTCACCATTTCCATACTATTGTCATCTCAGAAATGTTCCATAAATGAAATAATATGGTATGTAACCTTTGGGGAATTGACTTTTTTCACTCAACACCATTCCCTTGAGATTTATCCAAGTTCGTGTGTATATCAGCAGTTAGTTCCTCTTGCTCTGTGATATGGATGTACCACACTTTGTGCACCTGTGGAGGGACATTTGGACCTTACAAATAAAGGTGCTGTGAACAAGATTTTGAGTGAACATAGGTGTTTAATTTTCTGGTATAAATGATCAAGGGTGCAGTTGCTGGGTGTTATAGTAAGTGCTTGTCTAGTTTTGTAAGACATTGCATATTAATATCAAATATTTCAGTGAGTATCTCTAACACATGTTTCTGGCTTTAAGAAAAAAATTTTTTTAACACCTTTAGTTTGTGGATTTCAACTCTTCTTTTCTTCCCTCATGGATAGCTTACTTTTCTGGGCTGTTTTATAACTCTTACTTATACCATTTAATAATCAGTTTTGTTTACCTTGTTAGTACCTTCTAGTACATTTCAGTATAAAAGACATACATCTCAAGACATACATCTTGTTAGTACCTTCTAGTACATTTCAGTATAAAAGACATACATCTCAAGGTTCTTCAAACTTGAGTAAATTTTTATGTGTGCCTGTTTTCTTGGTTTTTGTTGTAGTTGTTTTCTGATACACTCAGGAGAGATTGAGCTTTGCTGCTGAAAGAACAGAGAGAAGCATGTGTACTGCACATGAAGGCCAATATAGATGGGTGTGTTGGATGAAACACAGTGAAGAGAAGGCAGAGGGTAGACCACTCAGGGCTTGGAGGCCACTATTGGATTTTATTCCAATGTGATGCCTTGCAAATATGCAATTTAAAATATGGCTGTGGAATAGAGAATTGTGATTATAGAAACAAGAGAAAAATATTTCCTAGATTTCTTTTCAGGAACCATTTTATTTCTCTTCTTCCTATTTGAGGGGAAACAGTTTTCCAACACTAGTTTGCCATTTACCTGGATGGCAATGGCCAGTTTCTATTAAGTGATATTCAGAGTATTTCACATGTTTATCATCTCATTTAATCCTCACAGCAGACCTTCCAGTTAGGTTCTCTGATCCTATTTTAGAGACAGAGAGAATCTGGACAGGCAGGGTCCTGTGTCCTGGCTAGCAGGTGGCAGAGTCAGATTTATATCAAACAGTCTCCCTTGGCGGCCCGTGATCGTGGCCCAACTTGTTCTGGGCAGATTGCTGGGAAGGCAGATCCAGGCACTGAGGACATGAGCCCGTGTTGTGCCCGACTTCTGTAGATGTGAGTGTAATGATCCCTTTGTCTGACCTCTGTTTAGTAACAGTGCGACAAATATTTTCACAATGTGTTTGATATCTATGTTTTTAAGACTAATAATAGTTACAGATATTCTTGGATGAAAAAAAAAACAGTGAACTTCTTATACTGTTCAGGAAGAGTGTAAAGAGAAAAAAAAGAAGAAAGAAGAAGTGAAACAAAAAAAATGATGGGTTTGAGATAAATTATTTTTCACAAGATTTTTGTTCGTAGAAGTTCCCTCTAAACTTCAGAAAGAAGAAGGGGGTGGATAAGAAAGGAGGGAAATCAATGAAGTGCAGTAGCATTTACTGTCATCCAAAGCAGAATTCTCTCGGGATTTCCTTGTCCTTCACCTTGCTGCCATTGAACATGTTGGCAGTGCTCACTGAGTGCGTGTGTGTGAGCTCTGGCCTGTGAGGACAGACGTGCTTTAGGTTTCTGTGCACGTGTATGTGTTTCAAAAGCAATAAGTGTGTCACCTCGAATTTAGATTGGTGGTATCAGAGCAAAGCATGAACCTAGTTATTCACATTGGCATTAGCATTTAATAGCTTTTGGATTAAAAGGATTTTAATTTTTTTTTACCATTTTGCCACTGAGTCGTGGTCAGCTGAAACTTTGTAAAGTGTAGGCCACAAAATACTGTAAATACCTCTGTCCGTGCCTTTTGCCAGCATTGCTCACCAGCATCCTGATACAGCCACATGGGAAATCTTGCGTCCGCATGCACTGCTAACCAGCCCTTGGGTGTCCCGTATAGTTGGCAAACAGCCCCTGTGGGCTCACCTAGATGAAATACTGAGTTTCCTTAAAATATCAGTAAATTCACACAAGGCTGCCTATCTGCCAGAGAATAATTGTTTCCTTATTTTTCCCACCCTGATTTTTTCAAAATTACATTCACTACCTTATTGTTTTCCAGTGCCACAGTTTATTACACACTCCACTGCCAAAGCTTTTGTTGTTGTTTTGTGGGGTGTTTGCTTTTTATTTGTTGTTGTTTTCTCCTCCAGAGAACGATCTCTAAATTCAGGGGAGGGGAGAATTTGCTGTTTATAATTTCTCCTTGGCTTTCTGGATGCCAGACTTGAAAGTTTTTCAGAGATGATGCAAGTAGGTGAGACACTGGAGTTTAGACTGATGTAGATAATACAAGTGATGGCTCCCACTGAATGCGCCTCCTGTCAGGCCCTGAGTGAGGAGTGCACACAGCTCTCACAGCAATCCTGCGGAGCTGCACTATGCCTTCCAAATCCTAAAAGTATCCAAACATTTTATTTTCTAGTCCCTAGAGTCAGAGATTATTTGTTAAGTGAAGAAGGCTGATTTGGAGGCAGGAGACAGGGCCTCACTCTTTAAATGTTAAGTTTTTCACTGCCTATTCTTGATAAACAAAAAGCTTTTTTTTGGGGGGGGGGGTGTTTAAGGTCACTTCAATTAGCTAATTAAAAAACACTGATTCTGCTTTAAGTTGTATTGTAGAAGGTAAGCAACCAAGCAGTTTCAGTGTCTTTTTCTGTGAAATTGTCATGTACGTTCACTTGTGCAGAGGGACATTTTTTATGTGCCCATATTTCTGTGCTAATTTTAGTTATATGAAATAAATGTTATTCTCCCTCACTGCTAATTTTCTGGTGCTTAGAATCTGGTGGTGGAGATGGGATGGTGGCAAGAGAGAGGCACAGGCAAGGAACTGGACAGTTCGTCCTTCGTTTATTCCTTCCACAGGTGTTTATTGAGAGTCTGCTGTGTCCCAGACAATGTACACCATGCCACTACACTCATGGAACTTGCATTGTGTTGAGTGAGATAGATGGTAAGCAAAGGAAAAATATAGGTACAGGTTGGCACAGTGCAGGATCTGTGAGGCATTGTGGAGGGGCGCTCTGCTGGACAGGCCGCGGAGGAGAGCTTCACATTTACAGTGGATGCCTCCAGTCTCTGTCTAGTTTCCAGGGCAGAATATCAAAGAAATGTGGCTAAAGAGTCATGGAACAGTGGTTTTGTTACTTACTAATTTTTGCAGGAAAAATTATAATTTAACTGAGGTTTTGAATAGCCCATATTTTTCTTGTTTCTATCTTTCTTCAGTTTTATCGAGATTGAGAGATTTTTTTCACTTTTATTGAGATACAGTCACTAGAAGTGCAAGGTGTAAAGCCTAATGATTTGATATACGTATATGTATCATCACAAGTTTAATTAATATCCATCGTCTCATATACATACAAAAGAAAAGAGGAAGAAAAAATAGACTTTTTCCCTTGTGATGAGAACTCTCAGGATCTATTAACAACTTCCGTACATACCACACAGCAGCCTTACCTTAGTCACCATGCTGTACAGCACATCCCTAGTACTTATTTATCTTAGAACTGGAAGTTTGTGCCTTTTGACCACCTTCCTCCAATTGCCCCTTCTCCCAACCCTGCCTCTAGTGACCGCAAATCTGATCTCTTTTTCTATCAGTTTGGTTTGTTGTTTTTTTTTGTTTTTGTATGTGTGTTTTTTTAGATTAAAGTGAGATCTCATATGAGTGAGATCATACTGTATCTGTCTTTCTCTGAGTCAGCATAATGACTTCAGGGTCAATCCATATTGTTGGAAATGGCAGAACTTCCTTCTCTTTTATGCCTGAATAATAAGATTCCAGTGTGTGTGTGTGTGTGTGTGTGTGTGTGTGTGTGTGATGTATACACACTAGGATATTTTATATATATGTAGTGTATAAATAGATATGTATATCTCTCTCACACTTTCTTTATCCATTCATCCATTGATAGACACTTTGGTTATTTCCATAGCTTGGCTATTGTCAACAATGCTGCAATGAACAAAGGGGTGCAGCTATCTCTTTGACATCGTGTTTTCATTTCTTTCTGATGTGTTCCCAGAACTGGAATTGCTGGATCATATGGTAGTTCTAGTTTTAATTTTTTGAGGAACCTCCATACTGTTTTCCACAGTGGCTGCACCAGTTTACATTCCCACCAACAGTGCACAAGGGTTCCTTTTCCTCCACGTCCTAACCAGCATTTATCTATCTTCTTGATGATAGCCATTCTGACAGGTGTGGAGTGATAGCCCATTGTGGTTTTGATTTGCATTTCTGTAATGATTAATGATGTCAAGTATCTTTTCATGTACTTATTGACCTGAATAGCCCGTATTTTAAATATTTTTCCACTTGAACAAAATCATTACAATTGAAAGGTTTTTTTTAAAAAGGTTATTATTGAAATTCAATAGGAAGCAGTCTATTTGGTATACATTTTATTCAAGCAGAGAAATATAAAAGTACAATTTAAAGCTTTGGAAAATCTAGGATGCAACAGATATTTTATTTGAAGAACCTTTACCATGTGAATACTTGCTTTTCTTAAATTATTATTATTTTGTGTTGAAATATATCACAAAGAAGATAATATACAAAACATAGATATATACCTTAACAAGTACTTGTAAAGCAAGCATCCCTATAACTATACATCGCTACTCAGTAGAAATAGAGGTTTTCTGTTAATTTCAGGTTTTTTTGTTACTCGCCAGAGAAATACAGTGTATTGGTGCCTCATCTCTTTGTTTTTTCATGACAGGTGGCCTTAATATTTTAACTTGTGTGTATTTGTTTGTTTTACTTTGTCTCTTATTTCTTTCATTCAAACTTTTATTAAGCAGCAAATGTGGGTCCGTCACTGACAGATCTGACTCTCATAATCTTATAATCAATTTTCTCTTGCTTCCTTATTTAAAATTAATATTAAAGATTTATTCTTTAGAAGGAAACAAGAGTATTTTACACTTGAAGATGTTTTAATAATGTCTATAAAATTTTGCTTATTGAAGCACATTTTGGAAAATCAGACCAAAGAAACAAAACCAAAGGGAATAAGGATTTACTCCGCCAAGCTCTAAAGGAGAGTTAACTGCAGTGGGTGCTCCTGAAGAATGTTGTGTTTATACAGTTTCAAGAAAAATGGAAAGATGTCATTACTATTCCTTATTCTGATGATTATAATAAAATCGTCAGGATAGTGCTCCTGGGTACTTCTAATGCTTTTTTCAGATTTTCTTCACATTATATAATCGTGTGGAAGTCTTAGTAAATACTATAAAATAAATTGTAGAAAACTGTTAACAAAGGTTATCATTGGAAAAGGTGTTGCGACAGGGTTTTAAAAAAATGTTCCTCTTATAACAGAAGAAATTTGTTAAAATCAAATGTATTCTTTTCACAATTAGAGAAGGGAGGAAAATGTGAAATGGTAGAGAGTTCCACCCTGACTTTTCCTCAAGAAGTAGTAAAATTTATACCTTTGTGTCAGGATGTGAAAAGGTCAATAACGAGGCTGATTTTTCCGGTGAGACAGTTTTCACACCGCAGAGTGTTAGTTGGCCCTTGCCCTCGAGCATGGTTAGCTGTGAGCACTCTGAGGCTTGGTTTCCGTCTCCAAGGCCACAGCGGGTTCCCTAAGCATTGCTCCTGGAGCCCTTCTCTCCCTGCCTGAACCTTACGTGGGCATTGCTGTGCCCCTGACACACAGGAAGCTTCTAACCTCCAGAGTAGTGGCACCCGTGGAGTGGGGCTCACTCGGACTTGTTGGGAACTCGAAGCCAGAAATCTGGCCCCTGCCTCTTTCTCACTGCTTTTCAGGGGCTCCTCTGAGGCCACGGAGCCCCCTGAAATGGGGTCATGTTCCAGACTCCCCACTTGAGTGGTCAAGAGAGGAAGCAGGAACAGCAGGGCCAGCATTTTCTGTACAGTGACAGTAGTGGAGCAAGAAGAGCCAAGAATTTTGTGGAGATATGTGTGTGTCTCCTTATTAGTTACCTAATTTCTTAATTTCTCTGATGCAGTATTTCCTCATAATTAAAGAGTGTCTTGGGTTAGGAAATGTTAGGCTGATTATTTCTACCAAAGCAAGTTAGTTGGTAAACTAAGATCCCTCAGTTACTTGAAAAATAATTGTTAAAAAGACATATGATTGAGCCTAAGTCTTCTAACGTTGAGTGTTTAAAGCTAGGACGTGAAGCATGTGGTTAGTTTCTGTGGGGACATGGGATTTTTTTTTCTAACATTTTTTATTGGAGTATAATTGCTTTACAATGGTGCGTTAGTTTCTGCTTTATAACAAAGTGAATCAGTTATACATGTACATATATCCCCATATCTCTTCCCTCTTGCGTCTCCCTCCCTCCCACCCTCCCTATCCCACCCTTCTAGGTGGTCACAAAGCACCGAGCTGATCTCCCTGTGCTATGCGCCTGCTTCCCACTAGCTATCTGTTTTACATTTGGTGGTGTATATAAGGGACATGGGATTTTTGACATAACATGACAAGTTTAAAAACAATGCATGTTTGTTTAGATTTATGAAATGAGAATGACATGAAGCGGGTTGTAGTTTTTTAGTTCAGAGTCTTAGAAAACTCATTTAAAATGTTTTCTTGAACTCCTTGATCTACCTTACTTAACCACCCTTTGCTTCAAGTGAAGGGACACTGCTTGTGACCTGCTCAGTGTGGGGCAGCCCCAGGTTGCTGGAGAGGTTCCGTGCAGTTCCTTTTCTTTAACTTCCCCTTTCCTCTGGGTCAAGGGAGCTGCCTCTGGATTATCTCCAGCTCCCCTCTGACCAGTAAAACCAGAAAGCCAATTAGGGTCTACGCTTTATTTTCCCCCCTTTTTTTATATCCAGACCCACATTTCGGTACAGCAGTGGTATTTAATATTGTTCTTTGTAGTCACGGGCAGGAGGAATTCACATTAATACTCTTGAGTTATTTATGTCAGGAAACAAACTATGATACTAGTTTGCCCACTGTTAGAGATGTGATTTCATGTCCCAAATGACTATAATTTCCAGTGATCATTTTAAGTATAAGTTAACAGAAGAATAAAGAATTCATATGTGACTTCCATAATATCAAGTTATTTCATAATTATGTTAAAAATAATGATGGGACCTGAGGAACAGAGGAAGGGATACTAATACCAAACTCAACTCTCCAGCTAACGTATCCGTCACCCCTTGGCTGCTTCTGCCACATCCATTTTTAATTCTTACGAGTTTTTCTGCCTAAAAATATATAAAATGAGGTTTGGTGATACAGCAGAATTAAATGATGCTTTCAGGTTCCCTCTAAATTTATTTAATCTGTGCTTTCTCCATTTCTTTCTACATGAAAAGAAAAATAGTAATTCTACAGATTGTTTTCTGATAGATCTGAGCTTTAAAAGAATCTTCATTTCTGTTTTCTGTTGTAAATGATCCAAAAATAAGACTGCACTGTTAGCCCATTCTAAGTGAATTATATAGTGGGTAAAACACGGTTCCCGTTGAATTCCGCATGTGGTTCAATGAATAAAAATTCATTCATAGACTTAAATTGGGACCTCATTAATGACGGAAATTATCTATATGTTCAAAATTCTGGTTTTGACCTTTAGAAAAGTGTTGATGTTGGCAAAAGGCAGGCTTTTCTTTGGCTCGCTCAACCAGTTGTCATTTTTATCCTCCAGCCTAGTTCAGTATCGCACTGGCCTTTGTCCATGCTGTGAAACCTTGTGTGTGTCATCTTAACCTTTCACCAGTCTAGTTTTCCACACTCCTTCAGCTCATTTTTACTTTCAAAGGGGTTATAATTTCCACTTGGGACGCTGGTGCCTGAAGGAGCCTGCTTGCAAGTGCAAGCCCAGACTTGACTTTGGTTGTCTGTGAGGGAAGATGGTGGGGGAGAGTGTGGGCAGACCGGGCGGCCGCTCCAGCGAGCCAGGAGGCGCGAGTCTTGCTGCAGGAAGGTGGTCTAAGAGTGGGTGGCTGCTTATCTTCCTGAAGAGGCTCTGTGCTAAAGTTTTTTGTTACAAAAGAGAAAACTTTCCAGCCTGCAAACAGAATAGATAAATCCTTGGATTATTAAAATGCCTTATAAAGTATTGGAAACTGCATTTGTATTGTGATAGTGATTTAAAAGAGGCGTCACTTTCAGCGCACCCCTTCCATCCAGCGCGGCGCTGCTCCGTTTCCACCAGTGTGCGGAAGCGCTCGTTCCTAATCGCTGTCTTCACGCAGCCGGCACACAGCTGGCTGCCCTTTCTTCAAGGACACTCTCCCTCGTGCTTTGCCTCCTCCCATGTTCATTTTCCTTCTTGGTTCTCTGTTGACTCTCCTACTTTGTGCTTAGCGTCAACAGGTGTTCCTCAGACTTCTGTCTTGGCCCTCTTCTCGTCCTGTGTCCCCTTCCTGGGTAATCTGGGGTCTCCATGCCACCTCCCCCACGACTGCTAGGCGGTCTGGTAAGTCTGTCCTGTGGCCTTTCCTGGCCCAGCCTCAGCACCGCCTGCACCTAAGCGTCCTGCAGACCCAGCGGACTCAGCGTGCCCCAGCACCTGCCTGCCCTGGCCCATGAACGGCACCGTCTTCAATTGGGCTTTCTTGTACGTTTTTTCAATCCGTCCAGTCCCTAGATGCTAGTGATTCTACCTTAGAACTGTCTCTCAAGTCAGTCTCTCCATTGATCCCATCAACCACTAGTTCAGGCCCCTGTTCCCTTGGGCCTGGATTACTGTGTCAGTCTCCATCTGGTCTCCCTGCCTCTGCCCTTTCCTCATTTTCAGACTGTCGGGGTCATCACCCTAAGAGGCAAATCTGGTATCACTTGTCTGCTTTAAAAAATTTCCATTGACTGCCTCTTGTGTCAGAGTAAATATCCATCACCGTTAAAGTCCCTGGTGAGCATTCTTGGTCAGGGTCCCAGCCTACCTGACTGGTTATCTCTCACAACCCGACCCCTTGCTGTGCCACCTTGCACCCGTCACAGCACTACATACCTCCTTCCTGTATCACCTGTGTCTTTCATGACATATACTTGACCACTAGGCCTAGTATACTTTTCTTTGTTTGTAGTTATACTTCTGGTATCCTATTGTAATTATATAAAGTATAGGTAAATCCTAACTCTGCAAAGTGCTACAAGGAAGTGTAGGGCTGACCTAGCAACCTGAGCCATGCCTGGTGACTCAGGATGTGTTTATGAAGTAAGTAAATGGTGTCAGTGGTAAATTTTAAAATTCCACGTGACACCAGAGTGCAGAAATGGTCCCAGCTCTGCTGGAAGTGAAGGCCCATGCAGGTCACTTGATCTGTGCCTGTTTCTTTACTGAGAAAATTTGACTTTGTCAACCCTTAGGTGATTTCTACTTTGGGATTCTGTGTTGCTCTTTTACCTGGCCCTGTCCAGTGTTCCCGTGTAAAGTCATTCTCAGAGTGCTTCCCCCTCAGGGTCCCTGAGTGTTTCACTTGTGATTGCACTCTCTGGTCTCTCCCTGCACGCCCTTTGAGAGATGATAACTTTTATGATATCATCTCATTTTAATCCTTAAATTAATCTCTCTTCTTTTCCCTCTCCTCCCTGTTAGTGTTTGTTACAGTGTCCTTGGAAGGAGATAACACACAAGACCAGAATACCTGCTTTTCTTTAGTAGTTGTGCATTCACTGTACTCCTTACTGGGACGTGCACTGCTCTGCCTAATTGTAGATTTTGCCTATTTTGACCTAATTTAAATGGACTTAACTGATGAATTAGAAGTTCTTCACTAGAATACCCTTTATTAATAGTTCTTAGAGAGTGAGAGGGGGTTGAGGGTTGATAGTGGAGGAAGTATCAAGAATAACACGGCAGGACTCCCCTGGTGGTGCAGTGGTTAAGAATCCGCCTGCCAAGGCAGGGGTCACGGGTTCAAGCCCTGGTCCAGGAAGATCCCACATGCCACGAAGCAACTAAGCCCATGCGCCACAACTACTGAGCCTGCGCTCTAGAGCCCGTGCGCCACAACTACTGAGCCCGCGTGCCAAAGCTGCTGAAGCCTGTGCGCCTAGAGCCCGTGCTCCACACCAAGAGAAGCCACCACAATGAGAAGCCCGCGCATCGCAATGAAGAGTAGCCCCTGTTCACCTCAACTAGAGAAAGCCAGCGCGCAGCAACTAAGACTCAACGCAGCCAAAATATAAATAAATAAATAGATAGATAGATAGACCCAACACAGCCAAAATATAAATAGATAGATAGATAGATAGATAGATAGATAGATAGATAGATAGGTAAATAAATAAGAATAACATGGCAGTAGGGACACCCTGGATTCTATCGGCACGTCAGTAAGTGTATCTTCAGTTCTTTTTGCTACAAGATTTACACTGTGTTGGCCTGGCGGTGGGTATGCTCTTCTCTACAGATGCACATGCAATTCTGCCCTCCTTCAGGATTGCTTAGAGGAGGGTGGGTATGAGTTCTAAATTCTAGAGGACTCTACTAACAATCCGCAATTAGTAATTTGTTATTTTGTAATTGGGTTCCTAAAATTTTTCTCATCACATTTATTTACTTTTCAGCTGATGTTAAATTTATAAAAATAGAGATATTTAACAGCCATATGACCATTTTAAGGTACTTTTGGGTTTTTTTGGCTGCGTTGGGTCCTCGTCGCTGCGTGTGGGCTTTCTTTAGTTGCGGCGAGCGGGGGCCACTCTTCATTGTGGTGCACATGCTTCTCATTGCGGTGGCTTCTTTTGTTGCAGAGCACGGGCTCTAGGCGCGGAGGCGTCAGTAGTTGCGGCACGTGGGCTCAGTAGTTGCAGTATGCAGGTTCTAGGGAACGTGGGCTTCAGTAGCTGTGGTTCTCAAGCTCTAGAGCGCAGGTTCAGTAGTTGTGGCACACGGGCTTAGTTGCTCCGTGGCATGTGGGATCTTCCCGGACCAGGGATTGAACTCGTGTCCCCTGCATTGGCAGGCAGATTCTTAACCACTGCGCCACCAGGGAAGTCCCATATGACCTTTTAAAAGTTGTTTTCAGTGTGATTTTTGGACACCATTTTAATCCTTTTTTCTGAGCCAAAAATATTACCTGCAGTACTATGAAATAAGTACTGGAAGTCTTTTTTTAAATATGGAAGTTTTTTAATAAAGAAGACCTTTCTCAGTCTGTACTCAGCGTGGAAGGGGTCAGTTTGCACACTAGGTGGTCCCATACACACCACACCTTGGAAAAAAAATTTTTTTTTCTTTCTCTGAATAGCATGGGGAACTTTATTTATTTATTTGCATCTTTATTGGGGTGTAATTGCTTTACAATGGTGTGTTAGTTTCTGCTGTATAGCAAAGTGAATCAGCTATACATATACATATATCCCCACATCCCCTCCCTCTTGCGTCTCCCTCCCACCTTCCCTATCCCACCCCTCTAGGTGGTCACAAAGCACCGAGCTGATCTCCCTGTGCTATGCGGCTGCTTCCCACTAGTTAGCTATTTTACATTTACACCTTGGGAAATTTAACGTGTTATAAGCCCCTGTCTCAGCTTGGGCAGCCATAACAAAGTACCACAGACTGGGCGGCTTAAACAGCAGACATTATTGGTTACAGGTCTAGAGGCTGGATTTCTGAGATCAGGGTACCTGTATGATCTAGTTCTGGTGAGGGCTCTCTTTCTGGCTTGTCGGCAGCTGCCATCTGGCTGTGCGCTCATGCATAGAGAGAGAGAGAAGTCCAGCTCTTTGGTTTCTCTTCTCATAGGGACACTAATTCTGTGGAATCAGTGCCCCTATCCTTATGACCTCATGTAACTTTAGTTTCTTCCTTAGAGGCCCCATCTCTAACTATAGGTACGCTGGGGGGTTGGGGGGGGGGGGCTTCAGCCTACGAATTTTGAGGGCCGAAAACATTCAGTCTATAACATTCTGCCCTTGGCCTTCCATAATTCATGTCCTCTCACATTCAAAATACATTCATTCTACCCCAACAGCCCCCAAAGTCTTACTCATTCCAGCATCAACTGTACGGTCCAAAGTTTCATCTAAATATCATCTAAATCAGATATGGGTGAGACTCGAGGTCTGATTCATCCTGAGGCAAAATTCCTCAACAACTGTGAGCCTGTGAAAGCCGACAAGTTATGTGCTTCCAAATACAATGCTGGGTCAGGTACAGGGTAGACAATCCCGTTCCAAAAAGAAGAAACAGGAAGGAAGAAAGGGGTGATATGTCCCAAGCAAGTCCAAAAACTACCAAGGGAAGCTCTAGTAGATTTTAAGGCTCAAAGGCAATGCTCTTTGGTTCCGTGCTCTGGCCTCCAGGTCCACTGGAGGGCAGTGTCGCCCCAGCTCTCTTGGGCCTCACCCAAGGCTCTCTGCAGAGGCACCACCCCGAGGTAGGGAGGGGCGGCCTCGCCCGCCCAAACCCTAGAGGCAGCCCTACCCTTTGAAACCCAGGAGAACATATCAGCCCTGCCCCGGGCCTGTGGCGAGAGTGCCAGCCCTTATGATCTCTGGATTGCCTTTAGGGTCATCCTTCCCTTGTCTGAAGGACTATGCACATTAGCAGAATGGTTGGTTCTTTTGCCCTGTGGGAAGTCTTAACAGCCTTCCTTCACTTCCTCTGGTCTGTGTCTCCTTCAGTTCAAACTGGCAGTGCTTCTGCTCCTATAATCACATAATCTCTTTATTGAGTGGTAGTTTAGCTACACCTTTGGCATCCTCTTCCAAACATGCTTTTTCATTTTTTTGCAATATGGACAGGCTGAGAATTTTACAAATCTTCCGTTTTGCAGAACAATTCCTTCTTCAGTCCATCTGTTTTCTCTTGCATTTTATTGTAAGAAGTCAGGAGGACTCAGGCGGTACCTTTAACATTTGCTTAGAAATCTCTTATAACTATCTAATCTCACGACTCACATGTTTCATCATCCATACAACACTAAAAAAAATTCAGCCAAGCTCTTTGCCATTTTATAATAAAAATTGCTGTCTTAGTTTGGGCTGCTGTAGTAAAAATACCATAGACTGGGTGACTTAAACAGCAGACATTTATTTCTAATAGTTCTGGAGGCTGGGAAGTCCAAATCCAAGGTACCAGTTGATTTGGTTCCTGGTGAGAGCCTCTTCCTAATTTGTAGACGGCTGCCTTCTGCTGTGTCCTCACATGCTAACAGAGAGATCCTCTCTCTTGTGTCTCTTCTTATAAGGGCACTAACCCCATTCATGAGGGCACCACCTTCTTGGCCTAATTATCTCCAAACGGCCCCACCTCCAAACACAGTCAAATTAGGGATTAGGGTCTCAATATATAGATTTGGGGGAGGACATAAACATTCAGTCCATAGCAATCACCTTTCCTCCAGTATCCAATAACTTGTTCCTCATTTCCGTTTGATACCTCACCAGAATCACCTTTAACATCCATATTTCTAGCAAGCACCCCCAAACGCCTCCAGCCTCTGCCCATTACCCAGTTACAAAGCTGCTTCCACATTTTCAGGTATTTAATATGGCAGCATCCCACTTCATGGTTACCAAAATCTGTCTTATTCGGCTTGGGCTGCCATAACAGATGACCATAGATGTGGGGCTTAAACAACAGACATTTACTTTCTCACAGTTCTATAGGCTGGAAGTTCAAGATTGAGGTGCCGCCGTGGTCAGTTTCTAGTGAGAACCCTCTTCCTGGCCTTTAGGCAGCAGCCATCTGGATGTGTGCTCACATGGCCTTTCCTCTGTGCTCAGCAGAGAGATATAGGGATCTCTTGGTGTCTCTTCTTCTAAGGATACTCGCTAATCCTGTCAGGTCAGGGCCCCACCCTGGTGACCTCATTCAGCCTTAATTACTTTCTTGGAGGCTCCATCTCCAAATACAGCCACACTGTGGGGTTAGGGGTTCAACGTATGGATTTAGGGGGGACACAAACATTCGGTCCAGAGTACTCCCTCTTCTCTGGTTTTGTATGAACTTTGCTTAGGGATCTATTGCCTTCCTGGAGCCTTTGTATGCTTTTTCCTTACTTGGATTTCTTAAAAAATGGGACCTTCTATTGCCCATTCACCCTCTACGGAACAATACAGGCTACCCCTGCAGAACAAGTCATGGTGGCAGGCCTGGTGATAGCACTGTGACACGGTGATCCCAGGTGGCTGGCGTGCTCTGCTAAGTGCTGCTTGTTCTCATTGCTGGGGACTGTGATGAACGTTACAGCCTCCTGGTTAGTGTTGTCTCGTCTTTTTTTTTTTTTTTTTTTTTTTTTTTGAGTTGGGTTTCGGATTTCTGTTTCATGCTTAGAATTATTGTGGCTTTTGGCAGAGAATATTTTAAAGTGGGTGAAAAGGCCAAAAAAAAAAAAAAATGTAGAATCAAGAAGTGAAAGCACAATTGTTTACAGTTCAGTAAGCAGTTGTGGTTAAGAAATGTGTCTGTTCATCATTGCCAGATGACTTAAAATTTTATGGGGGAGCATAAATTTTAAACAAAGAGTGCTTTTACAGGGTAAAGATGTAAATTTCTTCAGAATTTAGTTTTTAGGTATTATAATCTAGACCTCCTGCTTAGAGCTTTATGAATTTTATTGTGAAATTATCTGTGAAATGAATCTCATGGCAGCTTACAACATTTACTCAGAAACTAAAATTTTGATGTACCAAGCATTAATAATAATATAATAATGCAGTTAATTAGAGAGTCACTAATTGAATACTCACAGGCACATAATATTGCTGGGTGTTTGGGATCATTGGTAAAATTAAGCATAGTTGTAACCTTTCAAAAGAAAAGATAGTATAATTGTGTACAAATAAGTACAATTCAACTTTCAGTGCATAGTAATGAGAAAAAAACCAGTGGTACAATACAGTGAATAGAAAAAACATCATTTGGATTTGATTTTGGACTGTATTGTTTATTTTTCTTTTTGGAGCATCACTTGAATTACAGTTTATTTTGCATCCTTTGGGTAAATATCAAGACCAATTGAGGTGAGGGAGGTAGGTCAAAACCATCTTGGTTGGCAGTGAAATCAAGAACAGAAAAATAGTCCCCAAAATTCTTTACATCAGTTTGTATTATTCGAGTTCATTCAGCTCATATATATTTTGTTGGTATTTATCCAAGGACAGCACAGAGTTCATGATTTAATAGACCAAATTATTCATTTTATGTGTTAAAATCTTGGTGCAGTCGTACAGTGATGACATAAAGGAGAGTGATAAACCCTGCTGAATGGAAAAGGGGAATTGTGGTTAGAGAATTCACCTGGGAGACGGTGATGAAATGCTTTCTTAAAGTATGGGTATAGAAACAATTTAAAGATACTTGAGTAGAGCTGTGGAATTTGAGGGTAGAGCAGTGAGAAGTAACTGGTAACAAAGGTGTTTCTAAACAGTGGACAGTTGTCTGGATTACTCAGCGGTTGGCGCCTGAAGGATTCAAGAACAGAGGTGGCTGTCGTTAAATTTACATGTACACAGGGCCACTCTGGAGGGCCTTGGGTTAGGGCAGAGTAGTCAGGTACCAGACTGCGGAGGTCAGTTAGGGCCAGGCTGTTGTAATAACCAAGAGGTATCTCAGCCTTAATAAATCCAACACTGATATCATGACACCACTGTTATCCCCTGTCCCTCGCCCCTAACACAGACACACAGACACACACACACACAGACACACACACACACAGACACACAGACACACACACACCTGCTCCTCTGTCTGCACAGGAAGCAGGTGAACTTTAAACTCCCCTGATCTCCATCCCTGACCCTTGCTATGCTGTCTTGCCCTCCTACCCCAATCTGCGTGTGTGTGTGTGTGTGTGTGTGTGTGTGTGTGTGTGTGTACATGATGGGTGAGGACTGAGGAAAAAAGTAATGGTGGGCACCTGTTGATGATTTGGCCTGAAGAAGAGAAAAAGTACCAGTTTCAGAGAATAGTAGGGCATATATTTTAAAGCAAGACACTTTATGGATTAGCCTGTTAGAATATCTATGAAGATAAAAGAGAGGAATAATACAGGGAAGATCCCAAATTACTCTGTGGTCATCGTTTGCATAATCAAGTGGAACAACTTAAAGTTAGTGCAACAATTATATTATGAAAAGTATTTCATGATAAAAAATTACAGATGTTTCTGTCTCTATAGGAGGATGATTTCAGTATTTCTCCCCCCGTACTAACTTGCTTCACCTGGTACTTTCTTTTATAGTTTTTGTTGATTTCTTGTATAGTGTTTTTTGTATAAGTATTCGTGAATGCTTTCCTCACAATATATATTAATTCATCAACATAACCCACTGAGGAGGATTGGAATTAACATGCGTATAAATGGACCCTAGCCACCTGTATATTTCAAATAAGTCATTTAAGCCAGGAATCAAAAGTATATTTTGTTCTTATATTACTTGCTCGATTCTTTTGTGGCCTCTTGCTCATTTAAAATCAAAGACTTATTTTTTAGAGTAGTTTGCTGATAAAATAAATCACCCACTCATTCATGCGTTCATTCATCAAATGTTAGCCTTTAAGTTCACTATTTGCCATTTTGACTACAGAGTGTTTCATCTGCTCGGCATATGTATGGATAGAAATTACTAGATCCTGTGGTGTATTTCCTCTGTGAATCGTCTGTTCCTGTGTCTTAACCACTTTGGTGCTGTGTTGATATCTGTGCTTTCCATTTGGTCTTCGGGGCACTTCTTCCTCAGCGTTTGGTTTCTGTCAAATTATACTCTTCCTTTTCAGTGTTGAAATCCTGACTGTGCCCAACCAGCGATAAGCCTCACTTGAGTCCATTTCTCAACCTGGTGTGCTTTTGCTTTTCTTTTCTTTTTTTTTTTTTTAACATTTAAACAAGTCCGATGTTTTAGCATATAATAAAATAGAGAAAAAAAGCATCCTCAGTTTCCTGTCTTTAACTGCCATTTACCCTCGAGACACTGCAAGTATAGGACTTGTGAGAATACTCAGTTGTGAGCATAAAATCTGCCAGTAATCCTCTCTAACCTTAAGAAAGTCATATGAGCAACTAACTTGTTCAGTTTTCTTATTTGTCAAAAAGGGAGATTAATATCTTCCTTACCTATTTCATAGGGTTATTGTGGATCAAGTACCATAATAGATTTGAAAATGCCTTGAAAAGTTGATATTGTGACAGTGACTGATGACAGTGGCAGCCATTATTTTGTATGGGTGACAGACCAGGCCCTGCACTGTAGGCTTTCTGTGCTCTCTCTCTCTCAGTGTTTGCAGTGTTCTTGACTATAGCTGATACTATCTCCGTTTAAAAAGGAGGATACTTGTAAGTGTAGATAAGGTATTTGAGGATTTCAGAGGGAAGGAATAGTTGCCTCTGGCTGAGATTCAGGAGACACTTCCTTGACAACATGAAACTTTGACTGAGTCTCACAGCATTCATGGAAAATGTTGCCCCACTGTCACAGAATGGCCTTTTATGTTTCAAACATCTAACTGCAAAACAGTCGTCTTCGTTTGTAAAACCAGTATCTCTTGTGCTCAGATTGAAAGCTTGCACCGAATGCATAACTTGTCTTGGGTTGTCCCAGGCTCTTTCTCCCTCAGAGGAAGAGGAGGAGATGACGCTGCTTACTTTCTGCAGGGAAGGCAGACCGCTGGCTTCTCCTCAGGCCTGCGTGGGAGCGCGTCCTGTGGGAGGGACTTCACGGTGCTTGGTGGAGAAGCGCTGTTCGCAGCCCTGTGTGCATCCAAGGTAGCACTCCCAGACCTGTTTGGTCACCAAGCATGCTGTGTTGATGGTCAAATCAGGGTTCATAGTTATTAGATATTGTCAGGCGTTCTCATAAAAATCTTCAAAGAAACTGCAGTCAGTAGCAGTGTGACTCATCATAGATATATAGGTATTTCTGCTGCAAGACTATTTATGTGTCTCTGTAGTGTCTTGCCTTTTGTAAGATCTGTCAGCGTCTGTGTGGACTGTAGGGTTGGGGGCAGACCACTGAAAACCTACATCGCTTTGTCATCAGCCGCACATGACAGTGATTGGTTACCCGAAGGGAGAACGGTGCTGCCCGGGCACCACTGGCCGCTTGAACTCCAGCAGGACGGTGGGTGCTGGAGAGCACGGGCCATGGGGCTCTGGACAGCGGCTGCTGCCGGTGGCAGGGGATAGTGTTGGGGGTAACCCCTGAGTACAGGTAAAAGTTTTAAAAATTCCTAAAATATGTCCAGAAATTTGCCTGTGGCTAGTGCACTCCCTAACACTAGGGCTTTTCCCTTTGCTGCCAGTGAACTTAACTCCGGCCACTGCGTTGCTGCCCTGCCCAGGAAAAACGGTGTGTTCACTGCAGTGACCCCCACATATCCTGACTTCTTTTCCTGTTCACCAGCTGAGGGTGAGCTACTTTTTATTAAAAAGTCACCTGTCGTGGCAGAGCAGACTCAGTCTTCGCTTCCTAGGCAGTGCCGTTCTTTAAAGTGTGTTTTTACTCCCTGTAGTGACCAGCGCAGCTTAGCCAGCACAGCTTAGGATGTGCTTGGTCACATCCTTCCCCCTTCTGTTTCCTTCTTACCTTAAGAAACAGTCTCACGATAGACACATACTTAGAAATCATAGTTCCAGATAGTGCTCTGGGGAGATGCCATGACCTTGCTTCATACATGAACACTTGCTGGTGGCACTCAGAGAGAGGAGGGCATGGAAAACTTGGGGTCCAGGGGAAAATGAGTAGAGAAAAGTGAAAGGGAGAAAGAAATGGAAACGAAATTAAACTATATAACTAAGGCGCTGGTACTGTTTAAATGTTAATTTTTATACTCACTGTTAACCAGTTAGCTAAAGTGGTAATGAAAGTCATGTTGGTGTCTGTTATTAGCAAGGCACTGTGCCTGACACTTAGGTTTTACCTCATTTAATTCATTTATTTTTTTAACTAAAAAGCAGAGAGTAATTTAAAAAAAGTGTATTTACTACCTAGAATTAATAACACATATTAATCTTTTGTCATTTTTGCTTCACGTATTTTTATAACAAACAATACGGCGGATAAGTCTGAAATCCCCTGGGTTCCCTTGCTGTGTCACGCTCCTCTTTCTCGCGTGATTCAACAGTTACAGCGAGTTTTCTGTGTGTCCTGCTAGTCCGTATTTATGTACTTGTATGACGTATGTATCTGTAACAATATTTTATTGGTCTTTGTGTTTAAGAAAAATAACATTATGGGTGTTAGGCTGTACATATCTGTTTACCCCGCTTGTATTTGAGGTCTCTCCAAGCTGATAGATACAGATCGGGTCCATTCACATAAGCTTCTGTAGAGTGTCTCTTCCATGAACCCACCACAGTTTACCCATTGGCTATGGACTGATGCTGGGTTTCCTCCTCTTACAAACAACACTGAAATGTGCAGCCTTGTCTAGATCTCCTGATGCATGTGACAGAGTTCCTGGGTACATAGCTGGGATTTCCAGGTTATAGGCTATGCACACTCTCAACTTTATTTATCTTATTTAATTCTTAAAAATGTTAATCGAGGCAGGTGGCTTGATCCCCAGTTTACACATGAGAAAAATGAGGTGTTGAAGTGCTGTGTAACTTGGCCAACTTAATTAATAAGAGAGCCAGTGATTGAATCCAGATCGAATTCCACCCATTTAAACCTAGAGCCCTAACTCCCATCAGTCCACAGAAATCCTCAACTTGGAACGTCCACGATCGTGAGAATACTTGCAGCCGGCCAGTCATGCTGCGTCGTCTCAAAGTAGACAATCAAAGCAGGGCATGAGGTGGAGAGGACCCGGTCATACTCCTTTTGTTGTGATGTTTGAAAGGGTTCAGGTTTTGGAGTGAAAACATGCCTTGTGAAGTGATGGATCTGAGTTTTCCATATGTGCAAGACTGTTTCTTTATGATAGAAAACTGTTTCTTGTGTTGCTTAAAATGTATATATTAAGTGCAGCATGCAGGTTATATTGATTAAAAAAAAAAAGATGTTACCGTGAGCATGTTAGAGTCTGTATTTTACTTTGCAAAGTATCAATATATAGACCATTTTCTCCAGGTGAAGAAAGCTATCTGAAAGTGATTCTCTTTTTCATGATAATTTTATTCACACTTGGACCATATGTCTTTTAGACTTCATTTTTGCTTTTGTCCTTTTCTTCACCTTCTAGGTATAAAATCTGGTATATTAACTGTGAAAATTCTAGAGCTTCATGAGGAATGCACCATCCAAGTTGCAATGTGTGAGCAGTTATCGGGGCTGCAGGCTGACAGCTCTTCTCAGGGTGGGGCCCCTGGGACTGGCCTGAAGGTTCTCTTCGCCAAGGAGACTGCACGCTGCCTCAGGGGACTTCCACAAGACATCATCCGTATCTACCCTCCCTGGTGAGTGCAGAGAACCGATCCCCACAGTCACCGACTGTGAGTTTGTCTCAGAAGACATTTTTATCAGGAACATTTTTGTCACTTTATTATACAGTAATGCCAGGGGATGGAGCCAGGATTCGACATAGATTTTAGGTAACAGAAGCTCTGAACTGTCTCTGATGGCTCGTTTGTACTTCTGGTAGCAAAATTTTTGATAATTTGGCGGGGGTGGGGAGGTGGTGAGGGAGAAACAAGCACATCAGGATTCCTGCTGAAGTGGTGTGTTGTTATGAAATCTGGCTGTTTTTGTTTTTATCTTTCTTAGAAATATAATTTTAGTAAGAGTGATTATGTGACAGTAGAATAATACACATTAATTTAATACTTCTTTGCTAATTACTTTAGGGGGATAAAAATCATGAATTAAGACATAATAGGGTTTGATCTTCAGGGGCATAAGTGGTCATTAGTGGATCAGAAATTATTTTTGAGGATACCATGTTTGTTTTCTTCTGTATAGGGTATTAATTTTTACCACCAAAAGAAGAGGGAAGGTTTGAGCAGACTTGTTTTAAGGGCTGTTAATTTTATTGACAGTTTTTAAGTTTCATTCATCTGTTAAATTCTTAGGTTTGAATTCAACTTAAAGATCTTTAAGTTAAACTTCTTCCCCAGAGGAGGGATCTTTTCATTGTGTCCATAGTGAGTGATCATCAGTCTCTAATTAAATTCTTCCACAAACAGGCTGAGGATATCAGAGGGTAACTTGCATTACTTTATTTTATTTAAATTTCAAATACATTTTTAAATTGAACAATGTAATATACATATAGAATCATACACAGATTATAAGTATACATTTCATCAAGTAATCACAAAGTGAATACATTTCTGTCCAGTCCAAGAAGTAGAATGCAGTCCATACCTGAGACTGCAACACTCTCTTGTTTCCTCCCTCTCCCTCCTGCTCCAGGTGACCATGATCCTGACTTCTGATGCAGTAGACGCCTTTGAATGTGGGTTTTGTGCTTCTCAGTATATTGTTACCATAATAACTTGTAAAGCTTATAGCCGTTTCCACTGCTGACAGTTTCTCAGCAGTCACATCAATACCACCGTCAACATTTTTATGACTGCACATTATAATTTCTTTACTCTTTCCATATTCTCAGCATATAATATATATCCATTCTTTTGCTAACATAAATAACTCTTTAATAGATATTCATATATACGTATTTACATATTTCAGATTATTTCTCAGAGTAGATTTTAGGAACTGTTTTAGTGGATTAAAGGATATACCTTTTTTTTTTTTTTTTTTTTTTTTTTTTTGCTTTTAATTAATTTTTTTGGAGTATAGTTGCTTTACAATGTTGTGTTAGTTTCTACTGCACAGCAAAATGAATCAGCTCTACATATACATATATCCCCTCTTTTTTGGATTTCCTTCCCATTTAGGTCACCACAGTGCAGTAAGTAGAGTTCCCTGTGCTATATAGTATATTCTCATTAGTTGTCTATTTTATACATAGCATCAGTAGTGTATATGGGTCGATCCCAAAAGGGTATACATTTTGTTGTTGCTGTTACTGCTGTGATTTCTTGGTACAGTTAAGTAAACTATAAACCTCATAGTAGAGTACCTGCTGCTAGTCAAACTGAACACTTTCTCTTATATTTATTTACTGATGACAGCTTCTCTTTTGCAAATTGTTTTTCTTAACTTTTACTCATATATTCATTGGGGTCCAAGGGATATTCTTATCAATTCATATGTCTGTTTTGTATAGTAAAACTTTTCTATTTATACAGTTACGTTACTTATGATAACAATTTTGTTTTTTCCTTCCTAATACTTATGCTTCTTTACCTGTTTCATGTCTTGTTGCATTGGCTATAACTTCCAAATCAAAACTTTTTCACTGCTGTATTCCCAGTGACTAAGAATAATGCTTGGCCTATGGTAGACATTCAATAACTATATGATTAATGTTGAGTATTAGATAATCATCGAGATCTTGTCAGTCTTGTTATGTTCCGTTTGAATGAGAGGATGTATCAGTGTATTTCATTGATTTGTACATTCGCTAAGAAGCATTTTTTGATGTTTACTTACTGTATAATAAACCTTGTGCTAAATAATGGGTAAACGGTATTCAAAATGAATGACAAATCATCTCTGCCCTTAAAGGGACTCACTTTATGGTGGAAGAGAAAGGTAAAATAAACATGTGATAAAGACTCTAGGAAGTATAATAATAGAGGTCTGTACAAAGGATGTGAGAGCAGTGAAGAGGTAAGCGTGACTGATAGTTCGGTAGGGGAGAGTGTGTGTGTGTGTGTGTGTGTGTACTGGGGAGAGAGCAGATTGAGGTAGCTTCCTGGAGTTGCTGATTCTCTATCTAAGTTATGAAGGCTAAGTTGGAAAGAACCAAAGAAGGGGCTGTGAGGGCATTTGCAGTAGAGGAGACTGAATTAGCAAAGAACAAGAGGCCAGAGTGGCATGGTGTATGCAGGAATATACATAGTGCATATGGATGAAGGGGAATTCTGCAGCAGGAGTGGCAGCAAGTGAGGATGGAGAACGTGTGTACAGTGTTAAAGAGCTGGTGTGTTAAATCCTCCCTGCTGTCTAGGAAAGGAAGGATGTGATCTTACTCACAGTTTGAAATTTGTGCAGGATAACTTAGAAGGAGGCCACAGTAAAGGCATCCAGGAGACTTTGGGAGTAGCTCAAGTCTGAGGGAAGATGACTTGGACTAGGATGGTAAACAGTAGATTCAGTATGTATCTCAGAGTTGGCAGCAACAGGATGTGCTGATGGGTTTGATGTGGTTTGTGAAGGAAAGACAAGAAGCGAGATTCCTCTGAGTTTCTGGCTTGAGGAAACAAGTGAGTTAGGGCACCATGTAGTAAAATGGGGAGACTTGGGGCAGATTTTGATGGCACAGTCAGCAGTACCTTCTCGACACCAGCAATACCTAAATCCCTGAGTAAACACAAGAGAGACTATGATGCCCGAAGAGAAACTGTCAGCTGGTCTGGTTTTCAGTGTAACCCACATGTGGTAACTGCCGAGGTAGAGCCCTCAGGCTTGTTCACAGCTGCTTTTGTTCCTGCTCCATCTTTGCCACCTGGGATTCTGTGAAATGAAGAAATTGCTAGGAGTAAAGCAATGCTAAAGGTGGAAGGTTTGCTTATAGGGTGGGATTATCTTCCTGTTATGACAGCCAGTCTTTTCCCACCAAAATTACAGAGTGTCTGCAGAGGAAATAAATAGAAAAGAAAGCTAATGCAGTGTGAAAATGAAAAAATGAGCACAGAACGAACAGAAGGTCAATCAGGAAACAGAAGACTTGAATGACGCAATAAACCAATTAGACCCAACAAGTAGGTAGAGAGCACTCTTATCTCAAAACAGCAAAATATATATTCTTCTTAACTGTGCATAGAATGTTCTCCAACTAAACCCAGATGTTAGGCTACAAAAGTTGTTACAGACTGAATTGTGTTCCATTTAAATTCATACATTGAAGTTCTAATCCCCACTATACCTCACAATGTGACTATACAGCAAGTCCCCTACATATGACGCGTTCGTAAGTCCAGTTTGCTCGTAAGTCCAACAAAGTTAGCCTAGGTTTCCAAGTAACACAATCTGCTATATAGTACTGTACTGTAATAGGTTTATAATAGTTTTCACACAAATCACACATTAAAAAACAAACGCAAAAAAAAACCCACCCTTTTTAATCTTACAGTACAGTACCTTGAAAAGTACAGTAGTACAGTACAACAGCTGGCATCCAGGGGCTGGCATCCAGTGAACAGGCAGGAAGAGTTACTGACTGGGGGAGGGAGAGGAGGTGGGAGAAGGTAGAGCTGAAGGATCGTCAGCAATAGGAGATGGAGGGCAAGCTGCAATTTCACTCAACGCCTGACACTGATGGCACAGGTTCTGGTTCCTTGCTGGATTCAATTCTGTCTACCCCCTTGAAAAAACGGTCCAGTGATGTCTGGGGAGTAGCTCTTTTTTTCTCGTCATAGATGACATGGTAGCACTGGATTGCATTCTGAATGGCTGCTGTGACCTTCGTGTACTGTTCTACGTTCAGGTCCTGTTCCTCAAAAACTAACCGTGCCTCCTCAAATAAAGAAAATCCCCTTGCCATTTCCTGCGTTGCAGATCTCTTCTTAGCACTACCAGCTGCATCACCGCTGCTTTTACGCTTGCTTCCAGACATCCTGGGCTTGAAATAAAGATACTGTACCCTATATAGTACTGTACAGTAAGGTACGCAAAACCACGACCACTTGTAGAGGATGCACCCGTATGACAGCGTACACCAGACACGTGAACTAACTTACGTGACTGGACATGCAAATGCACGTTCGCATCTTTGAAAGTTCGCAAACTTGAAGGTTCATATGTAGGGCGTTTACTGTACTAATTCCTTGCCCCTTTAGCTCTGTGATGTAGGCTAATTGTATGTCCAGCCTTCAGGCAGCAACTGGAAAAGTCAGGATATTAGATATGCGGGGGCAAGCTCTTTGATTGCCATGATTCTCCTTTTCCACAGGTGTGACAGAGCGTTAATAGCTATCTCACTGGCTTGTTCAAGGAGGTTATGAAAATGTCATGTGTAAGCACCCAGAAGGCTGCCAGTAAGTAGTAGCAGCTCAAGAAATGGTATGTGAGGTTGAACTGTAATGATTAAGTTGGAAACACCAGTCAGTGGCATCTGAGTTCCCCACTCGTTGCCTTCTGTTTCTCCTCTCTGTTAGGCACCTCACCCCTCACTTATCTTAACTGCCCATCCCTGGACAATCGCCTCTACCCCAGTACTTCTGATTCTCCGCGTACCTAAGTCAGCAGTTCACATTTATTTGTTTATGTATTCGGTCTTGTCCAAAATAGATTTTAAGTGGCCTTAAAAGTATAAGGTTTCAATGAATGTGGAAATCTACGTGCAAGAGAATCAAGTCAGCAGTGGTAAAGGAGACTCGTTCACACTGAGGCTCAAGGCTCTGCATGCAAACAGATCCAGTACACGTGGAAAGTACTGCCACGTCTGGTAGTGGTCCCTTAGCAAAGTGTTCTTAAAAGGAAAGGGACACAGCTGTAATATAGAAATCAAACTAGAAAGTATAGCAAATATAATAACCAGTTTAGTGGGGATTCTTTCTCTTAACATCTGTTTGTGCAAGCTGCCAGCATAAGAGCTCAGTGCTATTCAGTGGGATTGTGGATTGTATAGTGTTTATCGGCTCTCTTATCTTGGGAATGTTTTGAGCATCTGTGAGCATAGTACCTAAATGAGTGAAATGGAGATAAAGATACCTCAAGGGGTATGTTAAACTTAATGAAACAGTGTGTCTGTTACTAGTGTCAGTAGGGTAGTCGCTCAGTGAATTTTAGCTATTTATTCACACTAATTGCTAGAGCTTTCTACAACACAGATAATTTTTTAAAAATCTGTTAGTGGTATACTTAATGCAGGAGTACTTTTTAGGATATCTAGAGGAAAGCATAAAAGAGGAATAATTTTAAGCTAGTCCTTGTTAACATTATTTCTTTTTGGCTGTCTCTTGATAAGTATTAGGTCGCAATGAGTTTAAAGTTATGCTGCTGACATATTTTCATTCTTTTGTTTCACTCGGCAGATATTTTTAGAGTGGCCAGTGCTGGGGATACAATCATGTCAGTACCGTAACGGAGTTGCCAGTGCAGTAGCGGTGACAGTCCTGTGAGCAGCCAGCCACAGCGTGGTGGGTGGGAGAATGCAGAGTCACAATCAGGAGCACAGGAAGGCAGAGGGAGCCCTGAGACTGGCAGCCTCAGGACGGTGGAGCTGCGCAGAGGTCTGAAGAGTGAGCAGGAGGGTCCGTCTAGCTAGGATTGGGGGCGGTAACTCGCTCGAGGAGCGTGGAGGAGGCGGATTATAGAGAGGAAGGGGTGTGGCTGTGGATGAAGCTAGCAGCATCTGGGCCTGAAGGGCTTGTACTGTGTGCAGGTACAGACTTAGTCTGGAAATTAAAGGAGGTAGCAGAGCACTTAATTGGGTCTGCATTTAGAAAATTCACCAGAAATACTGTGAAGAATTAGTTGGAGCAGGGGTGGGGCACTGTGCCTACTGACATGCACACTTCTGAGGAGGTTCTAGCAGTGAGAAGGTGAAGGGCAGTGAAAGGGCCAGCCGGTCCAGACAGCAGCCGTGAGGAGAAGCAGCTGGGCCCTGAGAGTGCCAGGAGGATGAGTGAGGGGGAAACAACTCTCTTAGCCTGAAAATTTGGGTTTTCTAATCTCACAGACGGTAGCACCTGCACAAAGATAGAGAACAGGTGGGACAGACTCAGGATCGTCTCCGTTTCTGGTTAACAGAAATCAGCCAACCGTGCGTTAAGGTCAGCCGAGCTGAGGGTGACGCACGTGGGGAGCCTAGGAGAGAGGTGCGCCTGAACCGAGTGCTCACTCAGCTCTTCCCCTGCTGCTGTAACAAATTACTGTAGACTGGGTGGCCAATGAACAACAGAAATGCCTATTTCAAGAGTTCTGGGGGCTGGAAGTCCAGGTCGGGGCCTGGCAGATTCAGTGTCTGGTTAGGACTGTTCCCTGGTTCATCGATGGCCATCTTCTCCCTGTATCCTCACATGGCAGAAGGGGCTGGGGAGCTCTCTGGGGTCTCTTTAACAGGGCACTAATCTTATTTATGAGGGGTCCACTCTCATGACCTAATCACCTTTCGAAGAGCTCGCCTCCATCACTTTGGGCATTAGGAGGCAATGTGTAAATTTGGGAGGGATACAAGCATCCAGCTTACAGCGGCGCCACAGGCATACCTGCAGCAGAACCACGATTGCCCCAGAAAAGACATTCTGGGTGTACTCTCAACACACAGTCACTGTGGATGAAGTCCTTGAGGTTCTACCCGATAAAGTAGTAACATTTCTGAGTGTTACCAAGCACATATTCCTCCATTAAAAAGGTGATCACAAAAAATATAAAGTGGGATTGCAGTGTGACATCAGGTGGACCCACCAGGATAAACTGGCTATAAAATATACCACTGAATGATTTACCTAAGGTTATCAGCTATAAACCTGTTGAGTATAGGGAAATATTTACCAAATAAGACAACTTTGGTTTTTCAATAATTGATCTGAAGCCATTTTTAATTAGCAGAGGCAGTAGCTCATCAAGGTCATTCCTAGCTTATGGTAATAAAATAATATATAATTTGCTTTTGAATAGTTATTTCTATTTATTTTCGTTAGCGCAACATTCATCTCATCCCAAAGTGGTATAAAGTCAGTGAGATAGAATTTTTAAAAGGATGTGGAACACAGTTTTGTTTTACGTTGCTAGAATGATCTGATCTGCTAGGAGACTGGTTTCTCCTGGCTTTGATGGCCACGTGGGTGCAGCTTCTGTCACAGTGTCATAGACAGGTGTCTTTAATGAGCTCTGCAGCACACACCACAACCGACTGAGAGGAGGAAAAGCAATGAGAGCTGCAGTTGATGCTCGTGCTGAGATTTCTCCTCCAGGTGGTACAATTCTTGTGCTGAACAGTGACTAGAAAACAGCCTGAAACTGCCCTGCTCTTCCAGAGCAGGAACGTGAGGGGTCTAGGGCAGTTTGTCAGGAAGGAATTTGGTACAAATTGTAGCCGGAATTTTTAATAGGCTAATAGAATGTAACATAGGGGAAGTAAGGTTTACCAATTTAAAAAATTGTGCTCAAGACCTGAGCAGCAGGTTTATTCCTAGGTATTTTGTTCTTTTTGTTGCAGTGGTAAATGGGAGTGTTTCCTTAATTTCACTTTCAGATTTTTCATCATTAGTGTATAGGAACGCAAGAGATTTCTGTGCATTAATTTTGTATCCTGCAACTTTACCAAATTCATTGATTAGCTCTGGTAGTTTTCTGGTGGCATCTTTAGGATTCTCTATGTATAGTATCATGTCATCTGCAAACAGTGACAGTTTTACTTCTTCTTTTCCAATTTGCATTCCTTTTATTTCTTTTTCTTCTCTGATTGCCGTGGCTAGGACTTCCAAAACTATGTTGAATAAGAGTGGCGAGACTGGACATCCTTGTCTTGTTCCTGACCGTAGAGGACATGCTTTCAGTTTTTCACCATTGAGAATGAGGTTTGCTGTGTGTTTGTCATATATGGCCTTTATTATGTTGCGGCAGGTTCCCTCTACGCCCACTTTCTGGAGAGTTTTTTGTTGTAAATGGGTGTTGAATTTTGTCAAAAGCTTTTTCTGCCTCTATTGAGATGATCATATGGTTTTTATCCTTCAATTTGTTAGTATGGTGTATCACATTGATTGATTTGCGTATATTGAAGAATCCTTGCATCCCTGGGATAAATCCCTCTTGATCATGGTGTATGATCCTTTTAATGTGTTGTTGGATTCTGTTTGCTAGTATTTTGTTGAGGATATTTGCATCTATATTCATCAGTGATATTGGTCTGTAATTTTCTTTTTTTGTAGTATCTTTGTCTGGTTTTGGTATCAGGGTGATGGTGGCCTCATGGAGTGAGTTTGGGAGTGTTCCTCCCTCTGCAGTTTTTTGGAAGAGTTTGAGAAGGACGGGTATTAGCTCTCCTCTAAATGTTTGATAGAATTCACCTGTGAAGCCATCTGGTCCTGGACTTTTGTTTGTTGGAAGATTTTTAATCACAGTTTCAGTTTCATTACTTGTGATTGGTCTGTTCATATTTTCTATTTCTTCCTGGTTCAGTCTTAGAAGGTTATACCTTTCTAAGAATTTGTGCATTTCTTCCAGATTGTCCATGTTATTGGCATAGAGTTGCTTGTAGTAGTCTCTTAGGATGCTTTGTATTTCTGTGGTGTCTGTTGTAACTTCTCCTTTTTCCTTTCTAATTTTATTGATTTGAGTCCTCTCCCTCTTTTTCTTGATGAGTCTGGCTAATGGTTTATCAATTTTGTTTATCTTCTCATAGAACCAGCTTTTAGTTTTATTGATCTTTGCTATTGTTTTCTTTGTTTCTATTTCATTTATTTCTGCTCTGATCTTTATGATTTCTTTCCTTCTGCCAACTTTGGGTTTTGTTTGTTCTTCTTTCTCTAGTTCCTTTAGGTGTAAGGTTAGATTGTTTATTTGAGATTTTTCTTGTTTCCTGAGGTAGGCTTGTATAGCTATAAACTTCCCTCTTAGAACTGCTTTTGCTGCATCCCATAGGTTTTGGGTCGTCGTGTTTTCCTTGTCATTTGTCTCTAGGTATTTTTTGATTTCCTCTTTGATTTCTTCAGTGATCTATTGGTTATTTAGTAACGTATTGTTTAGCCTCCATGTGTTTGTGTTTTTTACGTTTTTTTTCCCTGTGATTCATTTCTAATCTCATAGCGTTGTGGTCAGAAAAGATGCTTGATATGATTTCAATTTTCTTAAACTTACTGATGAAAGAAATTAAAGATGATACCAACAGATGGAGAGATATACCATGTTCTTGGATTGGAAGAATCAATATTGTGAAAATGACTATACGACCCAAAGCAATCTGCAGATTCAGTGCAATCCCTATCAAATTACCAAAGGCATTTTTTATGGAACTAGAACAAAAAATCTTAAAATTTGTATGGAGACACAGAAGACCCCGAATAGCCAAAGCAGTCGAGGGAAAAAAACGGAGCTGGAGGAATCAGACTCCCTGACTTCAGACTATACCACAAAGCTACAGTAATCAAGACAATTTGGTACTGGCACGAAAACAGAAACATAGATCAATGGAACAAGATAGAAAGCCCAGAGATAAACCCACGCACCTATGGTCAACTAATCTATGACAAAGGAGGCAAGGATATACAATGGAGACAAGACAGTCTCTTCAGTAAGTGGAGCTGGGAAAACTGGACAGCTACCTGTAAAAGAATGAAATTAGAACACTCCCTAACACAGTACACAAAAATAAACTCAAAATGCATTAGAGACCTAAACGTAAGACCGGACACTATAAAACCCTTAGAGGAAAACATACGAAGAACACTCTATGACATAAATCGCAGCAAGATCTTTTTTGATCCACCTCCTAGAGTAATGGAAATAAAAACAAAAATAAACAAATGGGACCTAATGAAACTTCAAATCTTTTGCACAGCAAAGGCAACCATAAACAAGACGAAAAGACAACCCTCAGAACAGGAGAACATATTTGCAAACGGATCAACGGACAAAGGATTAATCTCCAAAATATATACACAGCTCATGCAGCTCAGTATTAAAAAAACAAACAACCCAATCCAAAAATGGACAGAAGACCTAAATAGACGTTTCTCCAAAGAAGACATACAGATGACCGAGAAGCACATGAAAAGCTGCTCAACGTCACTAATTATGAGAGAAATGCAAATCAAAAAACTACAATGAGGTATCACCTCACACCAGTTAGAATGGGCATCATCAGAAAATCTACAAACAGCAAATGCTGAAGAGAGTGTGGAGAAAAGGGAACCCTCTTGCACTGTTGGTGGGAATGTAAATTGATACAGCCACTATGGAGAACAGTATGGAGATTCCTTAAAAAACTAAAAATAGAATTACCATATGACCCAGCAATCCCACTACTGGGCGTATACCCAGAGAAAACCATAATTCAAAAAGACACATGCACCCCAGTGTTCATTGCAGCACTATTTACAATAGCCAGGTCATGGAAGCAACCTAAATGCCCATCAACAGACGAGTGGATAAAGAAGATGTATGTATATACAGTGGAATATTACTCAGCCATAAAAAGGAACGAAATTGGGTCATTTGTTGAGATGTGGATGGATCTAGAGACTGTCCTACAGAGTGAAGTAAGTCAGAAAGAGAAAAATATCGTATATTAACGCATATATGTGGAACCTAGAAAAACGGTACAGATGAACCGGTTTACAGGGCAGAAATTGAGACACAGATATAGAGAACAAACATACGGACCCCAAGTGGGGGAAGCGTCGGGGGGCTGGGGGTGGTGGTGTGATGAATTGGGCTATTGGGATTGACATGTATACACTGATGTGTATAAAATTGATGACCAATAAGAATCTGCTGTATAAAAAAATAAATTAAAAAAAATTCAAAAATTCAAAAAAAAAAAAAAAACTGAGCGGCATTTGGGAAAATGGGTGAAGTCTGTCCAGAGTGCTGTGAGAACTGTGCTAGTTTCTTTAGTGTTTGCCATCTAGTTTCACTTAGTTTGGTTTTTGTTTTGTTTTGTTTTGTTTTTTGTTTTTTTTTTAAATGATGTGTGTTTGTCACCTGGCTTTATTCCAAGGCAGAAAGCTTAAGGTATTTCAAATTCCAAAGCATTGTGTCCCACTACGCTTTGAACTTTAAAACGAATCAGAGTAAAAAGAGAATGTGGCCATCAGCTGGAACAGGTGAATTCATTTTCATTTGAGGCTCAGGATAGAAGGAAAAGTAAAATAATATCTTGGAGAATTTCTCCCCTTGTTTTACCAGTATTTGCGTTTTTTGTTTTTTGGTTTATTTGATTTGATTTGATTTTTATTTATTTATGGCTGTGTTGGGTCTTCGTTTCTGTGCGAGGGCTTTCTGTAGTTGCGGCAAGTGGGGGCCACTCTTCATCGCGGTGCGCGGGCCTCTCACTATCGCGGCCTCTCTTGTTGCGGAGCCCAGGCTCCAGACGCGCGGGCTCAGTAATTGCGGCTCACGGGCCTAGTTGCTCCACGGCATGTGGGATCTTCCCAGACCAGGGCTCGAACCCATGTCCCCTGCATTGGCAGGCAGATTCTCAACCACTGCGCCACCAAGGAAGCCCCAGTATTTGCGTTTTGAATCTACCTAATGAATTAAAATACATCCATTCACTATTAATGGGAGCTGCTTGGTGCCAGATATTGTGCTAGGCAGTGAAGATTCAGAGGTCAAATATAAAGAAAGAGAAGGTGGATTTAGTATACAAAGTAGAAGATTAGGAAGAAAGTGATTTAAGCAGTTATTTTCTTTAAAATGTTATCAAACAGTGTTCATAGAATTGCTTAAATTCTATATCTAGGTACAAACATGATTGTCTCTTAGTGTGTAGGTTAAATATTTGATTAGATGAGTACCTCCTAATTTAATAATTCAAGGGGGAAATGTCCGAAATCCCTAGATGTAATAGCATGTGTCATTTTATTAACATGTAAGACTTGTACTTGAAACTCTCCAGTTCTTACAAAGAGGAAATTCTAAGCATTCTGTGCAGTAGTGTTAGTTGTGAGCTGGTGGATGATGTCAAATGTTAAATGGTCAACAGCTTCATTCACATATTCCTTATTCTTCATTCTTTTTTTTTAATTGAAATATATTTGATGTATAACATTGTATAAACTTAAGATATACAACATGTTGATTTGATACACATATATTGCAGTATGATTGCCATTGTAGCAATAGTTAGCACCTCTGTCACTTCACATAATTATTCTTTCGTTTTAGTCGTAGGAGTAATTAAGTTCAAGTCTCTTAGAAAGCTTGATGATTATAATACCATATGGTTGTCTGTATTCACTGTACTGTGCATTACATCTCTAGGATTTATTTACTACTCATTGTAAGTTTGTACCCTTAAACAACATCTATCCCACCTACCCACTGTCCCCTGGTAACCACCATTTTACTGTCTGTTTTATGAGTTTGGCTTATTAGATTCCACATACAACTGATATCATACAGTATTTGTCTTTCTTTGTTTGACTTATTTCACTTAGCGTAATGTCTTCAGGTTTCATCCATGTTGTCACAAATGGCAGGATGTTCTTCTTTCTCACGGCTAAATAGTATTCCATTGTGTGTGTGTATGTGTATATATGTATATGTACCCACCACATCTTCCTTATCCATTCATCTGTTGATGGGCACCTGGGTTGTTTCCATGTATTGGCTTTTGTAAATAATGCTGCAGTAAATATGGGAGTGCATATATTTCTTCAATATCCTGTTTTAATTTCTTTGGGGTGTATACCCAGAAGTGAAATTGCTGGATCATATGGTAGTTCTATCTTTAAGTTTTTGAGGAACCTCCATACTGTTCTCCATAGTGCCTGCACCAATTTACATTCCCACAAACAGTGCAGGAGGGTTTGCTTTTCTCTACACCTTCTCCAGCATTTGTTATTTGTAGACTTTTTAATGATGGCCATTCTGACTGGTGTGAGGTGGTACCTCATTGTAGTTTTGATTTGCATTTCTCTAATAATTATCAGTGATGAGCATCTTTTCAGGTGCCTATTGGCCCATCTGTATGTCTTCTTTGGAGAAGTGTCTATTTAGGTCTTCTGCCCATTTTTTGATTGGGTTTGTTTTTTTGATATTGAGTTGTATGAGCTGTTGTATATTTTGGAAATCATGGGCTTGTCTGATTTTTGAACCGATTTTTAAATTATGTCTTTAGATCTTTGGTCAGTTATTTCCTTTAAAGTAAGCCTTATTATGTGTTGTTTCGTTTTACCTGTTGGAAATCCTTATATCATCTAGCTTATATTAACTTTACCCCTTTTACTTCCTACTGTTCAACAGATTTAACAGAAAATGGCAGCATAAAAGATAACCTATGAAGCCAGTCCACAGCCCAGACAGGGCAGGGTAATTGCTTCTCCTGATTCAATGAGCCCTGAGTAATACTCCCTGTAGTACCAAGTAGTTCCCCTCTGCCGACCCTCAGCTCCCTGTAGCTGCCACCCTGAAAGCAATCAGCCTAGAGGAAGAGATAGACCATTTAGGATAAGTGGTCACACAAATTATTCCCCAAGGAGGTGAGCAAGAAGCTGAACTCTAAAGACAAGACAAGGGAGTTGATAGACAATACCATTGTTTTGTCTCTACAGAATAAATTACGTGAAATGTATGTGTGTGTTCTTTTTTGTATGGAGAGGATCCCTTTACACCCAGTTGTCACAATGGTCTGTGACCCAAAATAAAATCACCAGTTGCTGCTGTAAGGCCATTGAGGCATGTTGTAATCATCTAAAGCCCTTGCTCTCCTTCCGATCAGTCCGATGGCTCGTGTACATTCTTAGAAGATGTTAGGAGGCTGGTGGGGTAGAGTTGGAGTTTTACCTAGGAAAAGCTCTCAAACCTTGACCCCCTGAATTTGAACCTGGTAAATTACCAAATAGAGCCTCCCACTAAAAATGTTGTTGCTTCTTTACCAAGTTATCAAACTATTTCTGTGATTGTCATTTCCAGAATAATTTGATTCAACTGGTTTTCAAAAATGAATTTATGTGGTTGGAAGTACAGGAGTTTGCCACAAAGGGAAGACAGACTGAATGCCTGGCATGTGACCTGACACAAAGAAATCATTAGATAAAAGCGTGGAGAAGAAGTTCTGCTTTCTCTTCACCAAAGTCAGGAGCTGGATAGAAACAGTCGTAGTAATGATAACAGTAACTTTTGGTGAGAGCTTACTTGTCTTGTAAGTTCTTTATATACATTAACACTTCGAGGGAAAAGGATACGTTCCCCCTGCAGCACTCAAGTCTGTGGGGTGGGGGGGATGGATGTTTGCTTACTGCTCTCTGGAGCTGCTGTGATTGGTTGGTAAGGTTTAAACAAGGTGGCCCGGGTCACCTAGGGTGAGCTCAGCTGCTCTTGTGTGTTGTGCCCCCATCGCTGGCACTGCCTCCACCCAGAGCAGAACATGGTGGGAGGGGCCATGACCCTGGCCCCTTTGTCCTCCTGTGCCTCCTGCTGTTGAGTCACTCAAGGCTTGATTGCCTCAGACAGGTGTGGCTGGGAGAGAGAGTCTTACAGTTCTAGACATATAGAAGCCAAGGAGTCAAAACTAGGGGTCAGAAAACTGGTACTAGACACCGTTGTGATCCTTTATTAGAAAAGATTTGCTCTACTGGACAACTGTAGAATTTGAATATGGACAACATTCTAGATTATAGTATTGTAGCAATGTCTATAATTTCCTTAATATATTCATTGTTCTGTGGTTTTCCAAAGGAATGACCTTGTTCTTAGGAATGAATACATCCAGTGGTATTTGAAATTAAACAACCATTCAACAAGCTGATTTGAAAGTTTATGTAGAGAGGCAAAAGACCCAGAATAGCCAACACAGTATTGAAGGAGAAGAACAAGGTTGGAGGACTGACACTGCCCGACATCAAGACTTATTTGAAGAACAAAACCTACAGTAATCAAGGCAGTGTGGTATTGCTCAAAGAGCAGACAGATACATCAATGGAATGGAATAAAGAGCCCGGAAATAGACCCACAGATATATAGTCTAGTGATATTTGACAGAGGGGAAAAGACAATACAGTGGAACAAAGATAATCTCATCAACAAATGGTGCTGGAACAACTGGAGATACATATGCAAAAAAAAATAAATGTAGACACATGGTTTACATCCTTCACGAACGTTAACTAAAAATGGAACGTAGACTTATGTAAAATGTATAAACCTCCTAGAAGATGACATAGGAGAAAACGTTGATGACCTTGATGTGGCAGTGACTTTTTAGATGCAACATCAGAGGTACGATCCATGAAAGAAAAAATGGATAAACTGGACATAATTAAAATTAAAAACTTTTGCTCGTGAGAAACAGTATCAAGAGAATGAGAAGATAAGCCACAGATTGGGAGAAAATATTTGCAAGCGACACATCAGATAAAGGACTGTTATCTAAAATTCCAAAGAACTCTTAAAACTCGACAATAAAGAAAAAACAACCTAACTTAAAAATGGGCCAAAGAACTTAAAAGACACCTCCCCAGAGAAAATATATACACAGCTGGCAAACAAATACATGAAAAGATGCTCCACATCATGTCGTCAGGGACATGCAGATTCAAACAGCAGTGAGACACCACGACATGCCTGTTAGACTATCCGGAGTCCACACACCGACAGCACCAGACGCTGGTGAGCATGTGGAGCAGCAGGAACTCTCATCATTGCCGGTGGGGGTGCAGATGGTGCAGAGCCCCTGTGGGCAGTTCGGCAGTTTCTTACAAAATTAAACATAGCTTGGGCTTCCCTGTTGGCGCAGTGGTTAAGAATCCGCCTGCCAGTGCAGGGGACACGGGTTCGAGCCCTGGTCCGGGAAGATCCCACATGCCGCGGAGCAACTAAGCCCGTGCGCCACGACTGCTGAGCCTGTGCTCTAGAGCCCACGAGCCACAACTACTGAAGCCCGCGAGCCACAACTACTGAAGCCCGCGCACCTAGAGCCCATGCTCTGCAACAAGAGAAGCCACCGCAGTGAGAAGCCCGCGCACTGCAACGAGGAGTAGCCCCCGCTCGCCGCAACTAGAGAAAGCCCGCGTGCAGCAATGAAGACCCAACACAGCCATAAATAAATAAATAGATACACCAAAAAATAAATAAATAAATAAAATCTATTTTAAAAGAAAACTTCTATAAAAAGAAATTTAAACATAGTCTTACCATACAATCCAGCAGTCATGCTCCATAGCATTGATATTTACCCAAAGGAGTTGAAAACTTATGTCCACATAAACACCTGCACACGGATGTTCATAGCAGCTTTATTCATAATTACCAAAACTTGGAAGCAACCAAGACTTCCTTCAGTCGGTGAATGGATACATAAACTCTGGCTCATCTAGAAAATAGAATATTGCTTGACACTAAAAGAATATGAGCTATCAAGCCATGAACCTTATTGAGGAGGAACCTTAAGTGCATATTACTAAGTGAAAGAAGCCAATTTAAAAAGGCTACAGACTGTATAATTCCAATTCTGTGACGTTCTGGAAAAGGCAGAAACTGTGGAGGCAGTAAAAAGATCATTGGTTGCCAGGGGTTATGGGAGAGTAGGAGGAGCACAGAAAATTTTTAGGGCAGTAAAAATATACTCTATGATACTATAATGATGGATACATGCCATTCATTATACCTTTGTCTAAATCCATAGGATGTGCAACACCAAGAGTGAACCATATTGTAAGGATGATTATGATGTGTCAATGTAGGTTGTAGCAAATGTACCACTTTTGCTGTAGCAAAAGTACCACTCTGTTGTAGCAAATGTACCACTCTGTTGGGGGCGTGCTGATAATGGGGAAGCTACGCATGTGTAGGGGCAGAGGGTATATGGAATGTCTCCGAACTTTCCCTTCAGTTTTGCTATGACCTAAAAGTGATCTAAAAAAATTAAGTCTTAATAAAAACATTTTTAATGACCATTATGTCTGTAGTTTACTCTCTGTGGTCGAGCAAAATAATTGTAATAGTAACTAACAACTGCAATGGCAGTAATGTGTATGTGCACATGTATTTGGAAAGGGTGACAAAGCAGCTCTGGTGAAAGAAAGGTTCACTGTGCACAAATCTAGGTCAGGAGTGCAAGAGTGTCTTGCATATTTTCTGTAAGTCTGAAAATATTTCAAGGTAAAATATTGAGGCAGAGAGGCTATCATAGAAAGCCACGAAACCTAGTTCCAGAGAGCAAAGAACGTACCTTAAATGGAAGTATGGGAGACTGGGGGTAGCTGCTCAGAGCAGTTTTCTTTGCTGTTTGTCTTGGTGTTCCAGAAGGGCACAGGGCATGGGCTTACAGAGATTTAAAGTAATTTCATGTCACGGTCTCTGAGCATGCAACCACCTGCAGAGACATGGAAAGAAACCAGGCCACAGAAGGCCAGGCAGTATGGGAGGGGGCAAGGCCTCTACCTTTGACCACTGTGACGCCACTCCTGGTTAGTTCCAAGGATTCTTCAAGCCCAGAAGCCCTTGCTCCCTAACCTGGAACACAGGTAAGTACACCCCTGTGCATCAGAGGTGTCCCCTCCCCATGCCACACGTGCAGAAACAGGGCGTGATGTGTGACGAGTGGCCCATGCTGCCCACACTGTGCTACTTGTATTCCTCCCAAGCTGTAAAATCAGCATCTTGCAGAACAGATGGGCTTCTCACCAAGGCTCCCTCCTCTGTAGAGGGGCTGGGTTTGAGAATCTGTCAGCTCTCTCATCTCTGAGAGACGGGTCAGCCACAGTGCATTTTAGCCCTAAAGAATTCACCTCTTGCACCTGATGATGCGTGGGGGGCAGTGGTTAGTATGAAGCCCCAAATCATAAGTGACAAGTGCCAGAGTCCTCACAGACTGTCTCTGCAGGATGGCTCTGTGATTCCCTTTCTTTTCAACCTTCACTTATTTTTTTACTCCCTGCCTGAGTTGTACAGAGACTTCCAGCTGGTTACCTATTCACTTCTGGGTCCTTCTTCCTTCAAGCCATTTGTGTCCCACTGCTAGTGTTGGCCACAGCCCTGAGATAAATTCTGGAAGCACAGCTTTGGCCGTGCCGCCCATCTGCCCGGAGATCTCAGGTCGCTCCTTGCAGTGCACAGCAGGAGAGCCTGCCTCTCAGTGTCCAGGTTAGGGTTCCCTCATTCACCTTTTCCAAGTGCCTTTTCTGTTGCTCTGCTGCTTGTTCTGTGGCCCATTTAATGAACCAATTCAGTATTCCTGGCATTTCCCCCCTCACTCTGCCTGGAGTGTCTTCACTCTTCACTGAAGACATGCTCATGAAGTTTGTCCTGATTCCTTCCAGCTGGATGGGCTCTTTCCAGTGTTGAACCCTTGTGGTTTGTTTGTTTTTTTAAAACTAGTGCCTTTCATACAACATATGTCACATTCTCCTTAATTTAAGAGCTGTTACATAGGTTTGTCCTGTCTTCCTACTTTACAGATTGCTAGTGCTTTCAGAGTGGGCATATGGATATGGCACAGTGCCATGCATAAAACAGATCTTCATTTATAGAATTTGCTATAATTTGGAATGACATTGTAGAAAGACTCATTCCATTTAGGTTTAAAGTTGTTTGTTACTTTTAAATCTATAACCAATAAGAAAATCAGAGTTTATGCCACACATACCACTATTAGCTGTTTTAAGATATAGTATTTAAACAGATTTTTAAAATATATTTCCTGGAAAACATTTAAAAAAGAAAATTAATGCTATGGGACTCCAAAATTAGGTTGTTCTTTTAAGTATTGTACTTTATAAACACTTCAGGATCAAACAGGAAAATACTAAATGTGGCCATTTCTTAATAGTAATTTTAAGAAGCCTTGCCTTTCTCTTCCTGACATTTTTAAGGCCTATTTATTTTTCAGTATTACTGTAAAATGAAAGGTGAAAACTGTCGTACTGGTCCTAGGAGCCAAGGCCTGGAGCCTGGTGAGAGGTCAGCAGGCCCAGTGGTCTGCCCAGTCAGTGTAGGGGTGACGAGGGTCCACTTACTATGCTGAAGATGGCAAAGAAATCCTATTGTTTTTCTCCTCATTGGATTTAAAAATGGTCCATCTAGTGACAACTCCTTAAGAATACCTTTTCATCCAGGAGTTGATATTTTAAGATTTTGGTCTTTTTTATATCATTTTTGTGGTAAGGTTTTGTTCCTTTAGTAGATAAATATTTACTATCTGGAGTTAAAAGCAAAAATCTTTTTTTTTTTTTTTTTTCCAAGTTAACATAAAGCTTCATTCACTATTAAATAGAACATCCCTTTAAAACAATTTAATGTTCCCTTCAAGAAGCAGACTGGGGAGGAGTAAATTACAGAAGCATTCTTTAAAACTTCATTTTGGAAACAAATACATTAAATGGAAAATTGTTGTGTATGATAATATGTTGATACATGTGTGTCTTGTAGTCAGCTTTTAGGGTGATTCTTACTTATCAGCATCTGCAACTTTGAGAACGATTTTTTCCAAGTTCTGTTAGGCTAGCTGTAATTTTGCTCTCTGCCTGGCTATTTCCCGCCTGCTCTGCGATTCCCCACTGAGGGAGGGCCCTCTGGGCCAAGCCTCGTCCCTGCGCTGGAACCATGTCCCTCACGTGGTCCCTCCTAGATGCCTCAGTGGTGGTGCTCTCCTTTGCCATTTTGCCACTTGTATGTAGTACCAGGTGGATTAGGAGAAGATTCAGGGCATGTGTGTCATGTGTTAGGGCATCTCTGAGACCAACTGCTTGGGCTCTGTGGTTCATTCTTAGATGGTATTTGCTGTTTGCATTGGCCATTCATTCATTTTCATTCATTCTCAGATGGCTCTGATTTCAGACATGACATTTTTGCTACGTCTGTGCAGTTTCATTTTTTAGTGGAAAAAACTCTCCAAAAGGCTCCTATGGGGGCGGGGAGAGGGGGGACGAATAATAAGGGGTGAAGTATTTCTTTGCAGTTTTCCTAATTTTAGAGGTTTTTTTTTTTTAGTAAGAATTTAAATTTTCTTTTTAAAGATGTCTTTTAGAATCAGTTGTTTAGTGAGAAGTCCATTTTAAAAAAACACATGTTATTTTTTAGAGCAGTTTAGGGTCCATAGCAGAATTAAGCAGGAGATGCAGGGACTTCCCATTCACCACCTCCCCACACGCTCAGCCTCCCTCATGTCAGTTTTCCCCATCAGAGGGGTGCATTTCTTACAGCTGACAAACCTAGATGGACACGCTATCATCACACAACGTCCACAGTTCATACTCGGGTTCGCTCTGGGTGTTGTACATTCCATAGATTTGAACAAATTTGGACACTAACAAAGTTTTGCAAATTTATATATATCCATATTTTTAGTGTAGTGTTTTCCAGAGACATAATAGACTCTAACCTATTGTCAGAGTTATCATAAAATGTCTTGTTTGATGTTTGGACTGTTGGTGAAGGACTTATGACTTAGTCAACACTTCCTGTTAGGTTTACATTCCATGCAAATATTTTTTTAATTTAATACATGTTAGGGAAAATACTCATATTTTCAAGTTACACTTTTAAAGACTTGTAAGGTAGTGAAAAGTCTTCCCATACAAGAAGTTATAAATGGGATCTACCCAGGAGCCTAAAAGAGACCTTTTGAACTGAAGAGCAATTTCTAAATTAATTTTTATTAATTTATGAAGGAAATTTACATTTTCTGAGAGGTAGCATTTTAAAATAGAGTACATCAGGGAGTATGTAAATAAATGTTACTGTAAAGAATTTTTTTTTTTGAATTACATTGAGACTGTGGAAGATTTGCTTAGATTGTCAGTCTTCATGATGACTGAATTTACAAATCACAGTTGACTATCTAATTGGATCACTCCAGACAAAAGGGCCCTCCATAGGCTTCTGGGCTTGAAGAAGTGATGTTGAAAGTCAAAACAAACATTTAGTAGAGTCAGGGGCCAGATGATGTAAATAGAGTCCCTTCCCTGGCCTGGGTGTCTTCTCTGGGACTTTGCTGGGTCCTTGCTAGTTATCTCCCCTCCTACTTTTGTGAGGATCAAATGAGATTATAGGCCTGCAAATATTTCACAAACTGTGGAGCACAAGTATTTATATTAAGTGGCATGCCACTGTGCATGGATCTTACGATGGCTGTTGCCGTATGAGGTTAATGGAGACCCTCCTCTCTTCACACAGGCATGCAGGACTTCCCAAGTCCATGGATTTCTTTCATTTTCACTTGACAGGGTATTTGCTTGCCCTGCTAGTTCTTAGGGTTAAAGTGAGATGCATCTTGTTTTTTAGTTTACCTTTGAAAAATTCTTGCAATTTTAAATAGGGTGTTCATTTGCATGATCTGGCCACAATTTATGTTTTCATTCCAGTGAAGGAGAAACGCCATGGGGCTATGATATTTTTTTCTTTCTTTTTTTTAAATTTATTTTATTTTTTTTTTGGCTGCATTGGGTCTTTGTTGCTGCACGCGGGCTTTTCTCTGGTTGTGGTGAAGGGGGGCTGCTCTTCGTTGCCATGCGCAGGCTTCTCATTGCGGTGGCTTCCCTTGTTGCGGAGCACGCGCTCTAGGCGTGCAGGCTTCAGTAGTTGTGGTACATGGGCTCAGTAGTTGTGGCTCATGGGCTCTAGAGAGTAGGCTCAATAGTTGTGGTGCACAGGCTTAGTTGCTCTGCGGCATGTGGGATCTTCCCAGACCAGGGCTCGAACCCGTGTCCCCTGCATTGGCAGGTGGATTCTTAACCACTGTGCCACCAGGGAAGCCCGGGCTATGGGTATTTATTGTTACCTTCTCCATTATGAGATGGAGCCATCCCAGGGAATCTGTAACCAACTGTATTTCAGTGACAATATTTTTGTAAATTTACTGTTCGGAATCTTATCTTGCTGCCTTGCATGTATATTACATAGACCAAGGATGTGACCTAGATAGATAACATGGTAGCAGTACCACCGCCAAGCACTGTGCATTTTAGAGCTGATGTGAACTACAAGCATCCTTATAAATGCAGATTTACACAAGTCAAGGAATTGACCTGGCTCTTACTAAATGAGCATTTTATTATATTGTATGCAATTCAGTTGGAACTCATCGTACTGAGAATTTCACCTCACTCTCTTTCCCTGTCCTCTTTGATGGCATAGGCATCATTCACAAGCATTTCAGTAAAACAAGATATAATTCGTAGAGAGGTACCTGAGAACTTCTTTTTTTTTAAATTAAGACATAATTAACATGCCATACAACTCACCATCTTAAAGTATACAGCGGTTTCTTAATATGTTCACAGAGTTGCATGACCGTCACCACAATCAATTTTGGAAAAATTTCATCACCCTAAAAGGAAATCTCATACCCATTGGCACTCACTTTTCATTTCCCCTAAGTCTCTAGCGCTAGACAACCATTCATTTACTTTCTGTCTCTATGGATTTGCCTTGCTGGAAATTGCATATAAATGTAATTATTCAATATATGGTTTTTTGTAAATGGCTTCCTTCACTTAGCATGGTAGCAGGGTTCATCCTTGCAGCATATATCAATACTTCATTGCTTTTTATGGCCAAATAATATTTCATCATATGGATATACCACATTTTGTTTATCCATTCATCTGTTGATGGACATTTGGGTGTTTATTTTTTGAGTATTATGAATAATGCTACTGTGAATATTTGTGTACACGTGTTTATGTGGACATGTTTTCATTTCTCTTGAATTTGTACCTAGCAGTAGAATTGCTGAGTCATATGGTAGTTTTATGTTTAAAATTCTGAGGGTCCGCCAAACTATTTTCCATGTGGGCTGCAGCATTTGACTTCTTGCCAGCAGGGTGTGTGCGCCAGCTTCTCCACCGCCTCACCAGCACCTGCTGCTGTCTTTTGATAACAGGCATACTACTAAATAGCAAACAGTAGTTTGTTGTGGTTTTGATTTGAATTTCCCCAGCGACTAATGATTTTGAGTATCTTTCCATGTGCGTCTTTGTCATTTGTGTATCTTCTTTGGAGAAACGACTATTCATAATGTCCTTTGCGTATTTTTTAGTTGGGTCATTTATCTTTTTATTAGTGAGCTGTGAGAGTTCTCTATGTATTCTGTAGTCATGTCTCTTATTAGAGATACGTTTTACATATATTTTCTCCCATTTTGTGTGTGGTCTTTTCACTTTATGGTGTTCTTTGAGGCAAGAATGTTTTTAATTTTGATCACATCCAATTTTTTCTTTTGTCACTTGTGCTTTTGGTGTCATATCTAATAGCCATTGCCCAGTCCAAGGTTTTGAAGATTTACTCCTATGTTTTCTTCTCAGAGTTTTTATAGTTTTGGCTCTTACATTTAGGTCTGTGATCTATTTTGAGTTAACTTTTGTGTATGGTGAAAGAGGCTCATATTCATTCTTTTGCCTGTGGATATCCAGATGTCCCACACCATTTGCTGAAGTTTATTTTTTCCCTGTTGAATTTTCTTGGTACCCTTGTTGAACATCAGTTGACCATAAATATGGATCATTTCTTTTCCATTGATTTATGTGTCCTTTCTTATGCCACTATTGATCTATATGTCTGTCTTTATTCCAGTACCACCTTGTCTTGATTACTATGGTGTAGCTTTGTAGTAAGTTTTGAAGTCAAAGTGTGAATCCTCCAACTTTGTTGTTCATTTCAGTGTTGTCTGACTATTGCAGGTCCCTTGCACGTCCATATGAATTTTAGAATCAACTTGTCAGTTTCTACCAAAAGGCCGGATGGGTTTTTGATGAGATTGTGTTGAATCTTTAGATCAATTTAGAGAGCATTGCTATCTTAACAATATTGTCTTCCAATTTATGAATATGAACTGTCTTTCCATGTACTTAAAAATTCTTTAATTTCTCTCAACAGTCTTTTATAGTTTTCCAGGTATAAATTTTGCACTTTCTTTAATTTATCCCTGAATATTTTAATTTTTCATGCTATTGTAAATGAAACTTTTGGTTTTCATTTCATTTTCACATTGTACATTAGTATTGTGCAGAAGTATAATTTTTTTTTGTTGACCTTGTATCCTGCAAGCTTGCTGAACTCATTTATTACTCTTAATAGTTTTGTAGAGGAGTCCTTAGAATATACAAGATTATGTCATCTTCAAATAGAGAGTTTTACTTCTTTCTTTCCAATCAGGACGTATTTCTTTTTTTTTTTTTTTTTTCCTTCCCCACTTTCCTTGACTAGAGCCTCTACTATAGAGTTGAATAGAAGTGGCAAGAGCAGACATCTTTGTCCTTTTCTGGCTCTTAGGGTGAAACTCTTCACCATTCAATATGATGTAAGTCATAGGGTTTTTATAGACTCTGTTTATCAGATTGAGGAAGTTTTCCTATTCCAAGTTTAATGAGTGTTTTTGTTGTGAAAATGTGTTGCATTTTGTCAAATGCCTTTTCTCTGTCTTTTGAGATGATTGTATGGTTTTTGTCTTTTATTATTTTGATATGGTTGTGTTACATTAATTGATTTTCAGATGTTAAACCAACCTAGCATTCCTGAGATTAAGCCTACTTACTTATGGTATATAATTCTTTTAATATATTGCTGGGTTCAGTTTGCTCATATTTTGCTGAGCAGCTTTGCATCTATATTCATAGGTGATATTGGTCTCTAGTTTTCTCTTCTTGAAATGTGTTTAATTTTGGTAGGAGGTTACCATGGCCCTCATGGCTTAGGAAACCCCCATGCCAGGCCCCCAGGCTCTGGGGGTAGGGGGAAGCAGATACCACCCCAGCCACCACTGGAATGCCTCATCCTAGACCTCCAGTGGTCATGTTCCTCCCCTCCCAGGGCCTCCATTTGGTTCTCCCTTGGGTTACCCACATCCGTTGCCTCCACATAGTATTCGTAGATCTCTGCCACTGATGCCCCCTCGTAGACACTCTGGTCTTCCACGACCCCCACCCTATCGCTACCAGCGGCGGCCCTCCCTCTACCCAGACACACTCCCTAGCCTCCACTTCCCCCTCATGGCCCTCTTCCAGGTCCTCTCCCTCAATAATGTCTCATTCTGTTTCCCCCTGTTATAGCCTCCCAATATTTTTTTCAATTCTATGGGCCAATCAATGAATAAGCATTTAAATGACACTAGAGAAAATAATTTATATTATTGATTTATTGCTGCTATTCTTACAAAAGTGGAAAGATTGTAATCTAGCCTTTAGAAACAAAGAATAGCCTTAAATTTCCAAAAAGTGGAACATGAAAGTGGAAAAATATCATGAGAATCATTCATCTATAAAATTAAACATTTGGGATAAATTATGCCATCATTCAGATACAGGTTGAGGAAAATCTATGGAAATCCTAATGATTTCTTTTTACCTGGAATAAATGTGAACTGAAAAAAAGAAGTTTTAATAAATATGGAGTGCCAACTGATGATCAAATTCACTTCTCACATAACTTGTGTAAATATAAGTATGTAGTTTCACAACATTTGAATCCAAAATGGCAAACAAATTTGACATAGAACAAATCAGAAGGTGAAAATATAGAAGTCGTAGTCTGGAAAGCCTCATGCTAAACAAAATTATAAAGTGATGGCTATTAAGAACTAAGGTAATATTTCAGAAATTACTATATGCTGGGCAGTAATTCTAAGTTCCTTTAAGGCATTTCATTTATTCACGAATTCTATGGCGTAAGTATATAAATTTAACTATTTTACAGGAGAGTAAATGTGGCAAGTAGATTTTAAATTTCTAATCTTAGTTCATTCAAGGAAAGATGAAATTTTGAAGCAAAATAGTGGATTAGGTTTTCTCACCTTTAGGGAGGTGCTTTTTGCTCTGACGAATGACGAGTCTAGATTTCTGTAGGGTCACATTTAGGTGGCAGGCATCTACTGGCCTTATAGATTCAGTTGTAAAGTATTCCCTAATCATTTACTTTCTGGCAGCGTTTGTAAAGGGTTGGTATTAATTCCTCTTTAAACATTTGGTAGAATTTACCAGTGAATCCATCTGGGCCTGGGCTTTTGTTTGTAGGAAGTTTTAAAATTACTGACTCAATCTCCTTATTTGTTATAGCTATTCAGATTTTCTGTTTCTACCTGTAAGTTTTGGTAGTTTGTGTCTTTCTGGGAATTTGTTCATATTATTTCATTTGTCTAGTTTATTGTTATAATTGTTCATACTATTCCCTTAATGTATTCTGTATAATCCCTTTGCTTTCTGTAAAGTTGGTAGTGATTTCCCTGTTTCATTCCTGATTTTTGCCATTTGAGTCTTCTCTCATGTTTTCATGGTCAGTCTAGCTAATGGTTTGTCAATTTGGTCAGTCTTTCCAAGGAACCATCTTTGGGTTTTGTCAATTTAGTTTATTGTTTTTCCATTCCCTATTTCACTTATTTCTGCCTAATCCTTGTCATTTTCTTCCTTCTGATTGTTTTGGGTCTAGTTTGCTTTTATTTTTGTTTTTTTAATGTGGAAGGTGGGGTTGATTTGTATTCTTTTTAATATAGTTATTCACAAGTATAAATATTCCTCTGAACACTGCTTTATTTACATTTCATAAGTTTTGCTATGTTGTGCTTTCCATTTCGTACCTTTCAAAATATTTTCAAATTTCCCTTGTGATTTCTTCATTGAACTGTTGGTTATTTAGGATTGTGTTGTGGAAAATTCACACATAAGTGGAAATTAAACATGTCTTTGTACTGTTGATTTCTAATTTTATTTCATTGTGGTCAAAGAAGTTAGTTTGTATGATTTTGATCTTTTTAAGTTTACTGACCGCATGGTTTGTCCTGGAGAATGTCTGTGTACACTTGTAAAGAATACATATTCTGTTGTGAAAGCTTTTTATAATTTTTTCATTTAGCATAATTAGAGATTTTAATGGCTTAATCTTTTGGTAAGGCTTACTAGGATCATCAGTTCTGCAAGTGTAAAGGCTTTAGTGTAAATAGACACTATGTAAATACAGTGTTTCATGGGGCATTGGAGTACCTTTCTTACAGTCAGTCTGGTCAACAGACACCTGTTGTTCAGGCATCATTCTATGTCCTAGCTATTGTAAACAGTGCTGCAATGAGCCAGGCTAGTAAAGAAACTGCATAAGGCATAGTCTTCATTTGAAGAGCCTGTTCGTTAACGTTAACTTAACAAAGCGAATGGTGGTAATTACATACAGCACTTCCTTGCTGAAAGAAGGCACACATTTGTACAGCACAGTGATCTAGAGGTACCCAAAGGAGAGTGAGTAAGCAAGGTGGGTACTGTTTTCTTTTCTGAACTGACTGTAATGTCAAGAATTAACGGTGACTTTCAAGGTTGAAAGAATAAGGACAGATGTTATGTGTTTACTCATCAAGGCTTGAGGAAGGATTGCTCTCTCTCTCTGACAGTTACAGGCCAAAGGGAGGCGTATTGTTGGCCGGCTGATCTAACAGCTCTTCTGTATCATTCCACTAGTGAGGAACAAGCGTAGTCATTGTCATGCGTTCCATCTTGAATAGTTGGGGTCAGCAGTTTCTTTATCAAAGCAACCTGGATTAAATGCACTCATCTATGATTAACACATTGTAATATTCAAATTGTAATTTATAAAGGCAAACCAGAACATTATTGAAAGCTAGCTTTTTTTTAAAAACCAGCAGTAATTCAAAACAGTGCTTCAGCTATGGGTTGCAATAAATACTTCCAGTGTTTATAAACCTTTCCGCATAGTGTCTAGGAAAATTCCCCATGTTCTGACTAATATAATAAGACCAGATTCCTTGACTATCACTGGAGGTGCATCCTAAACATTCTGTGCTGTGTTCTGGGCTCTTCCTCTGCTGCCTAAGGTAGAAAGTGTTATGTCGACCAGTGGAGGCGCATCTGCCTCACCGATTTCACCTGTGTCGTGAGCGCTTATAGCGTGTGACCTACTCCATTATCTTTGCTGTGAGAGGGACATAATGAGAAGCATCTTTTAAAAAAAATATTTGTTTATTTATTTATTTTGGCTGCGTCAGGTCTCAGTTTGCAGCACGTGGCATCTTTCGCTGTGGTGTGTGGGCTCTCCAGTTGTGACACGCGGGCTTAGTTGCCCCCGCGGCACGTGGGATCTTAGTTCCCCGACCTCGAACCGGCGTCCCCTGCATTGCAAGACAGATTCTTAACCACCGGACCACCAGGGAAGTCCCGAGAAGAATATCTTTTGTAGCTGTACTTGTATAATTGCCGTGCCCTTACCGAGCTGGTTCATTCAAGTCCCAAATTCAGTGTCTCTTTATTTAGCATTTTGATAGATTCCAGAATAAATAATTTCTAAGCGTGAACCTCACTTAGTGTATTAAAGAAAACACTTGTATTGACCACTAGTAGATTTTTAGTTATCATTTAGAAGAGAAGACTTCCATTTTCCTTTAGTAACTTCCAGTATCAGAAATTCCAGCTATTTTATAAGACAAACAACCAAAAAAGCATTTATGTGGAGCAGTGAGCACCTTGAAGCTATCTATCCAGGAGATAATCAATAAATGCTTGTTGTCTGATAGAAACTCATTTTCATAAGACTAAACACAGGAGATTTGAAGAGCACATAACACATCGTTTGTCTGATGCAGGTATTCGTTGACCCACAACATTGATATGTAACTAAGGGCGGGAGCTCTTAAAAAGTTTGTGACTATTATATTTCTGGAAAATGGATTTATATCATCCTTACGATAAGGTATATGTTTACTTTAGAGCTGACTGAGAAAATGTCTTATAGTTTTAGGATTGCCTGTGAAACACTGTGCCACCCTGGGCCTGTTCTCACGCCTGGTGAGGCGACTCCAAAGCCTGTGGAGGCTCTAGAACCACTTCAGCTTCCTTGCCGGCCGTCTGAACGTACGTGGAGAGCAAACAAGCCACTGTTGGCTTCCCCGCCCCTGCGACTAGAAGAAATATACATGTTACCCCAGAGGTGTATTTATGTGGCTTTTATCACCAGTTCTTTCCAGCCTGTCAATGGCTGATTTGACAGAGCTTGGTAAGAAAATAGCACTAATTAGCCAAGAAAACATACAGTGTTCTATGATGGTAGGCATTGCCCCAACTTTAGCCAACTGTGTCTGGTGCTTACCCAGGAGACTGAGAAAATGTAGCTGGTTCAATGAAAAATTAAAACATTTTTTGGAAAAAGGAATTAAACCATTTGCACTAATAGTGGAGAATTCAGAAAACAGAGAACATTATATAACACTGTTTCAAAAGCACGGACCTGCCATGACCTAAGTGAAAAAGAAGGTCTAGTGACAAAACTAGAATTATGGCCCAGGTTTCCCAGCTGAGAATATTAGCATTTATTCTCTCTGAACCCAGAACTCTTGGTGAATTCCTTTTTTTTTTGGCCACACTGTGCAGCATGCGGGGTCTTACTTCCCCAACCAGGGATCGAACCCGTGCCCCCTGCAGTGGAAGCGCAGTGGAATCTATAATTCTGTAACTTGGAGTGAATTGCATGGCTGATAGGCTAATATCACCAACACACCCTATTTAAAATACAGGAAAGGCAGAAGGAATATGATTTAACATGCATAAATATATAATGACACCCTGAGGAAAGAAGTATGCATAGGTATTAAGAGTTCTCACTTCCACAGTGGTTATGACGCACTCCATGGTCCATTTGCCCTGGCAGCCAAAGTCTGGTACCTGGTGTGTTGAATATACTGCAGAGGTGCTGGCACACAGCATTGCAGACGAGGAGGGCAAAACCAGTGCTGAGTGAATGCATTGTTGTTACTCTTTCCTGACAGAAAGGGTTCCGTGTAATCACCCTGCTGCCCTGTGGCAGGTGATCCCTCAGGGTTGTTGCTGGACCTGGCAAGCTGCACTCTGACAGGTCAGTAGTGGTGTTGTAGCCTTTGCCACCGCGATCCTGCTTGTGACCCACCAGACAAGCTCTGGATCTGGCTCTGTAAAGAATCAGACAAGTATTTTTTTTTTAAGTCTTTATTGAATTTGTTACAATATTGCTTCTGTTTTATGTTTCGGTTTTTTTGGCTGCAAGGCATGTGGGATCTCAGCTCCCCGACCAGGATCGAACCGCACCTCCTGCCTTGGAAAGCGAAGTCTTAACCACTAGACCGCCGGGGAAGTCCCCAGACAAGTATTTATAGGTGATTTATCATGTTCTCCCGGTTTTTGAGAGTCTCCTCTTTTCCAGGAAGCATTCAGCTGGGACACAGATATTCTCTGTCATTCTTTGTCCCCTGACCGTCTCTCTCTCGCTCTTTTTTTTTTTAATAAAATGTACAAATCTCTTTTATTTTAATTTTAATTTAATTTTATTTTTTTAAAATTATCTTTGACTGTGTTGGGTCTTCATTGCTGTGCGCGGGCTTTCTCTAGTTGTGGCGAGTGGAGGCTACTCTCTTTTGCGGTGCACGGGCTTCTCATTGCGGTGGCTTCTCTTGTTACGGAGCACAGGCTCTAGGTGGGCGTGGGCTTCAGTAATTACGACACGTGGGCCCTAGAGTGCGTGGGCTTCAGTAGTTGCGGCGCGTGGGCCAGTAGTTGTGGCTCGTGGGCTCAGTAGTTGTGGCTCACGGGCTCTAGAGTGCAGGCTCAGTAGTTGTGGCGCATGGGCTTAGTTGCTCCGCAACATGTGGGACCTTCCCAGACCAGGGCTCGAACCCGTGTCCCCTGCATTGGCAGGCGCATTCTCAACCACTGCGCCAGCAGGGAAGTCCCCCGACGGTCTCTTTGTCAGCTCTTCCATCATCTCCCTTTCCCCTTCGTGATCATCCGTCTAATCTTTGGTTCTTCATCAAGCAGTTTGGCTTACACTGTTACCTGTCTTTGCTACTGGGTCAAATGGACGTTGAGATGTGCCCTCGAGGACTAGTCCCAACTACCCAGCTAAGCAGTCATGGCCACCCACAGGTCAGTGTGAGCCATACCTCATGCCATCTCTGGGCACATTGGACCCAAGATGCACATGAAGCTCTGCTCATCTGTCAGGCCTTTTCTGAGGGGAGCTGCAAAGCTATAACACACATATTTCCAGCTGCTACCCCATGTCATATCAGCCCCTCTGAAAGCTAGGCTTGACATTTTTCCACTTCAGATTACTTGTCATGCAGACTTTCCCATGAGGCCATAAGTGCGGGTTGAGGGAAGGATGGCAGGTACGGCAGGAGCAGGTAAAGTAAGCATGTGTTGCTTCCAGAATCCAATGAGCGATACTAAGATTTGTGCCCCTTTTTTGGTGGTAGGAGATGAAAAGTGCAACCTTTTTCCACTTTGGAGGAAATACCTTAAAATGCCCCAGATCCTAGCACCACTGGAAATTTTACTCAGGGAGCAACTCCTGAATTTTTCTAGTGTTTCTCTTCTATCCTCTGGTACACACTTGTATTACCAGCATGCCCTAGGGTACCTTTTATTTCCTGCTAACAGATCCTATCGGTATGATGCCATCTTGTCCTGTGGGGCAGTGAGATGAAAATGTTCCTGCAGACTGAGTTATGGTGCAGCACCAGGGTTGACATAGCACTAGGACAACAGGTGGAAGTACCCTGCTGCCTGCCAGGTGAAAGCAAGTAGCTTTGTGTGTTCTCTGCTGGTTGGAATAGGAAGACACACGTGCCCATTCACATTTACCTCTCAAATCGGTAGCTGGAAATCAGGTCAGGGAACGGGTTGATTTGCTCCAGTACTGATAGAATCCACAACCGGATCTGCAGCAGCAGTGGGAATTGCTCCCTGATTAAGCTTGCGATAATCCGCTGTCGTTCTCAGAGCTTGTCTGTCTTGCGCAGAGGCCCGATGCCCACGACAGGAGGTGTGATAGGAATCACCAGCCTGTACCTTTCAAGCCCCCAGGGGTGGTATTAATCTTTGTGATTCCTCAGAAGATGCAGTATTTCTTTCATTTTTATTTCGCAGGGAAGAGTTTTGGATTTCTTTCCAGCTCCTCTGATCACAGCAGTTCTCATTACATGAATCAAGGTGCAAAGGTGGAAGTTCTGCCCATTTCTGAGTATATGTTTCATCTGCAAACTCAGACTCTGGGCAGATAATCATAAGAAAAACTCCATTTGTGTTTGTCGCTCATAAAACCTTCAATTTAACCGGTAGAGCACAGAGGTATTAAGTCCTCAAGGATCAACATTAGATCAGGGGCAGTGTCCAGTAAATCCTGAAAGGTCTAGATTTCCCTTTCTACAATGCACAGTTGTCCCAAAAGTTATACTTTGGGAAAGAGTAGTAAGAAGAGTTAAATGACATGATTATGGTATCAATGAAGGGTTCTTTCCTAAAGGACCCAGCCACTCTTTGAGTTAGGGGCTCTAGGAGGACGGCTCCTGACTCAGGCTGGGACGCAGAAGAGAGGCCCTGGACATTGTCATGCTTGATCAGACAGGACCTCTGTCACTTACCCTACAGCTCAGATGGGAGTTTCTTAGGATTCTCAGCTCTTCTGGTCCTAGATATCTCTCATTAACTGTCTTCCACCAAATATCCCTATAGCTCAAATCATAACTTGGGTCCTTTGGGTTCTTATGTGTGCTCTGCCTCTGGATACTTAGCTCCGCTGCCTCAGCTTTTCCTTACCTCATTGAAATCAGGGAGCCTATTTCAAGGGCAGCCTCTGCAATACTGACCTTCTTCCCCATGGCTCCCTGAGGGCTAGAGTTAAGAGGTGGGTGAGTAGGACACATGACAGATCTCCCTCTCCCTCCTTCATATTTCTACCTCTGAGACATTACTGGCAACTAGATATTCTGATTTCTTTTCTGGGCTATTGTTATACCATGCCAGAAGGCAGGAAGTTTGAGTTACTTTGATTTAGGGCTTTTACGGGAGAGTTCCCCTTACAGACGGACACTTGGGCAACTGTAATGAATTCCCAGTTTCATCCTTGGGATGCGTTTATTAGTGACATATTACAACACCTAATAGACAGAAGCTAATCAAGTAACTTCCCAGAGTACTTTCTTGTCTGTTTTCTTATTTCCTCTTCAGATAACCTTCGTGCTATAAGTAGGACTAGAGTCTTATAGATGAGGAAACAGATTCAGAAAAGGTAATTAACTTTTCTGGAGGCAGAACTAGGACTAGAACTTACATCCCTTTGCTTCTTACCTTGTGCTCTTTCTTTCCAACACGCACCTTAATGGGAGGTGGGTTAAGTTCACACATACAATATGGCACACAGGCGCACACATGTGCCTCTATCCAGGAACTACAGTTTACAGTCATGGTAGATGCTGATTGCTCCTAATAACAGCATGTATGATTAATATATTTGCAAATATGTTAACAAATACACTTGACAAAAATCTAGGAAGTTACAAATGAAAATTGTAAGAAGATTATGTGTATGTTTGTTTTTTCTCTGTAATATTTACACCTTTCAGTTTCTATCTGTATACAATAACTCTCTCTAGAGAAAATGCATCTACTAATTTCTAAAGCATCCTTGAATGGGCCTTTCATCTCTTTTTCCTGTGAGAGGGTTTGGAGACAGGTTGCGGGGTTGTTTAATTGAGCAGGCTCTGCGGGTTGAAGCCCAGACTGTTTTGTTGCCCGTCTCACCCCATCTGCACGCTGATGCCCAAGGTGATCGGTCTGCTGATCATCGTTGTTAAGTCACTTCTTCCTTGTTTTTTTTCTCCCAAGAAACAAACAAAAATTTTGAATATCAGTGGTAAATATACTTCATAAAGCCAGCTCAGTACCCCCCAATCCATCTTTAAAGCGTAACATGGAGTTCTTAGTGTGATTTAGTGCAGGCCTCAGCTGTTAATCTCATTTGAGGGGTTTTGCTGGAGGCTGGAGTTTCCCGACAGCCCTGACCGCAGAGAGGTGGAATGTGGGGCTGACGTCACAGCCGGTCCTGGGAATGTTTTGCATTCCTCTTCCTGGCAGTGGTCAGGTGGCTTCCAGCAAGAATGAAGGACAACAGCTTCCAAAGAAGAAAAAGAGAGAGGAGGAAAAGAACAGTTTATAATCAGACTGTTGTGGGGGAGGCACTTTTATTCTGAGCCAAAACTGAAATTAGAAGCAGATGTCTTACATTCTGATGCTGCACGAACGTTAAATGCATTTTATTAATGACTGTAATAGCTGAGGTATTTGGCTTTTTATTGAACTTAAGTTTTGAAACTCTCTTTAAGAATTGTGGAAAAACAACTTCTTGTAGCTGACATTTTTAACTGCGAAAGCAGCTTTCTGACTGTAAAGGGGGAAAATGGCACACAGAGACACAGGCGCTGTGGTTAATGGACAGGCTGTTTTAAAGTCTGTTAATCTAAAAAATCACTTCTGAAACATAAAACCTCTGTAACCTGTTAATGTATTTTGTGCTAATCAAATAATTTCGATCCACTAATTAGGGGAGAGAGATATTCTATTAAAATATCTGCCACAGAAGTTTTTTTCCCAAAAATATTTACACTTCCACTGTTACTTCTGTATATTATGTTACGGGCCAAGTCAGATATTCAAAACAAAACTTAGCAGCCCCTTAATATAACACACACAGGTTTTCCAAAGTCGTGCCGCTCTGCCGTGGTGTGTGCCGCAGAACCCCGCGCAGTGACTGAGTTCAGCTTTCAACGTCATTTGTGTTTTCCTGTCTTCTAGGTGCTAAAGTGCCGGTGTTCACATTGGTTGTACTGGATTAGCAAATCACGATTTGTCTATGTGTTTTAAAATAAAATACTTCATTCTTTTTTTTTTTTTAACAATGCCTTTCAGTAGATTCTCACTTATTTTGATGTAACAGCAGTTACATTAAAACAGTTCTCCAGTTTAGGTGAAATGTGTTTGAATACTTCCTGTTATACATTGAAATGGAAAGTTGGCTTCCTGTGTCGGTCATGTTGCTGGTGAGGAATTTCCAGAAATGTGGAGAAGTGCTGACTCATAGTGTACAATGGACTGATCCTGCTGCAGTAAGGCTTGAGGGAGTTTTCTGAGCTCCTGGTTGAAGCAAGCAAAATATGCCTGTGTTCATGTGCTACTTTATTTTTAGATGTAGCAGTGGGGGTGGAGGAGAGGCTGTTGGTTGGGGTAAGATCCTTGCTAATAGCTTTAAAATGACTAAAATTTCTAGGGTTAGGTGTGTGTCTAAATGTGTTTTTCTACAGTCTGTTATTAGAGTTTGGAAAACAGGTTGTTTTTGTTATAGTTACCTACCACCGTGCTCTCCGGGTCTTGCCCCACACGTGAACCCCATGCCCTCAGGCTGGGATGGTGACTGGCTGTGGGCTCTATAAAATGTTAGTGATGGTGGTGCCTGCATTCGGGGGATTGGTCCAGAAAAAGGTCTGTGGTATTGTGTCCTTTATGTCTATGATCAGGAGTTCCTGAATCTAATGGTAACAGTTTCTTTAAAACTTTAAATATTAGCTGTCAGGAGTTAAGAGAATAACTAGGATTTCTTGCATTTAATGTGCCTGGCTCTGTCCTGGTGGTTTTACTTTTGTTTAATTGTCTAAATCTGAAGTTACTGGCTGAGATTTATTTTTCATTCGTTTGGTATGGAGATGTCTGCTAGATTTGGGGGAGAGGGGCTTTCTATGACAAAAATTCACTTCTAAACACAAATCTAATCTTATAAAGTTAATATTCATCCATCAATTCCACAGACACTTGCTGAATAACTGCTCTGTGCCAGGCTGGTTCTGCTGGGTGCTGGGTGCTGAGTACTGGGTGCTGTGGAAAATGTGCTCCTTGTTCCCCCTTTGAGGGAAGTGGGGTGCTGCAGGCCCAGAGCAGGGAACACGTGTTCATGATTGTGTGCAGCATTCCTTTATGGCTGTTATGGTAGAATTCTGCAGGTATAGTGAGGCACAGGGAAGGGGGATACTCAGATCTGTGCCAAATTCTGTGGGGTTGGTTTCTTTTGATGTGATTCTGAGGATGTCAGAGTTGATGGTTGAAAGTAATTTGAGTAGGCAATGCGAAGAAAACAATCTGATAAGGGAGATGAGGGAAATACTAATGTATGTGTGACAGGCACTAAGACTGCTTAAAAGGAAATTTAATAAACATAAGTGATATACTGCAGATCGTTTCCTTTGTATATACACATGCAGCTCACAAAACAACATGCCTGCCCTTTCTGTCTGAGGTCTGCCTTTCTCACACATCGCTAAAGAGTTTGAATGGCTGTTTGTTACCAAGTAATCATGGAATCATAGAACATGTTTTAAAACTGTTTCCTGTGATTTTGAAGGTTGACAAAAGGAAGAACACGTGTTCTTCTTGTGAGCAGAGCCCCTGCCTTCAGGGAGGCACGTGCGGCCCGCAGGCTCGGCCCGCAGGTAAGCCCCACTGAGCAGTTGTTCTGGGTAGCTCTCCTTGTCTCACCTGAACACCACCCAGTGTCACCTTCTGCTAAACAGTGCAAAAGGAGTCATTGACCTGTTTTGAGGGGTGCTTATGAGGAATTACGAACAGAATGAAATTCATATTTCAAAACGCAGGTATAGATAGTTCTCTACCTTTCTAAGTGTGTGTTCTCTGATCACGCAGCAGAGAAGACCCTTGCCAACCTCTGCTGGTGGTTGTGTGTGAGAACTGAGTGAGCACCAGCAGGTGGTAGCCATCAGCTCTGATGCTGGCAGTGATGCAGGGGCACCTAGGGCCTGTCACACCATCCACACAGGGTCCTCGGGGAATCTCCAAAGCCCAGGGCCGGAACAATCACATATATAGGACTTCACATTTAATATGCTTTTTGTCCATTGTTCCCAATTACTCCCTGCAAGTCTACGTACTAAATTGTGTAAACTACTTTTCTATGCATATCTCATAAGGGTGTAGAAATTTAATGTTTGTTGACGGAATAAATGAAGTTGCTCTACTTTAAGGCAAAAGTACATTTTTTACTCTGTAAACTCTCATGTATATACACACATAATCCATGATATGTTTTTTTAAAAAACTGTGGTAAAATATACATAACATAAAATTTTACCATTTTAATATTTTTAGGTATGTTCACTGGTATTAAGTACATTCATAACGTGGTGCAGACATCACCAGTATATGGAACTTTTTCATCATCTCAAACAGAAACTCTGTACCCATTAAACAATAATTCCACATTCTGTCTCCCCAGTCACCACCTCCCCCCACCCAGCTCCCAGGAACCTCTGTTATACCTTCTGTCTCTATAAATTTGCCTATTCTAGGTAACTCATATAAGTGGAGTCATACACTGTTTGTCCTTGTGTGTCTGGCTTATCTCACTTAGCATAATATACTCAAAGTTCATCCATGTTGTAGCATGTCAACATTTCATTCCTTTCTAAGGTTGAATAATATGCCATTGTATGGATGGACCACGTTTTGTTTATCCGTTCACCTGTTGATGGACATTGGAGTTCCTTCCACCGTTCAATTATTGTGAATAATGCTGCTGTGAACATTGATGTACAACTGTGTTTCAGTCCTTGCTTTCAAGTCTTTTGAGTATACATCTAGGAGTGAAAATGGTAGAGCATATGGTAATTCTATGTTTAAGTTTTTGAGGAACTATCATAGTTTTCCACAGCAGCTGTACCATGTTGCATTCCCACCAGCAATGCACAGGGGTTCCAGTTTCTTGACATCTTCACCAATATTTGGTATTTTCCTTTGTTTTTAAATAACCATCCCAACAGGTGTGAGGTGGTGTTTCATCCTGGTTTTGATTCGCATTTCCTTAATGACTAGTGATGTTGAGCGCATGATCCACTTTTAAATTCTGAAATAGCCCCAGTAAACAATTAAAAGTCTGCAGCAAAGGTGAAGAGCTCCTCATCAGACCTTCTTTACTCCAATTGCAGCCTCCCCAGCCCACAAACACAGTTTCTTGATGTAATTTGCATCTATGACTGAGGGCTGGGGCCACTGCTCTCAGGGCTCAGAAAAATAGAAAAGGTTCTTTTCCAATCAGGTAACTGTTGGACAACATGTTCTTTTGCTGCATTTGTATCAAATTCATTAGGTATCCAAAATGATTATGTTCACTTACACTGACTAGTTTTCTTAGAAAAACCAAGCTTTTAATTTAAAGCTATAGGTAGGCATTAAATAATTGGGGAAAAAAAGGTCTGTGTAGTGAGGACATACTAAAATCATGAAATCAATGAAATGTTTACTTATTTCTCCAGTAATTTTATGGTTTAATTATTTATATTTAATGCTTTATACATTTATATTTAACACTTTAATGTATTTTGGTGTGTAATATGAGGTAAAGATCAATTTTAATATTTTCCAAATAATTTTATCAGCTTCACTTCCTGAATAGCTTTCCTCTGCTGACTAAATGCTTCTCTTATCACTCGTTATATTCCTGTGTATCCTAGGACTTAACGTCTTTGCTCTGTGTTCTCTTGTGTTTTGTTGTGTTGTGTTGAGAGTCTGAAAACCTTGCCATAAATCAGTGCCTTGCTTCTGTGTGTGTGAATAATTTATAAATAGATATGCTTGATTGGGGGACAGAATGTTTTAAAATTTAAAAACAAGGTACACAATCAGTTTCAAAGACAACAACCAAGCTAGTCCATGAACACAACATCTGGCAGATTTTTGAATTTTACTCTTGCCATTGCACTTGACTCTTGTACTTTCAGCAGCACGGATTCATCCCACCCTGCAGGGGGGATAGTACTGAAGGACAACCTGACTTTATTGCAGATACATAGCCTCGTGCATGGACTTCACTGTGGAGGATCTGTTGCTTGACACTCACTTTTCTTTGTTTCTCAGTTTTCTTGAGAAACTGTAAAAAGGAATTTTAGAGCAATATGCTTCTTATAACATACAGGGAGACCTTTTTCTTTTTTTTTTCTTTTTTTTTTAAAGTACTGCATTGATCAACTAGGTCTTTAAGGTTCCGCTGGCTTGCTGATGATCAGTTTAACATGTGTAAGCCCCAAGGAGGGCAGGGCCCTGTTCAGGTCACCTTTTTACTTCGTACTCAAACCGGCACACGTTCTTTTTTAATTTTGACTGGAGTATAGTTGATTTACAATGTTGTGTTAGTTTTTGCTGTACAGCAAAGTGAATCAGTTATACATATACATATATCCACCCTTATTTAGGTCATTACAGAGTATTGAGAAGAGTTCCCTGTGCTATACACTGCTATATATACTACTATATATGGTGTGTATGTGTCAATCCCAATCTCCCAATTTATCCCTCCCTGCATTCCCCCCGGTAACCATACGTTTGAAATTGGCACACATTCTAAGTGTTTGTTTGATATGAATGAAACAAAACTTAAATTGTTGAATTTTGTGCTTATATCAAGTAAGCTGAAGAGTGGTTTGTTCACTTTAGAACTTATCTTGAGAATCTTTGCTCCGTGATTTTTTTTTTTTTTTTTAGTTTTGGCTGTGTTGGGTCTTTGTTTCTGTGTGAGGGCTTTCTCTAGTTGCGGCGAGCGGGGGCCACTCTTCATCGCGGTGCGCGGGCCTCTCACTGTCGCGGCCTCTCTTGTTGCGGAGCACAGGCTCCAGACGCGCAGGCTCAGTAATCGTGGCTCACGGGCTTAGTTGCTCCGCGGCATGTGGGATCTTCCCAGACCAGGGCTCGAACCCGTGTCCCCTGCATTGGCAGGCAGATTCTCAACCACTGCGCCACCAGGGAAGCCCGCTCCCTGATTTTTTAGTCTCAGTACTTGGTGCTGGTTCCCACCTCTCCCAGTCTAACCTGTGGCAGCCCAAGACAGCATGCAACAGATGGCATGAAAATTCTTGTTCCTTTGAAAAGAAGCTAATCATATGTAATGCTTCATGTGGGTTATTTCCTTTAATCCCTAATAGAAGTGTCAGGGAGACATTACTATCTTAAATTTGCAGATGGGGAAACTGAAGTCAGGGAGATGAGATAATTTGCTAAATGTCCGGTGCTAGTGAGGCTTGCAGAGCTGTGTGACAGGGCAGGTCGGAGTCCAGAGTGGAATTCTGGTTACCTGGCTTCAGAAAGGAGCCCCATCTTTGTCTTAGGCTTGCTTTAGTGTTGAGCACACAGAGGGCCTAGGATGTCACGTTTTCTTGAGCTTTTTGTAGTCTGTTGATGAGAAGGGAAAATGTTCATGACCTTGAGAAAATGTAAACAAACTGGATGAGGCTCAAAGAGTTTTCTAGGGATGTGGCTGCAGCTTTACCTTTTCCTGACATGCTGTACAATTTCCATATTAATGTGGACGTGGCCTTTTCAAGGCTTTGCTTTTTTAGGGGAAAATGCATGGGTAGCATTTTGAGAATGACTCTTGGATCCAAGTCATCTCCCGGCAGAGAGGCTCCGCAGAGTGGGTGTCAGATCAGAGGCAGAGCGGGTAGAGTCCAGTAGAGGGGCGGCTCCAGGGACACGTTGAGGATGACCTCATTCAGTTCTACTGTAGACATTTGATTAAGTTGCTTTGATGAATAAATAGTAATAACTATCTTCCTTTCCTTACTACTTTCTCCTTAAGAGCAAATAATTAAAACCAGAAATTTCTGTCTTGGGTGCTGTGGAACGTACATTGTTGTAAGTGAAGGAAATACAGAATCTGCGAGGAGGAGTTCAGAAAAAATACCCAGACATTTATGTTGTTCTAACAGAGGGGAGATCCATTTTGTATGTGGAAGCATTCCAGTTAGTTTTTGTGGATAGAAATCTAATGGGCAAGATAGGGTAGCATTTTGTGTTGATGAAGGATGCGCCTAGATCTTAGGAATGTGTGAGCAGGAGGAGAATTTTAGCCCTAAGAGGATCGTGCTGTTCCCGCCGGCTCCTCGCTTAGGTAGGCACACGCTTTGACTGTCTGGCCCGCGTGGCACTGTAACGCGTGAGCAGTCGGATGGACCTGCGTGTGTTCACTTGCATGGTCTCTGTCCCCAGATGTGTGAGGAAAATAATAATTTAAAAACTCATGTATTTTCCATATTTGGTTGTCAGCAGCAGGAAGAGCTGCTGAAGGCTTGGTCAGAGGCAGCGTGGAAATGCGAGGGCCTGTGAGCTCGGGAGGGGGCTCTTCCCAGCTGCCAGAGTGGCCTTAGGCTGACCGGTCTCCCCTCCACTGTTTGCAGGATTGGCTGGGCTACAGATGTGTTCATGTCAAAACTCACAAAATTACCACTGTGTTGTGTGCACCGTATTCTATTGTTTTCTTTTTTTAAAAAAGGACAAAAGTAGAAAGTATTTATTGAATTTTTAAAACATGATTTAAAAATCCATCTTTATATTATTATTTTTTAATCCTAAAAAGTGTTTTATTTACTGAATGTCCTTGTTTTTTGGATAGTTTTTTGTTTTCTTCCCTCCAGGTAGTAATGTTCTGTTTCTGACAAAGCTCTTTATTACATATTATTTGTGAAATCTACAGTAACCTAATGATGTTTCTGCCACATTGTTTTAAAGGCAAGATTTAAAATATAGACTCTTTTAAAGTTTTTTTGTTTTTGGTTTTTAAAATTTATTTATTTACTTACTTATTTATTTATGGCTGTGTTGGGTCTTCGTTGCTGCACGGGCTTTCCCTAGTTGTGGCGAGCGGGGGCTACTCTTCGTTGCAGTGCGCGGGCTTCTCATTGCGGTGGTTTCTCTTGCTGCAGAGCACGGGCTCTAGGCACGCGGGCTTCTGTAGTTGTGGCTCACGGGCCCTAGAGCGCAGGCTCAGTAGTTGTGGCGCACGGGCTTAGTTGCTCCCCGCATGTGGGATCTTCCCGGACCAGGGCTCAAACCCCTGTCCCCTGCATTCGCAGGGGGGTTCTTAACCACTGCGCCACCAGGGAAGTCCCTCTTTTAAAGTTATAAGGCAATTTTTTCTTTCACAATTTGAACCTTGGTACTAGTCTGGTGTATTTTCACCTAAATTCCATTTTATGAGCTTCCTGGTATTTTATTGAAAACCTGTTTCATTTTATTTGACCCTAACCAGATCAGTAAGATGGAGGCATTGCACACAGGTGGTCTTTGGTAGGATTGTGGCCACAAATGTCAGTTGTATGGCCTGAGAATCTGGCTTGGGAGTATGGAGGTTTGAAGACTGGGCTTAGGGGGAAAGACCTAGTGAACACAGAGACTTGGGAGCTGTGGCTTTAACACTTGAGCTGTTTCGACCCCCTTGGTTCAGCCGCCAGCCTCTGCTGGGGTTGCCAGTTCAGGGGCTGTTGTCCTTGGACTTCCACTAACTCATGAACATGTTGGTTGGTGCTGCAGATTACATTTGATCCCTGGTGTGAATCACATTGCACCCAGGTTTGCCACTGTTCTCTCTTTATTAGGCCATGCTGTGTAGCTTAAAGATGCCTCTCAATTTTTCTTGTAATAACACCGTAAGTCGACTCAGTAAGAAGCTCTGACTTCCTCAGGAAGACAGAAGTGCGGTGTGTGGGCACCATCCATAACCTAGTTTCCTGGGGGTTACGGTTTTACTCTTTGACACTATTATGAAGCCTTTGCCAGAATTGTGGGCTCTCTGTTTTCTTGTAGTTGAGTGAAGAGATGGCATCTTGTCCCATGAGACAGCACAGTGAGGGCTGGTATTGGTCTGATTCACAATCCTGAATCCCAGTAATGAAAGTCATTTTTGGGATCACTTCATTGGAATTGACGTCTGAGTAGGGTTACCAAATAAAATGGAGGGTACCCAGGTAAATGTGAATTTCAGGTAAAGTACAGGGCATATTCACACTAAAAAATTACTCATCATTTCTCTGAAGTTCACATTTAACTAGCCGTCCTATATTTTATTTGGTAAATCTGGCAACTGTTCACCTGAGGCTGAATTATATAAAATATTAAGAATTCATGCAAAATAATGTCCTTGTGGGGATGAGAAACATTGCCCCCTTCTTATTCCTCACTTACACCGTGAAGTTAGGGAAGCCTTTACTTCGTGTTATCCCTTCTACACCCCCCCCTCCTGTGCACTCAAGTTAAAATGTTTGTGAGGGGCACTTGGCCCACTGTTTCACACGCCTGGCTTCTGTAGTCAACAATGTCGTGTAGGTAAGGCCCAGCCTTGGGCAGCAGGCTGAGGTCCTGCCCTCTCCTGACCCCTCCTGGAACCACAGACTCAGCACTTGGGTTTGTCCCTGCTCAAGGGCTATCCCTGGCCAGCCAGAGGCACAAGAGACAGGCATGTAAACCTCCTGGCACATTTCAGGGGGTGCCTGGGCCAAAAGTAAGTGGGTGTCTTCCTTCCCTCAGGATCTGAGGTCCCGTATTAAGTTATTCAAGTGACGCAGAGAACAAGAGGGGGGCTGATAATGATGTCAGAGGTGGGTCACAGGTCGGAAGGAGGTTGGCGGAATTAGGTAATTATTACTACCTTCTAAGACTTTGATAATCATTATCCAAAGGGGGAAGAGAGAGCTCCCAGCCCCTACCAGGGCTGCTGTCTGTGGGAATTCAGATGTTCTGCACAGGATTTCTAGTATCATGTGAGTAAAATTTAGTCTTTTATATGGACCTTTTACAGAAGGAAACTTTATTTCCAAAGGCTGTCATTAGAGGTGTAAAGGCCACACTGTGAATTAAGGTGACACGCCCTGTTTTGAATTGGATTTCCTGCTAGTTCTGATCGCAGGCATTCTTCCCGGACTAGAGTGAACTCAGTTCCAGTGTTTGCTTGTAAAACTGAATCCAGTCATTGTGTTTGTAGTTTGGCTTTCTGCCTGCTATTAAAGTACAGAGCAAACTTCAGCCAGTTACTCCCTATGGTTCTGTGTTCTCCGCAAAGAGCAGGGAAAGGAAAGGGGAAAACCCAAAGGGTGACTGAGTTCATTTACATACAGAGCCAGAGGGCAGCTGTGTGCTGCCTCGTCATCACATGACTCTGTGGAGAATCCTGATATTCCGTTTACTGGAATAGGAGACAGCCTGAAAAAACCCAGAACACAAAAACTGGTCTCTCTCTTTATGGTTCTCGGGTTAGCATTAGCAGCTGAATAACGCACTTCTACTGTGTAACAAATATAGGTGAAAAAATAGAAGGTTTTATATTTCTCCATCTTTTCAAAGTTTCGTGTATAAAGAAAGAGCTATAAGGGAGAGGGCACAAGGCAGGACGATGGTACTGCTGGTTGGTCCAACCCGACTCTGCCCACTGAGCTGTCCTGGAGGGGCCCCAGGTCAGCAGGCTACGATCTGGATTCGTGGGTAAGATCTGCAGGGCTCACCCCTTCTACCTGGAGTGACAGAAAATATGATTCGGTCCGTTCACTGTAACTCCAAAGAACCCAGGATGACACTTGACAAAACTTGGCTGAGTGTGCATTAGAAAGGATTTTTCTTCATTAAATGTGAGGGGATCCAGAAGGACACAATGGCACCAGCCACCCTGGGTCCCCATAGGAATAAAGTATTTAGAGTCATTCCCCTGAGTTAAACTAAGAACCCCCTAATTTGGGGAAAGGACAGAACGGGAGGATGGGCTGTGCAGCTGCTGCTCCAAGTCCGCTCCCTCACTGAGGCGGCGCCACATGGAGCGGAAATGAGGGGTGTGGAGATGACGCCCCAGGCGTGGTGACGCCATGCTGCCCGGGTGACATGGCGGCCTCTGTATCTCTTGCCGCCCTGATTTTATTTAATTCCGCTCTGGCCCATCGGGCTAGAGCCAAATTAACCTCTTCCTTAGACTTCCTCTTCTCTAAATGGAAGAGATTTGAGTGTTTAATTGAATAAATATCAGTACATTTTGAGTTTTTTATTAGCGAAGAGCAAAGAGCCCTGCTACCTTTCTGCTACTTTGCTAGGTGCTAAGAGAAAATCAGAACATCAGAGACACAGATTTTGGCCACCAGGAGCCTATGGTCTTCTTTTGGATAGAAACCCTAAAACGCAGCAAACTGTCAGCTAGCAGCAGCATGTGGACAAAAAGCAAAAAACCCAGCTCCCTGCTTGGCTGTTTTATGGAGATGGTACATTAAACCAGATGTGCAGAAATGAAGAAATGGTTGACAGATTTCCCAAAGCTACCGTGGAGTGCTGTAGGGATGGTGCATCTGGATGCCCAGGAAGGATAACAAGATGAGTTTAAAAGGCCAAAGTGAAGCAATCAAAAACAGGAATTCTGACTACGTTTCCGGTCGGACATACAAGGAACTTGGAAGTCATCACTCGCATTTTCACAACAAGAAAAAAGCTGAAGAAACAAAATCAACAACTCTTTTAGATCCAACAGAGAATTGAAGTCGTAGGGCATATACCACTGCCCCCAAAATTAGAGAGACAGAGAGGAAGGTGTAGAGACTCGCAGAAGCCCCGGAGCAAAAACATCCACTGGAACCAGAGCTGGGGTAGAAAAACCGTAACTGTAGTAGACAGACAGACTGCTGTGGGGACTCAGTGCTTGCGAGTTAAAGACTCCAGGGCCCCTTCGTGGGTGCAGTTTTGTGAGGTTACCTCCCGGAGTCCTGCCAGGTGCTCACAGTGAAGATCAGAGAAAAGTCCCCTCAGGCCCCTGGCGTGGAGGGGGACAGAAACCATTTTGAAAGGCGCGGGGGCACTCTGTACTTCTTAACGAGTCCTGCCCTCCGGAAACGATTTAACCAGAGCCTCGCCTGCTGGGGTCTTATCGGAGCCCAGCAGACCTGGCGGGGAAGGGAGATACCCAGCTCCAGGTTCCTCCAGTCTTCCTGTCTCACCTGAGGGGGGCAGGAAGCTGAGAAGCCGTGGTGAAGGTCCCAGTCCAGAGGCTCAGGCTTACGAACAGGCTGAGCCCTAATCATAGGCTCTAGAGCATTTTCCCTAACCCCACACCTCACCACTACCTCAGGGCTCCTGTACAATGTCAGAGGAATGAAACTGAAAGAGCCACACATCTCAGACCTCATTTAAGAAGCAGCCTCGGGACCTCCCTGGTGGTCCAGTGGTTAAGAATCTGCCTTCCACTGCAGGGGACGCGGGTTTGATCCCTGGTCGGGGAACTAAGATCACACATGCCACGGGGCAACAAAGCCCGCGTGCCACAACTGGAGAGCCCACGTGCTGCAACTACAGAGCCCACGCGCTGTGGCGCCCACACGCCGCAACTACTGAGCCTGTGTGCTCTGGAGCCTGTGCACTGCAACTAGAGGGAAGCCCACACACCACAAGCAGGAGCCCACGTGCTGCAACGAAAGGTCCCGCCTGCCACAACTAAAACCCGACACAGCCATAATTGAATGAATGAATGAGTGAATGAATGAATATATATTTATTTATTTATTCATTTATTTTTTAAAGAAGAAAAGGAAGCCTCTAGGGAAATGCAAAGACAACAAGGCAGACAAAAACAGCGACACCAGAGAAGGTTTTTGCTTACGACGACTACAGCTACAGCAAGCAAAAAAGATAGTGTAGCTCCTCATCAGGTAAACGTAAAGTCTCACGCTGAAGGCCTGCACTTCTGAGTTCCTTTGACCCAGGACATCATGTCTGGCTTTCAACAAAAAATTGCAAGGCATTCTAAAAGGCAAAAATCATAGTTTGAAGAAAAACAGAGCAAGCATTAGGACCAGACATAGATGTGGCAGAAATGTTGGAATTAATCAGACTAGGAATGTCAAACAGCTGTGCTTAGTATGCTGGGGGCTGTAAAGGAGAAGGTGGACAGCATGCAGGAACAGAGGGGTAGTGCAAGCCGAGAGATGGAAACTCTTAAGAAAGAATCAAGAGGAGGTGCTAGAGATCAGAAGCACTGTGACAGAATGAAGCGTGCCTTTGGTGGGCTCATCAGCCAGCTGAAGGTGGCCAAGGAAGCAATCCATGAGCTGGAAGAAACGTCAGTAGAACTTCCAAAACTGAAATGCAAAGAGAAAAAAGGAATGATGCAAAGGGAATATAATATTCAAGAACTGTGGGACAGTGACCAAAGGTGTTAAGGTACAGGTGATGAGAACACCAGAGAAGAAAGACAGAAAGGAAAGAAATATTTGAACCAATGTAATGACTGAGAGTTTTCCAAAATTAGGATAGGCAACCAACTACGGATCCAGGAAGCTCAGAAAACATCAAGCAAGATAAATAAAAACAAAATCTATACCTAGGCATATCATATTCACATGCAGAAAATCAAAGAAAAAAATCTTGAAAGAGTTCAAAGGGGTAACAATACTTCATCTATAGAGAAGTAAGGAGAAGAATTGCATCAGACTCCTTAGAAATTATGCAAGCAGGAAGAGGGTATAGTGAATTGTTTAAAGTATTGAAAGGAAAAAACACCAATTTCAAATCCTCATCTAACAAAAGTATCCTTCAAAAATAAGAAAAACATAAACACTAACTCAGAGAAGCAAAATCTTAGGGAATTTGTTTACATTAGAGCTGCCTTGCCAGAAATGTTAGAAGAAATTCTTCAGAAGGAAGGAAAATTATATAGGTCAGATACTAAGATCTACATAAAGAAAGTAAGAGCATTAGAGAAGGAATAAAGGTTCAATAAAATATATTTCGTATTCTTAATTCATCTAACCATTAACAGTTTGTTCAAAACAATAACAGAAAACACGTATTCGGTGATTTTCGCTTGTACGTAAGTGAAATGAATGACAGCAATGCTATAAAGGACAGGAGGGTGGAACTGGAAACACTTCGTTATAGGGTATGTGCGCCACCCATAAACCAATACCGTGTTATTTGAAAGTAGATTGAATGAGTTGGAAATGTATATTGCAGACTCCAGGGGAACCACTGAAGTTTAAGAAGGAAGTATAATTAATATGCTAAAAGAAGAGAAAAATGAAATACCCAATTAAAACCACAGAAGGCAGAAAGAGTATAGACAATAATAGGAACAAAGAACAAGAGCAGCAAATAGAAAACATAACAACTATGGTAGATATTGATCCTGTACAGTAGTCACTTTAAACATCAATGGTCTGGGACTTCCCTGGCAGTCCAGTGGTTAAGACTTCGCCTTCCAATGTGCCGGGGGTGCGGGTTTGATCTCTGGTCGGGGAGCTAAGATCCCACATGCCTCACGGCCAAAAAACCAAAATGTAAAACAGAAGCAATGTTGTAACAAATTCAATAAAGACTTTAAAAAAAAAGAAGGTCCACATTAAAAAAAAAAAAATCTAAAACAAAACAAAACAAATCAATGGTCTGAATTCACCAGTTAAAAGACAGAGACTGACAGAGTGGGAAAAAAATAAAATATAGGTATATGTTGTCTATAAGAAGCCCACTTTAAGTATAAAGACAGATTTAAAGTAAAAGGATGGCACTGTTGGTGGGAATGTAAATTGGTACGGCCACTATGGAAGCAGCATGGAGGCTCCTCAAAAAACTAAAGATAGAAATACCATGCGATCCAGCCATCGTACTTCTGAAGAAAACAAAAACATTAATTTGAAAAGGTATGTGCACCCCAGTGTTCATTGCAGCATTATTTACAAAAGCTAAGACATGGAAGCAACATAAGTGTCCATCAATGGATGAATGGATAAAGAAGACGGGTTTGTGTGGGAGCGTGTGTGTGTGTGTGTGTGTGTGTGTGTGTGTGTGTGTGTGTGTGTGCCGCACAAAATGGAATACTCTTCAGCCATGAGAAAAAGAGGAAATCCTGCCATTTGTGAATACACGGGTGGACCTTTCAGACACTGTGCTAAATCAAGTCAGACAAAGCAAGATAAATACCATACGATTTCACTTATATATGGAATTTAAAAAGAACGACAACAAAACAAGCTCATAGAACAGATTGGTGGTTACCAGAGGCAGGAGGTGGGAATGGGAGAAAAGGATGGGGAGGGTTAAATTGTACAGACTTCCAGTTATAAAGTAAATGAGTCCTGGAGGTGTAATGTTCGGCATGGTGGCTACAGTTACTAACACTCTGCACATTTGAAAATCGCTACAAGAGTAGATCATAAAGTTCTTGTCACAAGAAAAAAATTTCTGTAACTATGTATGGTGACCAATGTTAACTAGACTGATTGTGGTGATGATTTTGCAGTGTATATAAATATCTAATCATGTCACACACCTGAAACTAACATAATGTTATATGTCAGTTATACCTCAATTTTCAAAAAAGTAAATGGATACAAAGAGCTAACGCTTTTGAGTAGCTATGTTAATTTCAGACAAAACAGATTTCAAATTGAGGAAAATTATCAGAGATAAAGAGGAGCATCACGTAATTATAAAGAGATCAGTTCTGCAAGAAGACATAACACTTCCTAAAAATCAAAATGTGTAAGGCAAAAACTGAGGGAACTGCAAGGGGGAAGAGAGGAATTCGTTGTTACAGAGTTGCTGCAACTTAAATACCTGAGTGATACCCAAGAGAAAGCTCCAGGACCTTTGATGGGAGGGAGCATGGGCCAGTGACGGAGTGAGAGAAGGCCTGTGTTTCCAATGGGCAGTTCTGAAAGCAGCTTGAGGGATGAGCGAGAGGTGGGCGGAGACCAATTGGGAAGGCTGTTGTGTGGGACGCCTTGGGGCTGGTATTTAAAGTTGGCAGTACCCCATCAGGGTTGTTTGGATGAGGAAGAGGAAGGGGTCTAAGACGATTCCCACATTCTGCGTGGACATCGGCGTGTTGGTGGGACTGTTACGCAAGATAGGAAATACTGAGGCCAGAGAAGACTTCTCGTTCCATTTTGACAGGTTCATTTGAAATCCACGTGGTCTAGTCAGTTGTCAGTCAGAGTCGAATGCACATGAAGTATCCACACTGGAGATGCAGATCAGCAGGTCGGGCCGGAGCTGAGGGGCACGTGGGTGTGGCAGTTATGTGGAGTGAGGCTTGTGGGGAAACGTGCAGAGAGGGGAGGGAGAGGAAGGAATGAAGGACCTTCAGAGGTGCCAGAGCAGGCGATGGCCGTCCAGCAGCCACGGGAAAGAAAATGGTCAACAGAGAGAGGAAATAAGGAAGTACCCCTTTAGTTAGGGGTCATTGTGACTGGAGGTGTTTCAGTGGATGCCTTGGGGGAAACTGTACTATTGAAGGTTGAGGCAAACAATTATTCTTTCAAGGAGCTTGGCTAAGAAGAGACCTAAGAAGTGGATGGTGCCTAGCAGAAATCACAGTAAAAAAAAAGGCTTTTTTCTTTCCTTTAACTGGGAGAACCGTGGACGTTTTTCCCCCGGAGGCAAGAAAACTGGATAGGAAGGGATTGAAGATAGAGAAGAGGCAGAGTTAAGAGAGAAGGTTGGAGACAGAGCCGCATTGAGGGGTTTAGTCTTGGACAAGTGTACCGTCTCTTTTCCAAGTCAGGAGGAGGGGGGATAGGAGGGGTGTACTTTCTGAGAACAGATGCTGTATTTTACTGATCTTTGTATCTCCATCAGCTATGACAGTGCTTGGAACACGATTGGCGTAAAAGTAATATTTGCTTAATGAATGGGTGGATTGGTTGGGTCTGGAGTTTGTAAGTGTTGGCATTTCAAACCAAGCTTCATCCCCCTGAGATTGTGTGCAGTGCTTTTGCTAAGAGAAAGGGCTTGGGGTTGTGGGGTGAGAAGCTTGATGGAAACGGTAAAGCCCAATAGAGCCTGTGGGGGATTTGCAAAGGGAGCTGACAAGACATAAAAGGAGGTAATTTTGCTACATTGTCTCACTGTGTGACTTTTCTCTAGCACAGTCCAGATGCAAGGACAGAAACAGTAACAAAGGTGAGGGCTGGGCGGGGGACTTTGCAGGGAGGAGCAGGGGCTGAGGACATCCAGCAGAAGTGACTGTCGGAGTCCAGGCAAAGTGAGGAGAGGGTGGCACCAGAAGCAGGCGCTCTGGGGTGGGTGAGCGGCCTCGAGGGTTCTGAGAGCGGGGGCGGGCCTGCAGAGGCGAGGCTCTAGGGCCGAGGCGCGGGTGCTTTGACAGCAGGCTTTTAGACGGTCGTGTGCCTGGCAGTACTTGAGAATGAAAGGCTGGATCAGGTGTAAGAACAAAGGTGGGACTACTGGGCATATACCCTGAGAAGACCATAGTTCAAAAAGAGTCATGTACCACGGTGTTCACTGCAGCTCTGTTTACAATAGCCAGGACGTGGAAGCAACCCAGGTGTCCATTGACAGACGAATGGATAAAGAAGATGTGGCACATATATGCAATGGAATATTACTCAGCCATAAAAGGAACAAAACTGAGTTATTTGTAGTGAGGTGGGTGGACCTAGAGTCTGTCATACAGAGTGAAGTAAGTCAGAAAGAGACAAACAAATACTGTATGCTAACACATATATATATGGAATCTAAAAAAAAAAAAAAAGGTTATGCAGAACCTAGGGGCGGGACAGGAATAAAGACACAGATGTAGAGAATGGACTTGAGGACACGGGGAGGGGGAAGGGTAAGCTGGGATGAAGTGAGAGAGTGGCATGGACATATCTACACTACCAAATGTAAAATAGATAGCTAGTGGGAAGCAGCCGCATAGCACAGGGAGATCAGCTCGGTGCTTTGTGACCACCTAGAGGGGTGGGATAGGGACAGTGGGAGGGAGATGCAAGAGGGAGGAGATATGGGGATATATGTATATGTACAGCTGATTCACTTTGTTATACAGCAGAAACTAACACACCATTGTAAAGTAACTCTACTCCAATAAAGATGTTAAAAAAAAAAAAAAAAAAGAATAAAGGTGGGAAAGTGATTGCAAGGCTGGAAACAGACCTGACCCCAGAGAAGATTGTGAAGTCCTTCCTCACCTCCCTCCGCCACGCTGTGTGGTATCTCACCCCACTTCACCCCTGTCACAGGACAAAGGGTCCGATAGTTGTTGAACTTGTCGATTGTTTGAAGAAACTGTGTACACTGAGGCATTACCTCCACTGTATAGTCACCTTTTATAACCGCTAATTATGAAATGACTAATTATGAAATGCAAAGCCATGTTCTGGCTGAACTCCCTGCTTTTTAAAAAATGGATTTCTGCAAGTCTTAAGGGTCAAGGTGCGAGGAGTTCATGGCAGCTCTTTGGAGATCATTCTGATTCCTGCCCTGCAGTCCGGTGAAGTGGGGTTTGGTATTTTAACAGGCAGTAAGGGCCTTTGCTTTCCTCCTAAAGAATCCCTTTTTCCCAAGGGAAGCTGTCTGTTGGTGGTTTGATTGTTTATTCTCAGACCTTGAGCCCAGTTAGGACTGTCTGCCAGCAGCTGCATTTTCCCTCCAGGGTGGGGACCCTGTCCCTGCTAGTGCCCTAGACCAACTTCCTCCTTACCCTAATCCAGCTTCTAAAGGAAGCAGTTAAAAATTCTGTAGGCCTAAGAGAGAGACTGAGAGGGAGAGGAACGCCCGTGTTTTAGGGCCGAGGTAAGAGTAGAGTCAGAAGAATCGTGCAGAATGCGGTGCCCCACACTGACTGCTTCACTCCCCCGGGTCAGCGCTTGACAGCAGGTAAATAGATCCCGGGAACTTATTTGGCTCACTGAATGAGGGGCTGTGCTGTGCTGAGATAAGGTTTGAATTTTAAACACTTCTATGAATAATATCATAAAAAGGTCATAAGGATAGCTTACGACCACAATTTTCTAATGAAACAGAGCCAGTGAAATTGTTCTCTAGGTTTCTCCTTTGAGAAAGCCAGGCTTCAGCAGAGGGGAAAGTAAATGTTGGCATTACCCAAAAACCGTTGTGCTGACTTTTTGTAGTCAAATAGGGAAAAGAAAACAGAGAAGTTATTTAAATTTATTTTTAAATTTTTTTTTTAAAAAGTATTCTTAATTAGTATTTCTTACTACAGGATGATTTTTTTGAAAGCTCGCATTCCCAGAAAATGTGTTCAAACACTGTCACGCTTGTGAAGCTACAGGGACGTCTTCTGAGCCTCTGTTAGGCCCCAGCTCTCTCTGCCCCTGCTGCCGGGCGGGCGTCTGCTGCTTCTCACGGCTGAGGCCTGCCGCTGCCGCCTCCTCGGCATCAGGGCCTTCAGAACCAGAGCACCACTCCCAAGACACACCTCTCACCTGCACGGCTTACAGCCACACCTGGACCACTTGCCACAGTCTATGGCAAGTTTCTTCTGGCCTGTCTTTCCCCTCAGGGTCCCTGGAAAGTAGGTACCTTCAAGTCAGCAACCATCTTAGGAAGCTTCGTGTCTGGGAAACAGTAGGTATTCATGAAGTAGTTATTAGGTGAATTAACGGGTAATGGAAATTAATTCTGATGAAATTAAATTGACACTTAACGTTTAAATTAATGCTTTTGAAAGAAAACACTACAAACCTATCTTTGTACTGAACTGCGTGAATGATCTCATTTAATCTTCACAGTAACCCTATGGGTTAGAAACGGGCACTCCCCCTTTCTAGGACGAGAAGAGCCTGCTCAAGCTGGTGCTGCCAATAGGAGGCGACCTGGGCTCCTGTCACAGTGCTGTTTTTGAAACAATTTTCAAGTATAATAAGCAGGAGAATTTTTTATAATACCATACTTAAAGTGATTTTTCTTTATGTTAACGTAAGCAACATTCAGAATTAGATGTTTGGCAGTTCTGGAACATTTCAGTAAAAGCTCTGAAATGCAGCAATTTTATCTTATTTTTTCACAGTAATTAAACTTATTAGAAGAAAATGTGTTTATGCATATATGTACAGATGCACATGCGTCACATACATACATCTGATCTTAACTGACAGGAGCCCATGCATATTGCAGAAACCCCTCTCAAATCGATTACACTCACGTGTTATATTGGTACAAAGAGCCCTCTTATCAAATGCAGGGCTAGAAAGATCTCAACAAGAAACTGAAGCAGTTTTCTTAATTTCTTTAGGAAGAAGATTTCTGTAAGCTTATCATGACTGTCATTTGCTAATGATCAAGGCTATTACAGAGGAATTTCGGGGTGGAGTGGGTGGGGTCTCAGATGAGAGTGCGGGTGAGTGCAGGCAAGGGGAGGCTTGGGAGACCTCCTGTGAGTGAGAGGAGGGCCGAGTGGTTGGAGGTGAGCAGGGTCCGGGGTTGGGGAAGGCTCATCTTTCCCTTGGAGTGCGCAGGGCTGTTCTTCTCATTTTCACACAGTGGGCAGCGGCAATTTTTGAAATGTAAATCAGATCATGTCTCTCCCCTGCTTAAAAACCTGGAGGCCTGGAGCTGATGAGAGAAGCACAGGGCAGAGATTTTCAAAGTTGCCTGTGTAAAGATAGTAACTGAAGACTTGCCGGGGGAAGGAGATTGGGAGAGAAAAAGGTTTTGTGAAGACAGCACTTCTGCCTTACCAACAGTGACTTTTGTATGAGAACCTGGATTGCTATCCTTTGTTTTATTCGTATATTTTTTGTACCTTCTTTTAAAAATTTATTTTTAATTAAACCTTCTGTATTTTGCGATCATTGTAGATTCAGAAGCCTTCGTAAGAAGTAATACAGAGAAATTCAGTTTCCCCTAAGGGTAACATCTTGCCAGACTACAGTACAGTATAAACCAAGGCTATTGTTATTGATGCAGTCAAGATGTGGGACAGCTCCAGGACCCTCCCGTTTCTTTTAGGGCCATACCCGCTTTCCTTTTACCCCAGTCCCCTCCTTAACCACTGGCAATTGCTAATCTGTTTTCCATTCTTACTATTTCTCATTTCAACAACATTATATAAATTGAATCATATTTCACTCACATGATTCTCTAGAGGTGCATCCAAGTTGTTGCCTGTGTCGGTATTTCCTTCCTTTTTGCTGCTGAGGGGTCTTCCCTTGTGAGGGTGCACCAGAATTGTTTATCCACCTGTTGAGGGTATCTGGCTCTTGTGAATAAAGCTGTTGTGGAACTGGTATACCAGTTTTTGTGTAAACATATGCATTCGTCTCTCTGGGGTGAATACCAGAGTGTAATTATGGGATCTTATAAGTACTTATATGTTTAGTTTTTTTTAATAAACTGAAAACTTTTTCAGACTGGCTGGACCATTGTACATTCCCACCAGCAATGCGTGAGGTGGTCCCGTTTCTCCACATCCTCCCCAGTGTATCATGCTGTCACTGTTTTTATTTTAGCCATGTGCATAGTGATAGCTGATAATGTGGTTTAAATGTGCATTTCACTAATGACACTGAACCATCTTTTGATGTGCTTGTTTGCCTCTTGGTGAAATGTATTCGTATCTTTTGCCCGTGTTCCAATTGGAATGTTTTCTATTTACTGTTAAGATTTGAGGCTTCATCATATAGTCTAGGACTGCAAATCCTTAATCTCAGTTTCTAGTTTATCTTTTCAGCCTCTTAACACGGTCTTTCACAGAACAAAAATTTTTTGTCTTAATGAAGTCCAAATTACCGGTTTTCCCTTTTCTGAATTGTGCTTTTCATGTCAAGTTTAACAAGTTTTTGCCTAGCCCTAGATTCCAGTTATTTTCTCCTATGTTGTTTTATATTTAATTCAATGATATATTTGGAGTTATTTTTTGTATAAGGTATGACACTTACAGTGGAGGTTGTTTTTTTGCCTGTGGATGTCTGATTACTTCAGAACCAGTTGTTGAAAGGCTATCTTTTCTCCATTGAATTATTTTTGCACCATTGTCAAAAATAACTTGAACATATGTGTGTGGATCTATTCCTGGTTTCTCTGTTCTGTTCACTGAGCTGTGTGTATGTCCCTCTGCCAGGACCATACAATCTTGACTATAGAAGCTCTATAATGTCTTGAAATCAGGTAGATCAGTTGTTAGCACTGCATTTTCCTTTTTCAAAACTACTTCAGCTGTTCTAGATAAACGTTGCCTTTCCACATAACTTTTAGAATAATTTTTGTCTGTTCTTTGAAAAACCTTGCCATGATTTCAATAGGATTTATGTTAAACACGTATATCAATTTGGGAAGAGTTGACATCGTTACTATATGAAGTCTTTTAATCAGTGAACATAGTATGTCTCTGCATTTGTTTAATACTTCTTTGATTTCTTTCATCAGCATTTTGTAGCTTCAGCATGTAAGTCTTATACATGCTTTGTTAGATTTACACTGAAATGTTTCTCTTTTTTTAGCAATTGTAAATAGTATTATATTTTTTAATTTTAGTGTTATTGCTAGTACATAGAAATACAATTAATTTTTGTATGTTGATCTTGGGTTCTACAGTATTGCTGAACTCATTTATTAGTCCTAGAATTTTTTTGTAAAATCCTTGGGAATTTATATATAGGCAGTCATGTCATCTGCAGGTAGGAACAGTTTGTCTTCCTTTACGATCTGTATGCCTTTTTTTCCTTTCCTTCCCTTATTGCACTGGCTACAACCACTAGTACTATGTTGAAAAAGAGCAGTAAGAGCATACATCCTTGCTTGTTCCTAATCTTAAGGGAAAACTTTTAGTTTTTCCCCATTAAGTATAATGTTACCTATAGTTTTTTTGTTGATGCTCTTTATCAAGTTGAGGAAGTTTCCCTTTATTTCTACTTTTCTGAGACTTTTTATCATGAATGAGTGTTGAATCTTATTAGATGGTTTTTCTGTATTGATTTATATGATCATGTGATTTTTCTTCTTTAGCATTTAATGTAGTAAATTATACTGATTGATTTTCAAGTATTGAACCAGCTTTGCATCCCTGGAGTAACCTCTGCTTGGTCATGAGATGTATGTATTTGTGTGTGTGTGGTGTGTGGTGTGTGTGTGTGTGTAAATTTTTTGTTACATATTGCTGAATTCTATTTGCTATTAATTTGTTAAGAATTTTTACAGCTGTATTTATAAAGCATATTGGTCTGTAGTTTTCTTTTGTGTGTGTGTGTGTGTGCTGTGTTTGTTTTGTTTGTAGTATCAGGGTGATTCTAGCTTCATGAAATGATTGAGAAGTGTTCCCTCTTCTCTCTTCTGAAAGATCGTGTAGAATAGATGTTAATTTGTCTTCATACATTTGGTAGAATTCTCCAGTGAAACTGTCCAGATTTAGAGAGGTATTTTGGGGCGTTTCAAAATTACATTTTCAATTTTCTTACTAGTTATAGGTCTATTCAAATAATTATTTCATATTGTCTGAGTTGTAGTAGTTTGTGTTTTCTCAAGGAATTGGTTCATCTCATTGAATCTGTCACATTTATGTGTGTAGAGTTGTGTGTAGTGCTCCCTTCCTCTCCTTTTGATGTCTGCTGAGTTGTGTGCAGTCCCCTATTTCATTTCTGATACTGGTAAGTTGTGTCTCCTCTGTTTGTCAGTTTTGCCTAAGGGTTTATTAACTTTATTGATTTTGTCCATGAACCAGTTCTTTGTTTTACTGATTTTCTCTTTTTAAAAAATTTCAACGTCATTGATTTCTATTCTTAGCTTCATTATTTCCTTTCCTCTGCTTGCTTGGGTTTATTTCGCTCTTCTTTTTGTAAGTCATTGAGGAGGGAGTTTTGATTATTGATTTGAAACTTTACTCATGTATGCATTTAATGCTATAAAATTCCCTCTCAGCACTGCTTTAGCTGCATCTCACCAATTTTGTTGTGTAGTATTTTCGTTTTTGTTCAGTAGAGCGTATTTTCAGTCTCCCTTGAGACTTCCTGTTTAACTCATGGAGTTTTTAGAAGTATGTTATTTAGTTTCCAAATGTTTGGAGATTTTCCTGTTATTTTTCTATTATTAATTAGAAGATGGAAGAAGTAGCTTTTGCCTTAAATTAAAATCCAGTAATCAATATGATAAAGGACAGATGCATGACACATGAAGTATACAGATTAATTAAAATTGATAATTAAGTATATATTGCTTAGATCTGCTGTGCACATTTAACACAAAGAGGGGAAGAATGTAGCTTAAAACATCAACTTTTTACATTATTCGGTTTAACAAAAATGATAAAAAGACTGATTAAAATTATTTTAAGAAACCCATGCCATCCTGTGTATTGAAATATCCATTGCCCAGGTTAAATTTCAAATGCATGCATCCCATAATTTTGATCATTCAGAAATACCAGGCTCCTATCTTCCAGCCCTTGGTTTAGAAACGTTAGATGGTCATGATCTAATCTAGGGAACTTATAAGTAAACTAGTGGTATAAGTAGTTCCCTTTTTATTATCTTTTCTCTCTGCTTTGCTTTGACGTTCTCCCACTCTGTCCTTGGGATCATTATTTTATTGTCCTGAAGCACAGATTTCAGAAGACATTGTATATACACTCTTAAGGAACAAAACTAGAAAATGAATCCAGCCATAGCACTCCATTATGTAAAATAACCATTCCGGAATAAGAAAGACTTGCTGAAGGACTTGAGAAAAATTCATTCCAACATGTATCCGTTGATGCCTACTATGTGCCTAGCACTTAGTGCATTCCAAATGAGGTGAAAAAAATAGAAGGTGTCATTCCAGTCCCTCACAGCACTAAAATCTCATTGGGGGTACATCCTACAGAAGGAACTGGGGAGATAGGTGCTTGCCTATAGTGATGTGGTCTAGTAATTGGTCCATGAACAGTTTAGTAACACGATAAGAATGTTTTTTTTTTTTAATTTTTGTACCCCTGGCAGCTAGAGTATAATAGGGCTCAGATCCTGTCCTATACACACTGTGTTTGCATGGAGGTGACAATGGCTGGGATTGGGGGTCAGTGCATGTGCACTCTTTGGACTGTATGTGGTCCCGTGAAGGGAGACCTTTGGTGTTCTGTATATAGCCTGTCTCCTCTCAGTGGACAGTGAGGCATTCTCGAGGGGTTGGGTGTCAAGGTACTCTGTGTATGTGAGTTTTTACTACATTTGGTGAAAGTCACAGTAGTGTGGAGAGAACATGACCCCGTCACTTAGAGCAAAGCAGTCAGGCACAGTTCTCATCTATCAAGTAAGAACCTCTCCACCTTGATAGGGTTGTTAGGAGAACTAATAGAGGAATAGAAGCAAAAATCTTAGACAAGCAGAGATGGCTCAGCATGTTCATGAGTTTCACGTGACCACATCCTAAAGCTCCCTGAAGGCCCCACCCGCTCCTGCTGCATTGTGTGTTGTCAGCCAGGGACAGCTTTTGTCTCTGCTAGGCCAGAGGGGACAGCTAATGAAAACAAACCCCTAGGCCTAGTGACCTCAGCTGTGATCTGGGGGCAGGCTGTCATCAGATGGGTTCCGAGGGAGCTGCGTGTGTGTGTGGGGGTGGGGGGGGGTGTGTGTGTGTGTCTCTGAGTCTGGTTCATTCTGCATGATGCTTGTCCCACATGGATTCCCAGCCTGCCTCCACCACTCTGCCCCGACTGGCCTTTGTCCTGGGGAGATACTGGGTATAATCTCGTGCTCTAAGTGCAGGATGAGCAGCCTCCCAAGCCAGAACTGTCATCTGGGACCTAGATATTTGGGCTGAAAAATCCTGGCTTTTGTTTTCTGGAACACATGCGTGTTACATAGCATATCTGGCCTTCGCATTACTTGAAGCATGAAGTCCTCTGGTTAGACATAAACAAATAATGTCCACACTACATGTTGTAATTTAAACCTGTAGGTGAGTGTTTGGGACTAGAAATCACAGGTGGTAGGAATAAAGCTTATTAATTTTAAGTCAGAGTGTTTGCATGTCCCCGACTTTGCTACCTGTCAGTCTCTCAACCCAAAGCACACACCCTAAAGTATGAATGGGTTGTTTCCCAAAATTTCCTTTCTTAGAACTTGGACTGCATTTGCCCAGAGAACAGTAACAGAAATCATGGCTCCATTCCCAGGCCAGCTCCCAAAAGTCTATTTCACCCTAATGCATTCTAACATTTTACTGACGATGGAACTTGAGCTCCCCTTACCCACATTTATAACATTATTTCTCTGAGAAAAAGAACTTTGAATCCAAATTCAGACACTCTGGACATAAGTCCATGGGAGTGGGGAGGAAAAGAGGGGAAGGAGAGAATCTGGTATCTGAAGGCTGGCATGTCTTAATAAATTGGAGAAACATTTCTGAACACTGAGACAGGTCTTTTATGCCTTCTCTGAGAGGATACCTGTCCAGGCCAGCACTGCTTCTCTGTTCTGAGCTGGTAACAAAAGGGCAGTCTCAGGGAGATGGCAAATGGGAAATGGTGAGGAATAATATCTAAATATTGTCTAAATAATGGCAGATCTGTACATTTGTTTGGTTATTTCCTAAACTGGAGGCAGCTGAGAAACTGGTTGTACAATCTTTGATGTATATGTTTCTCATTTTTAAAGCATGTTGACTGCGTCATTGTCACCACGTTAATTTGTAAATAATGGAAGGCGGAACAAACATTGGCTTACTAACACTTCCATGTAGCCTGGACGCCACACGACATGACTGTCTTTCAGATTCTTAATTTAGCTTGCTGGCCAGCATTGTGTATAGGTACACTTGTTTGAAGATATGAACCTTTGGTGTATTCCTAGAGACACCTAAGGTCTCTTTAGATATGTACCAAACTTTTGAATTCTTTAATTGGTTTAAAGAAGCCAGTTTTATACTTTACTTCGATGCTTCTGTTGCTGTGTTGGTACATTTCTAATGCTCTTAAAAACAGAGATCTTTAACTTTGACACAAATATTCATATCATGCAAATGTAAAAATTATATTTTGAGCCTTTACGTAGCTCCAATTGAACACACAATATTTTTCCCCCAAAGAGGAAAAGTTCCACAATGTCTTAATTCCAGTAAGATACTAGTAAATAATGAGCAAATTAGGGCTACACTCAGAACTTGTGGATGATTGTTGTCTTTTCAAACCCAGTTCTGGATAAGTACAAGCTCTGCTGTTTTTAAACCTAAAGAAGGGTTTGAATTCCACATTAACCTTGTAACAAACCAGTGAAGTATGCCCTGGTGTATCTTTGTGCAGTATCTGACCCATATCTATAGATTCTAATATCCTTTGTGGTTGCTGGTGATGTGGTTTGTTTTAGGCTTTGAGGAATGTTTGCTCTTGTTTATTTCTCTAGTCTGGCACTAGTTTACTCTGGAGTGTTCCTTTAAACAATTAGCTGTATAACGTAAAAGGAAAATAAAAGCAGTTTGGGCGTAAAGAGGTGAAAAAAGTCACCTGTATGAGTAGTGGACATTTTATTTAAAATTATACAGTTTTTTGGAATAATAACAATTCAGTACTGAAAAATGTGTTGCATTTAACTACCTATACCTATATTCTAGTGTGCCGTCTGGCTAAAACTGCATATTATTTTTTTAAATCAATTTTACTCTACCTGGTTGTGACTGTCTGACTTAACTTGGCTGTATGCATTCCATTGGAAACAGTTGTTTTGCACAGCCCTGTTGACCTGAGCCCATTCTTCTTCCTGAGCTTTGGGACCCCATGAGCCATCATCTGGTCGTCCGGCGCCTCTGCTTCCCCATCTATAAAATGTCTGTGGTGGCATAAAGAAACAATTATGTGTTCTTCTAAGGCAGGGTGATCTGACAACTGGTGAGATTTTCTATCTTCTACGCAGTGGTAGTTGAGAAGACAGGGGTCGCAGTACGGGTTGACACAGAAGCATCCCCTGTGCTTGTTTGGAGGGGGTTTAAAGATGAAGCTGGCCGGCAGCAGTGTATAGTGTTGCATTCATGGGACCTCGTTGCTCCGTTTGCGAAGAAATGAAGTGAAGTAAAATACGAAAGAAGTCTTCATAGCAAAAACTGTATGGCAGCATCTTATATCTTCCATCTGGGACCCAAATCCAAGTTTTCTCTTTCAGATCAGGTTGACTTTACCAAACACAGAAACTGTGGTTCTTGATTTTATGTAGCCAACTTCTGAAGAATAACATTTAATATAATGTTATCTGTTTAAAAGTGAAATGCTTACTCCCTCTGGGGAAAATAGACACAGATATAACTCTCAAAGTGGTAAAATTTCCTTGCTTATGTTGATAGGCCACACCTGATAAAATTGCAGACGATCTTATCAAAAGTGGTCATTCTTGTTGAGTGCACTAAAGAGCATTTCACCATTTCTCCTGGTATTAACACTCTTTCTTGGACTCTGACGTGCATATGTCAGTGTGAAACTGGACATTTGTTCAACTCTCCTGGCAGGAACTGTTGCTCTTTTACCTTGTTGGGTATTGTTGCAATCTTGACTGTCATTTCCAAATCTATCTTTTCACACTTAGTACTGGTGAGCCAAGGGGAAGACCTCTCCACTGGTTGTGCAGATTCTTGGGGCCCAGCATCTTTTCTAGAAGTCTTCAAGTTAGCCACTCAGAGTTCCGTTTCTGTGTCTTTAGGGGCCAGGCAACCACGCTTATTCTTTTTTTCTCATCCAACTTGCAGCTCTTCTTGCATTTAGCAGTTCGCTTGGGATTCTCTCTTCCCTGAAAAGCCTTCCAATTTCAGCCAAGGAGTTCACACTATATTTGGCGTTTTGCCAAAAATCTGGGTTTGCTCAGGGACAAATGTTCAAGAAGCCCAGTGTAATTGCTTTTACATATTCCACCAGAATTACAGAATTACACAGAATATTCATGTGCCTGTCTGCCTATTAATGATTTTTTTCTTCTTTCTACTTTTCTGATTTTCCCAAGTTATCTATACGGACCGTTCATGATTTTCGTAATCAGATAAAATGACTTTTTTTCTTTCTGCTCTCCTGTCCTGCCTTTATGTGTGTCTTGGGGTAATCTATCCATTCTTAAGTCTACAGTAGCTCCACACCTTTCCACTTGAAGAGTTAGTATTTGCGTGTGTTTTCTTCTAAAGAAATAAGCATTTCACTTTAAATAGTCACTCTGGGCTCTACTGTAAAATGAAACAGCCAATTCTTTTTGTGTCCGGAGCGTGTCCTTTCTAGGTCTTGTGTTAGATCCACTTAAGGCAGAGTCAGTTCAGACCTAGTTTCTATTCCTGGCTTTGTAACCTTCGTATATCAACCTGTCTCCACCCCCGTTTCCTCACCTTTAAGTTTGTGACCCTAACAGCACCTCCTTTATAAGGTGAAGCGTGCAGGGTGCCTGGCGCAGTGCCGGCTGGGGGCCAGTGCTGCATAAAACCTTCGCACTCGGCGGCTTGAACCGTTCATGTGCTCAGGTCCCCCTTGAGGTGGCCCCAGGCGGCACGATCAGGGCCTATGAAGTGTTGGTGTACCTGCATGGCTGCGTATCAGATATAAGTGTTTCTCAGTTCCAGTGTGGTGTTTGTTTTGTAGTTTCCACTTGGAGCGTCCAAGCAGAATTACTGTCTCACATCTCGACCTGAGTCCCTACTTTTATCATTTAACTTTTATACTAGCTTTAAAAGTGATTTTTCTACCACTCTGTTTAATTTGGTATCTTAGATATAATATAGAAAAATGATTTTCATAACTTTAAATATTGAAAAAGTTACCTAATTATCCCACTAGTATATTAAAACTATTTAATTTTTTTCATTTTTTTCATTTTCACCTAGTCTTTACTCATTTGTATCTTTTTTACTGTTGCAATTAAATTAACCATGCCATATTACATTTTTTACTTAATATTTCATTAAGCATTTATTGTATGATTCTGTAGTCTTTATATACAGTTTTAATACTTGTATTCCTTCATGTGGCTATCCCATAGATTATTGTTTAACCTCCTGTTAATATATTAAGGTTTTAGTATTAAATGTTACTAAAAGGAGAATAAAATTTCAAATAGGAAATTCTTTTTTCCATTTGGCTGAAAATTATATAAGCAGTATATACCAGAATATTATTGATAAGGATCTGATATTTGTACTCAGATTTATTTTTTTCTGTCTTGAAACCTTTTTCCCCTTCTAATATTAAATGATTTCCTTCTCTGAGTTTTCACACCCATGCACAGGTACAAATCTATTTTCTTTTCCTCCTTGCTGGCTAATATGCAGTTTTAAGTGGGTAGTCATAGAATTGTAGGACTAGAAGAGACTTGTGGAGTCCGGCTTCTTGCCTCCAGACAGGGTGACGGTTGCTTGAGGCAGATGAATATCTTTTTTATATCTTGAAAATCTCCTGGGAAAGAGATGTCAGAGCTCTCTGGAGCCATCGTTACATATTTTAAATCATTTTTCTGCTTTTTTACATTTATCTTAGATCATATTCACTACAGTTTAAGCCACTATCACTTAGTAATAAATTGAGCACCTGCTACATGCAAGACCCAAATATTATGTGCTGAGAAATATATAAATTAAAGTTGCAGCCCTGAAGGGCCCTGCAAGCCACGTTTGGAAATTGAATGGGCTCAAATACCCCAGTAAGGACAGTGGACTTTATTCTGTGGTTTGGAGCCATCAAGGATATATTAGTGTAGATGTGACACTATGGAAGTCGTATTTTAATCTGTGGTTCTGGGCAGACAGGTTTCATTTATTACTCACTCAGCAAATATTTGTACGACCTGATTTTATTGATATATACATGGGTATATATAAAGGGAAGACAGAATTTCTTTTCTCCCTCAAAGATTTTAAACACATGACTACATAAATAATTGAAGTGTAAGGCACTGAGTTCCATGCAGGTAATACAGACAGAACAGAGACTGCATTTACTGGTTACAATTAACTCTTGATGGCAGGCTTCCTGGAGAAGGTGGGGATTAAGCTGTTTGGGAGGATAGGCAGTATGTCTAAAGAATGTGAATTCTGAACTCTGCCATTGCTTCCTACCTAGGAAAAGATTTTCATGCAGATTCCAAATGCCTAGGTGCTCAGAGAAATGAGGATGTCTGGTAGAAAAGGGCTGGAAATTGGTAAGCTAAGTTACAGTTATCACTTTGCCATTAGTAGACTCTTTGTGTGACCTTTGGACAATGCGCTAACTTCCTTGAACTTTTGTTTTCTTATTTACAGAATGACTAGCTCAAACCTGATGATTTTTAAGTCATTTTCTAGCTCTGCTGAAGTTCTGTATGCAAAGTATAGTGGTTAAGAGAACAAATCTGACGCTAAACTGCCTTGTGTCCCAGATCAACCATTTCCCATCTCCTTGATTAGGCTCATTACTCTGCCTCTGTTTCCTCATCTGTAAAATGGGGATCCTCATAATACACTCTCACAGAAGGTTGGTATGAAGATGGAGAGTGCTTAGAGTAGTACTTGGCACAGACTAAGTGCTTAGTAAGTATCAGCTAGTTTTGGAGTGAAGTCAGGGAAGATGGCAGAGCAGGAAGCTCCAGGAATGTGTACCTCCACCAAAACAACAACTGAACTTTCAAAAATGTCTGAGGCAACTATTTTGGAACTTTGGGTCTAATAGAACACCTGCAGCATGCAGGGGAGAACTTGATGAAGACGCTGGTAAATTTCAGTTAAGTTTTGGTTGAATATAGCTTTCACACTGTAGCGGCTACCATCCCCTACCCCCACTCCCATGACAGTCAGCTGTCAGGTGAGAAGCATTCCTCCTACAGCTTGCTGGTGCCACAGCAGGCAGTGAGGATTTTGTCCTCCAAAAATGAGGGTTGTGAGTTTTGATTGTTGATTGCTGCTTTTGATCACTGAGGGCATGACAGAGAGGTCAGCCATTGTTTCATCCCACTGTGGGCTGAGGTGGCTGTCCAGATACAGGAGGGTTTAAGAGACAGAACCTTTTTTTTCTTTCCTTTTTTCCCTCCACTCTTGGGAATCAGACATTTAAAGAATCCTTTGGTTAGGTCAGTGGCTGTCTGCAGAGATAAATGAAGAGAAACTTTAGTTTCTCATACACAGCAAGAATACACAATTTGCAAAACTAGTTTGGAAGAGTCACCAAAAGATAGCTCGAGCCCTCAACAAACAAAAGTCATTCCTGAGGAGTGGGAAAATTAGACTTCTAGAGTTACGACAGCATAATACTCACAATATCCAGTTCTAAAGAAAAAACATACAAGGAAGCAGGAAAGTATGACTTCTTCACAGGAAATAAGAACTTGACAGAAACCATCCCTGAGGAAGCACACACACTGGAATTATTAATCAGACTCTTTAAATCAACTGTCTTAAATATGTTCATTGAGCTACAATAGACCATGAACAAAGAATTAAAGGGAATCAGGAAAACAATGTCTGAACAAAATGAAAATATCAGTTAAGAGGTAGAAATTATATAAAAGAACCAAACAGAAATTATGGAGCTGGAAAATACAAAACTGAAATGACAGACTCACCAGAGGAATTAAAGAGCACTTTTGAACTGGCAGGACAGAAGATTAGCAAACTGAAAGGTAAGAAGGTGGAACTTGCACAGTCTGCGGAACAGAGAGAAAAAAGAATGAAGAAAGATGAACAGAGCCTAAGGGGCCTGTGAGACACCATCAAGTATAGCAACATACACATTATAGGAATATTGAAAGGAAAAGAGAGAAAGAAAGGGGCAGAGAAACATATTTGAAGGGATAATGACCCAAAACTTTCCAAATCTGAGGAAAGACGTGAATACACATGTTCAAGAGCTCAATGAACTCCAAGCAGGATATACACAGAGAGAGCCACACTGAAACACATTATAGTCAAATTGTCAAAACCCCCAAATAAAGAATTTTTAAAGCATCAAGAGAGTGACTTTATGTACAAGGGATCCTCAATAAGATTGAGAGCTGATTTCTCATCAGAAATAATGGTGCCAGGGGCAGTGAGATGACATTTTTAAAGTCCTGGAAGAAAAAAACTGTCTTTCAGGTATATCCTGAAAGATAGTATATCCAGCAAAATTATCTTTTAAGAATGAAGGTGACATTGAGACATTTCCAAATAAACAAAAGCTGAGGGTGTTCATTACCAGTAGACTTGTGCTGTAACAAATGCTAAAGTGACTCCTTCAGGCTGTTATAAAAGGATACTTGGGCTTCCCTGGTGGCGCAGTGGTTGAGAATCTGCCTGCCAATGCAGGGGACACGGGTTCGAGCCCTGGTCTGGGAAGATCCCACATGCCGCGGAGCGACTAGGCCCGTGAGCCACAATTGCTGAGCCTGCGTGTCTGGAGCCTGTGCTCCACAACAAGAGAGGCCGTGATAGTGAGAGGCCCGCGCACCGCGATGAAGAGTGGCCCCCGCTTGCAACAACTAGAGAAAGCCCTCGCACAGAAACGAAGACCCAACACAGCCATAAATAAATAAAATTAAAAAAAAAAAAAAAAAGGATACTTAACAGCATCTTGAAACCATAAGAAGAGATGAACACTGGTAAAGGTAACTACATAGGTAAACATAAAAGCCAGTATTATTGTATTATTGAAACTAATTTAAGATTATTCAAACCAGGTTGTTACATGTTTAAGATGCTAATTGTAATTTCCAAAGTAACTACTAAGAAAATTAAAAAGCACAGAACAGGAAAGAAGAGAATTAAAATGATACACTCCAAAAAAAATCAACTGAATATTTAAAAAGCAGTAATGGAGGAAATAAAGAATTAAAAAAATATACATACAAAGAATAAAAAATCATACACATAAAAAGAAGAATAAAAAAACATTAGGAGAACAGTTGATAAATGCCGGAAGCAAATCCATCTTTATCAGCAATCACATTAAATGTAAATGAATGAAACTCAGCTATTAAAAGGTAGAGATTGGCAGTCTGAATTTTTTTTAAAAAAGGATCCATCTATATACTGTCTACCAGAGACTCAACTTAGATATAAAGACACAACGGAATTGAAAGTAAAAGGGTGGAATAAGATATTCCATGCAAATAGTAATCAAATGAGAGTGTGGGTGGCTATATTACTGTGAGACAATGTCGACTTTAAATCAAACAGGTTACAAGAGATAAGGAGAGACATTATATGTTGATAAAAGTTTCAGTACATCAAGAAGAGATAACGATTATAAACATATGTGCACCTAAAAAATTGTTCATGGATTGCACAACTGATAATATTAAGATGTCAGTACCACCCATAGCTATCCATAGATTCAGTACAACCCTTATCAAAATCCCACTGGTATTTATTTTTTTATAGAAATAGAAAAAGCCATCTTAAAATTCATATGGGCCCTGAATAGCCAAAATAATCCTGAAAAAAAGACTAAACTTAGAGGACTCACACTTCTTGATTTCAGAATTACCGCAAAGCTATAATAATCAAAACAGTGTGATAGTGGCATAAAGGTAGACATATAGACCATGAGTAGAATAGAATATAAAACCCAAGGTAAACCCTTAAATATACAGTCAGTTGAATTTTGACAAAGGTGCCAAAACCATTCATGTGGAAATGATAGTCTTTTCAACAAATGGTGCTGGGAAAACTGGATATCCATATGCAAAAGAATGAAGTTAAAATAGTCAAAGAATATGAATAAACGTTTTTTCAAAGAAGACATGCAAGTGCCAGTAAGAGTAATGGGAGTCAGACTACCTCTACTCAAATCTTGGCCCACCACTTATTAGCTGTGTATTCTTAAGCAATTACTGCACCTCTCTGTGTCTCAGGGGGTCTTCTTTGAGGTTAAAGGAGTCAATGAGTTGGAAGGTGTCTGGCACCTAAGAAGCATGAGGGAATGTTGCCTGTGGTTGGTGCCCTCGGTCGCCATCATAAGCTTGGTCACATCAAGGTGCCAGGGTAGGAGTCTGAGCCTTGGTTCCAGTCCTGCCTTTTCACTCATCTACTATGCAAATCACAGTCTTCACCTCTAAAATGGAGATAATTCTATGTATCCTACTTTTCTCCCAGAGTAGTTACAAGAATCAAATGAGATAATTTAAGGAAAAGTAATTTCTAAAATATTTGTTTAATTAATGTATAAAACATAAACATTATAATAATAAACATAATTATTAAGCACTGCTATAATTAACATGACAACAATACCTGTTATTATTATGGTTTCCCTCTCCTAATAGACTAAGCTTTTTATTGAGTTCATCCTATTCTTATTTGTATCATTTGGTTTACTAATTTCTTGCATAAAATAAGTGCTCAGTAAATGTACTGGAGAAGAATTTAATTGAAATAGTATAAAATTTGAAATTGTATAAAATATACTTGAATGTTATTTTGTTTTCCTGAGGTGATGCTGCAGCCTCTTTGGAATTAATGTCGATAACCTGTTTGGTCTGTTTTGATAAAGATGACTTAGATAATCTTTACCAGTGTATGTATAGCTCATCAGAATGATAGTTTACAACCGTAGCGTGCAAATATCTTTAACTATAAATTTTAGGGACTAAGAATTCAGTCGGTAGATATTATCAACAATAAACTTGTAAAAGAAGATATAAACACTTGTACAATTGATTCCTGTATTGTTTCCTTTGAAGATCCACTTGGCAAATGATAACTGTTTTAGGGACAAAAATGAAATAGGAAAAAGACTTCCATTCAGCTGAGTCTGTCCCTCTTGCGCTCTCATATACACGGACTCAGCGTCTCTCCTGGAGCTGGAGCTCTGCCCTCCCGGCCCCCCATAGCCCACTCAACAGAGTCCAGAAAGAGCGGAGCGTTAAACAGTACCCTGTGGACAGAAGGAAATGACCCCATCATTGATGAAAACCAATCCTTATGTGCTTGTCTTTGTATTAACAAACAAGAACGGTTTAAGTTTGTTAAGTAGAAGATCATTTAATTTTTCAGGTAACAAGTTTAACACCGGTTATCCTGAAATATAAATGACTTGAGGTTCTATGTAAAATATGTCTGAATTGCAAAGTGGAGCCTCTGCACGGTGAGCTGACTCACTGCTTGTCTTGATCATCCCTCTAGGGCTCACAGAGTGCTGGGTAAGCTTGCCCCTGAGGAGACTTGGGAGTGTGGGTGGGTGTTTGTAGCTAAAAGGTATGTTTCAGGCTGTGTTACTAACCTTCCAGAACGAAGAGTGGAAAGGGTGATGGCACAGTGACTGCTCTGTGGCCTTGTACTCACCTTCAGGTCAGGCGTGCTCAGGAGTCCTCTGTGCTGACCTGGGAGCAGCCCTCAGACCCTGCCGAACACTCCCCTGCTCTGCAGCCACGTTTGTGGCACCTGAGACCAGGGCCAGGCAGCTCTCAGGAGGACACGTTGTCGGATGGACCAAGTCTGGAGGAAGGTGACAGGAGCAAGTCAGAGGAGAAACAAAGGCCAGGAGCTTTTATCCCCTCCCCTGGATTAATCCTCACCAAGACTAGCTTTCAGATAGTTGTAGAGTCTCAAGGGAAGTTTTCCTTTTCCTTTTCACAGTCTTACTTTCTAAGGGCCAGAAATTGTATTTTTTTTGTTTCTGGCTCTAGTTACTTTAGTATTTCTCATGGCTGGGTGAAGCTCACGTTGGGATACTGTTTTGATTTTAGCAGATGACACACCCTCCTATGGTTTTGCTGTGCCCTGGTTGCTATGTGACATTTTGAGGTTTCTGCCATTCTTGTTTGTCCTAATTTCTTTTCCATGAAGATAAGTTGTGCCATTCAAGAGAAGTTGCGCTGCTGCTTCTTCTAAGAATGTTTTGATCCCAGAACATTCTTATTCCTTTTATAATTTAAAGCATGTCCTCTAACCAGTCTTGCACATTTATCTAGTTCAACTGAGGTTGCTTCTGTTTGAAGCTAGACTAAGTTCTGTTTGTGGTAATAATTAAATCTAGGCTTTGTGATTTTTGAGGACAGTCTTAATTTATTGATTCACTTATTTTAGTAGTGTCAACTTCAGCTCTTTTGTGATCATTGTCTTCCCAAATTTCTTTAATTGTCATTTAGTGTGAATCCTTTTGGTCTGAATTTCATAAGTTTTCTACTGAAATTTTAGTTCGGGACATTTTGTGGATTTTATTTTATTTTTTAATTTAAAAAAATATATGTGTTTATTTATTTATTTATTTTTTTAATCATGTGTCTATGCTTTAATCACATGCTATAGATTAATTTAATGACTTGCCTATTTCCAAAGATTGAATGCTTACTTTAATTCTGTATTTGTCAATAATCGATTCCTATCCAATAGCAATTAATCAGTTATAGAGGAAGATGATGTGTTTCCTGGTTGCTTGTGCCACTGTTATATATTTCTAATACGTAAGGTGTTATCACAATATGCAAATCCCCAACAACAGCTAGGAAAGTTTTTTTTTTTTTAATTTTATTTTTTTATACAGCAGGTTCTTATTAGTCATCAGTTTTATACACATCAGTGTATACATGTCAATCCCAACCTCCCAGTTCATCCCACCACCACCACCCCCCCGCCGCTTTCCCCCCTTGGTGTCCATACGTTTGTTCTCTACATCTGTGTCTCAATTTCTGCCCTGCAAACTGGTTCATCTGTACCATTTTTCAAGGTTCCACATATATGCATTAATATACGATATTTGTTTTTCTCTTTCTGACTTACTTCACTCTGTATGACAGTCTCTAGGTCCATCCACATCTCTACAAATGACCCAATTTCATTCCTTTTTATGGCTAAGTAATATTCCATTGTATATATGTACCACATCTTCTTTATCCATTCGTCTGTCGATGGGCATTTAGGTTGCTCCCATGACCTGGCTATTGTAAATAGTGCTGCAATGAACATTGGGGTGCATGTGTCTTTTTGAATTATGGTTTTCTCTGGGTATATGCCCAGTAGTAGGATTGCTGGGTCATATGGTAATGCTATTTTTAGTTTTTTAAGGAACCTCCATACTGTTCTCCATAGTGGCTGTATCAGTTTACATTCCCACCAACAGTGCAAGAGGGTTCCCTTTTCTCCACACCTTCTCCAGCATTCGTTGTTTGTAGATTTTCCGATGATGCCCATTCTAACTGGTGTGAGTGCTACCTCATTGTAGTTTTGATTTGCATTTCTCTAATAATTAGTGATGTTGAGCAGCTTCTCATGTGCTTCTTGGCCATCTGTATGTCTTCTTTGGAGAAATGTCTATTTAGGTCTTCTGCCCATTTTTGGATTGGGTTGTTTGTTTTTTTAATATTGAGCTGCATGAGCTGTGTATATTTATCTATTTACTTACTTATTTACTTATTTATTTATTTAGGCTGCGCCAGGTCTTAGTTGTGGCACTCAGGGATCTTTCTCTGTGGCATGCAGGATCTTTTAGTTGCGGCACATGTGCAGGATCTAGTTCCCCGACCAGGGGTCAAACCCGGGCCCCTTACATTGGGAGCTCGGAGTCTTACCCACTGGACCACCAGGGAAGTCCCCATTTTGTGGATTTTACAGAAACATTTTTCAGTTCATTTGGTTTGTTTTTCTCCCTTTCTATTCTAGGTATACTCAAATACTGTAATCTGTTCCTCATATTTTGTGCCATCTCAATTTTTATTTCTCTTTGTGGAATCAGAAGATTGAACCATTAAATTTTTTTTTACATATGAAGACTGTCAGCTTTTATTGGGATGACCTATATTATGTATGTATGGTGACCATTATTAGAATTCCTTTTAAAGAATGCTGTTACCTTTCTGCCTTTGTTGGTTTTTAGTGACCTGAATCTAGTTGCAGATTATTAAGTTATTTGTATGAATAGTTACTATGATGATTCTTGATAAGGTGGGATTTTTAATCAACTTCTTATCTCAGTTGGAATTAAAAACCTAGACAACAAGACAAGCTTAGCTGTTTTGACTGCGGTGGTTCTTCAGCCTGTCCTGAGCCAGGTTTTCCTTCAGAGCTTTAGTGAAGGTGACCGTAAGGAAAAACCCATTCGTTCCTCTGACTCCTGGCTTGTCTTGTGTATTGTGGCTTCATCTTTTTGTTTCTAAGTTTCCGTTTTCTTTGAAAGTGGTCTCCACAGTGAGGTTGGTGGTTATAAACATCGTAGAATTGAAGTAGGCTTTGTTACCTGTGTATTTCGAAAGTCATATATTTCTGATTAAAAATCATACACCAAAAATTTCTCAATTTTGATAGTAAAAAAGGCATCAATTTTTGTTTAAATAACATTAAGTTGCATTTAATTATAGTTTTAAATGGTTTGTTACTGGAAAGATACTATTTGAAAGTTTTCTAGAATGGACTAATTTTTATAAATCCAAGATCTTTGAAGAATAATAAACACCATTAATATAAAGCATTTTAATGTACCAAATACTTTCGTATCCATTATTGTCTTAAAATGGTCAAACATAAATGTCATTATCCCCCTCTACAAGACGAAAAGGATTCTGTTTAGGTGATGCAATCAAGATCATTTGGCTTGTAAGTGACAAAATGGGACTTGCACACAAATCTGTAGACTTCACGTTCTTGTTCTACCCGCTGTACCAAACTGCTGCTCTGAAGAGACAGTTTTTACCTAGAAAGAAGCGTGGAATGGCGTGTTGCGAATTTCTGAAAAAGTGCATATTACTTGCTGACTTGTGACACTGCAGATGAGATGTGAGGGAGGCTCTGTTAACTCAGGTGAAGAAAAATGTTTGTCAGATTGTGATTTTCTCTGCAGCATTTGCGCTGTGGGCCCAGAGACGTTAGGTATCATTTTTATCTTTTTTTTTCTGCTGCATGGAGTGAGATCTTTATTGTTAATACGAAGGCGAGAAAGCCCAGCCCTACGTGTCAACAAGTTAGAGCATTGAAATTCCACAGCTCACCAGATGTAATGGAGCTCACACGAGGAAGTGCTGCTTTCCTACCAGTTTTGGCACAGCCGGAAGGCTCCACCGAGAAGCTGGGGGCCTCCATGCCAAGTCCTGACAGTGGAGCAGGTGCTCTGTAGGCAGAAAGAGCACAGTGAAGCCTGCCAGGCACTTGAGTAAAGTTAAGAAGGTGTAATGGTCATGTGTGTTTTTCTAGGAGTAGTAATCCTCAAAGTATGGTGGTGGGACCAGCAGCATCACCTTGGAACCTGTTAAAAATGCAAATTAGGTGGCCCCATCCCAGACCTACTGAATCAGAAGCTCTGGGTGTGGGGCCCAACAATCTGCTTTAACAAGCCTGTGATTCTGATTCATGCTGAAGTTTGAAATGTTCTGTTCTGTTCTGGAGTCACACGAGGAGATGAAGACTGTAAGATAAAGGTTTAAAACTGGCCTAGGAAAAGTAGTGCTGGCAACATATGAATACATTTAGTTTTATATTCAGGAGATACCTTATAACTCAGTGCGGAATGATCCTTATAGGTAGAGACCAGTCATAACTGATACTAAGGCATCTGGTTTCTGTCTGCACTATGCACTTCACTTGTTAATGCGTATATTTAGATCTTGTTATAAAGATTTCTATTTCTGATTTTCAAGAAACTGAATAGAGCAGGTAGAATCCTTTACCCAGAAGCCGTACCTGTAGGAAGCCCAGCCATAGCATTGTGCTGTGTTACCTAGTGGACTTTAATGAAGCAAAGTAGCTGAAAGATGATAGTCTCCCTTCTGAGTACTAGACTCACGGCCAACTCTGTAGAGATGATACTGTCATGGCACAAATCTAAACTTAGAGTTAGGTAGACAGACGATAGAATTGGGATGCTGAGGAAGAGATGCGATGAGGGCATGTTGACTCTCAGCTAGTTGGGTTGGATGGATGGATAGATGGATGGAAGGAAAGATAGATGGATAGATAACAGAGGGAGGGAGAGAAGGAAGGAAGGAAAGAAAGGAGGGAGGGAGGGAGGGAGATGACAGAATTGAGATGCTGAGGAAGAGAAGGGATGAGGAGGAACATGTCAACTCGTACTAGTTGGGTCAGTTTGGGCATATTTGAGAGTTACTCATAGGGAAGTGGTCATCTCTTAGATTATTCAAGTAATGAGGCAGTTTATTGTTAAAGAAAAGATTGATTTAAGTGCTTATTTGTATCTATTAAAGAATACATTTTTATTGTGGAAAAAAAGACACAATAATAGAAAGAAGAAAATTAAAACTTACCTGTATATAATCCTTTCATTTAAGGATAAATTGCTTAATTTTCTGGTACAGTTCATTCCAGCACTTTCTCCTTATAAGAATATTATATTAATAATATATATGGTCCTACCATCTTGGAATCTCATAGGTCATATAGGCCTGAGTCTGTTTCTCAAATTCAACAGTATAACAGGAGCTCCACCCACAGTGTCATTAAATACTTTTTTTTTTGAATTAGGATTTTTTTTTAACATCTTTATTGGAGTATAATTGCTTTACAATAGTGTGTTAGTTTCTGCTTTATAACAAAGTGAATCAGTTATACATATACATATGTTCCCATATCTCTTCCCTCTTGCATCTCCCTCCCTCCCACCCTCCCTATCCCACCCCTGAATTAGGATTTTTAATGCTATCGTTTGTGTAGCATTTTCATGATTTATTTTTCTACTTTTTGTTAGAAAGCTAGATTCTTGGCTATATTTCACTATAATAAATGAATATGATTAATATTTTAGTGTATAAGTGTTTTTCTCCACATCTCTGATTATTTCATTGGTATAGATGAAATAACATCTATACCAATAACAGTGACTTTGTCTAGTAAAAGTGTATGAACATTTTTAAGGCCTTTAATTACCCAGCTGTGTATAGAAGTGAATATACTACCATGAACCCAGAGAAAACTAAATTTTTCTAAGATATCCAATCTTGTACTGGAAAAATTGTTAACCTCTAGAGATTTTTAAAATAGCTAATGTATTAGGTACTATTTTATTTTATTTTTAAATTAAGTTTCTTTTTTTTTTAATTTTATTTTATTTATTTATTTATTTATTTGGTTGCTCCGGGTCTTAGTTGCGGCCGGTGGGCTCCTTAGTTGCAGCTCACTGGCTCAGTTGCAGCATGTGTGCTCCTTAGATGCAACAAGTGATCTCTTAGTTGCAGCATGCGAACTCTTAGTTGCGGCATGCATGTTGGAACTAGTTCTCTGACCAGGAATCGAACCCGCGCCCCCTGCGTTGGGAGCATGGAGTCTTAACCACCGTGCCACCAGGGAAGTCCCTTAGGTACTACTTTAAATAGTAGCTAGTGTGTATGCCAAGCAGTGTATGTACTTGTCTCTGTGTGTGGCTTGTATATTGGAATGTATGTATCTAATCTCGCAGTAACAACATTAGGTAGGCATGATACCCATTTTAGCTATGAAAAAGTTAAAGTTCAGAAATTCAAAGTAATTTGGTGGAGATAAAATAGGCAATAGGTAGCAGAGCTAGAATTTAAACCCAGGTCAGTGTGACATCAGACCGTGCTTCTCCTGCCTTGTTCTCCTTCTTTGCATTTTCTGTTACATTTTGGCAGAAGTTTTGTTACTGAATAAAAGTATGGGGTTTGTGCCTTGAAAATAAACTTTACAGATTTTTCCCCTTTAAGTCAGGGCGGCTGGGAAGAGGCTAGCAAAAACTATGAAAGAAAAGCCTTAGTGCGAAGGGAAATGGTTCTGCAACCTCACCCCCAACTCCTACCACAACTCTACTCCCACCCCAGGGGGAAAGCACCTCTGACGTCCTCCCATAGAGAGTGCAAACGGTGCTAAGAGACACCCAGAAGGTGGTGGTGACAAGGAACAGAAAACCGGGGTAAGGAGACGAGAAACTCACCAACCGAAGCAATGCAAATCAGTCTTTGAAGGTAATCAAACAGTCCTAAGAGTTGGAGGCAGTGCTGGATGAAAAAAGGCAAATGTCTTTCAGGGGGACCTTCAAGACAGCAGAGGAGTAAGATGTGGAGGTCACCTTCCTCCCCACAGATACATCAGAAATACTTCTACATGTGGAACAACGCCTACAGAACACTCACTGAATGCTGGCAGAAGACCTCAGACTTCCCAAAAGGCAAGAAACTCCCCACGTCCCTGACCGTGTGGCTGACCAGGTCTTAGTGCTCCGGCTGGGTGTCAGGCCTGAGCCTCTGAGGTGGGAGAGCCGAGTGCAGGACATCGGACCACCGGAGACCTCCCGGCCCCATGTAATATCCATTGGTGAGAGCTCTGCCAGAGATCTCCGTCTCAACGCTAAGACCCAGCTCCACCCAACAGCCAGCAAGCTCCAGTGCTGGACACCCCATGCCAAACAACTAACAAGGCAGTAACACAACCCCACCCATTAGCAGAGAGGCTGCCTAAAATCATAATAGTCACAGACACCCCAAAACACACCACTGGACGCAGCCCTGCCCGCCAGAAAGGCAAGATCCAGCCCCACCCACCAGAACACAGGCACCAGTCCCCTCCACCAGAAAGCCTACACAACCCACTGAACCAACCTTACCCACTAGGGGCAGACACCAAAAACGATGGGAACTACAAACCTGCAGCCTGCGAAAAGGAGATCCCAAACACAGTAAGTTAAGCAAAATGAGAAGACAGAGAAATACGCAGCAGATGGAGGAGCAAGGTAAGAACCCACCAGACCAAACAAATGAAGAGAAAATAAACAGTCTCCCTGAAAAAGAATTCAGAGTAATGATAGTAAAGATGATCCAAAAACTTGGAAATAGAATGGAGAAAATACAAGAAACGTTTAACAAGGACCTAGAGGAACTAAAGAGCAAACAAACATTGATGAACAGCACAATAAATGAAATTAAAAATTCTCCAGAAGGAATCAATAGCAGAATAACTGAGGCAGAGGAACGGATAAGTGACCTGGAAGATAAACTAGTGGAAATAACTACTGCAGAGAAGAATAAAGAAAAAAAGAATGAAAAGAATTGAGGACAGTCTCAGAGACCTCTGGGACAACATTGAACGTACCAACATTTGGATTATAGGGATCCCAGAAGAAGAAGAGAAAAAGAAAGGGACTGAGAACACACTTGAAGAGATTATAGTTGAAAACTTCCCTAACATGGGAAAGGAAATAGTCAAGTCCAGGAAACGTAGAGAGTCCCATACAGGATAAATCCAAGGAGAAACATGCCAAGACATATTAATCAAACTACCAAAAATTAAATACAAAGAAAAAATATTAAAAGCAGCAAGGGAAAAGCAACAAATAACATACAAGGGAATCCCCATAAGGTTAACAGCTGATCTTTCAGTGGAAAGTCTGCAAGGCAGAAGGGAGCGGCAGGACATATTTAAAGTGATGAAAGGGAAGAACCTACAACCAAGATTACTCTACCCAACAAGGATCTCATTCAGATCTGACGGAGAAATTAAAACCTTTACAGACAAGCAAAAGTTACGAGAATTCAGCACCACCAAAGCAGCTTTACAGCAAATGCTAAAGGAACTTCTCTAGGCAGGAAACACAAGAGAAGGAAAAGACCTACAAAAACAAACCCCCAACAATTAAGAAAATTGTAATAGGAGCATACATATCGATAGTTACCTTAAATGTAAATGGATTAAATGCTCCAACCAAAAGACATAGACTGGCTGAATGGATACAAAAACAAGACCTGTATGTATTCTGTCTACAGGAGATCCACTTCAGTCTTAGGGACACATACAGACTGAAAGTGAGGGGATGGAAAAAGATATTCCATGCAAATGGAAATCAAAAGAAAGCTGGAGTAGCAATTCTCATATCAGACAAAATAGACTTTAAAATAAAGAATGTTACAAGAGACACGGAAGGACACTACATAATGATCAAGGGATCAGTCCAAGAAGAAATTATATATAACAATTGAAAATATTTATGCACCCAACACAGGAGCCCCTCAATACATAAGGCAAATGCTAACAGCCATAAAAGGGGAAATCGACAGTAACACAATCATAGTAGGGGACTTTAACACCCCGCTTTCACCAATGGACAGTTCATCCAAAGTGAAAATAAATAAGGAAACGCAAGCTATAAATGACACATTAAATAAGATGGACTTAATTGACATTTATAGGTCATTCCATCCAAGAACAACAGAATACACATTCTTCTCAAGCTCTCATGGAACATTCTCCAGGATAGATCATATCTTGGGTCACAAATCAAGCCTTGGTAAATTTAAGAAAACTGAAATCGTATCAAGTATCTTTTCTGACCACAACACTGTAAGACTACATATCAATTACAGGAAAAAAACTGTAAAAAATACAAGCACATGGAGGCTAAACAATACACTACTAAATAACCAAGAGATCATTGAAGAAATCAAAGAGGAAATCAAAAAATACCTAGAAACAAATGGCAACGAAAACACGACAACCCAAAACCTATGGGACGCAGCAAAAGCAGTTCTAAGAGGGAAGTTTATATCAATACAGTCCTACCTCAGGAAACAAGAAAAATTTCAAATAAACAACCTAACCTTAAACCTAAAGCAATACGAGAAAGAAGAAGAAAAAAAAGCCCCAACATTAGCAGAAGGAAAGAAATCATGAAGATCAGATCGGAAATAAATGGAAAAGAAATGAAGGAAACAGTAGCAAAGATCAATAAAACTAAAAGCTGGTTCTTTGAGAAGATAAACAAAATTGATAAACCATTAGCCAGACTCATCAAGAAAAAAAGGGAGAAGACTCAAATCAATAGAATTAGAAATGAAAAAGGAGAAGTAACCACTGACACGGCAGAAGTACAAAGGATCGTGAGAGATTACTACAAGCAACTATATATGCCAATGAAATGGACAACCTGGAAGAAATCAACAGATTCTTAGAAGAGCACAGCCTTCCGAGACTGAACCAGGAAGAAATAGAAAATATGAACAGACCAATCACAAGCACTGAAATTGAAACTGTGATTAAAAATCTTCCAACAAACGAAAGCCCAGGACCAGATGGCTTCACAGGAGAATTCTATCAAACATTTAGAGAAGAGCTAACACCTGTCCTTCTCAAACTCTTCCAAAATATAGCAGAGGGAGGAAGGAACACTGCCAAACTCATTCTATGAGGCCACCATCAACAGTGATACCAAACCAGACAAAGATGTCACAAAAAAGAAAACTACAGGCCATTATCACTGATGAACACAGATGCAAAAATGCTCAGCAAAATACTAGCAAACAGAATCCAACAGCACATTAAAAGGCTCATACACCATGATCAAGTGTGGTTTATCCCAAGAATTCAAGGATTCTTCAATATACGCAAATCAGTCAATGTGATACACCATATTAACAAATTGAAGGAGAAAAACCATATGATAATATCAGTAGATGCAGAAAAAGCTTTCAGCAAAATTCAACACCCATTTATGATAAAAAAAAAGTCTCCAGAAAGTAGGCATAGAGGGAACCTACCTCAACATAATAAAGGCCATATATGACAAACCCACGGCCAACATTGTTCTCAGTGGTGAAAGACTGAAACCATTTCCTCTAAGATCAGGAACAAGAAAAGGTTGCCCACTCTCACCACTATTATTCAACATAGTTTTGGAAGTCTTAGCTGCAGCAATCAGAGAAGAAAAAGAAATAATAGGAATCCAAATTGGAAAAGAAGAAGTAAAACTGTCACTGTTTGCAGGTGACATGACACTATACATGGAGAATCCTAAAGATGCTACCAGAAAACTACCGGAGCTAATCAATGAATTTGGTAAAGTAGCAGGATGCAAAATTAATGCACAGAAACCTCTTGCATTTCTGTACACTAACAACGAAACATCTGAAAGAGAAATTAAGGAAACACTCCCATTTGCCACTGCAACAAAAAGAATAAAATACCTAGGGATAAACCTACCTACGGAGACAAAAGACCTGTATGTATAAAACTATAAGACACTGGTGAAAGAAATTAAAGATGATACAAACAGATGGAGAGATATACCACGTTCTGGGGTTGGAAGAATCAATATTGTGATAATGCCTGTACTACCCAAAGCAATCTACAGATTTAGTGCAATCCCTATCAAATTACCAATGGCTTTGTTCACAGAAGTAGAACAAAAAATTTCACAATTTGTATGGAAACACGAAAGACCCCTAATAGCCAAAACAATCTTGAGAAAGAAAGACGGAGCTGTAGGAATCAGACACCCTGACTTCAGACTATACTACAAAGCTGCAGGAATCAAGACAGTATGGTACTGGCACAGAAACAGAAATATAGATCAGTGGACAGGATAGAAAGCCCAGAGATAAACCCAAGCACATATGGTCACCTTATCTTTGCTGAAGGAGGCAAGAATATACAGTGGAGAAAAGAGCCTTTTCAATAAGTGGTGCTGGGAAAACTGGACAGCTACATGTAAAAGAATGAAATTAGAACAATTCCTAACACCATACACAAAAATAAACTCAAAATGGATTAAAGACCTAAGTGTAAGGCCAGACACTATCAAACTCTCAGAGGAAAACATAGGCAGAACCCTCTGTGACATAAATCACAGCAAGATCCTTTTTTGACCCACCTCCTAGAGAAATGGAAATAAAAACAAAAGTAAACAAATGGGACCTAATGAAACTTAAACGCTTTTGCACAGCAAAGGAAACTGTAAACAAGACGAAAAGAGAACCCTCAGAATGGGAGAAAATATTTGCAAACGAAGCAACTGACAAAGGATTAATCTCCAAAATTTACAAGCAGCTCATGCAGCTCAATATCAAAAAAGCAAGCAACCCAATCCAAAAATGGGCAGAAGACGTAAATAGACATTTCTCCAAAGAAGATACACAGTTTGCCAACAAATACATGAAAGGATGTTCAACATCACTAATCATTAGAGAAATGCAAGTCAAAACTACAATGAGATATCATCTCACACCAGTCAGAATGGCCATCATGAAAAAATCTACAAACAATAAATGCTGGAGAGGGTGTGGAGAAAAGAGAACCCTCTTGCACTGTTGGTGGGAACTTAAATTGATATAGCCACTATGGAGAACAGTTTGGAGGTTCCTTAAAAAACTAAAAATAGAACTACCATACGACCCAGCGATCCCATTACTGCGCATATACCCTGAGAAAACCATAATTCAAAAAGAGTCATGTACCACAATGTTCATTGCGGCACTATTCACAATAGCCAGGACATGGAAACAACCTAAATGTCCATCACCAGAGGAATGGATAAAGAATATGTGGTACATATATAGAATGGAATATTACTCAGCCATAAAAAGAAACGAAATTGAGTTATTTGTAGTGAGGTGGATGGAGTTAGAGTCTGTCATACAGAGTGAAGCAAGTCAGAAAGAGAAAAACAAATACCGTATGCTAACATGTATATATGGAATCCAAAAAAAAAAAAAAAAAAAGTACTGAAGAACCTAGGGGCAGGACAGGAATAAAGATGCAGACCGACTAGAGAATGGACTTGAGGACACGTGGAGGGTGAAGGGTAAGCTGGGACAAAGTGAGAGAGTGGCATGGACATATATACGCTACCAAATGTAAAATAGATAGCTAGTGGGAAGCAGCCGCATAACACAGGGAGATCAGCTTGGTGCTTTGTGACCACCTAGAGGGGTGGGATAGGGACGGTGGGAGGGAGATGCAAGAGGGAGGAGATATGAGGACATATGTATATGTACAGCTGATTCACTTTGTTATACAGCAGAAACTAACACAACATGGTTAAGCAACTATACTCCAATAAAGATGTTAAAAAAAAAAAAAAACTAAAGGAAAAAGAAAGTAAAGTTTACAACCACTGCCAGATATGTGATGGTTCTTTCTTTAAATTGCAATTTCCAGTGACCTGTGCCTGAAAAAGGAAATGGTCAAGTTAGAGACTTTTGTTAATCTAGAGAATTAGACTTCTGGTTTATAGAGGAAGTCTATTTCACATTTTATATTCTTCAGTGAATTCATCTTCAGTGTAGTTTACTGTTCACTTTTGAACGGAAGTAAAGTGTTCCTCAACGATGTGTTTATTTGGATAAAAAGGGAATTAGACAAAGTCTACTCTGGGAATTTAAAATAACACACACAGTTATAAATGTCAGTGTTTTTATCAGTTTTTTTTAGATAATGTGGGTATTATTTGGGTAGGAAGCTAAAAGAAACACATTTGAACCCAGGAGATAAATCTTGGAAAATAAGAAGTTGAAAATAAAGGAAGTATAAACCTTAAACTTTCTTATTTCTGAAATTGGCTTAATTCTTCAGTTTAGAGATATTTTCTAGGACTTATGGTTTTAAATTTTTCTTAGAATAAATCTGACTTTTGGTGAGAGGAGGAGTGCCCGTTCACTCTGGAAGTAATTGAGAATGTGGGCAGGATAGTTTGCTATTTTAAAAAATTCACGACAAACACTGTTAACATTGTCTTGTCACTGACGTGAGTTTCATGCAGGGGTTCAGATGCCGGTGTCTGGAGGAGGGAACTCAGATGGTTCAAAGCTTGTGCAGTTGCCTCAGAAGTCACTGGGGCATAGTAGTCTTTTTCAAATCCAACGAGTTGATCAATCAAAAAGGGTTTACCAAGTAACTGGAATGTGGTTTACTGTCTGCCCTGAGAATCAAAATTCTGAGATAGCTGCATGGAACTTTCTGCAGTGATGGAAGCGTTCTCTGTGCTGCCCAGTGTGGTACTGACCACATCAAATACTAGAAATGTGGCTCCTACAACTCAGGAACTGCATTTTAAGTTTTATTTCTTTTTATTTAAAATCAGTTAGCCACAAGGGCTACCTTACAAGCTCAGGTGTAGAAGGTGGCTCTGATGTTCTGTTTTCACCAGGGACCTTTTTGCATTAAATTTAACGTCCCTCCATTGCAGCTTGTCACACCGGCCTCCCACATCTCACGCTGTCCTGGTAGCGTCATCTGATCCTGTGGGCCAGCCACCGCCTGGCAGTTGTGTCGCTCCCTTTCCCACGCACTGGTCCCTCCAGGAAGGATGCAGGACCTTTCTTGCTGTATCCAAGTGGTGGGCCCCATCCTCCTTCCAAGGAAAAGAACAGACTGGCTTTATTTTTTATTTTTTAATTCTTTACACAGTTTTTTTCTATAAATTAATTTTATTTATTTTTGGCTGCGTTGGTTCTACTGCAGCACCAATGATGTTTTACTGCACTTTGTTGTTTCCTTCGTGTGTGTCCCTGTGTGGACTGTAAGCCCTCTCAACTAGCCCCACACTATGGCTTGGCCTCCCCTGTCGGGAAGATGTGTGCACTAGACAGCTTTGTCCTCAGGCCAGTGGGGCTTCGAGTTGAGACTAAACTGTAAACAAAATTGATTGGTTTATCCCAAGTATGTCTTCAGTGGAAAGATGAATTAAGTCTAGGTTATGTTTTTCTGACAACTACAGTTCTTAGTCTGACTTCTTCAGCTAACTAGCCATTAAAAGAGGGAAGCAAAGGAAGGAAAGAAAATTCCTTCTATTTGTCTTTGTTTTCTTTAGGTCACTGCATTAATCCCATTAGTCATCTTTGCCACCCACCAAGTTTGGACACATTCTTCCTAGACACTAAACAAGCAAATTGATCTTATTTGTGATGTGAAATAAATATTGTTTGTTTTATGAGCTGATAATGGGGTATTTAACACTTTGGCAGTGTTGACAAGTGATAGAAAGTGAAAAGATAATATTTCACTTGGTTTTCCTCTCTGCCCTTGGTGACATTAAAAAACAGTCTTGTTTCCTGTTTTACCTGAGTTCTGTATATAACACTCTCAGTAAAGAGCAGTGGAAATGGTTCTTCATGAAAGCAAACATTCGGACAGATTGTCATTTTTATTGAACATACAGGATTCTCTTTTTTTTTTAAGTTTCCAAGAGAAACCATGGTACTTGGACTCCACGGAAGACGGTTACTGTCTAGTTTTTTGTGTATTTTACCGTGTGTGTGACTGTCCCACATTGCAGCCCATCCTATTGCCACGGCTGCTGACTTTTCAAGGATGCTCTGAGAGTTTACTAGAAAGTAAACACATACTCTTCAACTTCCTTAACAGAAGAATCACTGTGAGTCCAGCATCATGATGATGTTCACTGGTGTTGCTGGTTGTGATGTGATTTATCAAGTGAGGTTTAACACCTTAGGTTTGTCTTATTTATTTATTTATTTGTTTGTGTGTGTGCTTGTTTATTTATGGCTTGTTGGGTCTTCGTTGCTGCGCGTGGGCTTTCCCTAGTTGCGGCAAGTGGGGGCTACCCTTTGTCGCGGTGTGCGGCTTTCTCATTGCGGGGACTTCTCTTGTTGCGGAGCACGGGCTCTGGGCGCATGGGCTTCAGTAGTTGTGGCACACGGGCTCAGTAGTTGTGGCTCGCGGGCTCTAGAGCGCAGGCTCAGTAGTTGTGGTATGGGCTTAGTTGCAGGCTCACTAGTTGTGGCTCACGGGCTTAGTTGCTCCGCGGCATGTGGCATCTTCCCGGACCAGGGCTCGAACCCGTGTCCCCTGCATTGGCAGGCGGATTCTTAACCTCTGCGCCACCAGGGGAGCCCCTTAGGCTTGTCTTTATTTTTAGTTTGCTCTTCAGAAAAACTGGTTAAACTTGTTACAAATCTGAATACAAGCTCTGTAAACTTGCTTTTTGGTCATCACATAACACTTGTGGCAATAAGATAAGTAGAGAGGTGATAGCAGAGTCCACAGCAGTTAACACTGGCCTGCAGCATAAAAAGAAATAAAGAGGTCCTACTCCCTAGGAGCATGACGCTGGTGCCATGTATATGGATGTTGAAAGGCTGTGACGTCCTCGGCCTCCTAACGAAGGAAACAGCATCTGTGTTTCTTCTGCAGAAGCTCAGTGAGGTAGTACCGAGACCTCTGCTTGTCACATGGAATCTGAGTTGTGGTCATGGCCACCAGGCAGCCCCGCAGATGCTCCACCGTCCCCTTCCCTGTGCCTTCACACACCCTCACCCAGGCAGCCCTCACCTGGTTACCTCTCCTGGGAAACCTTCCCTGTCTCCAGAGGGTCCTCCCTCGGGGTATCATATGACACCCTTTTCCTTTGCAATAAAGCTGTCCTCTCAGCCTTCTTGTCTCGGGCTGGATTCCCAGTCCCCGGCCCCGTGCCTGGCGTGTCATAGGTGTTGAGTAAAAACAGCGAAATGAACCAAATGGACCTAGATATGGGTTTTAAAGTCTTTCCCAAATCCCGTAGCCTTGCACATCTGTTTTGTATCGGTATGTTTTTAATATGGTTTAACCTTGATAGCCTCAAACAGGACTTTGAATTTGGCAGAACAGAGTTCTAATGTTAGTATGTCTATCTGTAAACTGAAAGGTTCTAAATACACACAGAAATCTTGTGCTATGTTCTTAACTTAGCAGTTAAAATAATATTACTTGATCATATTTTTCAAATTAACTTGAAAGAAAAGGCTGGACACGTATGACATCTTTCATTCATCCTGCTGTATCAGGACCTTCGCAGTTGAGCCCAGTGGTACCCGACGCTGTGCCCCACCCCTGCCCTCTTGCTTTCTTGAGCCTCTCCTTGCTGACTCTCACTCTGTGTCTAGCTTGCCTCTGTCTCTCCATGTCTCCTAATTGTTATTTCTAGGTTACCATACCTGTAGTCTGTCGGCTTAAAATATTACTGTTGCAAATTTGTCTTCTTGGTGGATTGTCCCTTTTAATCATTGTGTGATGTCCCTCTCTATCCCTGATAATTTTCTTTGCTCTAAAGCCTACTTCATCTGATAGTAATTTCAACCATATTTATATTAATGTTACATGATGGTTTTTTCCCCCAGCCTTTTACTTTCATCCTCCCTGTATCTTTATATTTGAAGTGAATTTCTTGTAGACAGCGTAAAGATGGACCATATTTTTTAATCCACTCTGCTAATCTGTCTTTTAATTGCTTTGTTTAGACCATACACACTTAATGTAACTATTGATATATTAGGACTTAAGTCTACCTTTTTATTTCTCGGTTTCTCTGTGTTGTTCTCTGTTTTTCATTTCTCTGGGTTTTTCTTTTTTTCCTGGCATTATGTGGGTTGCTTGACCATTTTTTAGAATTTCATTTTAATTTATTTATAATGTTTTTGTGTTGTTATAGCTATGTTATTGGTTGTTCTAGGCATTACATTTTATGTGCATAACTTATCAGTTTATGGAGTCAACATTTTGCCAGTTTGTGTGAAGTGTAGGAACCTTGCCTCTTATGTCCCTTTACTGTCCTCATTTATATGACTGTCTTAAATATCTCCTCTGCATACATTTAGGACCATATCAGACAGTGTTATAATTCTTGCTTCAACTCCAAATATAATTTCCAAAACTCAACAGGAGTATGAAAGCCTATTGTATTTACCTGTATCTTTCCATTTTTATTTCTTCTTCCTCTCACCTCTTGAGGTTCTGTTCATTGTGGTTTTTTGGTCTGTTTTTTCTTTGTTGTTTATATTTGGTAATTTCTGTTATTTTATCTTCACGTTCACTGATCCTTTTCTCTGTCCCCTTCATTCTGCTGTTGAACCCATCCAGTGAGTTTTTTTATTTTCATTATTTTATTTCCTAGTTATAAAATTTCCGTTTAAAAAAATCTGTATCTTTGCCAAGACTTTGTATTTCCTTGCTGAGACTTTCTATTCTTTCATTTGTCTCATTGTGCATTTGCAGCTGTCACTGAAGCATGTTTGTAGTGGCTGCTTTTGCATCTTTGTCAGGTAATTCTAACATCTGCGTCATCTTAACATTGTCATCTAGTCACTGTGTTTTTTCATTCAAGTGAGGTGTTTCCTGGTTCTTAGTGTAACAAGTGGTTTTAGATGGTAACCTGTACATGTTAGGTATTGTGATACGAGATCCTGGATCTTACTTAAACCAGTTTTAGGTGGCTTTGTCTGACACTGCTCTGAGAAGAGACGTTGGGAGGGTGGGGGGCTTCTTACTACCAGGTGGAGGGAGGCGTCAGGATTCCCTTCGTTACTGCTTCCCGCGAGGCTGCCACTCACCGCGGTGGAGGGTGGTGGGAGGGCCGGGTGGGGGTGAGAGTACTGACTCTGTCGAGGGGCGTGCCTGGGCCCCGCTTGCGCTTTGCCTGCCGTGTGTGGCAGTAGGTCACAGTTCTTCTGTGATACTTGCCAAGAGTAGCGCAGTGATTTCCTAGAAGTTTTCTGTCTCACTTGGCTGCCCCTTCCCTGTCCTTCCTTTCGAGGGTGCTTTTGTCTGCGCCCGTTGCTGTTTCTAGGCTGCAGAAAGGAAGCTCAGGAACTTACTGCTGTGTCTCTCCTGGGGTCCCAGCTGGGCCGCCTCCTCCTGTCCCCCTTCAGCTGCTGCTTCTGTCCCGTTTCTGTACAGCATCAGGCATTTCCTTGTGTCTAATGGGAGAAATGGGGAAAGTGTGTCCACTCCGTCTTCCCGTTAACCTTCCTGTTAAGCAGCGCTGCCTGTGTGGGGAGTGAGCATTAGATAGTCTGAGAGGAACCAGGAGCACGTTGTCCTATTTCTACTCGAATGTGGGCCATTTCAGTGACTGTGGTCCGTTTGGTAGTGAAGGTGGAGTTCCTTTGGTGTCTGGTGTCATGTTTTCTGAAAGGTGAGAGCTGTGAAGTGTCCAAAGGTCTTTCTTGTAACATTCACTTCAGTGTCGGGCAGCTCTGTGGCCCCCCCCCCCAGTACTTTCCCCGAGGGGCCCTGAGGCCACTGTCCAGCAGCCTGGGAGGCCCCGGGGGAGCTCCAGCTCGAGCACTGCCGCCCCTTCCATCCCCACTCCTGACACCAGACTTGCTCAGAAGAGCAGAGCCAGATGCAGTGGCAGCTGCTCGAGGGCTTGTGTCCTTAGCCAGCAAGTCGTTGCCCTTTGTGATCTAGCAAGACAGTGAGGGGAATCCAGCATTGCAGATGAACTTGCATTTGTGTTTCTTTCCCTTTCCAGGCAAAAGCTTATTATCCCAAATGGAAGTTGCCCTGTTATTCTGAATACTTATTTTTGTCAGAAAGTCGTTGCCAAAGAAGATTCAAAAACAGCACATGAAGTGCACAGTTGGGACACACCTCTTCCAAGAAGAAACATCATTTTGGCCCAGATGTTTAGATTTAAGAGCCTAACAAATAACTCACCTGAAAACCAGGTAAAGTATCACTGACTTAGAGGTTTTTTTGCTTTGTAGTAATACTGCGTTTAAAGGCTTTGGAATTTATAGAGGTGATTACCTTTGGTCCTTTCCAAATATTCAGCAGCTATATATGTAATCTTTAATTTATTAAAATATGAGTTTTCATTTTTTTTTCTCTTCTCATAATTGCCTAAGAATTTTATTTAAGCCTCTTCTATTTATTAAAAAAATCATGTTTTTCTTTTTCATAACATCTGTATCCCTTGGAATAAAAAGAGCTGCATAAACTTGAGGTTATACACTGGGGATTGCTTTTTGGAATTTTAGTGGCCCTGAGCCATGGTCATCCACCAAGATGAACTTGGGGAACCGCTAAACTTCACTTGCGGCGGGCACAAAGGACACCCCCGGGACCACTCGGGCTCCGAGTGTCTGACTTCAGTGCGCCTGCCTCAGGGCCGCCTGGTTATCCGAGTCAGCGCGGAGCGGAGTGCTGAGGCTGACAGTGTGAGGGGACATCGGAAAGAAAAGCAAACGGACTTGGAACCTGCTTTGTAGGTGTGGAGTTGAGCGGGAGCTCCCTTTGACTGTCAGAGCATGTGTCTGGAGAGGATTATGTGAAAAGGAGGGCTTAAAGTGCATTACTGCTTTAATGTACAGTTTTAAACAGCTATGTGATGTTAAATTCATGAGGTGTGTCTTTGTCTCACGTCAGTGCCAGGGGAGCGGCAGTAGAGCTTAGTGGTTAAGCGTGTGGACTTTGGGACTAGGTGCCTAGTTCGGGTCCTGCCTCAGCCACCTGCTGCTGGGCGACCTTGGGTAAGACGCTGAACTCCTGTCTCAACGTTCTCCTCTGTAAAACAGTGGTAACGATGCAGGCTGCCTCCTGGGTGGTGAGGTTAAATGTGTTTGTTACACAGCACCGTATGTAAAGAAAAGTGCTGCAATGTAGGAAGCACGGAGCACTCTAGAGGTGGTGTAATCTTATTAAGATATTTAGTGGGATCATAAAGGTGTTTCATGTTGTTCACAGGAGTGTGCAAAGTTCTGGCACTTCATAATAACCCTAGTCATTCTTTTATTTTGTTTTGTAGTTTGTGCTATTGAGATTGTTACCTCATAAAAGAAGAATTTTTAACTTACCATCAGGTATTTTAATAGCAGTACTTTCTCCATGTTTTCAAATCCCCGAGATGGCCTGAGCTCCTGCTGCTTCCCTGTTCCTCGGCTCACCGGCCTCCTCGGCCACGTTGGTGACCCACAGACGGGAGCCCCGCACCGTGGGCGTGCATCTGTCCTTGTCATTCCTTGAGTGTCCTGCAGTCACACCGGATGCTTAGGGTTCCCCAAGCACGTCGGGATTTGGTACGTAGCGTGCCCTCGTGGGTCAGACTGGAACTGTTCCCTTTGCGTGTCTTGCCAGGTTATGTGTGGTGGTCACACCACCGTGGGCACAGACTGGACCCTCAGGCACGAACAAGCAGAGCTGGGCTTCCCCGCCCGAGCGCCCCTGAGGGATTCTCTGCTGGATGCAGTCGAAAGCCAAGGAGTTGCCACCTGGTCGGGAGCCGGGGTCCGAGTGGTGGTGCAGAGAGTTTACTCTCTTCGCTGCAGGTGTCAGCAGGCAGATGGCACAGACCCACCTGGAGTTCGGTGAGTGACGAGACACAGGTGCAGGTGCCCAGACTCACCTGGAGAAAGTGGAGGCTCTTCTCAGAGCAGTTTCTTCAGTGTATTCACCATGTACATGGGTTGTATTTGTTTGGTTGGTTTTTATTTACATCAGAATTTGGGACACATGGTATGACAGAGGATTTTGTCTATTTGTATAAAAAGTCCTTACTAAAAAAGTTAGTCGCATTTACTTTTACCTTTAATAGTTCATGTTACTGAAAGTAATACAAGCACAATTGGTATTGTTATAAGAAAGCCAAGGCATGGTTACGTACTTAAAAAGACCACTGCAATAGCTATCACGTTTTATGTCTTAAAAACCTGAATAAGTAAATGGCAGCTGGTAAAATCTGTGGCTCCCAGATGGTGCTGTCGAGTCTGCATCAGAGCTCTTGGCAGAACTTCTGCTGTGATGCAAACATTTTTTTACTGCCCTAACCAGTGAGCGTGACCACTGACCATGTAGGAAATATGGCTGGTGGGACCGAGGAACTACATTTTGAATTTTATTTAAGTTTAATTAACTTTATTTTAAAGTTTATGTGGGTAGTGGCTGCCTTGGCACACAGGACGGCTAGGTAGCTATGAAAGCAGAGGGCAAACCTGCGATTCAAGGTACTTTGCTCCAACAGATTGTGGGAATGGCGTCTTTTCTACTCAGACTTAGGCTCCTCCTGGTTTTATGTGTTTTCAAATAGCTACAGACACATTGTTGACTGAGAGTTTATTTATTTATGTCAGACTCTTCTGAGGTTATCTTTCTATGTTAAATTGCCCTCAAAGCAGTAAGACAGATTTATAACAGAATAGAAATGAAAAGCGTAGATGCCAGTTCATCAAACAGTCATGTCGTCTCCCTGCTGTTAGGAGGACACGCGCTGAAGAACGAGTGAGTCACAGCCACCCTGTCCTTCCGGCGCCTTCCGATATTCCGCAGAAGGAGCAGGCCGGAGACACTGCTCTGTTAGCTGTGAGTCCTCTTCCCGTGGACGGCAACTTGTTTTAAAGTACCATGAATTTGAAAAAGTCCCTTCCCGTGTAGAGTTAGAGAATGTTTCTTTTGGAATTATAGAAGAAATTTATTTTTATTTTGTTTGGAGTATGTGTGTGTGTGAAACCATTATATCCATCTTTAGGTTTTAACACGACTTGTAGCTGTCGACCAGTTTTGTGCGAGACTTAAATTTGTGTAAATCTAAATAGGATTACCTGAGACAGTTATAGGTTAGACAGAGGTTTTGTCTTGCGTAGCTTTCTCCGCGGTCTGTAGCCGTGCTAGGCTCTGAGGAGCGAACGCTGAGTGCGCAGGGCACCGCTCCGGGGAGGCGGGCGCGGCAGGAGCGGAGGCGGCAGGGGGAGGGCGCGCAGGGCACCGCTCCGGGGAGGCGGGCGCGGCAGGAGCGGAGGCGGCAGGGGGAGGGCGCGCAGAGCTGGCGCCGGGCATCGTGCCCCTCAGAGGCTCCCTCCAGCTCCGCTGTGGCACCTGTTTGACTTGTTGAGCAAAGAGAAGAAATGGGACGGTAAGCTGCTGCCAGTGGTCGGCATGTGAGTGCTTTGGGTTTGTGCCTTATAATACACCCGGGACGTATCGAATGAGACTGTGCTCATGGTGGATTGAAGGCAGGGCAGGCATACCTCAAAAATAAGAAAACAACATTGAGTTATTCAGATGTAATGCGCCTGCATCGTGGTGGGGGGGCTTCCTGTTGCACACGTGAGGCTGTAAACAGAGGCTGGAGGACCTTAGCGCCATTTCACAGGTGACGAAACGGGACCTCAGAGAGGTTCTTATTGCTGATAGTCATACAGGTGGATGAAAGAAAAACATCATGAGGTATAGAATCCCCAAATGACAGTATTGTAGAGAATACGGGAGCTAAAAGAAAGGGAAGAATATTGAGTTAGAACCAAGCTGTGTTTAGAATACAGCTGACCCAGGGGTCAAGTCATCCTGGAAAGCCACTGCGGGAGCTGTGCACGAAAAGGAACTTTTGGACAGAGGCCATAGCGTTTGGCCTTGGGTTTGAGACAAGGCTTCTGAGATGTCTTTGGGGTACAAAAAGGCCTTATTGTATAACTGATCATTAGTTTTTTCTAGATTCATTTGCTATAATAATGATCAGGGTCTCCAGTTTACAAATCACATTAAGATAGAAGGACATAACATTACACTTAGCACCCTAGTGATTCTTTGCTGGTGTGTATAAGGCATCTCCTTGGAGAGTCCCTCAGCAGCATGTGTCCTGGTGTGGACCTTTACACCTGCACGTGCAACACGATACAAGAGGAGACACCATCAGAAGACTTAGGCGTATCGCCTAGGTCACCCTTTTCTACTTGAATTCTGCCTGTAACTTCCTGCCCATCGGTAACTTGGGGCAGCTGTGCAGTGCACAGGGTCAGTCTCATCCAGAGGCCCGAGCACAGCGAGCGCAGGAGGGAGACGGAACAGTGAGGGCCGCTCTCCTGCCGTCCCCTGCGTTACCTCACCTGCTTTACCCCGAAGACCTCTCTAGCCAGCAGTGAGCTGAAGACTGCTCTGCTCACTGTGTGTTTTCTGCAGAGTCAGAAGTTGCCGTGTCAGAATAAATCAAGGCCTGTGCAAAGAGAGACAGCGCTGTCTTATGAGACTCTGCTGCCACGGTGGTTCTCCCTTCGTGCCCAGAGCAGGCCAGGTGCCTCCCGAGGAAGCTGTGGTGACTTTTCTGTCTAACTTGGCACCTTGATCGTATCATCCTAGTGCTCTAGCCATGGCACTTTTATGAGATCAGTAAGAGCTTATCTTCTGGCAGACAGCCCAATTTTTGTCAGCTTTGAAATCAAAAGAAATTTATTTGAAGCCTGCCAGTCCTGAAGAGGGTCATATAGATTCTGTCAAAAGGTTCATATTCTCTGAGCTGTGAAACATTATCAGAAATACACTTCAGGTTTCAGAAATATAATAAGTAGGAGTCTCCGGTCCGTTGTTCTTCTGGATGACGTCCTTTAACTCAAGCTATTAAAGAAAACATTTCTACTTGGTTTCTCAAGGTGTTATAGGTCAGCGTAACCAACACGAACTGAAGTTTCATAAACCCCTAAATCAAAGGTAACAAAAAACCAGTCCAGAGGACACTCCCTAAACAGTAAGCAAGGCAGTCTGTTCAGAGCCAAAACACACCTTTATCTAGATCCACTGCATGTTAGATGAATATTATATAAATGCATGACTAATAAGACCATAGGCTTTTTTAGCCCAAAGGGAGCACTGGTTTATGCTGGAGGAAACTGGGGCAAGGCAAAAGTAAGTGAACTCCCTAGTGACTCCCTCCCCCCTGGCAGAGTGGAATCTAGACCGAACGGCCTTGCTCCCGGTCCATAGTGATCGCCATTAAACATTGCCTTTTTTCCTCCCTTTCTGTGAAACCTTCACTTCCTTTCTCCTTGAGATATTTAACTTAGGGACAAATAATTTAATTTTATCCCTCAGAGACGCACATTCTTTCTAGCCTGTCATTGCAGAAATACTTATTATGGGAGAGTTAGTCTTTTGTGAGGGCGTTGAATTCATAGAAATGGTCATGCATTTGGACAAAAGCCTGGAGGGGACAGAACCTTCTTATTTAACTATTTTCTAGTTATCTTGCACTTCAGTTTTATGGAAATTCATTGAGCTGAACTCAGGAAAAAACACATTTTCCTTCCTCTATACCTTGATGTTATTCTCTTTTCATCTTTTGACCCTTCCTTTAGTCTGTTGTCTTATATTTCTTCTTCTTTTCACTAAGGAAAAAAAAAATCCACTGTTGCCCTGGGCCAGATTCTGGGTCTGCATGGGTGACAAAACCAGGCATCATTCTGTGCTCATGGGGCATAGTCTGGTGAGGGAGTCCCACACAAAACAATTGAAAACAAATACATTTATGATTTTAAGTTGTGGTCAGTGCCCTGGTAAGGAAAAAGTGGGATACTATGAGAGACCAGTGGAGAAGGGAAAGAATTTACTTTGTGGATTCAAGCGCAGGTGTTCTAAGGCAGTACTATTTAAGTGACACTTGAAAGCTAAGTGGATGTTAGGTGAAAAGCGGATGAAATGGAGGGAGTGCCCTTGAGAGCTCCAAACAGGAGGGAGATGGTGGAGCGGCCAGCGTGCGTGGGCCATGGGCAGGAGCCAACAACCCCAAACACGGTGTACGCATCTGACAGACACTTCAGCTGTGGGATGGAAAATGGTTTGGGGAAGAGGGGATGTGGAGCAGGGCCCCAGTGGAAGCAGAGAGGCCGGGAAGGGGCTACTGCTGCATCCAGCACAGCCCAGGCTCCAAGTGTCACGCGGCACCACGGCGAAATGGAGGAATGTTTCTGATGTGTGTGGTGACTTGGTAAAGGATTGAGTGGGGGTAGGGGGGAAGGAAATATTAAGAATGATCCTCAGTTTGAGTGCTTGGTTGGGTGATGGGCCATTTACTGAGGTGAGAAAACTGGTTTGGAGGGAAGCTTGAGAACTCAGTTTGGGGCCTGTTTAGTTTGAGATTCCTATGAGACATGCAAGAAAGGATGTAAGATGAAACGCCTGGATATACAGATCTCACATTCAGAGAAGGTTTTAGGTTGGAAATAAATATTGGGTTTTCAGCCTACAGCTGGTTGGTCTATATATTTGTACGTGCATTCGTTTTGTTGGCTAATTTGAAGAGGTTACGTTTGTCCATGGTGCTAAGTTCCAAAGGCCCTGGAGGGCCTGTAGTGAGAGGCAGATGCCCCAGCCCTCCTCCCTTTACCCCCTTCACAGCTGTTCTGTCCCAGCTGGAAACTGTCTAAAGCCAGGGCAGTGGATGAGATCACATTAGGGAAATAGTAGACACAAAAGAAAGAAGAAATGTAGCGTCAAGATCTAAGGTCCTGTAGCATTAGAGAATGGGTAGAAGAAGAACCACAGAGGAGCCTGGAGAGGAAGGGCTAGTCGTGGCAGGCACTCAGCATGGTGGGATGCCATGTGTGGCAGAGGGCAGCTGACGGGGTGCCTCAGAGAAGCCTAATAAGGTGACGGAGGAAGCCGTGTGAAGTTCCTGGGTGACTTCGTGCACAGGAGTTGCTGGGGGTGGAGGTGGAAGCCAGCTCCCTGGGCATGCGAGAGTGGGTGGGAGGTGGGGAGCGTGGACAGGTTTTGACAGCAAAGTTCTGTTGACGCAGAAGGGAGTGAGAATGCCCTGCATTTAATGCCCTTAGCACAGCAGAACTACAGTGCAGGCATTCTGTCTCTTGCTTCCAATATTGGGACCATTTTTCTTTCTTCTTTTTCTTTTTTTAATTGAAGTATAGTTGATTTACAGTGGTGTTAGTTTCAGGTATACAGCACAGTGATTCAGTTTTGTATATATATATGTTCTTTTCCATATTCTTTTCCATTTTATGACAAGATACTGAATATAGTTCCCTATGCTCTACAGTAGGTCCTTGTTGTTTATCTATTTTCTCTAGTGGTGTGTATCTGTTAATCCCAAATTCCTAATGTATCCCTCCCCCGCTTTCTCCTTTGGTAACCGTAAATTTGTTTTGTATGTCTGTTTGTTTCTGTTTTGTAAATAAGTTCATTTGTATCATTTTTTAGATTTCAGTATAACCAATGTTCACAGCGGCACTATTTACAATAGTCAAGACTTGGAAGCAACCTAAATGTCTGTCAACAGATGAATGGATAAAGAAGGTGTGGTATATGTATACACAATGGAATATTACTCAGCCATAAAATAGAGTGAAATATTGCTATTTGCAGCAACATGGATGGACCTAGAGCATATCATACTAAGTGAAGTAAGTCAGCAGAGAAAGGCAAATACCGTCTGTCTTTTGAAAATGCGTTGCGGTAGAGGCGGGTCGTCAGTGGAAGGAGCAGAAGGTCTAGATTAGACCAGGCTGGGTTCACGTGCTGACCCCCCACTCAGCAGGGAGACTGGAGCAAATTAGGTTTCCTTATTTGTGAAATTGGAATTATAATACCGTCCATAATACAGGTTCAGATGAGGATTAAATGAGATCACATATGTAAAGCATTTACCACGATGCTTCCCATATACTAATAGCACTCAGAGGGCGGCTCACTAGCTCTTGAAAAGCAAGCGTGAATACTTTAAAATTGTAAAATACTGATAAACAACATTGTACAGTAGTAGAAACCTAACGTAAGCAAAGAAAAGACATCTAGTTACGAATCAGCATCTGTGTTAGTTTTGTGTCTGTTGTCTAGCTGCAGGGGAAGCTTGATTAAAGTGGTTTTACTTTCATGCTTTTGGCCACCCTCACCCTACTCATCAGCAAGGAGTTGGTGCTCATTTACTTTAGAAAACAAAAATTTATGTATATTCATATGTGAACTGTGACCCCTGCCTCTCAGTGATGGAAGTATAGAAGTTCCTCTGTAATAAACACATTTCCAACAGTTGCCCGAGTGCCGCATCCCGTGTTGGATGGTGCTGTTAACTACGGCTGGTCTAGTTTTGTCTTTTATCTAGAGCAACTAAAGACATCCCAGACTGCTGATGGTGGAAATGCAGAATGAGGAACTAGCAGATAGTGGGTGGGATGATTCGAGCCCTTTGTTTGTGCTTGGACAGTAGAGAACGATTCTTGTCTCCAGCTTGCCAGGGCTCTATTGAAAAGAAAGTCATCAGCTGTGTGCTCACCAGCCAGGTCTCCAGCTCTTATGAACTTTCACTTTCTTCCTGTTACCTGGTTGGATGATATGCTGGATTCATGTCTCTTTTGTGTGTGTATCAAGATGGAATGGCATGGTGTTCTTCCTCCAGAACAGCAATTCATACATGTCAGCGGTGGAAGAGCCCAAAGGGAGGACGACACTTCCTCCTCATCAGAGGCACACAGGCCACCCCACCTGCTCTTCTTTTGTGTCTGCCACCACACCAGACTGTGCAGTGATTGTATTCATTGACCCGCTCAGCATCACATTTCATAAGGTGGTTATTGTTACTTGTACTGGAGAAAAATGGGAATCACTCCTCTTCAATGATTTGAGTATTTTTATCGTGATGCAAAGGTATTATAAGAGGAGAGCGTCATTTTTTTAACGTGTCCTCATAAATGATGTCATAGCCCATTCCTTAGGTTTTTCTTAAGGTTTTTCTAGTTAGTCATTAACTCTATGTTCATGAGTCTTAAATACACCCTTTAATCTCTGCTTCCCAGCTCTTACCTTTTGCTTATTTCCTCTCTAAAACACCTCTTGGTGGTCTTTGTGATATCCCAAGGTCGTTCAGCCCCATTTTCTTCTCAGTCCTGTCTTATTGCTGGTAATTCTACTAATTGACACCCAGATCTTTTATATTCTTCGCCATCCCTCCTGTTCACATTCTGAATCACTGTGAAGGGTAAAAATAGCATCAAGCCCATGGAATTACAGTTCTAGCCCTTGCTGTTCTTTAATGCGTACGCAAAGAGGGGTCAAAATTGGCAGTTGACTGAAAAGAAGCTGAAGGAATCTTCCTTCTACCTCTTTTTTAAAGAGCTTTATCAATACATAATTCACATGCTGTAAAAATTCACCCTTTTAAAGTGTACAGGTCAACAGTTTTTATTATATTTACAGAGTTGTTCAATCATGACCATATTCTAATGTTAGAACATTTTTGTGACCTCAAAAAGAAACTCCATACCAACTGACTGCTGACTCCCCTTCTCCATGGCAACCACTACTCTGCTTTCTGTCTCTGTGGATTTATCTGTTTTGGAATAGTGCTGCTATGAACATTTGTGTCCAAGTTTTTTCTGTGGATGTAATTTTTCAGTTTTCTTGAGTATATATCTAGGAGTGGAATTGCTGGGTCATATGGTAACTCCTTTCTTTTTTAATTCTTTGAGGAATTAAAGTGTTTTCCAAAGAAACTGCACCATTTTACATTCCCACCAGCAATGTATGAGGGCTCCAATTTCTCCACATCCTCTCAACACTTGTGATTGTCTTTTTTATTCTAGCCATCCTAGTGGATATGAAGTAGTGTCTCATTGTGGCTGTGATTTACATTTCCCTAAGGATTAATGATGTTGAGCATCTTCTCATATGCTTCTTGGCCATTTGCATACTTCTTTGGAGAAATGCCTGTTTAAGTCCTTTGCCCATTTTCTTAATTGGGTTATTTGTCCTTTTTTGTTGAATTATAAGAGTTCTTTATTCTCATATCATATATATGAGATATGAGTCTCATATATATGATTTGCCAATACAAGTCTCGTATCATATATATGATTTGCAAATATCCTGTAGTGGATTTTTTTTCACTTTATTTTATAGTGTTTGGTCATTTGTATTGTGGTTAGTTATAGAGGTGTCAGTCTTTAAGGTTGTCACCTCCTTGCAGGTAAGGATTATGTGTAGGAGTATTTATTATTGCATCTTGTGCAAATATTGTGCCTATTATATATCCCTAAATATATTTCAGTTTGATGTATTTCTTTTTGGTTTGTCTTTGTGTATCATTTCTCCCCTTCTAGATGAAACAAAATGGATCCATTTTCCTACCCTTTATCTCTTTCTTAAGCTTTTATCATTTTATTGGTCTGGTATCAGGTTACAGCTAGCTGATAGAAATTTGAAAGGTATCAGAGTAGAATCAGAGCTGTGGATAATCTGAAAGCAGTATGTTCATGTTCTTTAAACACTGTATAATACCAACCCCTATCATTGATCCAATTCATATTTGCTTATGAGATTATTTAATGCATATTTAATGAGCTTATTGATAGTATGAAATAGCAATGGAAGTTCCCTTGTTCTTTTTTTATGTATTAAACCAGTGATAAACTTGAAAAAATCAAAAGGAATGGCAACAGCCTAGTGATGTGAGTACAGAAAATTATGAAAATAAAATTTTCATAAGAATATGAAGATAGCAAGAGTAATTTTCCAGATTCACAGCCAGATGACTATGCTGTGTGTATCCATAGTTCTAAGTCTGCATCTTAATCTGGCCTTGGTGATTTTCCAGCACCTGTTACCCATCAAGATCAAGAATGGTTTCAAGGTGGCCTTATATAAAAGGCATGGAATTTTCTGCCTGTTCCTGACCTCCTTTCCCTGGAAACTTTTGTTCCTAAAAGCGGCTGGAGACCTCTAATGGTCTGCACCGCCACCCTCCCGTGCCTGCAGCTGTGACCTGGAGCAGTACTGTGGTCACACTAGAACTTTCCTCTGAGCCAGGTTGCGGCTCTAATGTGTGCTCTGAGATGACAGCACAGAGTAGAGCCATGGGAGACAGAGTGACAGCCCGCAGCTTGGTGGGGGGCTGGAGGGTAGGCAGCCAAATGCAAGCACTGAGCACCACGTGCCTCTGCAGCCAAAGATGCACAGACGGGTGAGGTCAAGAGTGAGAGCCAGCTGGGCTGCCGCAGCTCGCTGCCCCTTTCTCCCTGTTCGCGTCTGTCACGTGGACCTGTTCTGCCCTGCCTCCCGGCTGCTGCTGGACCCAGAGCGCTTGGGGCAGCCAGCTGGCAGTCTTGGCAGGCTTACCCTCGTTGTGCTCATTGCTTGGCCCTGAAGTTCTAATTAGCTTGAGCCTAATCAGCCCCATGTGCCACAGAAAACTGCAGCAGACGTATCCTCCAAAACCATTCTCTGGAAGAGAGAGACACTGTGATATATGAACAGGGACGCTTGTTTCTTCCAGACCAGTTGGCCTGGCAGTGATATCAGTGTTCTGAACCTTCACGTTTATTTGCACGGATACAAAAAGAGAGGGACAGATAGATGCAAGGGCATCTAGACAGGTGCTTGTCGTATAGTGAGGATAATGGCCAGGTGTTGTGCATTCTCTGGGACTTGTCAGTGCTTTCAAAATCAGCCCATACATAGCGTTTTTGAATGTCACTTCTCCCGTTCAGCCATCTGAGGTCAAGGACTGTGACTCGTCTGGTTTTGGTACAGGAGCACGAAGGCAGTGGGCACGCGGCGGCACGTGTGGGTGGGGAAGAGGAGTGGCGGGTGCGGACCTGAGGACATAGTGCGTGGTTGTGTCCCCTTCCTTACTCAGGACTCACCAGGCTGTAGGGAGGCACCACATGTGCTGTCATTCCTCTAAGGAGACCGACAGGGAGGCTGGTGAGGTAGGTCAGAATCGCCAGGAACACTGTGCTTTAGGAAAGACAGAAGGTGAGACACTTGGACTCTGGGCCCCTGCAGGGTGGTCAATCAGTGTAAAGGAGCAGGCAGAGGGCAAAGAAGAAGGGCCCTTAGGTTCGAGCCCTGGTCTGGGAAGATCCCACATGCCTCTGAGCAGCTGGGCCCGTGAGCCACAATTACTGAGCCTGCGCGTCTGGAGCCTGTGCTCCGCAACAAGAGAGACTGCGATAGTGAGAGGCCCGCGCACCGCGATGAAGAGTGGCCCCCACTGGCCGCAACTAGAGAAAGCCCTCGCACAGAAACGAAGACCCAACACAGCCAAAAATAAAATAAAGAAATAAATAATTTTTTTTTTAAAAAAAGGGCCCTTAGGGGAGGAAGCAAGGGGGGAATAAGAGCTGCTCTAGAGCGAGAATGTTCATAAAGAGAAAAAGAGAGTCCAGTTGAGAATGACTGAAAGGTTTCAAAGCATTTGTTACCATTCCTGCAGCGCTAAGAGAAATCAAGAAGAAATCAAGCAGCCACAGGTAGAAGGTGAAAGGATGAAAACAATATTTAACTAAATGAAACTTAATTAGCTGAGGAGGAAGGGACCCATGATTTGAATTAAAGAAAGAAGAAGGTCTGCGTTGTGCAGGGAAAGCTGGCGGGGTAAGGTGTCCCTGGTCTGGCGTAGCTCTGATTGTCTCATAGATGCTCTGTGGGGTCCTCGGCTGTGTCCTGGCCTGTCCTTCCTCTCTCTGCTGTGGTATCTGAATGCAGGTGTCAAAAGTTCCTGCAGGAGGGGACGAGTAGAGAGGACCAGGCTGGTTAAATGTTGGGGAGTGGGAAGAGAAGAGCGAAATAAACGCCAAATTTCCCGATGTCTCACCACTTAACACAGCCTTTTGGAAAACTGAGAGGCGGCTTAGGCAGCTTTGCACCTCGAGTCTTTGCCCACAAATAAGTGACAGTGGAACACTGGCTGTGCAGGAGAGCCACAGACGTTCTTGGAAGGCCTGTCCTTCTGTGAGCTGTAGGAAAGTGGAAAACGGCAGTGACGGCAGAGACACCAGAAAGTGCTATCTTTAAATCTTTTGCAAGCAAGTAATTCCCATTTTTATTCTGCTCACTAAGGCATCATCTTCTCTTCAGAAAAGATGAGAATGAGAGATTTCCTACGATGATGTACTTTGCACCAGGGTTACTACATTTTTGGTAGCAAGTACATTCATCGTGGTAGACTATTTGCCAATGTTCGTTTATGTTTAAATTTTGAATTTCTTCCAGGTGCTTCCTAAAGAAGAGTATCTGGTCTGTTTTGGAGGGTGGGTGGAAAGTAGGGGAGAGACTGACCTAAGGATTGAGGTGCAGCAATGAAGCCCCATCCCAGGGGGCTCTCTGCCTTTTTTCCTGGCCATGTGACATCTGCAACTCTCCTGTCCCTTCTGGTCGGAGAGAGCATGCTCAGTTAACATTTAGTAAAAACAACACAAAGAGTGCATATTTGCATAGGGACATGCATAAATGGCCACGTAATAAACAGACTACCTGGAAGTTTACATGAGGAGAGGCTGTTTCCATCACTGCCTGGGGAGGAATTTGACATTGTGGGACCGGTACCCTGAATGCCTGTTAGAACAGGTGGATTTTGTGTGTGCACATCACCTTTTCTTTGAAAAGTTTTTTTGATTAAGGTGAAATTCACATAACATAAAATTAAGCATTTTATAGTGTTCAACTCAGTGATATTTAGTACATTCACAGTGTTGTGCAACCACTATTTCTATTTAGTTCCAACACATTTTTCATAACGCAGACGGAAACCTTGCACCCATTAGCAGTCCCTCCCCGTAAACCTCCCCAACCCGGCCCGCCCCTGGTAACTGCAGGTCTGCTTTCTGTCTCTACATCTCTACCTGTTCTGGACATTTCATGTAAATGGAGTCATACAGTGTGTGGAGTTTTGTGTCTGGTGTCTTTCACTCAGCATCATGTTTTCAAAGTTTGTCCATGATGGAGCCTTTGTCAGTGCTTCGTTCCTTTTTATGGCTGAATAATATTCCATTGTATAGATATATCAAATTTCATTTATCCATTCATCAGCTGATGGGCATTTGGGTTGTTTCCACTTTGGGCTATTATGAGTGATGCTGCTGTGAACATCTTCCCAGAAGTCTTTCTGTGAACACGTTTTCATTTTCCTTGGGTATATCCCTAGGAGTTGAATTGCTGGGTTATATGGTAATTCTATGTTTAACTTTTTGAGGAACCACCAGAATATTCTCTGCAGCAAATGCACCATCTCATATTCCCTCCAGCTACGTATCAGGGCTGCAATTTCTCCACATCCTCCCTGACACTTGTTATTTTCTTTCTTTTAATAACAACTGTTTTAACTCGTGTGAAGAGATATTTTTACTTCTTCCTTTCCAATGTATTTGTCATTTGTTTCTCGTTCTTACCTAATTGCTCTGGCTGGAATTTCCAGTACAACGTTAAACGCAGATAGCAAGAGAAGGTATCTTCATCTTGTTCCTGATCTTAGGAGAACTTCATCTTGCGCCACCGAGTCTGATGTTTGTGGATTTTTCACGTATGTCCCGTGTCAGGTTGAGGAAGTTCCCTTCTGTTCCTAGTTTGTTGAGTGCTTTTATCATAAAAGAGTGTCGGATTTTGTCAAATGCTTTTTCTGCACAGCCTAATCCAACTTTTTTGGGATTACACATTATGCGGTTAGGGATCAGAGAAGTTTACTAACATGGTGATTCTTAGTAGAGAAGGTGTTGTGACCAAATTATTAAAATAATTGCTTTGAGTCACCAGGTTATGGAACTACTTCTATTCTACTTGATCCTTCTTGGCAATAATATTCTCTGTAATAGGAGTTTACAAACATGCACTTATCTTTGCTTTTTTAAAAATTGATTTTAATACACTTTTTATTTTAGAATAGTTTTAGATTTACAAAGATAATACAGAGAGTTCCACATACCCCATACCCAGTTTCCCCTATTTTTTTTAATTGAAGTATAGTTGATTGATAATATTGTATAAGTTTCAGGTGTGATTTCCCCTATTTTTAACCTCATATATTATTATGATACAGTATCACATTTATTGAATCAATATTGATACTATTATTATCAACTGAAACTTATACTTTATTCACGTTTCTTCAGATTTTCCCTAAAGTCCTTTTTCTGTTCTAGGGTCCCATCCACAGACCATACTACATTTAGTTGTCATGTCTTCTTAGGCTACTTCAGACTGTCAGTTTCATAGATCTGCTTTCCTTTGGTGACCTTGCCAGTTGTGAGGATTACTGGCTAGGTATTTTGTAGAATATCCCTTAATTTGTGTTTTTCTGATATTTAGGGTGGTATGAGTTTGGGGAGGAAGATCACAGGTGAAGAGCCATTTTCCCCACATCATGCCAAGGGCACGTCCCGTCAGCACGACTTATCTCTGCTGTTGCTGACTTGATTACTGGTTGAGGTAGTGTTTATCAGGTTTCTACACTGTAACGTTACTTTTTAAAAAATTAACTTAGTTTTAACTCCTGTTCGATAATGTCCTGGGGACAGAGCTAGAGCATTCACTGTACGTCCCTTAGTATCTAAGGGAGTCTGAAGCAAGAGCATTTGTGACTTTTACAAGCTCAGAGCAGAGTGATGTACAAGCCAGATTTCCGAGTTGTCTTTGAAGTCATTTATTATTCGTGTTCATTTCTGTATTGAAGGTACATGGTTGGGATTCTTCGCCCGCAAACATAGTTGTATGGTGAGAAGAGCATTACTCTGGCCATCAGAAGACCCGTTATCTCCCTTTAGAAGGTCAGGTGGGAACAGTGGGCCCGTGTTGCCAGGGTACTGTTCAGTTAGGCAACCTTTATCGAGCCTCTTGTGGCACATCATCCTGCAGCGCAAAAAATGGCATTAACAGGAAAGAAACTAGAGCCCCGTCCTAAAATAACTACATGAACAAAAGTCACCTCCATGCCCAGACTTGCCCTGGGTGATCCTCAATGCGTGTGGGGTAGGAAACTCTAAGGAGATGAGTGTCGTGCCTGTGTCAGGGCACCTGCGTGCCCACTCTCGGTGCCAGGAGCCTGCGTGTTTGAAGTATGCAGAGCCACGCGTGGCCCTCGGGGCAGCTGTGGCATCTTCAGGGTGCGTGGCATCCTCAGGGCTTTCCTTTAGGCCACAGTGGACCTTAATGTCACAAGAAAGCTGTGAAAGTTGAGAGTGTGTGATGAAGACAGGAGTTGAAGGCAGGAGATCATGCAGAGTTCAGGCTTTTATGTTTGAGTTTTGTGTTTGAATCAGAATTCCTCCCATGTGTCATTTCTAGTTGATTTGTCCAGCTGGGTTTGGTTTTTTTTTTTAGTTAACAAAATATCTTCCTTTTCTTTATCTTCTGTAGCAGAGGTTTATGTATCAGTGACATCTTTTCTTGTCATCCAATTCAACCAAAATAATTTAGTTGTTTTTATTTAGTCTTGAAGGAAAACTAAACTGAATTTATTCAAATTCTGAATCACTTGAATTAAAGGTTTTTTCCCTTTAGGTGCATACATTAACCCAAACTGTAATAAAATACGGCCAAGGATGATAGGCTGGGCAGTGAACATTTTCTAAATTTTAACAGGAGTTAATTTTTCTTTATATATCTATATTTTTTCATAGTTTAATTTTGTAAACATGTTAGTACTTTTGCAAAAGAATATAAATAAATGTGTTGCTTTTCCATAATTATCTGGGAAGCAATTTATTACTCTATACAAAGTGTTATTTTTTAAAATCCATTTGTATTGTATAAGAATTTTTATTTAGTTTAGGTGCTGTTTATTTTGTTGTTGGTTTTTAAGAACAACTAAGTAAGTGACTTCAAAAGTAATGGTAATTATTTGATTCCGTTGGTCTTCAGCTTCATTCATGAGGACTTACAAGTTAGTTTGGGAGCCATCTCAGTGTCAAATTGGAATACTGTGCTGTCATTTAAAAATAAGGAATGTGAAAGCTCTTTTGTATTAATATGGAATCATCTTCAGCATGTACTATTAAAACAAATGAGAACAAAGTCCAAAACAGTATACAAAATGTACTACCATTTGGTTGAAACAAGTTTGGCGGGGGGTGCAGTGTGCACCTAAATGCTTTATATGGATAAACTATTTCCGGAAGAATCCACAAGAAGGGAGTAACTTTAGTTGTCCCAGGAGGAGAACTAGGTGGTCGGGGAAGGAAGGAGAGGTTTGAATTTGAATCATGTGAATGGCTTACCTGTTGTAAAAGAAACTCTTTTGATAAATTTTCTAGGGCAGAAGTGAGGGCCAGCTTTAGGTTTTGTTAATGGTTGAACCTCACTTTCATTTCTTCTAAGTCATGGAGTCAGTTTCATGTGGCTCTAAGACAAACTTGTACCGATGGATCTTTGAATATTTCTTTCCAGGTGGGAGGAGTATTCAGCTTTGGTTTGGTTAATTTGTGTTTTTTGGTTTGCATGTCTTTCAATAAAAATGTTATAGAATCATGGAGTCTTAAGAGTTGGATTGGCCCTTAGATACCAGTTGTAGATCATTGACTTGATGTTTTAGCCTTAGCTGCAGAGAGTTTGAAGTCTCAGGGGGCAGGCACATTGCTCTGCCTCAGCCATTCATGCATGTGAAGTTCTGTTCCAAGAAAGTTCTCTCCTATCTTGAGCCTAAATTTGTCCTCCTGCATCTTCTAACCCTTGGAACTGATGCTTCCTCTCAGGGTTCTGTAAAATTGATCTGTTTGCTTTTATGCATGACAGCCCTAAATGTGAAAATTACACACACAAAACATGGTTCTCATCATAATCATAGCTGTTTTCCTACGTTAAAGCCTGGGAAGTTGTTGGTGAGCTTCTCTGTCTTTGCTTTGTTTTTACAATTTATTTTTGGCTGCGTTGGGTCTTTGTTGCTGCGCACGGGCTTTCTCTAATTGTGGCGAGCGGGGGCTACTCTTCAGTGCGGTGTGTGGGCTTCTCCTTGTGGTGGCTTCCCTCGTTGCGGAGCACGAGCTCTAGGCGCGTGGGCTCAGTAGTTGTGGCTCATGGGCTCTAGAGCGCAGGCTCAGTAGTTGTGGCGCACGGGCTTAGTTGTTGCGCATCATGTGGGATCTTCCAGGACCACGGCTTGAACCCGTGTCCCCTTGCATTGGGAGGCGGATTCTTAACCAATGCGCCACCAGGGAAGTCCTCTGTCCTTGCTTTTGAAGTTGAATTTTTTTGGACCCAAATGCAACACCTTGTATTTAAAATTTATTTAAATTTTACTTTGGCAGATTCAGCCCATGAACCAATTCATTGTTTTAATCCTGATTCTGTCAACTAAAAATTATGTTATTTCTCCCCACTTTCTCTTTTAAGACTTATTTTTTTAGATCAGTTTTGGGTTTACAGCAAAATTGAGGGGAAAGTACAGAGATTTCCCATATACCTCTTTCCCCACATACATATAGCCTCCTCCAGATCAACATCATTCACCAGATGGTGCGTTTTTATCAAGGATGAACCTGCATTGACGTGTCATAATCACCCAGAGTCCATAGTTTACATTCGGGTTCACTCTTGGTGATGTACATTCATGGGTTCGAACAATAGTGTAATGACCTATATCCGTCATTATAATATACAGAATATTTTCACTGCTCTGAATATCCTCTGTGCTCTACCTGTTCATCTCCTCTGCCACACCCCTGACAACCACCAATATTTTTATTGTCTCCATAGTTTTGTCTTTTCCAGAATGTCACATACAGTCTGCCCTTCTGTATCTGTAGGATGTAGAACCCGTGGATACAGAGGGTCAGCTCTACTATGTCATTTTTTTTTTTTTAATAAATTTATTTATTTGTTTGTTTTGTTTTTTGTTTTTTGGCTGTGTTGGGTCATCGTTGCTTTGCGCGGGCTTTCTCTAGTTGTGGTGAGTGGGGGCTACTCTTCATTGCGGTGCACGGGCTTCTCACTGCGGTGGCCTCTCTTGTTGCGGAGCACGGGCTGTAGGCACGCAGGCTTCAGTAGCTGTGGCACGTGGGCTCAGTAGTTGTGGCTTGTGGGCTCTTGAGCGCAGGCTCAGTAGTTGTGGCGCATGGGCTTAGTTGCTCCATGGCATGTGGGGTCTTCCCGGACCAGGGCTTGAACCCATGTCCCCTGCTAGTGTTGGAGGGTCTCCTGCAGAGGTGGGGGATGGCTCTGTCTCACTGTGAGGACAAGGACACTGGCAGCAGAAGTTCTGGGAAGTACTCCTTGGCGTGAGCCCTCCCAGAGTCCGCCAGTAGCCCCACCCTACTATGTCATTTTTTTTAAGGGACTTCAGCACCTGCAGATTTTGGTATCCATGGGGGTCCTGGAACCAATCCCCTCTTGATACCAAGGGGCAAATGTAGTTGGAATCATACATTATGTACCCTTTTCAGATCAGGTTCTTAAACTCAGTAATATGCATTTAAGTTTCCTCTGTGTCCTTTCATGGCTTGATAGTTCATTTCTTTTTAGCACTGAATAATATTCCATTGTCTGGATATACCACAGTTTATCCATTCACCTACTGAAGGATGTCTTGGTTGTTCCCAAGTTTTAGTAATTATGAATAAAGCTGCTATAAACATCCACGTGCAGGTTTTTTTTTGGGGGGGGGGGGCAATAAATTTTCAGCTTTTTAAGGTAAATACCAAGGAGTATAATTGTTGGATCACATCATTAAAGTAGGTTTAGTTTTGTAAGAAACTGCCAAACTGTCTTCCAAAGTGGCTGTACCATTTTTCATTCCCACCAGCAGTGACTGACGACAGTTCCTGTGAGTCCACGTACTCACCAGCGTATGGTGTCAGTGCTCTGGGTTTTGGCCATTCTAATAGGTGTGTAGTAGTTGTCTTACATTGCTGTCTTAATCTGCATTTCCCTGGTGACATATGATGTGGAGCATCTTTCCCTATGCTTATGTGCCATCTGCATGTACATCTTCTCTGGTGAGGTGTTTTGTGTTCTTATTGTCGAGTTTTAAGAGTTCTTTGTATATTTTGGATTACAGTCCTTTATCAGATGTGTCTTTTGCAGATATTTTCTCCCAGTCTGTGGCTGTCTTTTCATTCTCTGCATAGTGTTTTCCTCAGAGCAGAAATTTTTAGTTTTAATCAAGTCCAGCTCATCAGTTATTTCTTTCATGGATCATGTCTATGGTGGTGTATCTAAAAAGGTTATCACCATACCCAAGGACATCTAGATTTTCTCCTATGTTATCTTCTAGGAGTTTTATAGTTTTGCATTTCACATTTAGGCCTATGATCCATTTTGAGTTAATTTTTGTAAAGGGTATAAATTCTTCGTCGAGATTCATTCTTTTGCATGTGGATGTCCAGTACCATTGCATGTGGATGTTCCAGTATCATTTGTTGAAAAGACTGTCTTTGCTCCATTGTATTGCCTTTGTTCCTTTGTCAAAGATCAGCTGACTCTATTTACAGGGATCTATCTCTTAGTTCTCTGTTCGGTTCCGTTGATCTATTTCCCGTTCTTTCACCAGTACCACACTTTCACTAGTACTTAAGGTGGAAACTTAGATCATTTATTTTAGATTATTCTTCGTTTCTAATATAATATGAAGCTAATACTGTAGCTTTATAGTAAGTCTTAAAGTTGAGTAGTGTCAGTCCTCCAACTTTGTTGTTCTTCAATATTGTGTTGGCTCTTCTAGGTCTTTTGCAGCTATATGTAAACTTCAGAATCAGTTTGTCAGTATCCGCAAAATAACTTGCCAGGATTTTAATTGTGATTGCACTGAATCTATAGATCCAGTTGGGAAAAACTGACATCTTGACAATACTGGGTCTTCCTATCCGTGAACTTGGAATATCTCTCCATTTATTTATTTCTTTGATTTCATTCATCAGATATTGGTAGTTTTCTTCATGAAAATCTTGTAATAAATTATTATACCTCAGTGTACCTAAATATACCTAAGTATTTCATTTTGGGGGGTGCTAATATAAATGGTAGTGTGTTTTTAATTTTAAATTACATTTGTTTGTTTTCAGTGTATAGGAAAACAATTGACTTTTGTGTATTAACCTTGTATCCTGCAACCTTGCTATAATCGTTTACTAGTTCCAGGAGTTTTTTGATTGATGCTTTCAGATTTTTTACATAGACGGTCAAGTCTGCAAACAAAGGCAGTTTTATGTCTTCCTTCCCAATCTGTATGCCTTTTATTTCCTTTTCGTGTGTTACGCATCAGCAAGTACTTCCAGCATAATGTTGAAAAAGGAATGGTGAGAGGGGACATCACTGCCTTTTACCTGTTCTTAGTGGGAAAGCTTCCAGTTTCCCACCATTGAGTATGATGTTAGCTGTAGGTTTTTTGAATAGTCTTCATCAAGTTGAGAAAGTTCCCCTCTATTCCTAGTTTACTAAGAGTTTTTATCAACAGGAAATATCAGGTTTTGTCAAATGTTTATTCTGCATCTATTGATATGATCATGTAATTTTTCTTTTTTAGTCTGTTGATGTGATGGTTTGCATAAATTGACCTTCAAATGTTGAATCAGCCTTGCAAAACTGGGATAAATCCTGCTTGGTCATGGTACATAATTCCTTTTATACACTGTTGAATTTAATTTGCTAATACTTTGTTGAGGATTTTTGCATCTATGTGTTGAAGAGACATGTTGGTTGGTAGTTTTCCTTTCTTATAATACCTTTGTCTGCTTTTGGTATTAGGGTAATGCTGGCCTCATTGAATAAGATAGGAAGTGTTCCTTCTGCTTTTATCCTCTGAAAAAGATTGCAGAGAATTGATATAATTTCTTTCTTAAGTGTTTGGTCAAATTCACCAGTGAACCCATCTGAGCCTAGTGCTTTCTGTTTTGGAAGATTATTAATTATTAATTGAATGTTTTTAATAGATACAGCCTTGTTCAAATTACCTACTTCTTGTGTGAGTTTTGGCAGACTGTGTCTTTCAAGAAGTTGGTCCATTTCATCTAGGTTATTAGATTTGTGGGCATAGAGTTAATTATAGTATTTCTTTAGTATCCTTTTAATTTTTTTTTTTTTAAATGGCCCTGTCTTTTTTTTTTTTTTTTAGGTCGCATTGGGTCTTTGTTGCTTTGCGTGGTCTTTCCCTATTTGCAGGGAGCCAGGGCTACTCTAACTTGCAGTGCGTGGGCTTCTCATTGCGGTGGCTTCTCTTGTTGTGGAGCACGGGCTCTAGGTGCACGGGCTTCAGTAGTTGTGGCACATGGGCTCAGTAGTTGTGGCTCACGGACTCTAGAGCGCAGGCTCAGTAGTTGTGGCGCACTGGCTTAGTTGCTCCGTGGCATGTGGGATCTTTCCGGACCAGGGCCCGAACCCGTGTCCCCTGCATTGGCAGGCAGATTCTTAACCACTTGTGCCACGAGGGAAGCCCTCCTTTTAGTTTCCATGGAATCTGTAGTGATGTCCCCTCTTTCATTTCGTTTTTTTTAAGTCTCTATTGAATTTGTTACAGTATTGCTTCTGTTTTATGTTTTGGTTTTTCAGCTGTGAGGCCTGTGGGGTCTTAGCTCGCTGACCAGGGATCAAACCACCCCCCTCCCCCGCATTGGAAGGCAAAGTCTTAACCACTGCACTGCCAGGGAAGTCCCCGCTCTTTCATTTCTGATATTTAGTAATTTGTGTTCTCTCTTTTTTTTCTTGTTAGCCTGGCTTAGAGGCTTATAGATTTTATTGATCTTTTCAAAGGATCAGCTTTGGTTTCATTGATTTGCTCTATTGATTTCCTTTCAGTTCCATTGATTTCTACTCTAATCTTTATTCTTTCATTCATTCATTCATTCATTCATTCATTTATTTATTTATTTATTTATTTATTTATTTATTTATTTATTTTCCCTGCTTACTTTGGATTTAGTTTGGTCTTCTTTTTCTAGTTTCCTAAGGTGGAAACTTAGATTACTGATGTTAGATGATTTTTCTTTTCTAATATATGCGTTCGGTAGTATAAATTTTCCTCTAAGCGCTGTTTTTGCTGTGTCCTACACATTTTGATAAGTTGTGTTTCCATTTTCATTTATTAAAAATTTTAAAATTTCTCTTGAGATTTCTTCTATGACTCGTGTTATTTAAAAGTTTGTCTTAACCTATGGAATGGGAGAAAATATTTGCAAATTATGCAGCTGACAAGGGATTAATTTCCAAAATATACAAGCAGCTCATGCAGCTCAATATCAGAAAAACAACCCAATCCAAAAACGGGCAGAAGACCTAAATAGGCATTTCTCCAAGGAAGACATACAGATAGCCAGCAGGCACATGAAAAGATGCTCAACATCGCTAATTATTAGAGATATGCAAATCAAAACTACAATGAAGTATCACCTCACAACAGTCAGAATGCCCATCATCAAAAAGTCTACAAATAATAAATGCTGGAGAGGGTGTGGAGAAAAGGGAACCCTCTTGCACTATTGGTGGGAATGTACATTGATACAGCCACTATGGAGAAACAGTATGGAGGTTCCTTGAAAAACTAAAAACAGAGCTACCATATGATCCAGCCATCCCACTCCCGGGCATATATCCAGAAAAGATGAAAACTCTCATTCGAAGAAATACATGCACCCCAGTGTTCAGAGCAGTACTATTTACAATAGCCAAGACATGGAAGCAACAAGATGAATGGATACAGAAGATGTGGTGTATATATATACAATGGAATATGACTTGGCCATAAAAAAATTGAAATAGTGCCATTTGCAGCAACATGGATGGACCTAGAGATTATCATACTAAGTGAAGTAAGTCAGAGAAAGACAAATATCATATGATATCACAAAAATGGAATCTAAAAAAAAAACTGATACAAATGAACTTATTTATACAAATACACAATACAAAACAGAAATAGACTCACAGACATAGAAAAACAAACTTATGGTTACCAGAGGGGAAAGGTGGGGGGAGGGACAAATTAGGAGTTTGGGCTTAACAGATACACACCACTATATATAAAATAGATGAACAACAAGGACCTACTGTATAGGTCCAGGAACTGTATTCAGTATTTTGTAATAACCTATAATAGAAAAAGAATCTGAAAGAGTTATATATTCAGTTATATATAACCAAATCACTTTGCTATACACCTGAAACATTGTAAATTACTATACTTCAATTTTTAAAAAAAGTTTGTCTTTAATCTCCATGTTTTTTGAGATTTTTCGGTTATCTTTTCGTTATTGAATTCTAGTTTAATTCCACTGAGAGCATACATTGTATAGTTTCTGTTTCTTTAAGCATGTTAAGATGTGTTCTGTGGCCCAGACTGTGGTGTGTCTTGGTGAATGTTCCATGTGGGCTTGAAAAGAATGTGTCCTCTGCAGTTGTTGGATGAAGTAGTCTATAGATACCACTTATATCCAGTTGATTAACAGTGTTGTTGAGTTCAACTGTGACCTTGCTGATTTTCTACCAGCTGGATCTGTCCATTTCTGAGAGAGAGGTGGTAAAGGGTCCAGCCGTGATAGGGGATTCATCTGTTTCTCTTTGTAGTTCTGTTTTATCCCATGGAGTTTGATGCTCTGTTGTTAGGCACATACACATTAAGAATTGTTACGTCTTCTTGGAGGAGTGACCCCTTTATCATTATGAAATGTTCTTTATCTGTAATAACTTTCCTTACTTTGAAGTCTGCTCTGTCCGAAATTAAAGTAGCTCCTCCTGCTCTCCTTATGTAAGTGTTAGCATGTTATTTTCAGTATTATGGTGCCCTAATACTATTACTGTGTTATTATGTCAGCATGGGATATTTTTCTTCATCCATTTACTTTCAATCCACTTTATATTTAAAGTGGGTTCTTTTTCTGTCTTTTGTGGCTTAATTGAGCATTTTATATGATAACATTTTCTCTCCTGTTTTTAGCACATCGGTTATGCTTATATTTTTACTTTTTTTTAGTGGTTGCCCTAGAGTTTGCAGTATACATTTACAACAAATCCAAGTCCACTTTTAAATAACACGGATCACTTCTGGGTAGTGTGAGTACCTTATAAGAACAAGACAATCCTGATTCCATCCCGCACCCCATCCCTTGTATTGTTGCTGTCATTCATTTCACTTATGTGTAAACACACGTAGGCATGTGTATGTATGCATAAGAAATATACATAAGCATATATAATCGAATACATTGTTGCTATTATTATTTCAAACAAACTGTTATCTATTAGATCCATTAAGAATTAATACAAAAGTCTTTATTTTTACCTTCACTTATTCCTTCCTCGGTCCTCTTCCTTCATGTAGATCCGAGTTTCTGATCTATATCGTTCTTCTTCTCTCTAAAGAACTTCTTGTATCATTTCTTGCAAGGCAGGTCTACTGGCAACAGATTGCCCCAATTTTTGTTTGAGAAAGTCTTTATTTCTCCTTCACTTTTGAAGGATAATTTCACAGGGTACAGAATTCTAGGTTGGTGGGGCTTTTTTCTCTCAACACTTTAAATCTTTCACTCCACTCCCTTCTTGTTTGCATGGTTTCTTAGAAGTCAGGTATAATTCTTACCTTTTTTCCTCTGTAGAGAAGGTGGTTCTTTCCTCTGGCTTCTTTCGGGTTTTTTGTTTATTGTTCATTTTTTTGGCATTTATTCCTGCTTGGTGTTCTCTGAACTTCCTGGATCTGTGATTTGGTGTCTGACGTTAATTTGAGTGAGTACTTCAACTGAACGTGGAAATGGAGGTGATGACGGGAGACCCTGGAGGGGCGTCACACAGGCAGATGGAGTATGGGACTGGGGTTTGGGGGGGTGGTGATGACATAACGACTCAGAGTCTGTACTGCAGGTTAACGTCTCAGGCCCCTAGTGTCAGCCCTGCATGTCCAGGGCAAAAAACCCTTGCATCCAGCAGAATCGTGCATTGAATAACATTTTCAAGCTATTCAAGGACATGAAAAAAAGGCCGGGGCAACTTCCTAAGTTGTCAGTTGACATTGCAAGTAACCTCATACATTAAAAGGCTGGGTTAGGTCAAAACCTATGATACTATGAAATAATCCAGGCACTGTTTGCTTTATTCTTGGCCATGTTCATTTAACCACATCTAGCAAAGATGGAGTAGAGAAACAGTTGTGGGTGCCAGACTCCCAGATTCTTTATGCCACCAGGCAGTGTGGTCTGAGGCAAGCTAAGGATCCTCGGAGCCCCACACAAGTATCTGTGAGATGAAATGATGGAAAGAATCACCACAGCCCCTTCTAGCACTAACTAAAAGCCTGGGCGTTTTTAGCTGTGTAAAGAATTAAAATAGTGAGCATTTCTTTATCAGATGATTGCTTCCTCTTGGAAAGCAGTCAGTAAGGAATTACTTACATTTACTTAAGAATTTAGAATATCTGATAAGGCATTAATTCATCTTAGATTTAATGATACATTTGCATGACAAAAACTTAAGTACTCAAAGTGTGTATGTGTGCTCAAAGTACTCTAGCTCTGCTTTTGAAAGTTTTCTCTGCCTCCTATATGTTATAGAGCTAAATCCAAGATCAGTTGGGAAATTGGCCTCATGCACGAATAGATCCTGTGGTCCTGCCCTCCCCACCTCTGCTCCGTGGTCCCTGTACACACATCTCTGCACATACTATTCAGTAAACAACTGAGAGAACCAAGCTCAGCCGGTTCATTCACAGAGTATTTGGAAAGGGCTGTCTGAGCAGCCTTGACACACTGGCTGAAGTGGGGTGAGAGGCAGTGTTGGCATTTTCATTAGTTCTTTTTATAGCACTGAGCCAGCTGTAGCTGGTTAACTCAAGCCTGGGCTCCTATTAGTGTACAGGTCTCTTACGCAGGATAGAGGGCTTCTGATGGAAACAGATTTTGTTACTCATGATACCACCGACTGTGTTTACATGAACTCACCCAGTCTGTCATGAGATGTGATTTAGACGGGTTCCGTTAAAACACAGGAACTCCCTGAGTGCTCTTCAAATCACCCTTGAAAACAAAAATACAGATAGCTTTCCTTATTAAACCAGCCATCCTTCACAGATATGCTTCCCGTGGATGACGCTTTCGAAGAGAGCTAGGATGTTTTCCCATCAGTGTTATAAAAACTGGGTGGAGGAAGTTGTTTTTCCTCTGCCCACAGCAAGGAATCATCATCTTACAGGGGGTAGAGGATAACTTACCCAGGCATTTCTGGATAAGTTAAATAGAAGTGTTTGTCTTGCTGTAGCTTTTCAAGGGGTGAACTCTGACTGAAGGCAAAAATCTGACTTTTTTTAGACATCATTAATAGCTAGATGGAAATAAATGTATGTACACATATATTCATTTCTATCTGTAGGAGTGGAAATGGGAAATAAAAAAAACATTTTGAAGGGAGAGTGTTTATTGGATTCTTGTGTGGCTTGTTTTGGGGATTAAAGGATAAACCAATTTAGCCAGTGTTCTGAAGTAGCCAAGAATCTGTGAGGCTCAGCTACTTCCTGGATCAGTCTCACCAGAAATTAGAAAATATCGTCTTCTTTTAAACCTGATTTATTGGCAGAAGCGAGCCGAGGCATTTGAAATGATGAAGTCGTGAAAACACAAGGGCTGAGATTCTTCCTGTAACAGTTGCCGCAGCTGTTTGGGGAGACGCGGGCACCTCTCACAGGATCCAAAATTGTCCTTGATGCCTCCTGATGCTGTCTTTTTCCCCAGAACGGGGTCTGACCGTCTCAGAGGTTTAGTAGTTCCCGTTTCTAGGGCGGCGCTGGGGGCTGGACTGTCATCCACCTCGCAGGGTTGTTTAGGGGGTGAAATGCAGTAGCAGAGGTGAGGTGCCCGGCTCACAGTGGCGCTTCGTTCTGTTCTCATGTATGGAGTGGGGTTGGCAAGTGCAGTATTTTAGGCTGTCGCAGTCACTCACCTCAGCCTTTGCGGTGTGAAAGCAGCTCTGGGCAAGAACGCCTGAACAGACGGGCTGGTCCCAGTGAACCTTTATCTACAAAGACAGGTAGCAGGAAGAATTTGGCCCACAGGCCGTAGTTTGCCAACCCGCGATCTATACAAAGAGGCGCATTTCTTTATGTCTCGTATTTCCTTCGAAGGATAAAAGAGAGTTTTCAGCCAGTGTTTACTATAGCTGTAACTTCCCACAGCGCTCATCAGAATAACACGTGAAGGTGTAAGTATATGCTTACGTAGTTTTGAACTGCATACAAAGAAGAATGTGTAAAGTTAAAGTGCTTAATGTATTAATATATTAATTTTCAGATAAAATAGCTCCTGTCACATGTGGCGAAATGATGTGACTGTAGAAATGTCAGGATTCCTCTGTGCACTTGGCCTTCAGGTGTTGAATTACAAAATGACAGAGGCAGCATAGCAGACTTAGGAGCCAAAAGTAAGGTAAAAAAAACCAAACCTTTATACCAGGGTTTATGATTTGCGAGTGAGGGAATGAACACGGGAAAATAGAAAGCCCCAGGAAAAAAATGTAAATCAGGGTATGGGTGGAAGCAGGGCTCATGCAGATTCTGAGAGAAGCAGTGGGGAGTGGGAAGGAGCCCAGCGTTTGTGCTTCCCCCGCCACCCCTGGCGCCCCGCGGTCTCCCGACCCGGGCAGGCGGAGGGCATCGCGGCTTCACTTGCCCTGTGGCGCGCGTGCGGTGCTTCTCGAGCTTCCGCGTCCGCCGGGCCGGGCCGCGCGGACTCACCTGGTCCACGGGCGGCCCGCGCCCTCCGGGACAGCGGGGCGGCGGCAGGTCGCAGAGAAGAGGCGCCCTCTCCTGCGCCTCGTTCTCGTCCCGGCGCTGTGGCCCTGCGCCTGGCCGAACGCTCGCGGCTGAGCCGGCACCGCCGGTCCGCCCTGCCGGGGATGGAGATCAGGCCACCGCGTGTGGCCCGTGGGCTCAAAGGCAGGAGAGCAGCGGTCACGCGCGGGAAGTCACCTGCTGCCCTCAGGGCTCGGCAGGGGTCGGAGCAAGCCTGGAGCCAGCCGACCCGGCGTCCCGAGGGGAGGGCCCGAGGCAGGGGAGGTGGGCCCGCGCGTCCCTGGCAGCCTCTGCGCGACCCCCAGGCCTTGAAACAGTGGGGACAGCAAAGGCCGCGGCCCTGGGCCTCAGGCTTTGAACTTAACTCATTACAGTAGGTTTGAAGGAAGGTCTGTCCTGGGGTCATACAAACAGTTCTGGAAAATAAGAATTGAGGCTTTTGTCTACAATTACATGGGTCTTACCTCCTCATAACTCTGTACCTCATGTTAATGGATTAGTTAATGGATTTTTAAAACCACACGAATAGTACTGCATATTTTTAAACCAGAAAGGAGCACACAAAAGCACTGGATTCAGGAATCGTCACAATAGATACAGCAGGGCAAACGGTGAAAGAGTACCTTTGTATCTCAAAAGCAGGTTTAGATTTATTTGTTCCGATCATATGAAAAAGGAATGAAGGGCTGGTGAAGAATTCTTACTTGATTTTTCAGGGTTCACAACTCATCAGAAATTCAGAGAATCAACATACGGTTTTCATTTATAATTGTACTTTATTTTCTGGAAGGCCGGTGAAATACAGCTCCTTGATTTATATGAAATTTACTCCGTGACAAGCTAAGTCTTTCTAGTGAGACCAGAATCCAGGATTCAGCCGTTACCTCGGGCTGATCTGAGAGAGCTGAAGAGCCAAATGTTTTGTTGCTTTAGATTATTAAGTGATGATGACCATGAGCATTTATAATATTATTTTTAAATCGGCCTTGTGAGGTTTTAAGACACAGAACTGAATGTACTGCCAGATATTTTTGCAGGAGTCACAGATGTGAGAGAGAATTCTGCACACACAGCCCCCTCCCCAACACCCAAACAGAACATATTTTGCGTTAAACCCTTTGGAATGGACTATTTTTAGAAAAATGTCGGGGGGGGGGGGTTAGGAAATGTTTTTTCACAACTTTTTTCATTACATCCCATTAAAAAAGAAAAATTTACATTTTAATTTAATTGTGAGATGTCCTGTACTGTGATTGATTCTACTGATAGTGAAATGCCAAGTTGAACTACCATCCCATCTTTGTCAAACAAACAGCAGAGTTTTTTACCTACTCTGAAATTTGAGAGATAACACATGGTACCCAGGCGTGGGCCAGGCTTGGCAGGGCTACACCACAAGCAGGGTTGCTCAACACTGCACTCTGCACGCTTGTGCTCACAGCCCGTCTTGTGCATGAAATAAAGTGACCGTGGGAGTGACAGCCTGGTCCATTAACGTGTTTGTGTCATTTTAACGGATAAAAGCAACATGGTGACATCTATAGAAAATTTCAAAATTTGCACTAATAGAAAAATTATTCTCTTCGCTGTATAATCATTCTGTATGTTATCTTCTAGTCTTTTTTATAATACGTCTTTTAAGCCGAAATCATGAAACATTTTGTTCTCAGCCCAAAGAATGTCAGCACACTGTAATCATTTTTACTGCCTCTGTGCAACATTTCAATTTGACTGTGTACACAAGGGAGAAAAAAGGGAACTTGGTTGAGAACCTACAGTATGCCAAGTGCTTGTGTTTTTGTTTGCTTGTTTGAGGGGCTAATTAAGCACATAAAATATCCACGCAGTACCTGCCAGCGGCACTCTGCACAGCAGTGATGGAAAAGGCCAGCACCTGGGAGAGGTGGGTGTGAGTTCTCCCATTGCTCAGAGGAGACCGCTAAGAGGGCAGGAGGCCGGAGACTTGTCTCAGGCCGAGCTAGAACTCAAAGCCGAGTCTGTGTGCCTCTGAGCAATTTGCTGTTCTAAATGTAGCAGCCAAGGTATTTCACATTCTGTAGCTACCACTGGTTGTAGCATAAGCATGGTTACTCTCACATACTCTGGTGTGACCTGCACTGGCACTGATGATAGAAAAACTACAGAGGTAATATTTTTATTTGAATGTGAGCAGTTACTGTCAGCTGTCAAAACAGGTGGCTGTAATCTGGTGTTTGGAAAATTAACGTTGATAACATTGTTTCTTGATGTCTAGAACATTTTTCAACAAAAAGCCAGTCATGTATCCAGTCATAAAATTGCGTAAACTCTTTGATGAAGAAAGAAAGTAAAAGTCCCTGAGCATTTCATGTCACCTCTTGCAGCTTCTGGCTGTGTGGGTGGCAGTGCTTTTCTTAGGAAAGGGACAGTAACAGGGCTAACAGCACCATGGAAACAAGGACAACGCTACTACCTGTTGCTGGACCTCCGTGCCATGCTGCCAGGTGTGTATGAGATGATTTTGAAAGATGGGGTTTTTTTTTTTTTTTTTTCCTTTTTAAGACTAGACAGGGACATGTTTTAAAAACAAACAGACAAAAACAGGTATAAAGATGTGGGAAAGTAGATTTCAAAGATGAAGGAAGAAGAGAGGGAAGAAGCATCCCTTCTAGTCAGAGATCACTGTGTAGAACTATTTGTATATTAGGACTAAAATGTTACCACTTAGAGCAAACCCAAAAGAGAGAAAACACAGGCCTTGGCTTGAGTGTGTGTGTCCTGTTTTGCCTCCGACGTGTGGCTGCGCCTCCCCGACCTTCCTGGGCTGTGTGAGTTAGAGGAGGATGTGGCTGGGAGGCCCGTGCTGTCCTGGGTGAACAAGCAGCCGTCCCCGACGGGGGTAGGAAGGTGCTGGTGAGACAGATACTTGGCTTCAGGTCTCACTGCTTCTCGTGTCCTGTTGGTCAGGGCTTATGGCGGAAGTAATGGTCATTTTCCTTATTGTACAGCAGAGCCCACATTTGTATTTGGGAAGTGAATGCTGTAATTATGTTCAGTAGAGTTTTTCACATTGTGTTATTTCTGGTAGGTTTTGTTTTTTTTTTTTTAAATTAGAATTTTTGCTGAGATCATTGGAGAGTCACATGTAGTTATAAGAAGTAATGCAGTGTAGGTTCGTGTGTGCCCCACACAGTTCCATCACCGCAAAATCCCTTCTGTTGCCCTCTCATAATCACACCCCCTTCCCTCTGTCCCACCTCCCTCCCGCCCCGCCCCAGTGCCTGGCAGCCGCCCATCTGTTCTCCCTTTCTATCATTTTCTCCTTTCAAGAATATTATGTAAGTGTTGTGTAGATGTGCAGTGTGTAATCTTCGGGAACTGGCCTTTTTCGCGCAGCGTGATTCCCTGGAGGCTCGCCTGAGTTGTCTCTGAGTCAGTGGTGTCCATCCCTCGCTGTTGCTGAGTGTGCCTCTGGCTCTGGACGCCCCGCAGTTTGACCTCGCGTCTCACTGTTGGAGGACTTCAGGGCTGTTATGAATAAAGCTTCTGTGAGCGTCCGTGTATGCAGGCTTTTGTGTGAACCTGTTTTCGTTTCTCCGGGGCAAACGCCCCGGCGTGCAGTTTCTGGGTGGTTAGGGCAGTTACAGGCTCGGTTTGATGACAAGCGGCCGCACCGTTCCAGAGTGGCTGCGGCATCTGCCTTCCCGCCAGCAATGTGTGAGGGACCCAGTTTCTGAGCAGTGTCACCAGTGCTTGGCGCTGTCACTGTGTTTTATTCAGCCGTTTTGATTGGTGCTTGTGTGTTGAATTTTAAACCAAGGGTTTTGGATTTTTAATACCTTTTACTTTCCCCATGTTGGGACATATCTCGTGAACTACTTTAACAAATCTGAGTTTATCTTTCTGTGGGTCCCACTGGACTATAAAGCATCAATATAAGAAATTATTTCATTCAGGTCTGCATCCCTCACATAGAAAGCGGGGCCAGGCTCAAGTGTGGCTGACGGGAGAGGAGAGGGGACAGAGATAGAACTGTCTAACTGACTGCATTCACCACCACTATCAGCTAATATTCACTAAGCACGTTCGAAGTGCACAGCAATATCGTGGCTTGAAAAAAGCATAGTGAACTTAAGTGAGAGATGATCTCAGCTAGATCCTAGATGCAGAAAACAAAGAAAAGAAACTTTTCCACGTACAAAAGTGAGAGAGAAAACTCTTCATGGTCTGAGCCTCTGTAACCCTCCAAGGGAAAACCTCTACTCCTTACCGACCTGAAGTCAGCAGAGGTGTTCACTGCAGGCACCGTTTCTCTCTGAGCGTCATGCTGCCTGCCTGGCGCAGGAGAGCCTGCCCTCACCCGCCCGGGACCTGTGCCGGCTCTGCCAGCTGGATCCTGGTCCTGCAGCGTTGGCTGCCTCGTCTTTCACGAGGTATTATTTGTCGACAGGATTGCAGCCTCTGGTTTCTGCTTTGCGGTTTGTTAGCAACAGAAATGAAATAATGGAGCACTCAGTGGCTAGAGGAAAGTTTGCACCATCCGTGGGGGTAACTAGCAAGTTTCTAGTGAATCTCGTCTATTTCTGGCTGTAAAAATTAAACACCTCGCCCCAGGAAAGCATATCTATCATCAGGTAACACTTTACTTGACAGCGGGACCCCAAACTTTGCTCTATCATCGGTTAAAGAGAGCTGTGGAAGAACTATAAGCAAGCATCAAATATTAAAAAACCAGATTACCCTAAGAAGAGGCTATTTGAGCGAAAATGCCTCTGACCCCTGGGAGGGAGTAGGAGGCCTGCATGCAGACCCACGTCCCAGGGGGTGAAGATTGGGCAGACACACTCGTTGGCTTTCTGTGCGGCCGCGGGCAAGGTAGCCCGTCCACAAAGGGAGCTGTTTCCCTGTGCGCACGGAAATTGAGTCAGGAAAGCTTTCTAAGCAATTCGTGAATGCTGTACTGAGAAATGAGGTTAAATCTAAAACTGTAGCAATTTAGAAACATGTACTAGTAACAAAAGAGTAAAATAGTCATGCTAGTCAAGAAAAATATTATCCCATTACGCTGTATGCTTTAAACTTACACAGTGCTGTATGTCAGTTGTATCTCAGTAAAACCGGAAAAAATAAAGTAAAGCTAAATAAAGTGGAAAACTATTATTCCTTCCCAGTGTAGTGCAGATCGCCAAATCGCTACTGGAGGCTTCAGCTTCAGGGCGAGGGGTCCAGGGACCCACATGGCAGTTATCATTGTCTACATAGACTGAAATAGTGTCTGCCACAGATATATACTACTTTTTGAAAGTATGTAGATGTGATTTTTTTTTTTTTTAATTAACTAAAGTTCTTACTTTACTCACATTTCCTTAGATTTTTTCCTTAATGTTTTTATTCTACCCCTGGACCCCATCCAGGGACCACATCACATTTAGTGGTCATGTCTCTTTAGCCTCCTCTGGGCTGTGATAGTTTCTCAGACTTTCCCAGCTTTTGATGCCTTGACAGTTTCGAGGGGCACTGGTCAGGTATTTTGTAGAATCCCCTGAACTGGAGTTTATCTGATGACTCAGGATTAGACTGGGGTTTGTGGGTTCAGGGGAAGAAGTGCGCATTTTCACCACACCGTGTCGGGGTGCCTGCTGTCCGCATGACCTGTCACTGTTGCTGCTGGCCTTGATTGCCGGCTGAGGTGGGCTCCACTGGGAGGTTCCACCTCTCCCCTGCTCACCCTGAAGTCTTTGGAAGGAAGTCAGTCTGTACAGCCGCCCCCTAAGGCGCGAGTTCTGACACCCTCCGTGCCAGGGGAGTAACGATTCGGAGTTCCTCTGAAGAGCAGATTTCTCTTCTCCCTCACTTCTTTTCTCAATTATTTAGATCAGTATGGACTCATGAATGTTTATCTTATATTTGGATTATAATCCTAATACTGTTTTACTTATTCTGTTTGCTCAGATTGTTCCAGCTTTGGCCACTGAAGCTCGTTGCGCTGACTCCTTGTCTCTTTGATGTACTCCTGTCATTGTGGGTTTTCGGTTTGGCTTTGCTTTGTTTTCAGCATTTTCTTACTTCCTGACACTACATGATGCTCCAGGCTCCTCTTGTTTGCTTCCTGCCCCAGGCCTAGGATCAGCCGTATCTCCACGGAGTTCCTTTTGTTGGAGAATGGCTTTGAGATACCACAAAACACAGGAAGATTAAGAAAATACAAGTTCATTTTAAAGCGTTACAGGGTTGCGACCAGCTTCAGTAGTCATGGCCAGATAGAGGCTTCAGAAAGAGGAGTGCTCAGTTCTGGAATGTTTGATGTGTAGCTCTGACCATGGGCAGGGATTGTCTGTAGCCCACGGAAAAGGTCCTTCTCTCAAAATTGTTCTCTACGTAGAGCTTTCTTTAGCTTTTGTCCTCATTTCTGTCTCTCAGACAGTTTTCAGTATCACCCTCGACCTCTCTTTCCGTGGACAACACGTTTCTCACTTCCTGCTGTCACGAGGGTTTCTGGAGGAGCCTGGGTGTCTCTGCTGCGGATCCCGGCGGCCCCCCCCGCCCCCCCCCCCCCCCGGTCTGCTTTGCTGGGCCCCTTAGCTACGTGCCAGTGTCACCACGTCCTCGAACCATTTCAGGGTGTTTCTGCACAATAAGGCTCCTCTGAATGGTTTACCGTTTGTTTTATGAGACTCTGGCGCCTAGATGCTATGGTTTCTATGATCTGTGACTATGGTATTAAAAGAATGTGCATTCTCAAATACTTTTTAAAATATTGTTTGGCTGGATAAAAACTAGGTATTTTAGCTACTGGTTGCCAAATAGTAAGAGCCTTTTTTTTTAGCATCACAAATACTGTTTTTATGAAAATTTGGGATTCTTAGCTGAGATGTATTTAGTGGTGGTTGTCTAATGAAAATTGTACTAAGCAATAAATAGAAGGAAAGAAAAAATAATCTGGGTACACGCTTCCTTTGTTGTGTGTCACTCATTTTCTCAGGACATGTTTCCCTGTAGATATTCTATAGTTCTTGACACGTAAGTAACACTTTCTTGTAGATTTTCTCCTAAGTCATCCCAACAATTATATATTAAAAGGCCCAGGTCAAAAAAAAATCACGGGGTCTCTGCTGTCAAGGGACTCCTAGTCTAGATACGTGAACGGGTACGGTCCTGATCTCACCTGTCAGAAACTTACAGTATTCTACGACAGTGAGCACAGGTTTGTTTTGTTCGTGCTTTTGTTTTTGCCTTTGTGGTGGTTATTCATTTATCCAGGGAAGAGTGTACACCACTCCCTTCCCCCAGGATCTACTTCTCTGTTGGTATCTGCATAGTTGAAGGAGTTAGGCTCGGTGACAAAGGCATCTACTCCGCTTAACATAGACAGAAAGAGGTTTACCACAGGGTTCAGAAAGCTTATAGAAGCGTTGGGAAAAGTGAAGAGACAGACTCTGTGCTGGGCCTTTAGGAAAGACTCTCAAAGCAATGCTGAAGAGCCAGGCCACCGTGAGAGCCGCTGCCCCTCCCGCAGCTGCACGTCTGTGCTCCAGCTCTCCACCAGCTCCGCAGCCACTCCTGGTGGTGCCTCTTTTCTGCCTTTTGACCCTTCAGAGCAATTGCCCAGACCCTGAGATCTTTGTTAATGTCATGCTTGGCAGCGGAAGTGGCAAAATCAGACCCCTCTGCCTTGGCATCACTTCTGCCTTTGATTGACAGGTCCTAAGTTGCAGGAGGAACTCTAGCTGCAGGGAACCCGAGATGCATAGAGCTTTCTTCCAGCCTCTGGATTCTGGGAAAGCCCAAAGAAGGCAATTGGAATCCTTCACATCTACCAAAAGAGTTACAAAGAATCGAAAAGAGAGAAGTAAAAATGTGTGAAAGAAATACAGGCACACCTCGAAGACACTGGAGGTGCAGTTCCAGACCACCGCAATAAAGCAGATATCACAGTAAAGCAAGTCACACGAATGTTTTGCTCTCCGAGTGCGTATAAAAGTTACGTTTACACTACACTGTTGTTTATTAAGTGTGCAACAGCATTATATCTAAAATAAACAGTATACATACCCTAATTAAAAGATACTTTATTGCAGAAAAAATGCTAACCATCATGGGAGCCTTCATTCAGCAAGTCGTGTATTTTTGCTGGTGGAGGGGTCTCGCTTCAGTGTTGATGGCTACTCACTGAAGGCTGGGGTTGGTGTGGCAGTTTCTTGAAATGAGGCAACAATGAAGTTTGCTGCATCGATCGACTCTTTCTTTCATAAACTGTTTCTCTGGAGCTTGCAGTGCTGCTCGATAGCATTTTAGCCACAGGAGAACTTCTTTGAAAATGGAGGTCAGTCCTCTCAAACCTTGCTGCTGCTTTATCAACTAAGTCTTTGTAATATTCTAAATCCTTTGTTGCCATTCCAACCATCTTCACCAGGAGGAGATTCCATCTCCAGAAACCACTTTCCTTGCGCATCCATAAGCAGCAGCTCCTCACCTGTTAAGAGTTTTATCCTGAGATGGCAGCACGTCAGTCCCATCTTCAGCCTCCACTTCTGGTTCTCCTTCTCTTGCTGTTTTCACCACATCTGCAGTCCTTCCTCCACTGAAGTCTTGAACCCCTCAAAGTCATCCGTGAGGGTCAGAATCCACTTCTTCCAGACTCCTGTTACTGTGGATGTTTTGACCTCTTCCCATTGAATGAATCACAGATATTCTTAATGGCATCTAGAATGGAGAATCCTTTTCAGAAGGTTTGCAGGTGACTTTGCCCAGATCCATCAGAGGAATCCCTGTCAATAGCAGCTATAGCCTTGCAAAATGAACTTCTTAAATAATAAGACTAGAAAGTTGAAATTATTCCTTGATCCGTGGGCTGCAGAGTGGATGTTGTGTTAGCAGGCATGAAAACAACATTCATTCCGTTGTACAACATCTTCATCAGAGCTCTTGGGTGACCAGGTGCACTGTCAATGAATATTAATATTTTGAGAGGAACCATTTTCTCTGAGGAGTAGGTCTCAACAGTGGGCTTAAAATATTCAGTAAACTATGTTGTAAACAGATGTGCTGTCATCCAGACTTTTTTTTGTTTATAGAGCACAGGCAGAGTAGATTTAGCATAATTCTTAAGCGCCCTAGGATTTTCAGAATGGTCGATGCGCATTGGCTCAACTTCAAGTTGCCAGCTGTTTTAGCCCCTAACCAGACAGTCAGTCTGTCCTCTGTAGCTTTGAAGCCAGGCATTGATTTCTCCTCTTTAGCTATGAAAGTCCTAGATGGCATCTTCTTCTAGTAGAAGGCTGTTTCATCTGCATTAAAAATCTGTTATTTAGTGTAGCCACCGTCATGAATTATCTTTGCTAGATCATCTGGATGACCTGGTGCAGCTTCTACATCAGCACTCACTGCTTGACCTTGCACTTTTATGTCATGGAGATGACTTCTCTCCTTAAGCTTCATGAACCAACCTCTGCTAGCTTTAAACTTTTCTTCTGCACCTTCCTCACCTGTATCAGCCTTCACAGAATTGAGGAGAGTTACATCAGCAACAAGTCTGTTTCACTTTCTTACCATTTGTGTGTTCACTGAAGTAGCACTTTTAATTTCCTTCAAGAACTTTTCCTTTGCATTCACAGCTTGGCTCTTTGGCTCAAGGGGCCTAGCTTTTGGCCTGTCTTGGCTTTCGACATGCCTTCCTCACTAAGTGTGATCATTTCCAGCTTTTGACTTGAAGTAAGAGATGTGCAACTCTTCCTTTCACTTGAACACTTAGAGGACATTGTAGGGTTATTAACTGGCCTAGTTTCAATATTGTTGTATCTCAGGGAAAAGAGAGGCATAAGGAAGGTAGGGAGACCGGGGGAATGACCGTTGGTGGAGCAGAGTCGGAACACACAACATTTGTTGATTAATTTTCCGTCTCACGTGGGTGCAGTGCGTGGCACCCCAAAACAATTACGATAGTAACATCAATGACGACTGATCACAGATCACCATAGAATAATACAATAGTAAATGAAAAGTGTGAAATATTACGAGAATTACCAAAAAGTGACACAGAGACACAAAGTGAGCAAATGCTGTTGGAAAGATGGCACTGACAGATTTGCTTGACACTGGGTTGCCACAGACCTTCAATTTATTTTAAAAAATGCAATATCTGTGAAGCACAATAAAGTAAAGCTCAATAAAACGAGGTCTCCCTGTAGAGGAGAACAACAAAGCCCCACAGTCCTAAAATTTCATTTTAGGATGCCGTTGCTGTGGAATGCAGGGTGGGCAAAAAAAAATTTATCTTTTAACTTAATGTTCTGTCTTTTTAAAAGAATTCAGAGTCCCCAAATTTCTGGATACATTACTTGATAGCAAGTATTAAAACTATAAAAATTTGGGACTTCCCTGGCGGTCCAGTGGTTAAGAATCCGCCTTCCAATGCAGGGGACGCGGGTTCGATCCCTGGTCGGGGAACTAAGATCCCACATGCTGCAGGGCAGCTAAGCCCGCGTGCCGCAACTACTGAGCCCTTGTGCTCTGGAGCCTGGGTGCCACAACTAAAGAGAAGCCCATGCGCTGCAACGAAGAGCCCGCATGCTGCAACAAAGATCCTGTGTGCCGCAACTAAGACCCAATGCAGCCAAAAAATTAATAAATTAAATAAATTAAATTTTTAAAAAACTAAAATTTTATGCTATAGACTACAACTGTTGAGCTTTGATGTAAAAGGGGAATTTCATTAGTAGATGCTGATAATGGTGGTATGCATAGTTGAGGTGCACTTCAGAATATTTTTGAAATAAGCAAATCTTAGTGCAGACATATTTCATACATTAAGAAATTAAATAAATAAAATTAATCAATTCCCACTTTTCTCTGTGCTACTTGCTGCTCCGGTGCACAAACTTGTGTTATTTCTGAATGTTTTTTTAGTCCTGTGATGTCATTAAGTCCATCATAGATTCTTTCCTGCTTTATATTTGAAGGAGTATTCAATTCAACAAATTTACTTGTGCGCCTGTTCTAGATGAGACATTTTTAAAGATTTAATGCTCAATGGCAGTGGGATTATTAAATAGTTAGCGCTCCAGAGTAATAGTGTTAAGGTTTCATAGCTCTTGAAACTCTAGACTGAAATGTGGCGGCACTAAAGCAGACACAGTGGGTGCCACATGCGGCTGAGAGCTGCTAGTCAGTGTTTAGCTTCTGGGGGATAGAAACTAACCCTGCAGGGGAGGGACCGCGGAAGTGGGGACTCCCAGCCCTGGGGCTGTCTCAGCCTCTGCCAGCCCAGCACGTGCAGGACCTGGGTGAGAAGAATGAATTCCCTAAACGGCGTCTAGCTCAGTGGTGACCCGAAATGGGACACCTGCCTGTACTCTGGGGAGATCAAATCCGACATGACCACAGCCTTTGGGGCGTAAGAGCAGTGGCAGGTCTGCGTGGCAGCGTCGGGCTCAGCGTGGCGTTGTGGCCTACGTGGCGTGTGCGCGCACGGATCAGCTTCCGTGGCCCTGGCTGAGGAGGCCCCCAGGCCTGCCCGGGTGTGGTGAGCGGTGACCGTGGGGAGGGCCCTGTGCCCTGAGCCAGCCCCCTGCCCCACCGCTCTCAGCACCTCCTGCAGGGCAGGAGGTTAATGTTAAATGTTAATGCTTTTCTCATTTTAAAAACGGTTATTAATAAGAGAGGAAATTCAGTGAAGGTTGAAAAAGCAGGTGTGAATATGGGAGTCTGTTCATGGAAAACTCTAAAAAAAAATGTAATTTGGTGGAAGGCAAGATGTACAAATATTCCCAGGCTTTGTAATTTGGGAAATTATAAAGGTCTTGGAATGTATCTTATTCATACATGAGGAATCTGGCATGTCGAATCTAGAACACTCTCATTTGTTCTACTTTGTTCTCCTGCAGTGAAAATAACTGCCACGGTGTTGGTCTTCTCAGCCTGCATCTAACAGAGAGATAGCTGTCAAGGTCTATAAAGGCCTTAAAACGTGGATACTGTGTACACAACCCGTGGGGCACTTCTCCTAAACAGAGTGCATTATTAAGTCACATTCAGCCCATATCTACTTACTTGTGATGGAAAATACTAATATGCAGATGATTAATAGATACAATACCCTTTATTTTCTGTTCTGCTTTATGTAGCGTTCTCCATGTTTCTGTAAGTGTGATCTTCTGTTTTAGAGAAAGCTGCAACTCCATAGTTGAAATGTATTTAGTATATTATATACAAAAAAAGCATTTGCCATGAAAAATCTTTGAACTGTGTATTCAAAAACATTAATAATGAAGCGTGTTATTTGAAATGGAAAGACTTTCCTTCCTACCCCAAACGGGATAGTCGTTCAGCTCTATGCTGTCATGGCCTGGTGGAGCAATACCTAACACATCCTTTCGGTTTATGAAAGGTTGGTTTTTTCCATGATATGTTTTATTCAACTGTATAAGTTTTGGGGGGGTCCTTCATGATAGTGACATGCAGACGCTTGTTAATCACATTGTTTAAACTCGGAGCACAGTGTCCCTGGAGTTCACATTTCTGGAACCTGTGGGCTCCACCCTCAGTCTGTCCTGGCTGGTCCTTGGCAGTGACTCCTGATAACACCAACGCTGAGTCATGGCCAAGCCAGTGCCATGGGGTCACCAGGGAGCCAGGACCCTGGGGATTACAGCCTCCACTGCTGGCCTCCCTGGCCACCTGCTGGCAAGAGGGTGAGAGCACAGCCAAGCACAGCGTGGATCTGCGCGGAGGCCGAGGTCGCTTCCCTCCTCTTTGGAGTTAAGGGCTCACAGTTGTTTGCTGTCCTTGTGGGAAGTGACACCGTGCTGTGTACGGAGGAACCTGGGTGGGGCGTCAAGGTTACCTGGAGTGACTAGGACATGGGAGGCCTAGGCGAGAGCCCTTGGAGGAGGGGCCTGAATGAAGAGGCGGAGCCGGCCTGAAAAGCTTCCTGTGCCCCAGGAAGCAGAAAGGGAGCTGGCCTGGCATGGCTGGGCTCTGCGGCCCCAGGGCCCTGACGGTGGAGCCGCCCTGAGGAGGCAGGGGGCTTCCGGGTTCGGGCATGGGGTGGGTGGGCCTGATCTGTGCTTAGAGGAGAGCGCTTTGGCTGCCCCCGGTCACAGGGGATGTGGCAGAGCAGGAACCCGAGGAGGGTTACAAGGCCATGTCAGGAATCCAGACAGGGGAGGGTGTGGTCTGGGCAAGTGTGCTGGTGAGGAAGTGGTGAAAAGTAGAGAGATTCAGGATCTGTTTTAAAGGTGCCGGACGGCTGGATGTGCGATGACGGACGGGAGGGGAGTCAGGGACGATGGTGGGGCTGCTGGTTTGACGGCAGCTCGGTTACTGAGGCGGGTGACCCGGCGCTGGGTGGCTCTGGGTGGAAGTCGTGAGTTCCAGTGTGTCCTTGAGATCAAGGTGCCCGTGAAACACTTGGCCTGGACAAACCCAACTGGATATGAGCTCGCAGTGGAGGAGAGGTGAGGACATGAGAGCCAGTCCCTGTGCCCAGAAGGGAGCTGTCTCCTTTATTCTTCACAAAAACACCATATGATAGGTAACATCTAGCTGTTAGAAGCAGATATTAACGAAAGCCGCTTTCTGAAGGTAAAGGGGTTTTCGGGGACTTCCCTGGCAGTCCAGCAGTTAAGGCTCTGTGCTTCCACTGCAGGGGGCGCGGGTTCGATCCCTGGTTGGGGAACTAAGATCCCGCCTGATGCGCGGTGCAGCAAAAAAAAAAAAAAAAAAAAAAAAATTATAGGGGTTTTCCCCTTTAATGTAACAGATAGACCAATGAAACAGAAGAGAAAATCCCAAATATATATGGGAATTTCATAAATAATATACATATCTCAAAGCAGTGGGGAGAGGTGAACCACGCAGTAAATGGCGTAAGGACAATAGATAAGTCATCTGGGGAAAAAAACTGGGCCGGTTTCTTTCAACCCGCACTAGGATAAATTACAAATGGAGCAAAGATTTTAAACATAAAAATTAAAACTGTAATAGTTCAAAAGAAATCACAGGAAAATTATCTTCAAGTGGAAGTTTTCTAACTGTGACTTAACATCCAAAGGTCCCAAAAGAAAATAGTAATAAATCCTATTGAACCTGCATGGTAAAGTCAAAAGTTAAATGGCAAACTGGGAACATGCCTTCGTAATCTGTAATACAGAGCGTCAGTCTCTCTGATAAACAAAGTGTGCACAGAAGTTAATAGAGAAAAAGCCTCCAACCCAAGAAGCAAAAGGATATGAACACACAGTTCATAGAAAACAAGAAGCAGATGAAAATATGTTGTGTCTCATGATTAAAGAAATGCAGATCAACACTTTTATCAAATTTGCAGAAATCCAAAATTTGAGTGACGTCTGTTTGGTGAGGCTGAGGGGAGCGTGCCTTTGCTCTGAATGGTGGAGGGAGAATCAGTTGTCGCTGCACGGGGTGGAGAGGCCGTGGGGAGCGTGTGTGTGTGAGTGCACGTGGTGTGCCTGAGCGAAAGCGTGGGTTTTAAGCATGTTATGTCTTTAACCCAGCACTTCCTCTCCTTGGAATATATCCTACAGGTACACCTGCACACGTATGGAGTACAGGGTTATTCTTTGCCCTGTTGTTTATGATAGCAAATGTGGAAATAGCCTAAATGGTCAGCACTAGAGGGTTACAATTAAATCACATACAGTGGGATACTTACTGCATAGCTGTCTATCTGTGCTGCTATAAAAAAAAAGAATGAGGAAGCACTGGGGTCTGATACACATCTATGACATTTTGGTTAAATACAAAGAGTAAGGAGCAGGGCGGTGTTTAAAATGTACTGTGTTCCTTGGAGATATAGATATAGAGAGAGAGAGAGAGAGAGAGAGGGAAACTCTGAAAGGACACGTAAAAAACAACAGTTCATTATCTGTGAACTAGGGGGACGGAGGACAAGAATGGGGAGGAAAACTGTCACATAGCTCTGTATACTTTTAAATTTTTAATTATATATTAGGAAAATAATAGGACTTTTTATACACAGTTATTGCTCCTGGAATTTCTAAACATTACAACTGTTTTGGAAAGCAGTACACAACATATAGCAATGGAGATATATTCTTTGACCCAATAATTCTTAGAAATTTAATTCATGAGAAACACAAAACAATCACAAATGCACACATTATTCTTCATAGTAGCAATGCCTATAATAATGGAAAAATAGAAGCAACCTCAATATTCAGTATGCGGAAGATTATTTAATTATGACACATTCCATGATATAATATCGAGCCGCTGCATAACATAACGTAGAAGGCCACGTGGAAACATTCATTCAACAAGTATTTTCGTGCCTCCTCTGTCACATGTCGTTCTGGGTGTTAGGGACACAGCAATACGTAAGACCAAAAAAGAGGAAGTCTGTGCACCAGTGGAACTTACGTTAGATTGGAGAAGACTGGCAGCAAACAGATACAATATAAGAAAGTAATAGTGGTTCTGACTTCAAGTAAACCTGGGAAAGGGATAGTGAAGATCGAGCGGTTGCTACTTTTACATAAGAATTGAGGAGAGCCTCGCCGAGAAGATAATATTTGAGTGAAAATCCCAAAGGAGGTGAGAGAACAAGCCATGAGGTGTTTGGGGAGAGTGTCCCAGGCAGAGGGGTGCGCATGCAAGGCTGTGAGGCAGATGAGGCTGTGTGTTTGCCAGACGGGGGAGGCCAGTGCACGAAGGTCTGGGCGGGCGGATCCGGCGAGGGTCTGGTCACAAGAAGGTCTGGAGAGCTATGGCAGGGCCTTTGATTCTTTTTTTCTTTTTTTAAATGTTTTTTTAATATATATAAGGTTGTTTTTATTTTTTATTTTTTTTTTAATATTTAGTTTGGCTGCGCTGGGTCTTAGTTGCAGCACACAGGATCTTCGTAGCGGCATGTTTAGTTGCGGCGTGCCGACTCTCACTTGCAGCATGTGGACTCTTAGCTATGGCATGCATGTGGAATCTAGTTCCTCAGGGATTGGGCCCGGGCCCCCTGCACTGGGAGTATGGAGTCTTACCCCCTGGACCACCAGGGAAGTCCCGGCAGGACCTTTGATTCTATTCTATGTGCAACTCAAAGCCTCTGGAAGGTTTTGTCGGAAGAGGAAGTACCTGTAAATGCCATGTGAGAAGCAAGGGGAGCTGTGGATAAAGAGATGGTGTGTCCTGATCAGTCAAGACGTAGAAGGGGCAGGCCTGCGTGAAGGATAGGATGTGGAGAGTGGAGGAAAGGGAGGAATCTTAGAAGGATTTGGTGGTTTGGGCCACAAAATAATTGGTGGTACCATGAAAGGAGATAGGAAATTGAAGAGGCTAACAGACTTGGAGAGAGCAAGGAAAATGGTGGGTTTTGTTGTAGACGTGTTGAGTTTGAGGTACCGTGAGTTACAGATGTACAAAGAGAGAGCTAAAATGCACTCTGTGATGTGTAGACTCACAGTTTTCATGATGGATACATGGATGAATAAACAGGTGAACGCGTGCTAACGTGTGAGAGGGTGTGCATGTACCCTCCCCGGCTCTGTCTTCTGCGAGGTCCTGGGACAGTGACACTCCAGTAGTAATGAGCACGTTTAGCACCCAGATATTAGCTTTTAAATATCTGAAAGAAACCAGGGCTCCTTGGTGAAATGGCTGATTCCAGGTTGGGATGGGAGAAAATATAAGATGCACCTTGAGCATTTTGTTATGTCAGAAAGAAGGAACGTTCTCAAACAGTGATGGGGACGTAGCAAAAGACACAGGAGCCAGCTTGAAAAAAGGCCACCACCAGCCAAATCTGGGACAATTTGAGCATCGAAATGATAGTTATGGATTAGAACCCATTGTATGAGAATTTGTGAGTCATTTAAAAGATGAATGAATTGAAAATTTGACAAGGAATAGGATATTTACATGGTTTGAAAGTATCTCCCACACAATGTTTTTTTAATTTCAAAAGGAAAAAGTAACTTGCGGTTGAGAAGCCTGACAGGCATTGCCTCAGTTAAGTAATAAAACGGAACATCGTCACTAATGGGACCTACTGAAATAGCATGCCAACTGCTTAGACGAACACAGCACCACTTCTCCGTTATCCTTACCAGTAATACATGAGCTGGATCTCATTATGAGAAAACATCAGAGAAACCCCAAGTGAGAGTTTGTATACCGCAGAATTACTGGCCTGTGTCCTTGGAGAATGTCAAGGTCATGAAAGTCAAGGAAGCCAAGGAGCCTTCTGGATCGCAGAGGATTAGAGAGGATGGCAGCTAAATGCAGCACGCAGTTCTGAGTTGTCTTCTGCTGCAAAGGGCGCAATGGACACAAACGAGTGAAGCACAAACGGGTCTGAGAGCTAGGAGGAGGGTAGACAGTGTTCATTTCCTCCCCTTTGTGGCCGTGTAGTGGTTATTTATGTAGGAGAATTACATACGTAAATAACCTATTTATTTATCACATACACAAATAACCTACATAAATAGGTTATTTATGTAGGAGAAAGTCCTTGTTTGTAGGATTGACCCTCATTTGAGAGTGAGTTGGGGGATAAGTGAGAGAAACAAGACAACAGTCTGCCCAGGGCTGCTGAATTGATTTGGCACATTTTGAGTAAAAACTTTCTTGGCTAAGATCCCTCCTTCCCTTCATTTATCTTGTTCTAATTTAGAACTTCACTAAGACACTGATGATTCAGGGAGAAAAAATGCTTTGTACTGTATTTAGAACTTTTAGCAAATTTGAGATTGTGAGGCCTGTACTTTCTGGAAGACGACAGGAAAGTGGGCTGCGGAGCACCAGCTGGGAGGGGACCACGCGGCGCTTTCAGGGCGCTCGTCTGCTAGCCCACGCGCGAGAGCTGGTGTGTGGAGACGGCACAGTCGTAGGAGGGACGCTCCTGAGGGTGGGACTGGGCCGTGGGTGCCCTGGCGCGCCCCGCCAGGGGGGACGCTGAGGCTGGGAGGAGACTCAGGTGCGGCACACAGTCCTGCCACGAGGTAGATTCATACCTGAGGACCTTCCTTCTCTCTGAAATGAAGTTGTCTTCTGAAAGTGATCCCTTGTCTGCTCTCTCGAGTACGGTAAACTGAATGTGGTTTAGTCTGTGAAATTGAAATTATGTCATTATCAAATATCCTAAAACAATTTACTGTTGCTCAGTCATGGATGTTGTGTTCTTAGGACTGAGAACTTAACAAAATCAACATTGATCTTTGAAAAAGAAGAAAGCCTTTCATGGATGCCTTTCGCCGAGGTAGTTTGTGTTTTATTTGGTAAGGTCAGAGCAGGTAGACCATGTACCTCTGCTTCACAAACACAGATGATTTACAAGCTGCTGCATTAGACGGGACTGGTTTCTAGGCCAGTTAGTCAGCTTCTAGTGTGAAACCCTGACTCAGAAGCCCATCATCTAAGAATGAGTAATGCTGTTCCTGCTGCGTCATGAGGCCCGATGCAGGTTGATTGACTCTCAGCTGGCTCCCTCACTGGAACCACAGAACCCTGAGGATATTCCAGACTCTTCTGTTTCCTCCCAAGTCTGCACGTAACTAGTGCCACCTAGATGCACAGGAGGGTCGGATCTGTTGCATACGGTGCAGCCTTAGAGTGCCAGCGCTTCATCCCCCACAGAGGGCCCTGGTTGAGAAAGGCTGTGATCACTCTTGGTTGGTCAACATGCCATGTGGCGATCCAGGGAAAGCCATAGGATGTGTGACGTACCTCGGCACTCCCAAACGACGTGCCCCACCTGGGCGCCTTCTTCCTTACTGTGCGCTCCGTCACAGACCCTGGGCTGTGCACGTGCAGTGGTGGATGGCCGTGGAAAAGTGGGAACGCCAAGTGACCCTCGTTTGAGAGTGATTAGGGGATAAATGAGAGAAAACAAGACCACAGTCTCCCCAGGGCTGCTCAGTTGATTTGGCACATTTTGAGTAAAAACTTTCTTAGCTAAGATCCCTTTTTCCCTTCGTTTATCTTGTTCTAATTTAGAACTTGACCAGGACACTGAAACTCCTATCCTTTGTAGCAACGTAAAGATCTCACCTTGTAAATTACCTGTATAAAGCATTTTAATACTGATTCTTGTCCATAACAGTAGGAACTACTTCTTATACCTTTTGTTCCTACGAAGCCTGAATAAATGCCTGTCAGTCAGTTCAACGTGGTGCACCAAGCACATATTGATCATCTATAATGCACAGCTATAGGGCTGCTATGGGTACACAGGGAATAAAAAGTATGATCCCATCCTCAAGAAACTTCCAGTCAAAAAGGAGAGAGAAAAGATCTACTCAAGTTTTTATAAGATAGAGTAGAATGTGATAGAAACTAAAATAAAGGCAAAACATAAACCATTTTGCATACAAAGAAAAAGGAAGAATTGTTTACACTATGGAATGAGAAAAATCGTGAAAGAAATGGAATTTGAGTTTGACTTTGAAAAATGAGCGTCCTTAGACAAGTGGGGTGGTGGGGAACGTCAGATTCGTTTAGAGGAAGTAATGGGAGCCAGGTCTCAGGTGGGGCTGAGGCTGCAGGAGCTTGGTCTTGGACTCACACATGCGTGCATCCGGAGACACGCAGGAGTCACTGGGGTGCCTGGAAGGCCCGTGACTAGTTGAGTGACATGACCAACTCTGTCCCTTAAGAAAGATCACTTTAGCAGCAACCTGCAGGAGTGGCTAGAGGGAAGAATGAGGTTAAGCGATCAGTTGGGAAACACCTGTCTAATCCATGTAATAAGCAGAACAAGACAGCAAAACAGGAATGAGAAGGACGGATGATGTTAAAAAGATAAATATGGAGCAGATGGATTGGCTGCAGCAACTGGATGTGAAAAAAGGAAATAAAGATCACTCTCAAGTTTTGGAAGAGAGTGACCGGGAGAATGGTGGGGCCCTGTTACACAAAGAGGGAACACGCAGGAAGAGCCACGGGTTTGGACCAGAAGACACAGAGCTTTAGGAGTCCTCTGCAGGACTGATGGTAAAGTAATAGAACTAGATTAGAGGAGATTCTGGCCAGTTACCCTTGCTCAGTATTCATTGGACCTAAATAAATATAGCAGCAACTTTAGTCTGTATATCCTGGGAAGAATAGATGCATTTACACAACTCTTTGCTAATGACAGACCAAAACTCTGATTAAATCCTCTCCTTTGGTGAGTTCAGACTCTTCCTTTCTTTTTAAGACCTACACTCATATACTTCATTATTTTTTTAGATATCACTGGCATGATGTATATGTTCTTTTAAAATTTATAATACCTTATATTTATGGTCAGCTGATTTTTGACAAGGGAGACAGACATTTCAACTGGGAAAGAATAGTAATTCCAACAGATAGCACTGAGACAACTGGATATTCACATTCAAAAGAGTTAAGTTGACCGCTGCCTCACACCATCCACGAGAATTAATTCAAAATAGATCATAGGCCTAAACCTAAGAACTAAAACTATAAAACTCAAAAGAAAACATAGGAATATCTTCTTAAACATATATATTAGGTAATTGTTTCTTACCTATGGCACCAAAAGCACATATAACAAAAGAAAAATCCATAAATGGGACTTCATCAAAATAAAAGCTTCTGTGCTTCAAAGGACATTGTCAAGAAAGTAATAGACGAGCCAGAGAACAGGAGAAACTTTTTGCAAATCACATATCTGATAGGGGACTTGTATCCAGAATATATAAAAACTAATACAACTCAATATAAAAAGATAACCCAAATAAAAAAATAGAGGATTTGGGCTTCCCTGGTGGCGCAGTGGTTGAGAGTCTGCCTGCCAATGCAGGGGACACGGGTTCGAGCCCTGGTCTGGGAAGATCCCACATGCCACGGAGCAGCTGGGCCCGTGAGCCGCAATCGCTGAGCCTGCGCGTCTGGAGCCTGTGCTCCGCAACAAGAGAGGCCGCGATAGTGAGAGGCCCGTGCACCGTGATGAAGAGTGGCCCCCGCTTGCCACAACTAGAGAAAGCCCTCGCACAGAAATGAAGACCTAACACAGCCATAAATAAATTAATTAATTAATTTAAAAAAAAATTTTCTTAAAAAATAGAGGATTTGAATAGACACTTCTCCAAAGAAGATGGCCACGAATCACTTGGTAATCAACATCATTAGCCATCTGGGAAATGCAAATCAAAACCACAGTGGCTATCACTTCACACCACTAGGATGGCTGTAATAAAAAAGACAGACAATAATAAGTGTCGACAAGGATTTGGAGAAATTGGAGCCCCTCATACTGGCTGGCAAAATGGTACAGACACTTTGGAAAACAGCCTGGCAGTTCCTCGAAAAGCTAAACATAGCATTACCACATGATCCAGCAAGTCTACTCCTAGGTATAAACCCAAGAAAATTGAAAACATATATCTACATAACTTCTGCACTGACATTCATAGCAGTATTATTCATAAATGCAAAAACGTGGAAACAACCCAAATGTTCATCACCTGGTGGATGGATAAACAAAATGTGACATATCCATACAATGGAATATTATTCAGCAACAAGCAGGAATGCAGTACTGGCACCTGCTACAACTTGGATGCAACTTGAAAATGTTATGCTGAGTAAAAGAAGCCAGTCTCAAAAGGCATGATTCCACTTATGTGAAATATTCAGAACAGGCAAATCCGTAGAGACAGAAAGTAGATCGGTGTGTTGCCAGGTACCTGGGGGAGAGGAGAACAGGGAGGCTGCACGAGAGGTTGGGGTTTCCTTTTAGGGAAATATTCTGGGACTAGATAGTGCTGGTGGTTGCAGAACATGTGCGTGTACTTAATGCCACCGAATTATACACTTTAAAATGGTGAAATTGGAAATTTTATGTGTATTTTGCCACAGTATTTTTATTTGGATGAATTTTATGGTATGTAAATTAGGTCTCAATTAAGCTGTTATAAAAATAAAAGGCATAGTAGCTTGATTATTACCAGGGAACTATGCTGAGGGAAAAAATTCAAACCCAAAGAGCATATACTAGATGATTCCATTTTTATAACATTTCAAAAGTGGCCAAATTTAGAAATGGAAGACAGGTTAGTGGCTTCTAGATGCTGGGGATGGAGGGTAGGGAGACAGAGGGAGGTGCGTGATAGAAGGCAGCCTTGAGGGGTCCTTGTGGTGGTGGATACAGGATCCTCCACAGGTGATAAAACTTCATAGCACCACACACACACATACAAGCACCAGTGGGGTGGGTGAGACCTGAACCAGGTGGTGCCTTGCAACTGTGAGGTGTCTGGTGTGATGTCTTACTGTGTCGGTCAGGGCACAGTGTGCCACTGGGGGAAAGGGGCAGAGTGTGTGAGGGTCTCACACCCGTATGTGAATCTACACTTCCCTCCGTCGAAATTTCAATTAACAAAAATGTGTAAGAGTAGCTATGTATCTTTGAAAACTTGTTCTGGAGGCAAACTTGTAAGAATGTATAAAATGTCCTCTTCTGACTTGTCTCGGCCCAGTCAAGTCTTATCTCCAGGAGTGGTAACCACAGTCCGAGTGCAGGACGCACCAGTTATGTCCACATTATTATTTGTGTCCTCCTTAAAAGACCACGCTTGCAGCAGGGTTTGTTGTTTGGTTAATTTCAGCAATGCAGTATTTTCCAAAAATAAAGAGGAAGTGTAAGTGTGGAAAAGGCCTTTCTCAGGCTTCTTGCCATCCTTTAGTTAAGTTCGTTTTAGCAAAGAACGACTGTTATTCCTTCTTGTTCACTGGTATTAGAAAGTTTCCGTGTCACACTTGTATTTTAGCAAAGAGAAAATACGATTTTTTAAATGAATAAAAACCACATTTCTGTGCAGTAGAGATCATCCTGCTAACATCTCATGTTAAAAAGATAAACAGCAGGATTAGCTGTTTACTTTAGGAGCGCGGTCTGCTTGTTTTTCAGGAGGACACAGTGTCCTGCTGTATCTGGTTTCCCGTCTGCACGCGGCTTGGAGCTGGGAAAGGCCCTGCCCCCTCCACGCTCCCTGCTCTTCTTCGTCTCCTCCCCTTCGGGGTCAGGTCCAGACTCCCCTCCCAGCCTCTCTTCCCCTTTCTCTCTCTCCTGCTGCTTTTTCTCACTTCATCCTCTAATTTCTTCTGTTTCTTCCTTAGATTAGGGCTTAGTAAGGGCCTATAACATGGAGAGAAAGATCCTTGTTGATCTTCAGAGGCTGCTTCAGTTGACACTGACCTAGAATAAAACAGCCAGGCCTGACTCCGATTCCGGGAATTCTTGGTGGACTGCTCAGAACTGCTTCCATGACTCGTGTAAACATCCCACACGTCACTTCGTCTGCTTCTCTCTTGGAACACAAGCGTTCACAGACACACACGCACACACATACACATGTTCGCTGCTTCTCTCTTGCTTTTCTTAACTTATGTATCTATGATATTGAGCCAATGAATGAAAGGAGGGAAAGTAAATATTTTTGAAAAGTTGGGGAGGGGCATTTAAAGCTTCAAAGAGGGATTATCGTCTCACTAAAACCCCCTCTGTGAATCAACAGTTTTGTTTTCCTTATTTTTTATGCTTTGTTCTGGTGCTTTCACAGCCTAACAATACATGCATTTTTAGAATTTTTAAGATGTTCTTTCACTAGCCTGATGGGGCGTTCAGCTGGTAAGAGCAGGAAGGAAGCATATTCTTAAAGACAAACATTAACTGCACGGTGGACTTTATCCTTCCATCGTGATGTGGCCGGATGGAACCGTGCACCTCTTATCTGTATTGTTGTATGCTGCTGGGCATGTGCTGTGGAGTGTGGTTTCACTTGGCATCAGTTTAGTCAGTTCTTCCAGCCTCGCCCTCGTGGCTCAGAAATGCACGGAGTCGAGGCGCTGCAGCCGAGGGCTCTGGGGCCACGCGAGGTGTTGGTGATTCTCCATTGCTTTACCCAGAGAGGAGCTTCACTTACCATGAAACTGGGGAGCTGGCTGGTGAGGACGGCACCACGAGGCGGATCACAAGCTGGTGTCAGGAGCGACAACGTCACGTCGGTGACGGTGGGCCCTCTGCTGCTTCGAGCACGTTCCTCTGAGCCCCTTCACGCAGGAGATCAGCCCTCTTACAAAGGTGCACACACCTCCTCCGGGCTCGGGAGAGCTGACAAGTGACGTGACGGGAGAAAACCACCTTCTTGTCGGTTAAGTGTGTCTGTAACAGAGTGGATTTGCCTGGTGGGTGATGGAAACCACGAGGCTGAGTGCAGATTAGGTGCAGGCTCTTCGCTAGGTGCCGAGCAGATAATGTTGCCTGGATTTAGGGTTCCAGAGCCGAAGCTCCCAGCAGCTGGCCACGTCCCCCAGCCACAGAGCCCAGGCAGCCCCTCCCAGGCCGCTGCCGCCCAGCACCATGTGCCGAAAACCATGGAAGTGGGTGTGAGGGGCTTTATTTGGTGACGGCCAGTGTTTTAAGCGTGGGTGGAACTTTGATCTGAAATAAGTGGTGTTCGCCTGCCAGACTGTTAACCGCGAGAGGTTTGAGCGGCAAACTCTATCTCATGGAGCGAAGTGGTTCTGAGGCTCTTACTCTGAACCCCGAACATCCCGCTTCCTCCCTGGAGACGTCCTCTCCGTGCTGGTCTAGCATTTACCTAAGCTGACCGCTTCTGAAGACAGCGTGTCCCTCTCAGGCGAGGCGTGGGATTCCCGGCACCAGCGTTCAGCGTGTGTGGAAAGTCACCTGCAGCCAGAGCCCGAGGCTGCCCGTCACCAGCAGCCCGGGGTGTGGTGTCGCTGGGTGTCCTTGGCATCCTGGCCGGAGAGCGAATGGACGCACCCGGCCTGTTTCCCAGCACCGAGACCCCATCTCGTGAGCGCCGACCCCTGACATGATCTTGAAATGTCGGGTCTCCTCGTCTCCATGTGGCTAGGCTGCAGCTCAGCCAGTATTTCAGGGATCCTTAGGAACAGTGCTCGTGTCCGCTGGGTGTCCTGCCGGGCTCGGCCACACTGCTGCCTCAGGGCGGGGCCCGAGCGCCTCCCGTGTGGCACTGGGACCATCTCGCCTGACTCAGACGAGGTAACGGGCGTGGCGTCCGCAGACGGCCCCGGTGTCGCCGGAGGACTGTCCGCCAGGAGCCGGCTGGTGGGGGAGCGGGGCCGGGCCCAGCCTTCCGTGCCCTGCGGCCAGCCCTGTCCTCCACCGGGTCCGGCGTTGGTCGGCTCCGTCCTTGACCTCCCGGCTCAAGTCGCTTGAGTGGTCTTTGGATTCCCTGGCTCCTCTGCTCTGAAATGAGACCCACGTCTGGGCTGCCCATACCCGAGGCTGCGCTTCATTCTCCACTCCACTCACTCTTTAGAGATCTTAGGCCAGGGTGGACTCTTCTGGTCCCTCGTCCATCCCCCAAGACCGTGTGCTTCAGTCTCTGCCCTGAAACGTTGCCCTCGCGCAGGCTCACCTGCTGACCGAGGCCAGCGGGACACACGCGTGTGACGGCTGGGGGTCGGCGCGGGGCCCGCAGGATGGCCTGACGGGCTGGTGCCTGACGATGCGTGTCGGCCCGCCCAGTGCTGCCAGAGCCACAGGCTTCGCAGGAAAACAGGAAACGGATTTTATATAAAATCCCTTAATTTTTAATATTTGCTACTAATTTTTTTAAAAAATTTAACACTTTATAAACTAAAGGAAACACATCAGCCAGTGGAACTCAGCCTGTGAGCAGCACTTCGCAGGCCCACTGTGTCCATCGTTAGGGCAGTGAGCTCACACTGGGACTGAGGACACTCTGAAAGTCCTCTGTTCAAGCCAGCCTCCCCCCTGTGCCAGCGGTCGTCTCTCTGAAACGGGGCATCTGATCTAACACCTGTTAGCGCCCCCCCGTGACTGCCCTGCAGCAGGAGGCGGGCGCGCTGGCTGTACTGGGCCCGGGCAGCCCCTCCACCCACACGCAGGGCGGCCCCGGCACAGGCCTTTGCCCACGCCAGAGGCGCCCCTCCAGGGAGATGCCCCTGCCTCCTCCCCGTTCCCCATCCCCGCCCCTTTACAGGTGCCTCAAGTTTTAAATTTTTCATAAACATAACTTTGATTTTAAATCAAGAGCAATGCATGGAAATACCCACATAGGAAATAGTCTTTCCCCTTATTACCACTTTCCCTCTATCTTCTTTTTCTTTCTTTTGTATTATTTTCCAGCCTTTTTTCAACTTCTCAAACATGGAAAAACTCGTTGCCATCCCAGGTTCTGTGTGTGCTGTGCTCTCTGCTCTAAGTGTGCTTCTTTCACCCCTGTGCAGGATGGGCTTCTCGTTCTTCAGGACACAGCTTACAGACCACCTCTCGTAGGGAGCCTTCCCTGACCACCTGGCCAGGCCATTCCACCGCAGTGCTTTCTCACAGGCTCTCTGTTATTTCCCTCCTATAATCCCACAGCCTGTGATTGTGTGTTTACCTGTGCCAGGCCTTTCCCTAGGGAGGTTCAGAGGGCACCTGCACAGGCCTGGGCCCGCAGCAGTCCTGCTGTGTTTAGCACATGAATAGACACCCCCAAGGCCAGGGCACTCTTTGGGGTACATTGGCAACCCCATATGTGCCACTGTTACTCAGAATCTTGTGACACTGATTTTGCGGCTCTGCAGCCCTCTAGACCTCGCTACATCAAGCGCTTCTGTGTCTGACCCAGTAATTTTGTATTTGGCTCATTTCTTGTGTTCAAGCAAATCAAGATGTCTTTTAAGGAAAAAAGAACAACTCACACGTAAGTCTACAAACTCAAAGAGTTTCCAAATACTCTCAAAACTTGTAAATAATGGCTAAAGAGCCATTATATTTTCTTACACAGCACATGCTAACTATCCAGAGGATCTTTATTTACACAGTGGATTCTCCCCTTCGCAAACATTTTAACTGGAGAAAGCTATAAAAAACAATCATGTGAAGCCTCTGGAAATTGTCCTAAAGGCATACAGCAAATGGGGAAACATTCCTTCAGTGGAATCAAGAAAATCTGATAAATCTCAGTAAGAACAGTGAGTCTGTGGCCCTTGAGCCCTGACCCACCCACCCCACCCCCCACCAGCCACTACTCCTCTGAGGCTTTACTCCAGGGAGTGCAGTCAAGAAGACAACCCCCTCCCCTCAACTCCCAGTCCAGGGCCCATTTCACTCTAGGAGGGCTGCCCACTAGCATCCCTTGTCCTCAGGCCCCTGTTGCAGAAGCTCAGCCCCAAGTGTGGTGGGCCAAGAATACTGGCCCAGTTGTCCTACCCCAGCTCACCACAGGGTAGATGCACCACGCGGAGAGGCTAGCCTAGAAGACCAGCGCCACCACCACCCCCCAGCACCCACTCTAGAGCAGAGGTGTCAGTCCGGGCAAAGGGGGCAGTGCCCAGAGGGAGACAGGTTATGGCGAAGAAGAAGAGCTCTGTAGGGCATGAGATGGCGGGAGAATTCCATGCCCAAGAGTGTTGTTGAAAACAATGAGGATCTTGGTGGAGAGCGGTTCAGAGAGTGCTTGTAATTTCCTGCTTCTTTATCAACAAGCAAAGGACAGAGCAATGAAAAGTTTAACAGAGAGAATCAGGGAAAAGAGACCGCCAAGAGCCCTCCTTGGAATCACAGTCAAACTTGAGAGACAGGAAGGGTGTGCTCTCAGGAGCACTCACGGCCCCCAAGGGAGGGTCGGGGTGCGAGCCTCACTTCCCTGCAGGCCTCAGGACCACCTCCAACCACACTAGATGAACAGTTGGCTGCTTTGAACCAGGGGCAACTCTGGGAAGCCAGACTTTAAAATCGCACACAGGTCTGGCCGTCTGACCTGCCCAAGGCCACACCTTCACAGGTGTGATTAGGGAGGGGAAATATCAGCTCTGGCCAAAGGAGAGGGATGAGGGCAAAAACCTGCACTCCTTGAACTATGAGATCAACCTCCAAGACACACATGTCCAGTGGTAAAGATTAAAAGTCTGACTGGCTAAGGAGGCTCAGGCACAACCTTTCACTAGTAAGTGGCTTCGCTGACCTAGGGACAGCCTCTAGGTAGCCATGTGAAAAGATAAAACAAGAAGACAGTCTGAGCGGGACCATCAGAGACGGCAGCCTGCAGGGAAAAGCTGTTCAGACAGGTCACTGTGCCAGTGAGTAAACTACGTCATCAACCCTTGGCGAGAGGAGTCAGGATCCAGAGTTGCCACAATTTACTATCCAGCATGCCCAGTTGTCAACCAAAAATTGCATGGTTTGCAGAGAAACAGGGAAGCATGACCCATACATGAGGGAAAAAGCAGATGATAGAAGCCGCTTTTGAAGGGCCCAGATGTTGGACTTAGCAGACAGAGATTTCAAAACAGCCATTATAAATACGTTCAAAGAGCGGAGGGAACCGTGTCTCCAGATTACAGTGTGTAGATGACAGAGCCTAATCAAAAGGAGGATATCAGTAAAAAGACACAAACTGGAAAGAACCAAATGGAAATTCTGGAGTTGGAAAGTATAATAACTGATATGAAAAAGTCACTAGATAGGCTCAACAGTAGATTTGAGCTGGCAGAAGAAAGAATCCATGGACTTGGATCTAGAATAATGGAGCTAGTGCAGCCCGAAGGAGAGAAAGACAGAATGAAAAGTGCTCACTTTGACAGCACTTACACCAAAATTGGAACATACAGAGAGTAGCATAGCCCCTGTGCACATGACACGCAGACTGGGGACACATTACATGTGTGTAAGCCCTTTGTCAAACTTAAAACTCTTCCCCAAGAAACGAGGATTGTAATTTCAATAGGATGTTAAAACTTAATCTCAAATTGATGACCGCAGAGTATTTTAGCAATTAAAAAATGCTTGTGAAGAGTTTTTAATAACTCAGTCTTTATGAAGAATTAAAACATACCATGATTATCTCTGCACTATTATGGAAATCTCACAAATGACGAATAAATATTCTAAGGGGAGAAAAGAATGAAGAACCTCAGAAATGTGGAACACCATTAAGTGCACCAATACACATGTAATGGGAGCGCCAGAAGGGCAGGGGAGTGGGGTTAGGGTACAGAAAAGATATCTGGAGTAATAGTGGCTGAAAATGGCCCAAATCGGACTGGAAAACTTTACACATCCAAGAAACTCTATGAACTTGTAGTAGGATAAACCTAAAAAGAGACATACCCAAATACGTCATAGTCAAAATGTTGAAAACCAAAGATAAAGTCTTGAAAGCAGCAAGTGAAAAGTGACTCCTCGTGTAACAAGGGACTTCTCGTTAGAAACAGTGGAAGACTAGAAGGCAGTGGGACAATATTCAGAATTCTGGAAGAAACAAATAACTTACATCACACTTTCTTTTTGACCTTTAAATCCTGAGGTTAAGTCAGTAGGATTGAACATTAATTTTTCTACTTCAGGCAACTCAGCTCCTCATTTTTGTAAAATCCAAAGGCCACCATTGTTCGTCTTCATTTTGAAGTATTCTAGCTTTTCACTAGTTTGATCCAGACCTAATTATAAGCCACAGAACCCTACTTTTTGTGTAAAATTTTCTTTTTCCAGTCAACCATGAGAAATGAGTTTGTACTATATAAATGTCTTATAGCCACAACATATTAAATAATGTCACACATATGGAAATGTAAAGACTAATATCTTTAAGATAGATAGGACATTCTTCTGGGTACCACCTGCTACATATCACTCCTGAACAGACTAAAACCATATGGGCATCAGGCGAGCAGTCAGGGATATTTCCTGGTGTTCTTGGGTATAAAATATCATATTGCAAGAAGAATTGGACATAGTAATCATTGTATGTGATTTCAATATATTTTTTTCTCCATAGATCTGATGAAGTAAATTTTAGAAAAGTTATTGCTAGCAACATTTTGGTGATAATTTTCAAGGAATACCTATTAATATCTTTGAATATTAGTGTTTGATAAAACATAATTTGAAATGTTTTAAATGGAAGTAGATTTCTACAGTGGATTTCTAGTGAAGGAGAAGGAAATTCTGGTCTCTGTACTGAATCAAACACTGTCTCCTAAAAGAGCAAATGTGGATCCTTTTTTGTAGAGTCTGCCTTCTCGTGCAAGATGCCCTCGGACTCTTCAGTGAGGTGCACTCGGAGGGCGCCGTCCTGAAGGACAGGGAGTTGGAGGGCAAGTCCTGCAGGCTGGCGGGAATGAAGGTTCTGCAAAAGGTCACCAGAGGAAGGTGAGGACACCACAGTAGCATCCAGTTTGCTACAGTAACATCTGTAATTTCATCTTTAAAGACAATAAACTAGGATCCTAGAGTCTGCCTCTAAGACAAGGCCAGGAGTTGGGTGGAGCCCATAAAGTACTTATGGGAGAAAAATTATAATTGACAACAAAAATAATTATGCAGGTTTGGGACTTCCCTGGTGGTCCAGTGGCTAAGACGCTGCGCTCCCAATGCAAGGGGCCCGGGTTCGATCCCTGGTCAGGGAACTAGATCCCACATGCAGCAACAACCTATCCCACAGGCTGAAACTTTAAAAAAAAAAAAAAAAAAAAAAAAAAAAAATCCCACATGCTGCAACTAAGACCTGGCACAGCCAAATAAATAAATAAATAAATATTTAAAAAAATAATTATGCAGGTTTAGTGATTCACAATTTTATTAAAATTAGGATTAAAAATGTCATATATATGTATTTTAATTCTGAAATTTTTCCTTATTCTTCCTTATCTATACTAATAAGGCAGCTTTGCATGAGTCAGTTTATGTAAATGAAAATATAATTTAGTGAAAAGGCATTTTATAAGCTTTAAGCAAAACTCTTTAATTTGCCACGTTTTTTGCTTTCCATGGCAAGGAAGCTTGTTTTCTGTCAAGTTTCGCGGCTCCTCACGCTAGATGTTGTTTTGGGTGGCGGTGGTACATAGGTCTGGCGCCAGCGTGGGTTGTTCCATTCCAGTGAGCATCTTAATCTATGAATTAGGGAGCAGAAGAAACCTTTTCAGTGGAACGATCCAGTCACATAGAGAATTAGTGTAAACGGTGAATTTGGGTTTCTCTCATCGTAGCCTCTTTCCTCAAATAGCGTGTCATTTTAGCTGTCACAATGCTCCTGTTGTAATTAGAGCAACGTCTGAGCTTGTAGCAGTGCCTGAGGGAGGAGCCCCTAGGCATACAGGCTGCTCCGAGTGCAGTGGGCTGCTGCGTACCGGCCCTTCCAGCCGCGGTCTGTCTAAACCGTGAGCGCCGCAGGGCGTGTCTCGTGACCCGCAGTCCGCTTTCCCCGGCCCCGCCCTGTGCCGCATCTGTCTCTCACGTGGTGCCGGGCCGCTGGGTGGCGGCTCCACCCGGGACCCTGTTTTCCTGAAGGACAGGCCCCCCTGTGAGCCCTGCGTTGATTCATGTACACTCGGCTCGTAACAAATGCTTCCTTTTGCTTACAGAAGGGAGGCTGTATGACGGTGTAACTGCCTTATGGATTAGGGAGGGAGCTGCCCAGATATTTGGAGAGCTTAATTGGGTCCCATGAACCTTATCGTTTCGAAGGCTGAACCCCATGTAGTCCTCAGTTTCAGAATCACAGGCATCTGGAAAGACCGTGTGTAGCTGTGGTAAGTGAGGTGCTGCTCTGACGTTGGCCTGACGGCATTAACCCCACCGGGGCCGTGTAGACCTCCCCGACGTACATTCGGCACCAGCCTCGCACCTGAGCACGCCGGGGTACTGGGGCTCCCCATCTCGGGCGCCTCAGGGGAGCCCCTCCAGCTGGCAGGTGTCCTGGTGTCCTGCAGGCCAGAGGAGGCCACTCCTGGGGACGCACTTCCTGCTGGTGACTGCGGGACCCAACTCCAGGGAAATACTCCTGGGGACTGACAGAGCCAGGAGGGGTCCGGGGGCTTTGCTCTATAACGTACATGCTTTGCTACCATGATGCTATACAGCCATATGTGTACCTAATGTTTAATCTGGTTTTTGTGGGTTACACTGGAAGCCTTACTACTGTCTACAACATTGCCATAGGAAATGATTTTTCCTTGGGAAATGCACTGACTATTCTGAATAATTCATTTACAAACTTTTGGAACCCATTCCATTTTTAAGTTGGACTAAAATTTGACTAAGTATTGGATACTTTTTTAGGTTGGAATTAATTTCTTTATCCTATGTATTTAACTTTATTTTGGCACGCAACTATCCAAATAAATATTAAGATTGTCTTTTTGTTCTTTTGGAAGCTGTATCTCTTCAAAACAAATTATTAAATAGTTTTGGAATGCTGAATGTTATAATTGCCTATTAGTGACATCATCCACTGTCAGTCATCCATCCACAGCTCAGTAAACACAAATTGTCTCTTTTTTTTTCCCCCAGATTTTTGTGTTTCATAGCAACTCTCATAAACCTTAACAAAATATATTTCTCATAAACCTTAACGAAATACACTTAGTTCCCAGAATTCAAGCTAAAATGATTAATTATAATTATATAATTCCAATATCTAATATAGAAAATTACTTTTTGGCCATTTGGAAGATAGTTTTACGTTTGGGCTGATCGTGGAGCCTTTGAAATCTTAGCTCCCCGGTCTCATCTGGTCCACAGTCACAGTGACGGAAATCACTGCTCCCTGTGGCACTTTGGGTGGTCTGGCGGCCTTGGGGTTGGGCCTGTGCAGGGCGTTCACCTGTTCACCAGCCTGTTCACCTGCCGCCTTGGGAAGAGTTGCAGGAAAACAGCTGTCATGTCTGTTGCATTTCTCTGACCGTTTTTTGGAGTTGTGTGTCCATACTGACTCGTTAGGGTGAGAAGAGTCAGAAAAATATCCTGGATGTAAAGGAAAAGACCATTTTAAAATAACACTGCTGAGGCATGTGCCTCTCCCTGGCTCTCTGCGTCCCTGGAGGACTCCAGGCTGTTTGTCCAGAGGCTGAGGCGTGTCCCCTGACCTTTGTCCTCCCAGGTGGCCTCTGCAACAGTTTAGAGGTCAGACAGGCTGAAAACTCACTTTACTTTGGTGTCTTAGTTCTGTGTATGAGCTTTATGTTTTTATTGCTGATTATTATGTGCTCTTATTTTTATGTGATAGGGTAATACTGAGGGAAAAAAAGAAATTTTCTGAAATATCTTAATCCTATAAGTATGGAAAATATAGTTAGCATATTTTTTGCGGGAGAGAGGAACCTCTTTCAATTCAAAGCCCTGCTAATACTTATGTCCCTACTTGTTAAAACAAAAGCCACTAATCTGTCTAAAATACATTATTCATGTATAAGTGAGTATTTTATTTAGATCTCTTTAAGAGTAACGTACTGGAGAAGACTGTTGCAGAGCATTTAGTCAGCACTCACCGTATACAGAGGGGTCTATCCTGAGTGCTGGGAATGACAGGGAAGCAACTAACAAGATCTTTGACCATGAATTGCCTCCTTTTGAACTGGAGACTAGACCTGCCCAGGGATCGGGGCGGTTGTTGCTTTAAGTGATGGGGCCTTAAATGGCTGGTCTTTCCCTCAAATTGGTAAGATGTTATCTGTGAAGACATAAAAGTAGGATTAGGAGAAAGTATAATTCAGTCATTTATTCGTTAAATATTTAGGACCTCTTTGTGCTATGCCCCTGGCTAGTTGCTGCTGTGCTAGATTTTTGGGATTTATCTCAAACCACAATATACTGAAATAAAAAGTCAGCTGGACAAAGCCTTAAATCCTATTTTTAGGGATTCTGCATTGATCCAAGAGAAAATTGGGGCCCCTAGGAGTTTTTGAGAGAAGAAAAGAAGAGGTAATAAAAATGAAAATAGAGTTAAGATTATTCTACTCTTGTACTTTTAATAGATTTGAAATAGAAGGAGGGATTGGGCAGGGGTGCAGATTTGGAAACTTCTGCAGCAGTTGAGGGCAGGAGAAGGAAGAACGCATCACCACTGATTTTTAACTTCCGGTGGCTACGGGGGCCAGGGGGGTGGGTGGCGCTCTCCTGGGAGCTGTGGTGATGCCAGGAGTGTAAAATAGCCCCTTTCTCCCAGAGCTCATGGACCAGCAGGAGAGCCAGGGGGAGGTCCTGAGAGACACCAACCGGTGAGTGCCAGTTACAGAGCAGCCTCTTTGCGAGGCTCAGAGGGCGGGTTCAGATTTGGGAACCCTGGAGAGAACAGGAGGGGCCTGGGGCTGAGGGGGGGGGGGGGAGGACACGCCCCCTGATCTAGCCATCCACTCACCCCCTGGGGCGGGTCTGGCTGGTCAGCTTTGAGGATAGAGTGAGGGGTTGGGCACGTCGAGGGGGGTGTATTTCAGAGAATGGTCCGATTCATAGTTACTGTTTAAATGCCAGCTTTTGTTTTAAAGGTAACAGATTAAGTACTGATAAACTTTAAATTAGAAGCCAAGCTTAGCATGCTCACAAACTAACCCCGTGGTCAGGAAGCAGAAGGCCCTCGAAGCCCCCATGCTGCTCCCCAGCCCGCTGTCCTTAGGGCCGTTGGTCTGGTCCGGGGGCGCAGAGCACTCCCGTTCTCCCGGGTGCTCAAGCCCCCGCTGCCCTCACGGCTGGTCTCGCTCAGGTGCCTTTGTCTCTTGCAGCTGCTGCTTTGGGTCCCGTGCTCTGGGCTGTGTGGGATTCTCACGACCTGTGTCCCACCAGAGGGGTATATTGTAATGTAAACTCGAGTGACATTTTAGTAATAATATGCAAACGTTAACAGTTGTCTGAGGAGCCCTGGGATGGCTCCCCCAGCTGGCCTGCGCCACGTCCCACCTGCTCAGCTCTGAGTCCCAGTGGCTTACTGACATACAGACCTGGGCTTGCCCCTCTGCATGGGGTAGACCATTGTGGATTAGAATGCCTCGTGGCCAGTGTTTCAGGCTGGCCTGCCCATCATAAGGCTCCGTTTCTCGCTCACCATTGTGTTTCCTGTATGTGGCTCAATTCCTGGCACTCGAGAGGCCCATAATAAGTATTTGTGGAATGGACATTCGTTGTTTGCTTGGGTTCATCTTAGATTTTCCTCAACAAGATTTGAATGTGTACGCTTGTACTTTCTGAGCAGTAATTATTGGTGCTAATTTTAGTGGGAAGAATAGAGACTAAGTTGGTCCCAAGACCAGTGTCCAGTGCAGGGTGAGGACCACGCCTCTTGTGCACCTTGGACTCAAGACCCTGGGTCCTCCTCACTGATAAGTCTAGGGGTAACGCCTGAGGTTGTTGTGAAAGCACTTTATCAAGGGTGGGATCCCATGTTATGGAGGAGGGCCTGCAACAGGTGAGGGTGACTGGTCAGAGGTCAGGCTCCGCTGTGACTTTGGGCACCAGGGCGTTGGTCTCCTGGGAGACCCTGTGTGACCCACGTGCATGGCGGTGCAGCAGAGGGAGTTTTTAGGAATCGTCCAGCACAAGTCGATGCGTGTGGGTGAGGGTCATTGTTGAGGAATCATCTCATTTGCTCCTTTAACAGGAAATAAGCAGTGGTGAGAGCTCTCCTGGGGAAACAAACTTCAGTGGCAATTTCCTTCCTTTGATTTCCCCTCTTCAAAAAGGCTGTCCTCTTAAAGAGACATAATTCCCTTGGGGTTTGAGGTCCAGAATCTCTTTGTTCGTTGCTGTGGTTGGAAATCCTCTTTTAAGGGACATACTTCAGAATTCTTTCATCATTTTGAAAAATAAAATTGTTCCTGGCAGGTTCACCACCCAAGTTAATGGCAGGAGAGTAAAATGTCACTGAAAGAGAATGTACTAAATCCTGAAACCAATGATGCTCAAAGAACTGCCCGAAAAGAACAAAGCACTGACCCGTGTGAAACATGGTGCTGAGTGAAAGAAGCCCACACAAAAGGCCACACGTTGTAGGATCCCGTTTATGTGAAACGAACAGAACAGACAAAACCCATGGTGACAGGACGCAGGTTGGTGGTTGCCAGGAGGAGGGGAGCAGGGAGTGACTGCTGACGGGCACAGGGTCAGATGGGGTGATGGCGATATTCTGGGGCTAGACAACATTGTGCATGTGCTAAATGCCACTGAACTGTGCACTTTAAAATGGTTATTTTTATGTTGTGTGTATTTCACCTCAGTCCTTAAAGGGGTGGGGGGGAATGAACTGACTGCCTAAAAAGTGTTTACACTGAGTTATAAAAACAACTACAAATGTTTCATAAGTCCAGTTGGAGAAGAATAGTTTCTAAATGGAACATCTGGGCATAATTTCACGTATCTCAAAAAGACCCAACTAGGGAATAGGGGCTCAGAAAGAAAATGCCGATTATTTAACCTTAACCATAAGGGTTATTTTGGGGAAATTAGGACATATGTTTAGTAAAACGGGCACCCCTCTAAATCAGTCATTACCTTTATTGTTCAATGAACAATCCTTAAGAAAACTATTGTATATCTGTCTACCTAGTCAGTGACAGAGACATTGACAAAGGGGAAAACCAGCAGATTACAAAAGGCTTGACACACCCACCAGGTTGATCACAGGAAGAGGAGGAGAGAGAACCCAGACCTCCTGAAATAGTCCTTTGAACTGTGTAGGCCAAGCGTTAACTATTGTCAAGATTACTGCCCTAATAGTGTTTCAAAAACTATCTAATAAAAATAAATTCACCCTGTCGTCAGTTAGGTAAAGAAGTTCTGCTCTGACCGGTCCTTGCATGTCTCTCTCCATCAGTCATTCGTTAACACAGCACCTGGGTGTGGACGCAGGGTTGAAGTCACAGTTCAGTCTGACCTTCCAGTGGGGAAGCACTGACAATCTAAGAAGGTTTTTGCTGGAGTGGGTGGGGCTTCGCCGAGAAGGCCTTCAGGGTGTGACTTGTAGGTTCGTCTGGTTGCTAGGCAGACACCCATGGAAGAGCACGTTCCCACCCATAAGGTCATTCCTGTTATCTTTTGACCAAAAATAGACTGTCGCGCTGGAGCCAAGTGTTATTTAGCCTCCGTAGCAGTTAACAGAGCATTCAGTAAAAACCTGACTAAGAAAGGATGAAGTCTGAACCTAAGCAAACTGTCACAGTAGTTCTTGGCCATATAAAAATTCTTTTAGTAGCAAAATCTCAGAAGTGGCTCAGGTCTACCCCCTTGCTCCACCACCTTCCCCCAGTGACTGGGGGACAGAGTAGAACCCAGTTCACTTGGGGTGATTTGGCTGTGTCGGCCTGGCTGACGCGAGGGGACTTGCTGTTCAGAAGCAAAACCAAAGCTTCTGGAGGGAGCGTCGCTGGTCACTGGACGGAGGCAGCACAGGGGAAGGCGGGGGCCTTGGAAGAGTAGCTCTGCCTCCCCCGGGGGTTGGGTGATTTGATGAGCTCACACACGGAAGCGGCCCTGCACACCCTAAAACACCACAGAAGCAGTGGTTCTTCCCTCCCTCCTCCTCCTTTCTCTTTTCTAATTAACTAAAAAGTAAAACTCTGGCCCACATTGATGTAAGTAAGTCTTTCTTGTCTTGTTTTTACAAATAAAACAGGAAGAGAAAGATGAGTAACTTAGAAGAACGATAACTAGGAGTTGGAAGTGTTCCATTTTTTTCCAGGAAAGAAGATAAATCCAGTTGGAAATTGCTGGCCTTGTCAATTGTCTGATAATAATGGGAGAGAATGGGTAATGAAGCCAGTGGAGTTAAAAAGTACAGAGAGATTTAGTTAAAACAGGGATCAAAGAAACCAGAGGGAAGGTCAGCTGATACAAGAATATAAAAGCAACTGCTCCGTGTCCCTCCAGGTTAGTCATTCATCTAGTGCATTTACCTGGCAGCACAGTAAGTCTCGAATTCAGCAAATGGGCAGGATTTTTTTTTTGCTTTTTCATTCATTCCTTCTCTTACAGATCTCAGTACTCCCCCTCTCCCTGCACTGTTCTCACAAAAATCATAATTACCTACCAGTAGGGGACCAGTAGTTTTAAAACTTTTGAACTTTTAAAAAATAGAATCCAAAGAGGAAGCTCCGTGTTAATAACAAACCCACATGGAGCTATTCTGTTCAAAATTGGGAGGTGGTGTGTCAGGCCACCCAGCCCCCAGCCAGCTCCTAGGGCCACGTGGTTGGAAAGTAAGCATTGAGGACTGATTGCAGCTCTGAACATGGCACACATCAGTACGGTTCTTTCTCTCCCTCTCTCAGGGTAACAGCCTGTGGCAGTAGCCGTTACTGTGAGGGCCCTGGGTCCTGTGATTCAGAAGCTAGGTGGGGCGTTCCCTGTTAATCTCAAATATGAAGTGCAAATACTTAATTATGCTTTCATTAAGTGCCTTGTCAGATTTGCAGGATCTTACGCATTTTTAAAAATTACAGTTGTTTTAAATTAATTTATTAATTTATTTATTTATTTATGGCTGTGTTGGGTCTTCGTTTCTGTGCGAGGGCTTTCTCTAGTTGTGGCAAGCGGGGGCCACTCTTCATCGCGGTGCGCGGGCCTCTCACTATCGCGGCCTCTCTTGTTGCGGAGCACAGGCTCCAGACGCGCAGGCTCAGTAATTGTGGCTCACGGCCCCAGTTGCTCCCCGGCATGTGGGATATTCCCAGACCAGGGCTTAGAACCCGTGTCCCCTGCATTGGCAGACGGACTCTCAACCACTGCGCCACCAGGGAAGCCCTTTTTTTTGGTTGCGTTGGCTCTTAGTTGAGGCATGTGGGATCTTCCGTTGCGGCGCTCGGGCTCTTTGTTGTGGCGCATTTTTATTATAGGTAGAACACTCTTAAAAATCTTTATAAGTTTGCCAGTGAATGCCTGTCTTTTCATGTGGGACACGGAAGTGGAAAGAAAAGAAGTTTCACTGTCACTGTAGCCCCTCTTTCCTTTCCTTCAACTCTCCGACTAGATGGCAGATGAGGTGGTGACATTGTTCACTACAGTTCACTACAGGCGTCACCCCTGATGCCACCACCAAATTCAAGACAAAATAAATCAGTCTTTATTGAAAAACAGATTATTGTGTTGTTAAATAAAGACCCTGAAGCTCCTGAGACTAAGTAAGAACCTGGCTGCGCGTCTGTGAGGTGGGCCTGGAGCCCGGTCCGTCAGAGTCCAGCGGCTGCATCTTTGGGGCTACAGCTCACACGTGATTACTTCCAGTTTTAGGGGAATTCGTTTCTGTGAATTTCCCGTTTGCTTTATAGTCACAATCCCCGGCCCTCAAGTCAGAAGTCGGACCATTTCTTGCCAGGGGTGTCGATGTTAGATTCTTGGTGTTTTCCATTGTTTTTGTTAAACAGCAGCAGTGAGCCATCTGTGCTGGAATTATCTCGAGTGACCAGGAGGAGCATCAGATCCATAGTATAGTAAATAATCACGCTGAGCGCCTCAGGTTTAGTTCGGCAGTTTTCTTTTCTGTTTACTTAGACACTTTATTAATGAAAATATGACCTTTAAGAAAGATCATTTTCATTACTGTTTTGTTTTTTCTTTTTTAATGGGAATTATTTATTTATTTATTTTTGGCTGTGTTGGGTCTCCGTTTCTGCGCGAGGGCTTTCTCTAGTTGCGGCGAGCGGGGGCCACTCTTCATCGCGGTGCGCGGGCCTCTCACTGTCGCGGCCTGTCTTGTTGCGGAGCACAGGCTCCAGACGCGCAGGCTCAGTAATCGTGGCTCGCGGGCCTAGTTGCTCCGCGGCATGTGGGATCTTCCCAGACCAGCGCTCGAACCCGTGTCCCCTGCATTGGCAGGCGGATTCTAAACAACTGCGCCACCAGGGAAGCCCTGTTTTTTTTTTTTTTAAGCAAGAGAATTTGCTCCTCTCCGTAGAATCACTGACAGTGGAGAGGATGGTCCCGAAGGCCCCTGGACCTGGACCAGGACCTCATGTGAGCAGCCTCAGATCAGGCATTTCAGCATTATGTGCAAGGGAGGTAGCAGTACAGCCTGTGCTTTCACTGGTTGCTGCTGTAAAAAGTCACACAAAGAGTAAAGGGAATTTAATACTCCCCTCTCCACGGGTGTTCATTCCACATCTTTCTCGTGAACGTAGGCATGTCTGTAAACAAAGAAGAATGGTTGCTTTTCCCTTTGGTATCTTTAAGGGTGTCCCTTTTCGGTTTCTGCCGCTTCCCAGCAACAGACGTCATTGTGTGCGCACCTGTCTCCTTCTTTACGGATCTTTATGGGGAAACACGACAGACGCGTGGGCGATGCCCAGTTGCAGAGCGTAGTGAACGACTGTAGGGCCACCCGTGAAGCCACCGCCAAATTCAAGGAACAAAAATGTGCTGGGTGTCCAGGCGTCAGACCCCCAGCGTGCTCCTCCTGGTGATGCCCCATCCCCCCAAGATCACTGCAGTCCTCTGGTTTCCTCCATGGTTTTCCGTATAGTTTTCCCAACGGGAACAGCAGGCTGTCTTTGGAAGAGTGTATGAAGGGAGGCTACTTCATATGTGAACTCATGGTAATAGAATAGACTGTGAGGAGGCAGGTTTGTTTCAAGTATCAGAGCACACTGGTGAGAACGTTTGGTAAAAAGTATATGCATCTAGCAGGAAACCTGGGCTGACAGATTTTATGTGGAACGTGGGTGTTCCTGCTTCCGCACTGGTGAGTAGATCATGTGACGCTTTTGAAATGATAAGGGCCACCTGGGAATGAGACCAGCCTAAGAACTGTCTGCAGTTCCAGGTAGCAGCATGCAGCAAGAATTCCTTATTTCCCTTGTAACTGAGTGTGTGTGTGTCATTTCCTGCCGAGGCAGAACAGAAACGTGCAAAGAACTTGTTTTATAATACAAAGTTGTGCTAGTTAATATTTTTATATCCTAGGTCTTGAGGAAAGAATCTAGATTAGGAAAGACATTTTTTAATATTACTAGCAGATAGCCTACAAAATGTGAGGACTTCCAAAGTTACAAATTTATCTTTCATAGTTATATAATAAATGTAAGCAAAGGAATAGTGCAGAAGGCTTAGTTTCAGTTGTGTGTCTTTAATTTCCTTTCTTCAGTTTCTCTATCTGTTGAATAAAATTTGAAAAATATTGTCCTGAAATTCATTGAACTAAGCTTGGAAAATGTTTAGTGATTCCCCACATCTCTAAGGTATTTATGGGATATTCTTAGCAGAGAGTGGCCTCTGAGGTCAGAATGCCCGACCGACGTGATGCCATCACTGTCTCATTCAGAAGCAGTGTCATCACCCCCAAAAGAGACGCCTTCCCCATGAGCAGCCGCTCCCCACCCTCCAGCCCCTGGCAGCCACTAACCTGCACTCTGTCCTGTGAATTTGCGTATACTGAACACTTCGTACAAAGGAGCCATCCTGGCTTCTTCCACCGAGCATCATGTTTTCGAGGTTCATCCTTGTTGTATCACGTGTCAGTACTTCACTCCTTTTTATGGCTGTGCCTGATACTCTGTTGTATGGATACACCAGACTTATTGATCCATTCATCAGTTGATGCACATCTGGGTTGCTTCCATGTTACTTTCTGGCTGTCGTGAATAGTAATACTGCTATGAACATTCATGATGCACATATGGACATAAGTCTTCAGTTCTCTTGGGTAGATAGCTAGAAGGGGGATTGCTGGGTCTATGCCAAAGTGTTTTCCAAGGTGACTGCCCCATTTCCCTATCTCACCAGCATAATGATGTAGTTTAGTCACTGATTATCTAACCTCCTCAGGATCTCAAGGTTGCCATGGCTCCTATCAGTTTGCTCATGATCTCCAGGGCCATCTGGTAGTGTCTGCTCTGGCAGCCAAACCTCTGAAGGAAATGCATTTCAGTATCAAGGCAAAAGTTTGTTTAGTTGATTCGAGGTTGTCTCGTGTGTGTATGAGGGTGACATAAAAGGACGTAAGGTGACACAAGCTACCTTCTGGAAGACAGTCGAGGGCACAGAGGGAGACGGAGGGAGGGAGGTAGATGGTAGAGAGTGGATCTTGAGCGGCACTGAGGGTTAGAGATCACTTCCAGACTTCATGGTCTCAGGACCCGTTAATACTCTTCAAAATGACTGAGAGCCCCAAGGAGATGTTTTTAATGTGGTTATATTGATCAATAATTACTATATTAGAAAATAAAATGGAAATAATTAAATATTTATTAGTTCACCTAAAAATCCTAAAAATAAACCCATTAAATAATAACATAAACAGAATTTTTATGAAAAATATTTTCTAAACCGAGACCACCTTAGTGAGAAGAGCAGCCTTATTTCATGTTTTCTGCAGATCGCTTTAATGTCTGGGCTAACGGGGAACGATGGGTTGTCATCTCTGCTCTGCATTCAGTCCGTCCTGTAGCGTACAGAGTGCAGCCTCTAGAAGACTCCACTGTACACTCATGAGAGAAGGGAAAAGAAGGTCTCAGGACATAGTCCTGGCCTTGCGGGTCCCTTGAAAGGGTCTTACAGACCCAGGGGTCTCCAGACCCCACTTTCAGAATCCCTGGTCTGAAATATTCCATCTCCAGGTAATCTGTCTTATGAGAAAGCCATGAGTACTACATAACAGTAGGTACAGAGGAATTAGCAACTGCATGAAAAAATTTTAGGAACATTTAAATGCTCGGTTTAAAAAAAAAAAATTCTGAGCTCTCTGAGGATGAATTAACTCGGTGAACAGGTTGCATCCCATCCTGAGGTGACGTCACCACTGTGGTTTAAATCTTCTGCGGCAAATGCCACTCCACCCACACCCAAAAGAAAGTGATTCAGGCAGTCTTAGATTACCCGGTGAAGATTTGGGAGTAGTTAGACGAGGCAGTATCAGATGGAAAAATAACTCTAAAATAACACAGAAAACAGGCCCGGTGAGCAGGCGTGTCGGGGAACAACCTGGTGAGCTCAGGGAGAGCTCTCCGCCTTGCTGCCTCCCCACGGGCTGCAGCCGGGGACCTGCTTCCAGGCGACACTGGCCGTCGCCCTCGGTACAGGGAGGCTGCGCCGGTCTATAAAATCAGTGAGAAACATGTACATTCAGCATCCTTCCGGATAGTGGCGAGGCCAGAGCCCCTGCTCCTTCCCCGTCTCTCTGTGACGTTTCTAAAACTCCTCTTGCTGTCGTCCTCAGGCACACTCCGTTCTCGTGGCCTCTTCTTTGCGCCAGGCAGCCCTGCCGTGGCTGCCCGAGGACTAGCCCCGGTCCTCTTCCTCTTGTCAGAGCAACGGAGAGCGTTGGGGGTAAGGGTCAGAGGCTGCCTTTCTCAGCCAGAAATTCAGCAGTTGATGTGGGGTCTCGGCTCGATTGTTTTCCCTGGAGGGCAAACCCGGGCTCTCGTCCGTCCAGGAGAGACACCTGAATGTGGGCATCATTTCAGACTCTTATGCTGAATTTGTGAGACTTTTTTCAGAGATGGCCTCAAGTCGGTCCCCTCCCTGTGTGACTCATTTGTGTATTTTCTACTTAGATTTTTACAGCTTCCAGAATATCCCACAAACAACAAAATGCAGGCAACAGAATGGGTTTTCTCATTCTAAGAAATCAGTAGCTTTGCTCCAGGTAAGTATCTCTATTGGTGTACTAACCCTTAATCTTTGCAACACTTTTTCCTCTCTTAGGGAGCTGGTGATTATTAAAGCAACAAATCGGAAAATGTTTCTGAAGTTAAACTACAGTGCTCTGTATGTGAAATTTTTTCACTGCAAATGAGCTGGAAAATGTTGTCTTGTTTTGTTTTAATCAATACCCAAAGGCCTTTGCAGCATGAACAAGGTATTCAGCCAGCCAGGCTTGTGTCTCACTCAGCCTGTAGAAGGCATGTATCCCAGACGGTTGGCTGTTTCTAGCTACCTCGTGCTGCTGCACCCTCCCAGAAAGCCTGCGCTGCTCCCACCCACCTCAGCCGCTGCAGGCTTAGAAGTGGGGGAATCAGAGTCCTGCAGGGAGCACAACGGGGCCAGGAGGTTTCAGGGCTCACCTGCAGTGCAGAGGAAGGCGTCCGCTCTGCACCCCGTGGGCTCCAGGTCCCCCAGAGCGAACACCCATCTCCAGAAGCATGGGGGGTGGGAGTGGGAGCGGGAGCCCCGAGGCCTGGGGGCGTGAGGAGCAGTGTTCCCGCTGACCCGCCATCTCTGCTGCAGTCCCAAGTCTCAAGCAGTCCAGTTAGATTGAAAGAGTGTGGTGCAGCCATCCTCATCCGTCTCTCCTGGGGGGTCTCCCCAAGTGAAGATGTGCGAGAAGGCACCTCTTAACACTTGCAGCAGCTGGTCACACTCAGAGGCGGCCTTTGCCTTGGAGAGAGTGGAAGAGCTGAGCCAGCCCTAGAGGAGGCCCTGGGGACTGGGCCACAGGGACTGGCTTTGGGGGAGTGTGCTCGGCCCCCCCAAGGAGCTGCGGCGCTCACTCACTCCAGGGCACTCCAGTCACCAGCCACGCCTGCCTTCGCAAAGGTCGCTTTTCAAGTTTACCCACCTTGCCCACTAGGAAAGTTTATCTTTAGGTAATTTTTCTAAAAGTCTAAGATTTAGCGAAGCCAGCTGCAGTAGAGGCCTGTTGGCAGATAGATTATGACCTGTTTCTTGAGGAAATTAAGGTATCCTTTTTCCATTATTTGTTCACAAGGTTATATGGAAGACAAAGAGTATATGAAATTTAGATTCCCAGACTTAGCAAATAGATAATAAAAGGCTGACTCTCTCGGTAGTATTCTACCACTTTTTTAAGTCACCAAAACGGCCAGTCCAGTTGGTAAAAGCAGGCGTTGAGCTTCAAGCAGATGTGCATAGAATGACAAGGGGTGTGTTTGTTTTTTCTCTGCAAGTCCACCTGGATTAGTAGTTTTTGTTGTCCTGGCCCAGCTTTTCTTTGAGTAGTTTCATCATCGGGCTGGGGGGTGGGGAGGAAGAGGGAAGAAATGAGAGAAATCGGTCTACACGTGAGGGAACAGGGCAGTGAATTTGACCTTTAAGTGTCAGCCTTGTTCTCTTCATCCAGCTTTGCCAGCGTTCTGCCGCCAGCATCACACCCTGACACTCTTCACGTGCTGTTTATAGTATTTGCTGTCCTGGACGTCCTCTCAGAGTTTTCTCCTATATCAGCGTGTTTAAAAGTGGAAGTTAAATGTTAGATTCTGGTAAGGTACTTTAAAAGTACTAAATAGACTAACCATCACAATAAGACAAGGAAAAGCAAAAAGACAGAAAGGAAGAAATAAAACTGTCTCTACTTCAGATGACATGATGGTCTATGTCGAAAATCCCAAGGAATCTACAAAAGAAAAAAAAAAAAAAATTCCTAAAACTAGTAAGTCAGTTCAGCAAAGTAGCAGCATACAAGATTAACATTCACAAATCAGTCACATTTCTATATACTAGCAATGAACCCTTGAAAACCAAAATTAAAAATACAGCATTTACAGTTGCCCAAAAAGGAGTATTTAGGTATAAATCTAACAAAACATGTCAGGACTTGTATGCTGCAAACTACAAAACACTGATTAAAGAAATCAGAGAAGATCTAAATAAATGGAAAGGTGTGCCACGTTCACGGAGTGGAAGACTCAACGTTGTAAAGATGCTGGTTCTCCCCGAAAGATGGTGTAGGCTTGATGCAGTACCCATGAAAGTCCCAGCAAAAATGTCTGTAGATATATCCAGGCCTATTCTAAACTTTTTTTTTCTTTTTGAAATTTAAGGAAAAAATTTATTGAAGATCTGAAAAACAATTTCTAAAATATTGACTTTTCCAGAAAACTGTAGCTACACAATGCATTGTGTCTGTCATGTTAAAACGTGATTAGACACCAATACAAAAACCATGAAACAAGCCACCATTCTCTGACAATCTGAGCAAAGATGAAATGCCTAAGGAGCAGCATGGATGACTTGCAAAGGATGGGCTCTTCACTGTAAGCACCGTAAAGAAGGGGGGACACAAATGGACGAGTGTGTTCAGTTATACACACTGAACGGAACCTTAGGCGCTGGGAATCAGGGCGTTTTGTCGTACAGCATTAACACACGTTATCAAAGTGCACGGTGTCAAAGGAATAGAACCGCCAGCATTGAAGCGCAGCTTTGTCAGCTAAGCAGTAAAACGCTCTACGGCACGTCTCTCTGTTGTCCATCATTGAATTCTCTGGTAGCAACTTTGAAATGAAAAAAAAAAAAGAAAAAAAGGAGCTGTAACCCCTTATTTTCTGTTTAAAATCAAACAGAAAACAAACATCCCTTCTGTCATACACTAATGTTTCCAAAGTACATCATTTGTACAAGAGAAGGACTAAAACAAAAATGTGTTTACAGAGATCCAAACACGAGTGCGTATAAGCACCTCACACAGCTTTCCGCTCGTACTCAGGAGGAGACGCTACATAATCACTGGCACTAAACAAAGTTGCAGAGTTCTTTGCCAGGTATTCTAGGAAATCGTGGAGGTAATTCAGTAATAAAGCAAGGCTCTTCTCATCCAGAGGTGCATAGGCCAACATTGCTCCAGTACGTACAAATAAATAATCTCAGTAGATGTGGCGCTCCATGCACCTTGGACATGGCACATCAGGGTGATCTGTGAGGATTTCAGCATACTGTGGTCTCCCATATTCGCAGAGCAGCTGAGTGCCCAACATTACATTGAAGTATTCCTTGATCCCTGCCACAACTTCATGAACAGCATACTCCTTATTTTCTGTGTTTCCTCGAGATTTCTTGTAATTTGCAGAATCCTCTAGAATGGAATCCACATTCTTCTTGGCAGGAAGATAAAAGAGCTGTTTTTGCCAGGTAATTAAGTCCCAGTCTTCACCAAGCCATGGTTTTAGTTCTTCAGGAATCTTTACTTTAACTTCAACTCTGTACATGAATGTGTTTCCTCATTTTCAACGGTAGAAGCTACTCGGGCCCTTTTCTTGCGAGGAGACTGAGGTGTCTCACTCGTACTACCACCGTCTCCATTTCCAGGTGTTTTCTGTTTGTTCTTTTTTGTTTTCACTTCAACATTTTTCTGTTGCAGACCAGAAGTCTTCTTTCCAGGGGCAACCCCCCTCATCTTCCCCTCTGCATACTGCTCCTGATTGGCTTTGTCTGGAAATGCAAAGGAACTAGAGTAGATAAAACAGTTTTGAAAAAAGGATAAAGTGGGAAGAATCACACCCAATTTCAAAACTTACGGCTACAAGGAACTGCGGCATTGGTGGAGGGATGACTGTGATCAGTGGAGAAAGAGCTTGGGGAGCGGCCTGTGGGGTTACGGCCAAATGATTCCCGACCAAGGTGCAAACAAAGCAATTTGGTGGAGGAAGGATAGTCTTCAACTAACTGGACGTATATGGGCAAAAAATTAATCTCAACCTAAATCTCATACCTCACAATAGATCTTAGGTTTAAATATAAAACATAAAACTATAAAGAAAACCTCTGGGACTTGTTGAGTAAAGAGTTCTAAGATGTGACAACAAAAGCATGATCCATGAAAGGAAAAATCAGTAAGTTGGACTTTATCAAAATTAAAAATTTTTACTCTGCAAAAGATTGTGTTAAGAGAATGAAAAGACAAGCTACAGACCGTGAGAAAATATTTGCAAACCTTATATCGTAGACTATAGAATGAAGTCTCAAAACTCAACAGTAAACACACACACACACACACACACACACACACACACATAAGCAGTCCAATTAGAAAATGGGCAAAGGACATGAAGAGACATTTCCAAAGAGGACATCACACGGCAAATAAACACACGGAAAGGTGTTCGACATGACTGTCCTTAAGAAAAAAGCACGTCAAGACCATGGTGAGATATTACCATGCTCCTAAGCAGCTAAACATGAAAAACTAAAACGAAAAACAGTGTGAGAACATCAGATGCCAGTGAGGATGGGAAGAAACCATCTCTCATGTGTTGCAGGTGGGCGTGTAAGGTGGTGTGGCCCCCCAGGAGCAGAGCTGGCAGTTCCTTTAAAAACTGAACATACTTATCCAAGCAGCTGCACTCCTGGGCATTTATCCAGAGAAACAAATATCTGCATTCACACAAAAATCTGTACCCAAGTGTTTGTAATAGCCACAAACTGGAAACAACCCAGATGTTCCTCAAAGGTGAATGGTAAACAAGCTGCGCCACATCCACGCCGTGGACGGCACTCAGCGGTAAACAGGGACGAGCTGCTGATGGCGCGGCAGCTTGCATGGATCTCAGGCACATTGTGCCGAATGACGAAAGCCAACTCGACGTGCCATGCACCACATGACTCTGTTTATGCGAGGTTCTCAGAAGTTGTGTGGGTGTGTATGAGACTGTGTGAGTGCTGGTTATTCGTTCACCGAGTCTCCAGCCCCTCATGTGGGCTGGCACTTCGGTGCCTATCCTTCAGGGAGCTGTGTGGAAAGAAGCAGGATGTTCAGGGCAGGAGCGGGTGGACGACGCCCGGGAGAGAGGCGCAGCGGGCCCCCGGCGTCCACCCGGTGTCCAGCCAGCTGCCTCTGAACCTCAGCTGGCCCTGGTCGCCCAGCCCTGTGTCCAGTCACCCACACAAACAGCTGCTGTCAGGAGACGGAGAGAGTGAATTTCCCTCGTGTGTCCCCCTTTGCTTACCGCTTTTGTGCTTGATTTGGACCCAGAATCTTGGTGTTGGCTGTAGGCCACACCCTGCAGGCCACGTTTCTGTTGTGTTTGGTGTGAGGGGCTAAAAGACTGTGGGAAGCTTTGAGTCTTGTTCTCCGTGATGCTGAGACCCTCATTGTCAGTTCTGAGTGTTTTCGACTTTGTTAACTGCTGGATCCTAAGCACTTAAAATAGTACTTGCTCTTAAATGTTGAGAGAAATAAGAATATGTAACATTAATTATTAAGGCCACAAGCTTTTCAAAAAGTAAACAACATTATTATATATAAACATTGTTAAGGGACTTCCCTGGTAGCGCAGTGGTTAAGAATCCTCCTGCCAATGCAGGGGACACGGGTTCGAGCCCTGGTCCGGGAAGATCCCACATGCCACGGAGCAACTAAGCCCGTGCGCCACAACTGCTGAGCCTGCGCTCTAGAGCCCGCGAGCCACAACTACTGAAGCCCGTGCGCCTAGAGCCCATGCTCCGCAACAAGAGAAGCCACCGCAATGAGAAGCCTGCGCACCGCAACGAACAGTAGCCCCCGCTCGCCGCAACTAGAGAAAGCCACGTGCAGCAACAAAGACCCAACAATGAAGACCCAATGCCGCCAAAAATAAAAATTAATTAATTAATTAATTAATTAAACATTGTTGAAACTTAAGGCAAGGTCTAATAAGTCTTTGTGATGTATATTCTTTTTTTTTTTTGCAACTAAAACAGGATTTTTTAAATTGTGGTAAAATGTACATTACATAAAATTTCCCACCTTAACCATTTTTAACTAGCATTAAGTACGTTCACATTGTTGTGCAACCGTCACCACCATCCACCTCCAGAACTTTCTCATTTTCCCCAAAGTGAAGCTGTGTCCCCATGAAACACTAACTAACTCCCTAGCCTCTGTCAACCACTTGTCTGTCTCTGTGAATTTGTCTGTAGGGACCTCATATAAGTGGACTCATACACTATTTGTCTTTTTGTGTCTGGCTATATTCTTTATTTTAGATAACTTATTGATAACTTTTTTATTCTATGAGTGACACATATTTGTTTTGCAAAATATAGGAAATACATAAACCAAAGGAAGAAAATAAACGTCACCTTTAAGTTCTACTCAGATAACCACTAACAACATTTTTTTTATCTTTTAGAGAGAGAGACATTATAATTTGTTGTCTGCTTTTCACTTAGCAGGGTATTGTGAATATCTTTCCGTGTCCTTAAATATTTTCTGTGTAACCATTTCAGTGGCTGCCTCATAATTTTTTATAGTTTTTTCATTGAAGTATAGTTGATTTACAGGGTTTCAGGTGTACAGCAAAGTGATTCAGTTATACATGTACATATATGTATATATTCTTTTTCAGGTTCTTTTCCATTATAGTTACTACAATATACTGAATATAGTTTCCTGTGCTATACCGTAGGTTCTTGTTGTTTATTTTATATATAGTAGTGTGTGTCTGTCAGTCCCAAACTCCTAATTTATGCCTCTCCCTTTCCCTTCTGGTAACCGTAAGTTTGTTGTCTATGTCTGTGAGTCTATTTCTGTTTTGTAAATACGTTCATTTGTATCATTTTTTTACATTCCACATATAAGTGGTATCATATGATATTTGTCCTTCTGTTTGTGACTTACTTCACTTAGTATGTTGATTTCTAGGTCCATCCACGTTGCTGCAAATGGCATTATTTCATTCTTTTTTGTGGCTGAGTAGTATTCCATTGTATGTGTGCACCACAACTTCTTTATCCACTCCTCCACCGATGGACATTTAAGTTGCTTCCATGTCTTGGCTATTGTAAGTTGTGCTGCTGTGAACGTTGGGATGCATGTATCTTTTCGAGTGAGAGTTTTCTCCAGGTATATCAGATGCATCGTAATTTAATGAACGGTCTCCTTCCTGTCCTAGTGCAGTCAGGCTCCAAGGTCTGTCTGTCTGTGTGCCCCTGACTTCATCGTCCTGAATGGCGGCTCCTTGGCATTTGGCCTGGTGTCTGTGGAGCAGGTCTGCCTGTGAGCAGCTCACTGACCAGGCCATCTCTTCTTTTTCCAGGATGACGGAGCTTTTCAGTTTGATTGACACCATGTGGCCTCCAGTGGCGCCTCTGAAAGCACCAGGCCACGGGCCAGCCTTCGAGGTAAGCCCAGCACTGCAGCGTCCCCCAACCCCACGCCCCCCGTCGCACCTGCTCTGTGGCCACCAGGCGCTGAGCCAGTGCCAGCCCACAGTGCACATCCCAAGAAGCCCAGGTCCAGAGGGAGGGTGGGAGCCGGTACAGAGATCCAGACCCACTCGCCTCGCTCACAGGCTAGGGCCTGGCTGCCTTCCACACGGTGCCACATGCGTGCCTCCTGAGGTTACTTTACACGACGCCTCTCGACCCCGATCGTCACGGGCCACCGCGCACTGAGGGTCTCAGCCTCGCACCGAACAAGAAGCGGGTGGTTTCCCCGCCACCTTCCAGTCAGTAGTAGAACCAACACTTAGTCACCAATTAGAGCAAAAACTCAGTAAACAGAATCCATGGGTATTGGTTCACCCACCAGCTCAGCCAGGGATTTCCCTTTCCTTCCTCATCACATTGTTTATGGTAGTCAGTTGCTCACAGGTAGCAAAATCGACGGATGAAAATGTGTGCCTCCTCCCCGCCCTGAGCCCTGTCCAGCAGGCTGGCAGCGGCTGCTTTGGGCTTTAGCTCCCCAAGCTGAGAACTGGGGCCACCTTGCTTGTGTGGTAGCTGACTTCCTAGCACAGGCCGAGACGGTGGCTCTGTCCTGTGCTAGACCAGCAGCCTAGTGGTCAGGAATGCCAGTTCTAGATTACTTCCCGGGAAGACGTTTCTAAATGGTGTCGTCAGTGTGCTCTGAAGAATAAACTTCTAAGATGAAATCTTGAATTGGTAATAAACTCAAAAGCACAGAAGTTCTTATGCTTGTTTCCAGAGAGAAACAACATAACCCATCTCTTACAGAGCCTTCCAGAGAAACAGCCTGCATCTGTGAATAAAGAGGTCTTTATTAAAGAGTAGATTTATATTAATAGTGTATTTGAGTCTTTTAACAATACATTCATGTTCTACTTTTGCCTTCATTTTGAACAGGAAAAAACTCATCTGCCTCCTCCTAGCTTCTGTTACATCCTCACTGCTCATCCAAACCTGGGACAAATTGATGCAATTGAAGAAGACTCTATTTCGAAGCTTTACCAGCCTCCAATTCCCCGCTTCTTAAGAGAAATTCTCCAGGTGGCGTCTTTGTTTGTACCCTGGTCTCAGTTACTTTGCTGTGTCTGTGAGCTTGGGGAGACATTCCTCTCTGTTTTCAATACCTTTCCAGACTGATGGCCCCTGTACCCGTTGCAGTTTCTATGCCAGAGTGATTTACCAAAGACCACAGGTAATCCATCTCTCTTTCTCAAAACGTGTTGCATAGCTTATTAAAGGATAATCTCTCTCAGAAACTGCTGGAGTAGCAAAAGAGAAAAACACTGTTGAACTTGAGCTGTGTGCACTCTGTGCTGACGCGGTGGTCAGCCCGTTCCTTGTGCAGGTGGGGCTGCAGCCCCTGGTGAAGCGCCGGGCGTGCAGCCGCCAGGGGGACCCGCCCGGTTCTCAGACCAGGCCCGTCGGCTCCTCTCTGACACAGGCAGGCTGTAGAAAGGAAGAAGCAGCTGGAGCCTCCTTTCCGGGGTGAAAGTAGGAACCTCAGGGTGGAGCTCAGCCATTTCTAAGGTCTCTTTCTTCCACCGTCGAGAGGAGCCTGTGGTCGCCGGGCGGCACCCAAGTCAGAGGGCCGAGGCCGGGGGAGGGCTGCTCTCGGCCCTCAGTCCTGCAGGAGCCTCCACTGGACCTCAACTCAGAGCTGGACAGCCACGTGTCACAGCCACTCCCTGTTCGCTCGTAGGCACTTGAGAGAGATTCAGCACCTGTCCCGGAACTCGAGGGCTCTCGTCTCCCTCCCTGTAACTTTCTCGAACTTCTTGTATGTAGTCTCCCTCCCAACCACGTGAGCGCTCCCCCTCCCCCCACCGAGTCACAGCTCCTGACCGTGCCGTCACCTCCTCCGCCCGGTCGTGTCAACCGCCACGTGGGATCCTCAGCCTGACCACACCATCCACGCCAGCAGCACCAGCTGAACCTCGTGCCAGCCAGGTTCTCGCAGGCCAGCCCTGCTGGCCCCCTGACGGGGGCCTTGCCAGCCAAATCCTCGTCCCCATTTGCATCTACTGGATCCTCATGGCGAGTGCCATTGTGTCCTCATCACCCCACAGAGGCCCCATCTCCCATTACCATCGCGCCACGTTGGAGCGCAGGACTCCAACATATGAATTGGTGGGGCGGGGAGAGGCAGCGGAGGGGGACATAAGCATTCAGTTCGTGACCATTCCTAACCCCTGGGAAGCTTACATCTAGCAGGAGAGCAGAGTGTGTGTGCTGCCGGTAAGACGGTGTGCTGATCAGCACCCTAGCTGTGTGAACACATGGCGTTGGGAGGAGGGGCACGGCTCCCTCCTGGTGGGTCAGAGGGCGAGCAGAGTGGAGCCAGGGACGGGCGGGTCTCCCCCGCAGAGGAGCCCTTAAACCAGCTGCGAGGTGGGCGCTCACAGGGCTCAGCCGTGTCCTGGGGGCTGCTGACCAAGACATGCAAAGGCTATTGCGTGTTTTGAAATACTTATTGAAATGATATCAGAAATTGTTAGTGTTAATAATAATCATCTAAGATTATTGCTTTTAAAAAAATAATTTTGGCTCTAAGAGAAGCTACTAAGGTAACAGCCTGAGTGTGTCCTTGAATCCTAGGTGAACAGTTTGCTTCTGGAGCCAAGGGAGGTGTGGCTGGTGGTGACCGACGCTACTCTGCAAGCACAGGGTGAGGGCTCGGGCCTCCCCAGAACCGTGCCTGTGCGCGTGGCCCCCTCATGTGTGCTGGGCCAGGAAGTCCGGGACGCGCTCTCCGAGGCCACCTCCAAGAGCTTCTTCTTCAGGGACGCTCTCCGAGACCAAGGTACGCATTCCTCTTCCTGACAGCCCTGATGTGGTGACTGAGAGATGCCAGAAAATGGCTTTGTGGGTTCTTGATGCTTCTGTGTTGCTCTGGAAATGCAGGCCCCATCCCGAAGTCCACTGCGGACAAGACCCCTGTGATGGCCACACGGACAGAACCAGAACCCCCTGCATGCAGTGCCGGCACAGCAGCAGGAGGTGTCAGTGGTCACTCAAGGGTGGTCTGTTGGGGTCACACTTTACAGGTGCAGAAGCCACCTGAAGCCACTGCCTGGCGCATCACTTTTTAAAACAAATAAAAAGCTAGAACATTTAAACACATGCTTTCATCCCTCAGTATCCACCCCTCTGCGGACACCAAGACCTGCAGGTGCTCAGGTCCCTTCTGTAAAATGGTGGTATCTGCATATGAGCTGCACACATCCTCCCACATTTTTTTTTTTAAATAAATTTATTTATTTATTTTTGGCTGCGTTGGGTCTTCGTTGCTGTGCGCGGGCTTTCTCTAGTTGCGGCGAGCGGGGGCTACTCTTTGTTGCCGTGCGCGGGCTTCTCATCGCGGTGGCTTCTCTTTGTGGAGCAGGGGCTTTAGTAGTTGTGGCACATGGGCTCAGTAGTTGCAGCACATGGGCTCTAGAGCGTAGGCTCAGTAGTTGTGACCCATGGGCTTAGTTGCTCTGCAGCTTGTGGGATCTTCCCGGCCCAGAGCTCGAACCCGTGTCCTCTGCATTGGCAGGCAGATTCTTAACCACTGCGCCACCAGGGAAGCCCTCCTCCCACACTTTAAATCTTCTCCAGATCACTTAACGAAACCTAACACGATGTCAGTGCTGTGTAACTACTTGCCGGTGTGCAGCAAATTCAAATTTTGCTTTCTGGAACTTTTTTCCCAAATATTTTCCATCCACCGTTGTTTGAATCCATGCTAGTTTGAATCTGCAGATGCAGAACCTGCAGATACAGAGACCTAACTGTATGCTTAGATTAGTCAGTACTTTTTTCCAGGAATCAAAGTAGGATCCTGCCTAGACTGTATATTTTTCAGTGTATATAACTTGCATGACACAGAATTTGCCTTTATGGATGGAATTTGAACCTAGTGTTTGTGTGCTCTTACAGCTTAGTGCACAAGGCTTTGGGCTTCCTTTCTGCACGGTGCTGTGTCTCTGGACACACGGGAACCGCACAGTGGTGCCCTTGGCTCCCCCAGTCCCCCCAGCTCCCAGGAGGCTGGCAAAGGACACATCTCTACTGGCAGGAGAACTCGCTTGTTTCAAACCTCAGAGCTGCAATAATCTGAAGTGTCTCTGTTGGCAGGTCAGGTTGTTTGTGTTGGACGAACTGTCCTCCTGCTTCCAAAGCCCCAGCTGGGCGTGGCCTCTGGTGCCTGGGAGCTGACGAGCCCTGTGAGGCTGGATGAGCTGGATTCTGTCACTCGGGTCAACTCCATTTGCAGCGTCCAAGGTGGGTAGTCGGTTTTGATGGAAGAGGTATTTGTATTTCCTTAAGTATCACACTTACCTTATATTCATGTGCTCGTTTGTTCATCGAGTATTTGTTGAGTGCCTGACATTGGATGCGTGACAAAGATGCGACCAGATACAGGACGGCAGCCTGCAGTGCTCCGAGTGCCTGTCGCCAGGACCTCACCTGTAGGAGGCACGGACAGGAGCCCTGAACCGAGATGGCAGGGGAGGGGGGCTGGTCAGGTGCAGGGTGGGGGCAGGAGGAGAGCAGGGCTTACAAAGGCTGCTGACAGGGCAGGTGGATAAGCGCCAGAGTCTGGGAAGAGGCTGCAGGGGCATCTGGAGGGGCCGGAGGGGCTGCGGCCTCAGGTAGCACCCAGGGTGGGGGGCGAAACAGGGCAAGGAAGTAGATCTGCGGGTGGATTAGTCAGGAGGAAAACTGACAGGTAGGGTAACAAATTCAGTACAGGGGAGCAAGATGTGGATGGAGGGCAGGAATGTCTGTGAAAGTAATTTGCTGCATTAATTTCCAAAAAGTACAGAAATTCCAGAAGTAACATTGAGGGCCTGTCTCTTCCACCCTTGGACCACTAGATTCCTGAACGCCACTGTGGTTTTTGTGAACAGCAAAAGCTGTGATGCCGCTGATGCTTGAACCCACAGCCCCTGTGTGCTCGTGAGACTGAGCACGTGTTCGTTGTGTTGAGGCCGTTTGGATTTTCCCTTCTTTGCGTTTCCTTTTACCGTTAGTACCGAAACATAACTGCTACAGCCTGGTGGTCCTGAAGAAGGCAGGCTCTGTCCCCTGTGTCCGGGTCCCCACTTCCTTATCTCTGCAGCAGGGGTAACAGGACTGACCCCAAAGCCTTGCTGAGGAGTAAATGGAGCTGGTGGCGAAGGCGGACATTGAGTGCTCCCTGCTCCGGGCCGGGCGGAGGGTGGCTGGCTGGGGGCTGGGGGCTGCGGGCAGTGACGGCAGGGGTGGGGCGCCAGGGCCCTCGGGATTGCTCTGGCAGAGTTGGTAAAGGCCTTCCAGACAGGTGAGGGCACGTGGAAAACGCCGGGCAGCCGTGAGAGCTTCGTGTGCTGGCGGAGCGGGGCTGTCGTGGGCAGGCTGGCCCTGTGCTGTTCTGCTGTCCCCGGCCGTGTTAACGAGGTGGGATGGTCAGATTTTTGTCTTAAATGAAGCGATTCTTTCAGCAGCACGGACCGACTGTGGTGCAAAGCCGTGGCTGGCTGTTGGCAGGAAGATGATTGCGCTGCTGTTTGGAGGAGCACGGGGGAGGGTGGCCGCGAGTCTGGAGGCCGAGAGGGCCAAACTCAAGCAGACTCGGGCAGCCTGTCCACAGCCTGTGGTTTCCAGCCGCCCGCCGAGAGGCTCCCATCCCCTCACCTCTCTCAGAGAGGGGTCGCTCCCGGGCTCAGAGCAGGGAAGGGTGAGGAAGCAGCCCCCAAGTGACAGTCCCCACCCCTCCCGCTTGGGCCTTAGGGGACCGCAGGCATCGCCACCACCTGAAGCACCACTTTATGAGAAAATGCACCTGAAGAGCTGGCTTCCTGAGGAGGGTTTGGAACCTGACCCACTCTTACCTGCAGCCAAGGGAGTAAGAAGCACAGACGTACAAGCAGAGGAGAATGTGTAGACACTTGTAGGGACAGAGAGAAGACCCGATTTTTCTGAAGACCCTAATATTTAAAAACAAAAAACTTATAGTGAGCTTTACAGAACACAACATTAACCGTTTCAGAGTGAGAAACTCAGTGGCTGTCACTCCACTTACAGGGTTGTGCATCCACCTCCTAGTCTACATCTTGGCTTTTGTCATCTGAGTGGCTTTGAAAACAAAGTGGCAGTCTAGTTTTCAATCCCAGTGTCATTGAGATGAAACTCACCCTTTTAAAGTGTACAGCTCACTGTTTCTAGTGTGTTCACACAGTTGTGCAACACGCCCACTAACTAGCCCCAGAGAGGAACCTGCGTCTGTCGGCAGTCACGCCCTGTCCCCGCCCAGCCCCCCGGCTCCTGCTTCTCTACCTTCAGCCTCATGGACACTCATGCGCGTGAATCGTGCGCTGTGTGCTCCTTGGTTTCTGGCTGCTTTCACTCAGCAGGACATTTTCGAGGCATTTCTCAGGCTGCATTCCTTTCTGTGGCGGAATATTCCATCGTATGGGTAGACCCTGTTTTGTTTATCCATTCATCAGTTGATGCACATTTTTTTGATACTGCGATTCATGCCGCTGTGAATATTCACGTAAGGCCTTTGGGCAGACATCTGTTTTCCATTCTTCGGGTGGGTTTGCGTGGGCCATGATCGTAACTAGAGAGCAGCAGCAGATCTGGGAGGAAGCTGTGCCCCCGCCGTAGAAAGCAACCCTTCAGGGGGACAGAGCTGAGACTGAGATTGGGCACTCCCGGTGCAGACAAGGTGACCAAAGGGCAGCGTCAGGAAGTGTGGCTCACGGTGAGAGATCCAGTGTCTACTGGGGCCTCTCTGGAGAAGGGCAGTGTTGATGGAGGGTCTCTGGCCAGCACCACCCGTGGAGCGACACCTGGGCAGTGGAGGGAGAGCTGGGCCGGCACAGTCCTCCTCGTGCCCCCGGAGCAGAGCTCTGTGACAGGTCACATCCCCTGCGCTCCACGTCCTCACCAGCGTTTGGTGTTCTCAGGGCTGTAGGTTGTCAGCCATTCTAACAGGTGTGTGATGGTGCCTCATTGCTATTTTAGCTGGCGTTTCCCTGACCACATGGGATGTGGAGCGTCTTTCATGTGCTTATTTGCCATCTGTATATCTTCTGTGGTGAGGTGTCTGTGAAGGGCTTTGGTCCATTTTTTTATTCAGGTTGTTCATTTTCTTATTGTTGAGTTTTAAGAGTTTTTTCATATATTTTGGGGAACAGTCCTTTGTCAGATAGGTCTTTTGCAAATATTTTTTCCTGTCCTTGGCTTGTCTCTTCATTTTCTTAACAGTGTCTGCAGACCAGTTTTAATTTTAGTGAAGTCCAACATCAACTTTTATTTTTCATGAATTGTGCTTTTGGTGTATCTAAAAACTCGTTGTCTGATCCAGGGTCACCCAGATTTTCTCCTGTTTTCTTCTAGGAGTTTTATAGTTTTGCATTTTACAATTAAGTCTATGATCCATTTTCAGTTAAATTTTGTGAAAGGTGTAAGGTCTTTCTGGATTCATTTTTTTCCCATGTGTTTGTCAGTTGTTCTGTCACTGTTGAAAAGACTGTCCTTTCTCTATTGAAATGTCAAAGATCAGTCGACTATATTTATGTGGGTCTATTTCTAGGCTCTCTATTCTGTTGCACTGATTTATTTGTTCTTTCACTGTTACAACACTGTCCTGATTATGATAGCTCTGTTGTGTGTCAGTCCTCCAGCGTTGTTCTTCATTATTGTCTTGGCTATTCTAGGTCTTTTTGTCTTCCATATAAACTTTAAAATCGGTTTGTTGGTATCCACAGAATAACTTGCTGGGATTTTGATTGGGATTGTGTTGACTCTGTAGAGCAACTTAGAAAAAATGTACATCTTAACACTGTTGAGTCTTCCTGTACGTAAACATGGAATATCTCACCGTTGATTTCTTTCAGCAGAGTTTTGTAGTTTTCCTCACATAGATCTTGTACATATTTTGCTACACTTATACCTAAGTATTTCATTTATTTTAGCTAATGTAAATGGTGTTGTGTGTTTTTAATTTCAGATTTCCTTGTTTATTGTTAGTATATAGGAAAGCAATTGACTTTTGTATTTTAACCTTGTATCCTACAACCTAGCTACAAACATGTTTGTAGTTCTAGATTTTTTGTTGTTGATTCTTTGGGGTATTCTACAGAGAAAACTGTCATCTGTGGACAGGACAGTGTTTTTCTTCATTCCCGACCTGTATACATTTTATTTCCTTTCCTGGCCTCTCGCATAAACTGGGACTCCCAGCACCAGGTTGCGTAGAAGCGGTGAGAGGGGACTTCCTTGCCCTGTTGCTGATCTTAAGGAGAAAGCATCAACTTTCTTTCTCACCATTAGGTAATGACGTTAGCTGTAGGGGTTTTGTTTTTTTGTTTGTTGTTTTTTCTGCTAAAGATAATCTCTTTGTTCCACACATTGAAGGAAAAGAACCCTGCTCTTCTCCTACCGCTCTCTTCCTTCCCCTCCAGTTGGTTCTGTGTGTTGCTAAGGTTGATGCTGTTCTGTAGCTATAAAGCCTTGCACTTTGTCTACAGGTTGATCCTCAAAGATGAAAATCAATAAGTGGTATTTTGGGACTTCCCTGGTGGTCTGGTGGTTAAGACTTCGCCTTCCGGTGCAAGGGGTTTGGGTTCAATCCCTGGTTGTGGAGCTAAGATCCCACATGCCTCACGGCCAAAAAAACAAAACATAAATCAGAAGCAGTATTGTAACAAATTAAATAAAGACTTTAAAAATGGTCCACATGAAAAACATCTTTAAAAATGGTATTTTTATGATTATATAAATATTTTTAGCTGAACGGGAAACTAGTCTACACACTCTAGTTCCTTTCTTCTATGGTTTTTTTCATGGAGTTTTATGTTGACTTTTATTTTCCTAGCACTGCCTGCCCTACACCCTAATTTTCTCCCAAGTCCTCAAAAACGGTGACAAATCTTTGGAGTCATCCTTTTCCTTTGTAATCTCCCTCCTGGAGCCTTCTGTCCCTCTGAACCAATCTTGACTAGTTGCTCTGTTGTCAGCTATTGTCCTGGACCTCCCTTCTATTAATCATTTAGGTTCGATTCATTCTTTCCTAAATCACATAACTTCTTTGTTAGTTTATTCTGTCTGTAGGTTTTTTGTAAATGTTCTTTACCAAGTTGTGGAAACCCCCTCTTTTCCTAGGCTACTGAGAGTTTTTATCATGAATGGGTGTCGGATTTTGTCCAACACTTTTTCTGCATCTATTGATATGATCATATGATTTTTCTTTAGTCTGTTGATATGATAAATTACAGTAATTGATTTTTTAAAATACTGAACCAGCCTTGTAAACCTGTAATAAATCCCATTTGGTCATGGTATAATCCTTTTTTTTATATAGTTGGATTAGATTGCTAATATCTTGTTAAGGACTTTTGTAACTATGTTCATGAGAGATATTGGTCTGTAGTTTTCCTTTCATGTAATGTCTTTATCTGGATTTGGTACTAGGTGAATGCTGTCCTCAGAGGATGAGTTAGGAAGTATTCCTTCTGCTACTATCTTCATGGAAGAAATTATAGAGTACTGGTATAATTCCTTTCTTAACTGTTTGATAGAATTTATCCGTGAACCCATCTGGGCCTGGTGCTTTCTGTTTTGGAAGGTTGTGAATTATTGATTCAATTGCTTTAATATAGGCTTACCTTGTTTTATTGAGCTTGGTAGATCGTGCATTTTTCACACATTGAAGTTTTGTGGCAACCCTGTGTCAAGCAAGTCTATCAGTGCTATTTTTCAACAGCATTTGCTCACTTTGTGTCTTGGTGTCACGTTTTGGTAATTTGTGCAATATTTCAGATTTTTTCATTATGATTATATTTGCTGTGGTGATCTGTGGTCAGTGATGTTTGATGCTACTATTACAAAAACATTATGACTTGCTGAAGGCTCAGATGATGGTTAGCATAGTTTAGCAATTAAGTATTCTTTAATTAAGTGGGTTTTTTTAGACATAATGTATTTATTGCACACTTAATAGACTACAGTATAGTGTAGACGTAACTCTTATATGCACTGGGAACCCCCCAAATTCACGTGACTAGCTTTCTGGCAGTATTCGCTTTATTGTGGTGAGTGGTCTGGATCCGAGCCCACAGTGTCTCTGAGGTGTGCCTGTAGGTCTCAGCCTATTCAGATCACTAGTTAATTCTTGTGGGAGTTTTTGCAGATTGTGTCTTTCAAGGAATTGGTCCATTTCACCTAAGTTATTGAACTTGGGTGCATAGAGTTATTTCTGACATTCCTTTATTCTCCTTTTATTACTGATCCACGGGAGCAGTAATGACGGCCCCTCTTTCATTTCTGATATAAATAATTTGTTTCTTCTCTCTTTTATCCTTGGTTATCCTAGCTAGAAGTTTATTTAATTTTTATTGACCTGTTCAAAGAACCAACTTTTGGGTTTCTTGATTTTTTTTTTCTATTGATTTCCTGTTTTCAATGTCAGTGATTTCTGCTCTAATTTTTGTTACTGCTTATGTTCTCCTTACTTTGTGTTTTAGTTTACTTCTCTTTTTCTTGTTTCTTAAGATGAAAGCTTAGATTATCGATTTTAGATGTTTTCTAATATTTACATTTAGTGCTGTAAACTTCTCTAAGCACTGCTTTTGCTGCACCCCACAAGTTTTGATGTGTTTTTGTTTTCATTTAGTTCAAGGTATTTTCAAATTTCTCGAGATTTCTTCTTTGACGCACGTGTTATTTAGAAGTGCATTGTTTAATCTCCAAATATTTGGGGGTTTTCCAGTTATCTTTCTGTTATTGATTTCTGTTTAATTCCATTGTGGTTTAGGAGCACATTTAGTATGATTTTTATACCTTTAAATGTGTTAAGGTGTGTTTTGTGGCCCAGAATGTGGTCTGTCTGGATGAATGTCCCATGAGAGCTTGAGAGGAAGGTGTGTCCTTCTCTTGTCGGATGGAGGCGTCTGTAAACATCAGTCAGAACCGGGAATGGTGCTACTCAGTTCAACTATGTCTTTATGAGTTTCTGCCTGTTGATCTGTCGGTCACTGGTAAGGGGACTTGAAGTCTCCAAACACAATATATAAAATACAGCCATGGGCCTGTTTCTCTCCTCGCAGTTCTGTCAGTTGGCTTCACGTGGTTTTAGCAGCCTGTTGTTAGGCAGACACGCATTAAGGACAGATACGTCTCCTAGGAGAACAGACCCCTTTCCCATGAGGTAATGCCCCTCTCGATCCCTGATGACTTTCCTTGCTCCAGAGTCGGCTGTGTCTGAAATTAATGTAGCTCTCTAGTTTTCTCTTATTAGCATGAGCATAATGTAACTTTTTCTATCCCTTTGCTTTTCATCTCTTTGAGTCTTTGTGTTTGAAGCAGATTTCTTGTAGACACCGTAGAGATGGCTCACATTTTTTGTCCGCTCTTAAGAGTCTCTTTCTTATATTTAGACCATTGACATTTAAAGTGAATATTTCTATCATTGGATTAAGATCTATCATACGTATATTTGTTTTCTGTTCCTTGCTCTTGTTTCTTTTTTTGTTTTCCACTTTCTTCCTGCCTTTTCTCATTTTTTTTTTCCCCCTTGGCTGCACCAGGTGGGATCTTAGTTCCCCGACCAGGGATCAAACCCAGGCCCTCGGCAGTGGAAGCGCCAGGTCCTAACCACTGGACGCCAGGGAAGTCCCTGCCTTTTCTCATTTTAATTGAGCATTCTGTATGATTCCATTTTCTCCTCTCTCTCAGGGTGTCAATTATACTTCTAGAAAAAAGTTTTAGTAGTTGCCCTAGAGTTTGCAGTGCACACTTAGAACCAGTCAAATCCACTTTCAGATAACACTGCCTGCTTCAGGGTGTAGCCACGTTATCAGTCCCTCCCTCAGTCCCTTATAACAGCTGTCATTCACTTCACTTACTCACAAGGCATAACACTGAACCCATCGTTGTTATAGATCAGTTTAGAACAACAGAGGTTAAAGATTTTACTTTACCCTCATTTATTCCTTTTCCAGTGCCCTTCCTTTACTTCACGTAGGTCCAATTTCTGACCTATATCATTTCATTACCTTCATTACCGTTTTAACGTTGAGCACTCTGGGGGTCTCTCGGAAGCTGTCCTGCAGGCGTGCAGGTGGGTCAGTGGATGTGTACAGGCTGTTACCACAGTGCAGCCAGACCCTCCGAGAAGGCCCAGCTAACTAGGGATTAAGAGAAGACGAAGCCCAGCTGCAAAAACCAGGGGTGGGCCCAGCCTCCCACACAGGAGCCCCTGGCCAAGGCAGAGACCAGGCAGGGACCAGCTCCCAGCTGGACACAGGGACGGGACCCCCTGCCCTCCAGCCAGCCGTGGGCTGGCCCAGACTGGATTCCATCAAATCCAGGATAGCCCCTCAGCCGTGCTCTGCTCTGCCCGGCCTGCCCCAGGCGGGGCTCTCAGCTGGCCTCAGGGTCTCCCTCGGCCACCTGGACCTGGCAGGACAGCGAGCGTGTTCCCTGAGCAGAGCTGGGACGGACGCAGAGAGCGGCCTGTGCGTCAGTCACTCACTGAGAGCCAGCAGCGCCTGCCAGGAAGACGTCTCCAGGAGGTGACGGCCCCCACGGCCTCCCTCCCCGAGAGTCGGCTCCCAGAGCTGCAGGGACTTCCTTCCAGTCTGTTTTTGGGGACAGTTTTGCAGTTGGTTTTATCTTCCTTGCCCCACTTGACACTCTGTATCTGCCGCTTGCTGGTGGGCGGTGATCTTCCCTGCGCTATGCAGGGGGCAGAGTCCTGTCCTCAAACCGGGTGTCGACCTCGACCTAGAAGAAGGTCCTGAGCCCCAACTTCTTTCAGCCAGAAAGAAGGGTGGGGACAGTGTGGCAGAGAGCTGGCCGCCCACAAAGGACGGGCCCGAGTGCCTCCAATAGGACCCTCAGGAAGGACCTTTTACTAAGTCGTTTTTATAAACATGTGATACACCTTCCCAAGCCTACTTACAAGAGGTTTCTGTAAGCGAGACAAAGAATGTAAAGGCTTTTAACAGCAAATTGCAGCAATTTGCCAGAATTCTCAAACCCTAACAACAGTTGTTGTTTTCCTTCTGATGCTTCTTTAAGTGAATGTCCTAGATACTAAAGGTTAATAGTACAATTCCCAGCTGTCCCCTGGGTTGCCAGAAGGGATTGCCAGTGGTGTGGAGACCCCAGATGAAATGTATTTCCTCAGCTCGTGCCTTGTTCCCTAATTGGAGGGAAATTGCTTAATCTCATGTAAGTGTAAATGCTGTTAACACCCAAAAATATTCTAGGGTAAAGGGAACTGTGGTTTGTAGCAGTCTTCTTTTTCTTAATTCATTTAGCAGACCTGCCAAGGACTGTGTGAGCCTCTGTGCTGACACGCCCTGGGGTGGGAGCCCTCCCCGCAACCTGGACTCTTGACATTCATGAAGACACGCCTTCGGCTGTATTATAAGCTCTTATTGGCTTAACTTTTCATTGCTTTGACTCAGTCTTGATTAGATTTGCAAGAACAATGAAATTAGCTGGGCAGCCTTTTTAAAATCAAGCTGTATTATTTTCATTTTTAAAAAGCCATTCAAGGATGCATTGCACGAATGCATTTTGATAAACTGGGCCTACTTAGTTCTCGTCATTCTGTTTTATCCTCTACAAATAAATTTTCTCCTAATGTTTGTTCTAGTGGAGAATGAAATTCTTTGCTCCAAGAGTGTGAAGGATGACTCTTCTATCTTTCTGGAAACTTCGGTCACATCTTACTTTTTTTCAAATGTCTAATTTCACCACTTTTCAACAAGGATGGTCTGTGATTTGCAGTGAATCTTGATGGTATGTACAATGCTTCACATTCCAAGAAAATCAGACCAACTCAATCCCGTTTAAAATTCCTTTCTGGCTTCTCATCCCTTCCAAGACCAAGTCTAGAATCCCCAGCGAGACCCTGGATGGTCCTGGCCTGCCAGCCTGCAGACTTCACAGCGGTCTCACCTGCCTCTTCTTTCTGCCTGTTTGGCCTCCAGCCCCACCTCAGGGTAAAGAGTGGGCCTGTGCCTCTCCCTACCTGCAGCCCCTCCTCAGGTCCATTCTTTCGGGAAGTCTCCCCTGACACTTAGGCCAGCCTAGAGGCCTCTCTTTTGCACCCCTGAGGGGTCTTTTCCATTTCTTAGTTTAGCACTTATTTCATGGTTTTCTTTAATAAACTGGGTTTTTTTTAGAGCAGTTTTAGGTTCACAGCAAAACTGAGCACAGTGTACGGAGCTTTTCCGCGTCCCCCCACCCCATACACACAGCCTCGCCCGCCGTCAGCATCCCCCCCGGATAGTTGATGACCCTGATCGACACGCCATCGTCATCCAGAGTCCATAGTTGACAGCAGGCTTCACTCTTGGTGGTGTCATTTTATGGACTTAGACACACTTAGGACATGCAGCCATCCTTACAGCGTCACACAGAATAGTTTCCCTGGCCTAAAATCCCCTGGGCTCCACCTCTTCAGCCCTCTCTCCCGCTCAGTACCTGGAAACCACTGATCTCTTCACCATCTGTATAGTTTTGCTTTTTCCAGAATGTCCTATAGTTGGAATCATACAGTGTGTAGCCTTTTGAGCTTGCCTTTTTTCACTTAGTAATACGCATTTAAGGTCCCTTCATGTCTTTTCATGGCTTGAGAACTCATTTTTTAAAAATCATTGAATAACATTCCACTTTCTAGATGAACCAGAGCTTATGTATCCATTCACCTACTGACAGACATCCTGGTTGCTTCCATGTTTTGGTAGTTATGAATAAAGCTGCTGTAAATATCCACATGCCAGTGTTTATGTGGACATACATTTTCAGCTCCTTTGTGTAAATACCAAGGAGCGTGATTGTTTGATCGTATGGTAAGACTGTGTTTAATTTTGTAAGAAACTGCCAAACTGTCCTCCAAAGTGGCTGCACCATCTGCATCCCCACCAGCAACGGTGAGAGTCCCTGCTGCTCCACACCTTCCCCGGCATCTGGTGCTGTCAGTGTGTGGGCTTCGGCCCTGCTCATAGGTGCGTCATGGTGGCTCATTGCTGAGTTCATTTGCATTTCCCTCGAGACATGATGCTGAACATCTTTTCACATGCTTTTCTGCCGTCTCTGTATCTCCTCTGGTGAGTTGTCTGTTAAAGTCTTTGGCCCAATTTTTAATCAGGTTATTCTGATTCTTATTGTCGAGTTTTTTTGTTGTTGTTGTTGTTTTTGGGGGAGGGAGGGAGCTGTGCTGCACGGCATGTGGGATCTTAGTTTCCCAACCAGGGCTCGAACCCGTGCCCCCTGTATTGGAAAGCAGATTCTTAACCACTGGACCACCAGGGAAGTCCCTTTATTGTTGAGTTTTAAAAGTTCTTAATATATTTTGGATAGCAGTCCTTTATCAGAGTGTCTTTTGCAGATATTTTCTCCCATATTTCATGATCTTTATACTTGTTATTTGTTTATCTGCTTTTCCAGCCTGACTGTGGCGTCCATTAAAGTGTAGATTGTGGCATCTACCCTTATGTTCAAAGTGCTATGTGTATATCCCACACTAAAGAGCATTGTATATGTATTTCTTTGTTGAATAAATGAATCACAAATGTTGGAGTAAAAAAGAAATGAGGGAACCAGAGAAATCATATAAGAAGAGATACTGACAAGCCAATAAGAATATTTCTCTTTCCGTATCAAAGAAGTGGAACCGAAGCTGTGGAATTCCACCCTACTGTCCGGGAGGCAAATACTCCATGTGCGCGTCAGTGCAGTGGGCGGGCGTGGACGGCAGGAGTCAGAGGTTCTGTGGGAAGCGCCTCTGAAAGGGGTTCCGCCATCTCTGTGCTCACGCGCTTGGACGCAGTAACTCCACTCCGCGAGCGCATCCTAAGAGAAGGGTCCAGCACAGAAGGAGCCAGGTAGACAAATGCCCACCGCCTCGGGCTAGGGCACTTTGGCGACCTGGTGTCCAGTCTGGAGAGTGGCCGAGGGAACCGTGACCTAAGGGGACAGCCATGCAGCAGCCCAAGGGCAGGAAGAGACGGTGCAGGGATGGGGTGCTTGTCACGGCCTCAGAACCTGCACGTTGGAAAAAGGCAAAAACGAAAATACTCGGTTAGGTAGTAACATGCCTAAGCTTTAAGACTTGCTCTTTGTTGTAATTTTGTGCAATAAATGGAAATTATAAAAAGCTTAGGAACATTTATATAAACTCACACATGAGAAGCAAACCTGGGGCACCTCATGTTACCGTCTGTGACCTGAGGGGCAAAGAGAAGTTGGGGGACAGAGCCGCCTCTGAGCCCGGCTCTGCTTCCCTGGGCCTAGGCGCTGTGGTCGCCGTGGACGAGAGCACCGCCTGCTCGTGGCCTGCGTGTGACCTGTGTGGCGGTGAGAGACTGGAACGGAGGCCGGAAGACAGGTAGGGGCAGCGGCGGTAGCAGCCCGGGACCCCAGGGGCCAGGCCCAGGGCACACGGAGCGGCCAAGCTGCAGGAGGAGGCCGGGCACCGTGTTTTCTCTCCTCACGACTGGGGTTCTGCTGTTCCCCGAGGCTCTTCCTGTCTTAAAAGAGAAAAGAGCCAGGTTTCCTCAGCGTCTTTGTTATCAGGCGGGAGAAAAAGAACTCGGGGCTAACGTGAACGTGAGACGCACTTGGTGACGGCACAGCCGACCTCTGCAAGCGGACATCCCTGCCAGCCTTACCAGCCCCCACCCCGGGGCCCGTCCTCGGAGCCCGTCCTCCGGCCCCCCCGTGACTGTCAGAGGCACGTGCACAGGGCGTGTCACCACGTTCCTGCTCCGTGACACCTCAGGTGGTGGCCTGGACAGGGTTTCCTTGGAAGCAAGAAGGAGCAGAGACACTGATGGTGGGAGCAGGTGTGCCGGTCCGGCCCTTCCCCTTGTTGGCTGCGTGCTCAGCCGGGGGCGCCCCCCCGCTCCGGGCGCTGCGACCGCGGAGCCCAGGCTGCTTGGGGCCTCTTCCAGGAGCCGGGTTTCTGAGCCCCCCTCTAACACGGCAGACGGACACTCGCTCGCGTGCAGGGAGTGTCTGTCTGTCCGCCCGCCACCAGGCTCCCGCACTCTGTGCCTTCTTGTTTCCAAACAACAGGGGCGCCTTCTCCTGTGGGGACTGCTCCCGCGTGGTCACCTCTCCCCTCCTCAGAAGGCACCTGCAGGTCTTCCTGGACTGCCCCTTGCGACCCCAGTGCACAGTGAGGGTCAAGGTAGGAACCGGCGGGAGCTCGTGCGTCCGCGTCCACCTACCGCGCGCCCCCTTCACCCGCGGCCGGGCCGGGGCTGCGTCTCCTGCTCTTTTCCTGGGAAAGGGGGCAGGGCTCCCCCGAGGGCCACAGCCCTCCCCTGCCTGACTTAAGGCTCTGCGATGGAAGCTGGTGGCTTAGAGTCACACGTCAGGTCTCGGTCGGGGGGTCGTTCCGGGTGAGCGGGGTTGGGGTCCTGACCCCGCCCATGGCTGTTCTTGCAGCTGCTGCAGCACAGTATCTCTTCGCTCCTGAGGTTTGCCACCTGCGAGGACGGGGTAAGTCGGGGCGCCCAGCCCAGGTGCGTGTCCTTACTCTCCTCCCCCGTGTCCCTTGGCTGCAAGGGCCCTCCGTGTGCCATGTGCGAGCTGAGAGTCCGGACTCTCCCGAGACTCGGCTCGGCCTTCTGTTTCCTCTTCTGACTCACTCCCGAGTCTGCTAACAAGATCCTTTCCCTTTTGGAATCGAGGTTATTTTCTGATCGGTGTTGCAGTAGACACACGAATCTGTCCCCCAGCTTTGATTATGGTTAAGTCGGTCTTGAGGTTTCAAGTTAAACCTCCTGCCATGGTTTCACGTTAATAGGACAATTACCTGAGAGACACAGTTTTCTAAATTGCTGGGCATTCTCTAGTCTGAGTGCCTGGAAACTTGACTGTTATTTTCTCAGATCTGCCCTGTTACCGTGCTGAGCTTTGTAAAGAGGTGTGAGGCGTGCTCCTCAAAGAAAGCACCACCTGAGCACACATACCTTACTTTTGGCCCTCATAAACGAGAGAGGTCTGTCCTTGTCAGAGCCATTTGAAAGCCCCACAAGTGGCCTGTGGAATCGCGGAGGCCTGGAGAGAGTGCTGTGCCTGTGCCCTGCTGGGGTCCACATCCAGGTGGCAGACATGGGCCAGCTCGTGAGACTGCTGTGTAGGGGGGAGGCTCACACTTGCAGAACTTTCTGATGGGTTCCCAAAGCGAAACGCCAGCTCTGATGCCACCCCGAATTTGGAGGCTCCCAGGCTGCTCTCCCGGCCACTTGGCCAGTCCTGTCCCAGCCCCTCCTGGGCTTGGGCTGTCGGGGGAGAGGCAGCCCTTAACGCTCTTTCATGTGCACCGGATGTCAGAGTTTGGAGTAAATTGGAATGTGGACAAATCTGTGCACAGAACCTTTAAGGATCCCTGGTCTGACTGGTTCCAGCTCTGATTCCTGGCCTCACGCATCTCTTTAGAGCAACTCGGTGACCCCCGCAGCGCAAACCTTCGGCCGGGGGCTGCTGCGCGGTGGGGATTGATGTTTGGACCAGGCTGTAGGAGGGCCTATAGACAGGTGCGCCTGAGTGTGTGACAGTAAGTAAGCGTTTGTGACGGGCCGGGCACCGTGCTCCCTGCTGTCCTCGTGCCGCCTCCCCGTGGGCACAGCCCACGCTGCCGGGGAGGCGTCGGGGCAGGCCCGCGGCACGCTCCCTGCCGGATGCAGAGACACCCGCAGAGCGGGGCCGTTGCTCTGCTCACCACCTGCAGGGCAGCCAGCCCGGGTAGGGCCCGCAGGGGCCTTGTGTGTGTTGCGCTCTCGTGGAGTCCTGTGTTTCACGGGTGGCGAGGCCGCGGTTCCTGGGACTGTGGGTACTTGGGTGAGGCCGATGGAGTGGGAAGTTCCAAGGTGGGGCTGCAAACAGGCACTAAAGCCGGCAGATCCGGGTCATCGGAGAACACGTTCCTCTGGAGGGTGCTGGGGGAGCCCTGTTTAAGGAGAACACAGCAAAACGAACCCAGCAAAGCGCGTGGCTGAACGCCTGGGGACGGCGCCCAGAGCAGCTGCCGGCCCTGCGGTTACTCAGGCGCCTGCCTCCCCTGGGCCCCCGGCTCCCAGGAGGGTGGCCCTCAGCCACCTGCTCCGTCCAGGGACCTGGCAGGAACCCGCATTCACGTATCGCTTCTGATGGAGGCAGGCTGTACCTCCCCCCCAGGAAACTTCTCGACTCCTCTCCCACTGCTCCTAGAGACGCAAGAGGCGGGCGTGCGGCCCGGCCGGCAAGCGCCTCGGTGACCCTGCATGGCTGCTCTGCTGTCAGAGGCGAGGCCGGTAGGACTGGGGGGCGCCGAGCCCCTCACCCCCCGCTACCGCCCCCCGGCCTACGCCCGGTGGGTTCTCAGGCTTTACGCTGACCTGGAGGGAAGCAGACACCTTCCTTCCTACCTGTAGGAGAGACCTCCCGGGGGCATTGGCCACAAGGCTCATCTGGATTCTGTCGGTTTTCAGGGTGAGAAGGTACATTCACCAAAATCCAGAGAATCAGATGAGGACTTTCCACGAGAACCGCGGCTCCATTCCCGGAACAAAACGTGCCGCTTCCGGTCCGGCACACACACGTGCCTTTAAAATAGAGGCACATTTTACACACACACGCATGTTCGTATGACCGGCACATATGAGTTTGCTGCTGTGATTGTTTTAACTTCTCTGTCTTAACTTCCGCCAAATATAATGTATCTATAGTGTAATGTCCATTTATAAACGATACAGTTATTATCGAAAACTGTAGCTGCCAACCCTGACACTTTAAAAAGAGGGCTTCCGCGGACTCTCTTCCAACGCCGAGGCCCGTGCTCGTACCCGGCCGCCTGGGCCCACACCCACGCGCAGGTGCAGCCCTCAGAGCCGACACAGCGCGTCCAGCATCACGGCGTCCTCCCGGCCCTGGGTGGGGACTGCCCTTCCCGGCGTCACTGCCGCCTTCCTGCCATCGTGGGCTCCATAGAAGCCCTGGGAGTGACCTTGACATCTTGGCCGCGGGAGGCCTCCCCACTGTCCAGTCGCATCCTCTCCCTCCCTCTCTCCGCCTGCCTGGACCGGCGACTCTCAGCCCCGCTTCACCCGGCGTGCCACCAGGAAAGCCACAGCCCCCTGCGAGCCACGGTGGGGAGGCCGTGCCTGTCTCGTAGGCGGGAAGACGGACACCGCGGTGAGCTGGCTTTAGGGCAGCGTCCACATCCCAGACCGATCTGGACGTTTACTGCTTTAGAATGAGCCGTCTCAAGGCTCGGTGCTTCCACACGGACTCTGCACACAGACCTGCAGTCTGGACGAGGCTCCACGGGGCAGCAGCTGGTGCCGCAAAGCTGGGCTGGTGTCCCAGGAGGCCCTTCAGTCCCCGGCTGGCCGCCGTGCTCCTGTCGGCTGGGACCTTCCCGGGCTCTGGCCAGACACCCACACGGCCTGGACGCCCTCGCGGTATGTGTCTGGGTCCCGAGCCGGGCAGAAGGTGGGCCCCGGTCCTGACCGAGCCTGGGACACACTCAGTGCCCCTCCCCTCCCACTCTGCTCACGAGAAGCCAGTTGGCCACCAGCCTGGACCCAGGGGGAGGGCAGCGAGGCGCCTGTCAAGGAGCTACAGACGTGCCTGCTCTGGCCATGTTGTCTGACACCCGCCCACCCCCTCCGAGTCCCCTCTGCCAAGGCACGAATGGTGGAGGGGCGAGTTAGCAGCGAGCTCAGTCGCCACAGACGCCCGTCAAGTGTCTGGCACAGAGGAGGGCTGAGAGGTACCCCTGACGTTACTCTGCAAGTGGCAGCAAAGGAGTTTCCGAAAGAACACGTGACTTTCTAGGGCTTCAGTCTCTGATAAGACCAATAACCCTCTTTATTTTCAGCCCCACCCCCAAAATAAAGTGTTCTGAGGTGTGATCCACGGAGACCAGGAGGGCACAGCACACCTTCCCAGCCCGCTCACCTGGGGCCCCTGCCACCCATGGCTCTACATTCCCGTGTAGAAATGAAACTTGCCCACAATTAACCAGTTCCCTAAGATAGTCATCCAACAATGTGAAGGCAGGGTTCTCTGTGGCATAGGAAGAGGTGTTTAGCTCGGTGTACCTCTGGGAGAAATGGGATCCTGTTAAGGAGGGAAGTTTGGGGCAAAGGAAGTCCTTTGACCAGAAGTGCTGCTCGAGTGGGGAAGTGGGATGCAGCAGCAGTGATGTGTGCCTCCTGCTGGGACGCAGGGCACAGGCCCTTCCCATGTGCTTCCCCCCCCCCCCCACCCCCGTTTCTCTCCTAGGACGGCCAGCTGGGAGATGCACATTCTTGCACCCACTAACAAACATCGATCACATATTTTTAATGTTCTTGTGTAAAAACTAACTCGGCTACCAGAAAAAAGCAGTTCCTTCCTTCGCTTTTATTGCAGCCTCTTCTCTCCTCTGGAGAGGGGCCATGGGCCAGGGAAGGGCCTTCTCTGTCTTTGGTGTCCCGAGCCGATTGGAACAGCACGCCCAGGGCTGTTTGCTTTAACCAGCCTGCCTCTTATCCCTGCAGAGTTACGAGGTGAGGAGTGTCCTCGGAAAGGAGGTGGGGCCGATAACCTGTTTCGTCAGGTCCATCACCACCCGCCCGGCCTGCGTGGGATTGGAAGAGGTTGAACTCCTGAGCATGCGTGGGATTGGAAGAGGTTGAACTCCTCCTGAGCGAGGGGGGAGCCTCTCCAGCACACCGTTGGCAGCCGCAGGATCCGTGAACTTTACAAAGTGGCTGCGAGTGGTGGCGGTTCGGTAGTTACTTGTTAACTCTAGGCAGAGTGGATGTACTTTATGATCTTGAGGTGGAACTTCGATTGTTCTGGGGCAAATGTTAGTAAAATGGCTTTGTAAACTGTAAATCAAAAAGTACTTCTTTCTGCGATGATATATATTTTTATTGCCTTTCTGCAAATTTAGGAACACGATAGAGCTTAAATAAGCTTGAGGTTTTCATTTTGTATTTACCTTAGACAATAATATAGTAGAAAAAGTTATTTTGTTCTACTGTAATTCTAAAGTGTTCAAAATTTACAATGATTCAACGTGTTTTTCTTATATTTCTTTTAACATTTCCCCAAAGAATTACCCTGCCGAGTGTAAACCTTTGTCCTCTATTGTCATATTACTGTTCCGCACAGTGTCCAGCCTAAGCGTTCTGCAGTTCAGTATTTTTTGGAAAATGTTCTGGGGAACTATGTCAGAGGTAAAACTGTTTCCCATAAAGTAGAGAATAAAATGACTGGCCTGATGATAGCTCCTTACGGAGAGATTGACAGGTCTGGTTAGTCCTGCCGGGCACTGCGCAGGAGAGCTGGGTAATCGTTCACCTTGTTGGCAGAGATCTGAGTTAAAAGTAAAACCATGGATTAATTATCTCTGGACACTAAAGATTTTGCGTTTCCTCCCTTAGGACAGTATAATCATGACAGGCCACGGTTAACGAATTACATAATATAGACGTAGCAGCCAAGACCAAGAAAGGCTGCCTAGCACCCACTCTCATGGGGGAAAGGCAACGGCTTTATTTATTCGTCCAGATTAAGCTTTGAAGCATTACCAGTACCGGCAAGGTAGCCGATTTTAAGTAGCTTTGTGACCGTCCTTTCCATCTCCTATATGACTTCTGTACTTTATGCACTTTGAGAATCTACTTGAAGCTGTCTACAGGACTGAGGAAAGTGAAAGTAAATCCCATGAAAGCCAAGATGAGTGGGACTGGTTTTCGGATAACCTGAGCCCTCCTCTCCCTGCCCCCCACTCGAGGTGAGACCCGCTCCGGCCGGTTTCCGACACATTCCCGGGGCGCCTTCCACCCGAGCGGGTCTCGCTCAGCAAGTTAACCGGCACGTCCGCAGGTGGAGTTTGGCCTGTCGGAGAAGCAAAGCGACGGTCTTCCAGGAACCCGGCCCCGGGGCGCACACCAGCCAGACGCGCCCTCCCCGGCCAGTCCGGAGGGCCGCGAGTGCAGGAATCAAGGTGGGTCTAACAAACACGCCTTTATTCTTACAAATACTGTAAAAATCAGTATAAAAAAGTGAGCATGCTCAGTCTTTTCCTCGTATCTACAGTACAAAGGTTTGTCCGAAAAGTCTTTTACGAATGTACCCTAGCTGCCTCCTCGGTCGTAGGATGCAGAGAAGCTGCCGTCACAGTAACTTCGGGTCCACGCGGCAGCTGTCCGAGTCCCGGCCCAGCCCGGGGGTCCGGCCCGGCGGTTCCAGGCACTGCGGCCGCAGCCCGCACGCCCCCCGCGTCACCGCGCGTCCGCCGCCCCCGCGCCGGGCAAGAAGGGCGCGCCGGGCAGCTGCTTGAAGAAGCGCCGCAGGCCGGCCAGGTCCCGCGTGAGCTGCTCCACGCGCTGCTGTAGCTTCTCGTTCTCGGCCGAAAGCTCCACCAGCTTCTGCTGCATCTCCTGGTTGCGCCGCTTGGCCTTGTCGCGGCTCTTGCGCACGGCGATGTTGTTACGCTCCCGCCGCTGCCGGTACTCGGGGCTGCCGCGGTCCGGGCCCCGCTTGCCCGCTGCCTTGTCGCGCGCCGCCCCGGGAGCTGGGGGCGCGGGGCTGCGGCGCGGCGGCTCGGGCGACGCGGGCGGCGTGGGCTGCGCGGCGGCCGCCAGGCTCACCACCGTCTGCGCGCACGCGGCCACCTGCGCGGGCAGCAGCGAGCCGGGCGCGTCGCCGTCGCCCCAGTCGGGCTCGCGCTTGAGCGGTCGCGGCGCGGGGCCGGGGCCCGCGGGGCGCGCGGGGCCCCCGGGCAGCAGCTCCAGGGCGCCCGCCTTGTGGTTGCTGTTGAAGAGGTCGGCGAAGAGCTCGTCGTGGCACAGCTCCAGGGTGGGCACGGCGGCCATGGAGTCGATGTAGGCGCTGAAGTCGATAGCGCTCTCGTCGTCGTACATGGCGGGCGCGGCCGGCTCGGCTCCGCGACCCAGCTTCCCCGCGCGGCCGGGCTCGTAGAAGGCGGCGGGCTCCGCGGTCCAGGGCGCGCCGCGCGCCGGGCCGTCCAGGCTGAAGAGCGCGGCGCTCATGGCGGCGTCGGGCCGACGGCGAGCGCGGTCCCCGGGCGGGCCGGGCGCCGCCTTTTCTAGCCGGACTGACGCGCACGCCCCGCCCCGCCCCGGCTGCGGACCGCGGGACCCCCGCCCGCGCGCCTCCCCCGTGCTTCCTGCCCGCCGGCCCGGCCCGCGCAGCGCTGCCGGGAACGACCCTCCCTCGGCCGCGCCTCCTCCTTCCTGCTGGTGGGTCGGGGCCTCCGCGCCCGCGGAGCCGGGGCGGAACCAGAACGGGGCCCGGGCCAGCGCGCGGACTAGGGCCCTGGGGCGCTTCCCCGTGGCTTCAGGGAATTAGGGTCTCGCGGCTTCCCGATCGCGGGGATGGCGGGGTTCGAGACGCTGCCCCGCGGGGTTCCGCCGGGTCCGGGGGGCGCTTTCCAACCCCGCGCGCCTGGGGCCGGGGGAAGCCGGGAACCACAAGCGCGCGAGAGCTCCGCGCCCCCGGAAAGCCCACGAGCGCCCGGGAGCTCCACGCTCAGCGGCCCGTGAGCCCCGCGCCCCCGACGCTGCTTCCAGGTCCACTAGAGCAGTGCCATCTTGCGGTGGTGTCTTACTTCAGTCCTGTCTTTAGTTGCAGGCTCTTTTTTATGCTGTTCAGTATTCCAAAAAGAAGTGCCTTTGGATCCAAAGCAGTGGGGTAGGTACCCTTTAGCAGAAAGATAAGGTGTATACTAGCTAGCTCTGACAAGGTGTTAACTTGCTAGCTCTTCACGTTGTAAAATGCAGGAAAAGAATGAACTGGCTTTGTTGGTTAACGTTTCCTACAATTTGGGTCAGGCATTTCGGGTCAGTTCTATTTTTCACATCACCGTCCCTGTTCAGACCTGGTCTCTGTCCACATCCTTTCTCATTTCGTTGCTTCCCAACACCAAACGCTCCACAAGCTCCACGGTATTCCAGAGGTGACTTCTGATGACGGCACCATGGGATACTGAATAGGTTTTGTAGAAGGACAGACATAATACGCTAGAATTACTCAGGGGCCGTGATGTGGATGTCACACGATTAATTATCCATTAAAGGTAAAACCAGGAACACGTAGAGTGTGGTTCATGCACACCCAGAGAAAAGACATATCTATTTTGGAAGCCATGAAAACACTACTAAAGCCCTCTCCAGTCAGGGAATGCAAAATAAATACACAGAGAACCAGATTCTCATGAAAATAATTCAGTGAGATGATTAGTAGATTCAGATGTCAAATTGGGATTGAGCTTGAAAGAGATGCTACGCCCATCTTTTTTCAATGTATTTATTAACTAGTAATGATAATGTTTATTTAGATTTAAGAGTTTTCTTCCCTTTTACTGAAAAAAAAAGAGAAAGGAGAGGTCATAGACCAACAAAGTAGAGATTTGTTATGATGTTTAACGGCAAGTGAAAGGCTATTAAAAATACAATAAAGCAATTTAAAGTTTAGCTTCTGTGACAGCAGTTGTTCACAGTCATTTCTTGAATGTCTCCACTTACTGTCTTTTCCTAACTAACTCTACTATTAATTTATCCGAGATAAATACAAAGCTGGTCATGATTTCTCATTGTTAGGAATCTTTAATTTAGCCTGTGGTGTTCTGAGAACTGTCTAAAGGAAGCAGTCAAATAAGAAAGTATTCCTTAAAAACGTCGGAGCCTTGGATTCACCCGTGTTTATGAGGACGTTGCTATGTTGAGCTTTGTTGAGTTGTTCAAATGCAGCACTTCATGTGGACTTTCTAAACACATCCATCCTTCAGAAATTCAGGAGGCTGGACGTGCTCTAGCTGTGGTACACTGTCGGGGTTAGGACATTGGGCCGGCTCGTTCATAACACAAAGGGGCCATACCTCAGTCCTCACGAGGGACCACTTCCAGATGCTTCATATGGTGCAAGATATGGGGCAACAACAGTTCTCCAAATGAAAGTCTGGAACAGTGAAAATGTTTTTGACCAGTGCCAGTGTCAAGAGGAGGGAAATTGTGACTTTAGCGCCCTCTTCAGATGATGATTCTCAACTATCAGATTAGATACTTTTCATCTTCTGGCTCAGGAATAATTTTAACTGTATGATATGTTCTCATGTGTTTTGTGTCAGACGACAATAGTGAGGTTACAAATATAGGCTTTTCGGATAAACCTGATTTCCAGTATTTTTTTTTTTTTTTTTTTTTTGTAAAAGGAAATATGAGGGCCAAAAGAATAAAGCCCCTGGGTATTAGGGTCACACATCCTTGGCACTGCTAAAGCCTGTGTATTTTACAAAAAAATCTACTGTGATGGGTAGAAAATTCTGCATTCACTTCAGCCTCTGGAATTTAAGAGACAGATCCCCCAGATTACAAAGTAGCCAGAGCTGAAAACAGTTATTTGATTCTGTGAGTCAGGTGTCCAACCTACCATACACTTGCTCATGTTCCCAGTAATAAAACACAAGGAGGAGCAATTTGCCTTCCCAGCCTGTTATTCCTGTGAAGTGGATTCAGCCTCTCAGGCACACCTGTCAGCCCTGCCACAGCTCATTGGTATTTTGATAGAAATGGTGCTGAATCTGTAGATTGCCTTGGGTAGTATGGTCATTTTAACGATACTGATTCTTCCAATCTGAGAACAAGGTACATCTTTCCATCTGTTTATGTCATCATCAAATTCTTTCATCAATGTCTTACTTTTCAGATTATATGCCTTTTGCCTCCTTAGGTAGGTTTATTCCTAAGTATTTTATTCTTTTTGATGTGATGGTAAATGGGATTGTTTCTTTAACTTCTCTGAGATTTCATTGTTAGTGTATAGAACTGTAACAGATTTCCATATATTTATTTTGTATCCTGTCACTTTACCAGGTTCTTTGGTGAGCTCTAGTAGCTTTCTGGTGGCATCTTTGGGATTTTCTATGTATAGCATCGTGTCATTAGCAAACAGTGACAGTTTTGTTTCTTCCTTTCCTATTTGGATCCTTTATTTTCGTTTTCTTCTCTGATTGCGGTGGGTAGGACTTCCAAAACTATGTTGAATGAAAGTGGTGAGAGTGGGCATCCTTGTCTTGTTCCTCATCTTAGAGGGAATGCTTTCATATTCTCATAGTTGAGTATGATGTTAACTGTGGGTTTGTCATATATGGCCTTTATTATGTTGAGGTAGAGTCCCTCTATGCCCGCTTTCTGGAGAGTTTTGTCATAAACGGGTGTTGAATTTTATCAAAATCTTTTTATGCATCTATTGAGATGATCATACGGTTTTTATTCTTCTATTTGTTAACGTGGTGTATCACGTTGATTTGTGAATATCGAAAAAAATCCTCGTATCCCTGGAATAAATCCCACTTGATCATGGTGTATGATCTTTTTAATATATTGTTGAATATGGTTTGCTGGTATTTTGTTGAGAATTTTTGCATCTGTGTTCATCAGTGATACTGGTTTTGTGATGCCTTTGTCTGGTTTTGGTGTCAGGGTGATGATGGTGGCCTCATAGAATGAGTTCGGAAGTGTTTCTTCCTCTGCAATTGTTCGGTATAGTTTCAGAAGGATAGGTGTTAACTCTTCTCTAAATGTTTGGTAGAATTTGCCTGTGAAGCCATCTGGTCCTGGACTTTTATTTGTTGGGAGTTTTTATTTTTTATTTATTCATTTTCTTAAATTTATTTTTTTGACTGCATTGGGTCTTCGTTGCTGTGCTAGGGCTTTCTCTAGTTGTGGCGAGTGGGGGCTACTGTTCGTTGCAGTGTGCAGGCTTTTCATTGTGGTGGCTTCTCTTGTGCAGCATGGGCTCTAGGCGCACGGGCTTCAGTAGTTGCAGCATGCGGGCTCAGTGGTTGCGGCACGTGGGCCCTAGAGTGCATGAGCTTCATTAGTTGTGGCACCTGGGCTCTAGCGCGTGTGGGCTTTAGTAGTTGTGGCTCACGGGCTCTAGAACACAGGCTCAATAGTTGTGGCGCACGGGCTTAGTTGCTCCGCGGCATGTGGGCTCTTCCCGGATGAGGGATCGAACCCGCGTCCCCTGCATTAACAGGTGGATTCTTAACCACTGGGCCACCAGGGAAGTCCCTGTTGAGAGTTTTTAGATGACAGTTTCAATTTCAGTACTTGTGATTGGTCTGTTCGTATTTTCTATTTCTTCCTGGTTCAGTCTTGGGAGAATTTGTCAATTCTGGGTTGTCCATTTTATTGCCGTATATTTGCTCATAGTAGTCTCTTACGATCCTTTCTATTTCTGTGGTGTCAATTGTAACTTCTCATTTTCATTTCTGATTTTATTGATTTGGTCCCTCTCCCTTTTTTTCTTGATGAGTCTAGCTAAAGGTTTATGAATTTTGTTTATTTTTTCAGAGAACCAGCTTTTAGTTTCATTGATCTTTTCTGTTCTTTTCTTTTTTAAAAAAAATATTTTTATTGGAGTATAAAATTGCTTTACAATGGTGAGTGTGTTAGTTTCTGCTTTATAACAGAGTGAATCAGCTATACATATACATATATCCCTGTATCCCCTCCCTCTTGCGTCTCCCTCCCACCCTCCCTATCCCACCTCTCTAGGTGGTCACAAAGCACTGAGCTGATCTCCCTGTGCTATGCGGCTGCTTCCCACCAGCTATCTATTTTACATTTGGTAGTGTATATATGTCCATGCCACTCTCTCACTTCGTCCCAGCTTCCCCTTCCCCCTCCCCGTTTCCTCAAATCCATTCTCTACGTCTGCATCTTTATTCCTGTCCTGCCCCTAGGTTCTTCAGAAACTTTTTTTTTTTTTTTTTTTTTTTTTTTTTAGGATTCTATATATATGTGTTAGTTAGCATACGGTATTTGTTTTTCTCTTTCTGACTTACTTCACTCTGTATGACAGACTCTGGGGTCCATCCACCTCATTACAAATAACTCAATTTCATTTCTTTTTATTGCTGAGTAATATTCCATTGTATATAATGCCCCACATCTTTATCCATTCATCTGTCGATGGACACTTAGGTTGCTTCCATGTCCTGGCTATTGTAAATAGAGCTGCAATGAACGTTGCGACACATGACTCTTTTTGCATTATGGTTTTCTCGGGATATATGCCCAGTAGTGGGATTGCTGGATCATATGGTAGTTCTATTTTTAGTTTCTTAAGGAACCTCCATACTGTTCTCCATAGTGGTTGTATCAATTTACATCCTCACCAACAGTGCAAGAGGGTTCCCTTTTCTCCGCACCCTCTCCAGCATTTATCGTTTGTAGATTTTTTGATGATGGCCCTTCTGACTGGTGTGAGGTGATACCGCATTGTAGTTTTGGTTTGCATTTCTCTAATGATTAGTGATGTTGAGCATTCTTTCATTTGTTTGTTGGCAATCTGTATATCTTCTTTGGAGAAATGTCTTTTTAGGTCTTCTGCCCATTTTTGGACTGGGTTGTTTGTTTTTTTGATATTGAGCTGCATGAGCTGCTTGTAAATTTTGGAGATTAATCCTTTGTCATTTGCTTCATTTGCAAATATTTTCTCCCATGCTAAGGGCTGTCTTTTCGTCTTATGGTTTCCTTTGCTGTGCAAAAGCTGTGCCTATTTCCTCTTCATTTGTTTGGTCTGGTGGGTTCTTACCTTGCTCCTTCATCTGCTGTGTGTTTCTCTGTCTTCTCATTTTGCTTAACTTACTGTGTTTGGGGTCTCCTTTTCACAGGCTGCAGGTTGGTACTTCCCGTTGTTTTTGGTGTCTGCCCCCAGTGGCTAAGGTTGGTTCAGTGGGTTGTGTAGGCTTCCTGGTGGAGGGGACTAGTGCCTGTGTTCTGGTGGGTGAGGCTGGATCTTGTCTTTCTGGTGGGCAGGACTGCGTCTGGTGGTGTGTTTTGGGGTGTCTGTGACCTTACTATGATTTCAGGCAGCCTCTCTGCTAATGGGTGGGGCTGTGTTCCTGTCTTGCTAGTTGTTTGGCATGGGGTGTCCTGCACTGTAGCTTGCTGGTCGGTGAGTGGAGCTGGGCCTTAGTGTTGAGATGGAGATCTCTGGGAGAGCTTTCGCTGTTTGATATCATGTGGAGCCAGGAGGTCTCTGGTGGACTAATGTCCTGAACTCGGCTCTCCCACCTCAGAGGCACAGGCCTGACACCCGGCTGGAGCACCAAGACCCTGTCAGCCACATGGCTCAGAAAAGGGAGAAAGAAAGAAAGAGAGAGAGAGAGAGAGGAAGGGAGGAAGGGAGGGAGGGAGGGAAGGGAGGAAGGAGGAAGGAAATAATAAAGTTATTAAAGTAAAAAATAATTATTAAAATATTTTAATAAAAAAAGAAAAAACAAACAAACGGACAGAACCCTAGGACAAATGGTAAAAGCAAACCTATACAGATAAAATCACACAAAGAAGCATACACATACACACTCACAAAAAGAGAAAAAGGAAAAAAATATATATATGTATCGAGCTCCCAAAGTCCACCTCCTCAATTTGGGGTGATTCGTTGTCTATTCAGGTGTTCCACAGATGCAGGTACATCAAGTTGATTGTGGGAATTTAATCCGCTGCTTCTGAGGCTGCTGGGAGAGTTTTCCCTTCCTCTTCTTTGTTTGCACAGCTCCCAGGGTTCAGCTTTGGATTTGGCCCCGCCTCTGTGTGGAGGTCGCCTGAGGGCCTCTGTTCTTTGCTCAGACAGGACGGGGTTAAAGGAGCAGCTGATTCGGGGGCCTTGGCTCACTCAGGCCGGGGGGAGGGAGGGGTACAAGTGTAGGGCGAGCCTGCGGCGTCAAGAGGCCGGCGTGACGTTGCAGCAGCCTGAGGCGCGCCGTGTGTTCTCCCGGGAAAGTTGTCCCTGGATCACGGGACCCTGGCAGTGGCGGGCTGCACAGGCTCCCGGGAGGGGCGGTGTGGAGAGTGACCTGGGCTCACACACAGGCTTCTTGGTGGCAGCAGAAGCAGCCTTAGCGTCTCACGCCCGTCTCTGGGGTCCACGCTGGTAGCCGTGGCTCGCGCCCGCCTCTGGAGCTCGTTTAGGCGGCGCTCTGAATCGCCTCTCCTCGCCCGCCAGGAAACAAAGAGGCAAGAAAAAGTCTCTTGCCTCTTCGGCAGCTCCAGACCTTTTCCCGGACTCCCTCCCGGCTAGCTGTGGCGCACTAGCCCCCTTCAGGCCGTGTTCACACAGCCAACCCCAGTCCTCTCCCCGGGGTCTGACCTCCAAAGCCGGAGCCTCAGCTCCCAGCCCTCACCCGCCCCGGCGGGTGAGCAGACAAGCCTCTCGGGCTGGTGAGCGCTGGTCGGCACCGATCCTCCGTGCGGGAATCTCTCCGCTTTGCCCTCCGCACCCCTATGGCTGCGCTCTCCTCCGTGGCTCCGAAGCTCCCCCCCGCCACCCAACCCCCGTCTCTGCCAGTGAAGGGGCTTCCTAGTGTGGGGAAACTTTTCCTCCTTCACAGCTCCCTCCCACTGGTGCAGGTCCCGTCCCTATTCTTTTGTCTCTTTTTTCTTTTTTCTTTTGCCCTCCCCAGGTATGTGGGGAGTTTCTTGCCTTTTGGGAAGTCTGAGGTCTTCTGCCAGCATTCAGTAGGTGTTCTTTAGGAGTTGTTCCACATATAGATGTATTTCTGATGTATTTGTGGGGCGGAAGGTGATCTCCGTGTCTTACTCTTCCGCCATCTTGAAGGTCTCTTCTGTTGTTTTCTTCGTCTCTGTTTCATTTATTTCTGCTCTGATCTTGTATGATTCTTTCCTTCTACTGACTTGGGTGTTGTTTGCTCTTCTTTCTCTAGTTGCTTTAGGTGTAAGGTTAGGTTGCTTATTTGAGATTTCCCTTGTTCTCTGAGGTAAGCTGTATCACTGTAAACTTCCCTCTTAGGACCACGGTTGCTGCGTCCCGTAGGTTTTGGGCCGTTGTGTTTGGTTTTCCTTGTCTGCAGGTGCTGTTTGTTCTGGTTCCCCTTTCATCTATCTCCTCAGTGACCCATTGGTTGTTGAGCAGCGTACTGTTTAGCCTCCACGTGTTAGTGTTTTTTGCAGTTTTTTTTTTCTTGTAGTTGATTTCTAGTCTCTATAATGTTGCGGTTGGAAAAGATGCTTGATATGATTTCAGTTGTCTTAAATTTACCAAGGCTTATTTTGTGGCCTAGCATGTGATGTATCCTGGAGAATTTTCCATGTGCATTTAAAAAGAATGTGTATTCTGCTGCTTTAGGATGGAATGCTCTATATGTATCAATTAAGTCAATTTGGTCTAATGTGTTATTTAAGGCCTGTGTTTCCTTACTGATTTTCTGTCTGGATGATCTGTCCATTAATATAGGTGGGGTGTTAAAGTCCCCCACTATTATTGTGTTACCATCGATTTCTCCTTTTATGTCTCTTAATATTTGCCTTATATTTAGGTGCTCCCATATATATATATATACAATTGTTATATCTTCTTGGATTGATCCCTTGATCATTATGTAGTGTCCCTCCTTGTCTCTTGTAACAGTCTTTACTTTAAAGTCGATTTTGTCTGATGTAAGTATTACTACTCTGGCTTTCGTTTGATTTCCACTTGCATGGAATACCTTTTTCCACTCCCTTACTTTCAGTCTGTATGTGTCTCTAGATCTGAAGTGAGTCTCTTGTAGGCAGAATATCAAGGGGTCTTGTTTTTGTATCCATCAGCCACTCTGTGTCTTTTAGTTGGAGCATTTACTCTGTTTACATTTAAGGTAATCATCGATATGTATGTTCTCACTGCCATTTTGTTAATTGTTTTGGATTTGTTTTTGTAGGGTCTTTTTTCCCTTTCTTCTTTTGTTCTCTCTCGTCATTTGATGACTAGCTTTACTGTTATGTTTGGTTTCCTGTTTCTCTTTTGGGTACATATCTATTATAGATTTTTGGTTTGCAGTTACCATGAGGTTTTTATATAGCAGTCTGTATGTATACATGATTGTTTTAAGTGGCTGATGTCTTAATTTCAAATGCATTTTGAAAACTCTGCATTTGTACTCTCCTCCCCCTCACAATTACTGTTTTTGCTTGCATATTTTATGTCTGATTGTTCTGTGTATCCCTTAACTGCTTATTGTGGATATAGACAGTCTTACTACTTTTTTCTTTTAACCTCCCTACTAGCTTTGTGTGTGGAGATTTCCTACCTTCACTGTATGTCTGCCTTTACTGGTGAGGTTTTTCATTTCGTAATTTTCTTGTTGCTAGTTGTGGCCTTTTCCTTTTCACCTAGAGGAGTTCTTTTCACATTTGTTGTTAAAACTGGTTTGATGGTACTGAACTCTTTCGGCTTTTGATTTCTCCATCAAATCTGAATGAGGGCCTTCCTGGATAGATTATTCTTGGTTGTAGTTTTTCCCCTTTCATCACTTGAAATATATCATGCCCCTCCCTTTTGGCCAGTAGAGTTTCTGCTGAAAAATGGGCTGACAGCCTTATGGGAATTCCCTTGTATGTTATTTCTTGCTTTTCTCTTGTTGTTTTTAATATTCTCTCTTTATCTCTTTGTCATTTTATTTACAGTGTGTCTTGATGTCTTACTCTTTGGGTTCATCCTGTATGGCACTCTCTGTGCTTCCTGGACTTGGGTGACTTTTTCCTTTCCCAGGTTAGGGATGTTTTCAGCTATTATGTCTTAACATATGTTCTCAGGCCCTTTCTCTTATCGCCTTCTGGAGCCTCTATAATGCAAATATTAGTGTGTTTGATGTTGTCCCAGAGGTCTCTCAAACTGTCATTTCTTTTCATACTTTTCTTTTTTCTGTTCAGTGGCAGTGATTTCCACTACTCTGTCTTCCAGCTCACTGATTTGTTCTTCTGTACTATTGATTTCTTCCAGTGTATTTTTCATTTCAGTTATCGTATTCTCCATCTGTTTGGTTACTCTTTTTGTTTTCTAGCTCTTTGCTAAAAACTTCTAATTTCTCACTCTGTGCCTTCTTTTCCCAAATTCTTTGATCATCTTTACAATTCTTACTCTGAACCCTTTCTTGGGTAGATTGCGTGTCTCCACATCACTTAGTTTTTCTTCTGGGGTTTTTTATCTTGTTCCTTCATCTGGAACATATTCCTCTGCTACCTCATTTTGTCTTAAGTTGCTGTTTGTATTTTTACGTTTGTGGCAGGTTACTTACATTTCTCAACCTTGGAGAAGTGGCCCTCTGAAGGAGACATCTTGTGCGTCCCAGCAGTGCACTATCCTCCCATTGCCTATATGTTCTGAGGGTTCCCCCTAAGAGGGCTGCATGGGTCCTTCTGTTATGGTGGGCTATGTGAGTGATCTGGTGGGCTTGGTTGGCCCCTAGCCCGGATGGTTGCCAGGACCTGTCTGCCTTGTGTAGATGCTGCTGGCTGCTGTTTAGCGGGGCCTGGTCACAAGGCAGCTGGCTACAGAACCCTAAGGGGCCCTGAGGCTAGTGCTGGCTCAGTGATGGGTATAGTCAGAGTCGCAAAGATTTGGGCCTGCCCATTGGAAACGGGCAGAGTTCACCCAATGGCAGGTGAACCCAGGTCCTGGAGTTAGTGCTGGACTATTGTGGTGGGGGGGAGTGGGGTTCCTGGTTCCTCACACAGTTAGGTATGCGGTGCAGGGTATGCATTGGCCTGTTGGTGGACAGGGCTGGGGCCAGTTGGTCTCAGAGTACGGTCTGGCCTGCTGTGGGCAGGCTGGGTCTGCAGGATTGTGGTTTTCTTTTGTCTGCCCTGTGGTGGATAAGGCTGGTCAAGAGGCTGGTGCAGGCTTCCTGGAGAGAAGGCCTAGTGCCTGCCTGCTGGTGGTGGAGCTGGGTCTTGGCCCTCTGGTGGGCAGGGCCGTGGTTAGGCATGGCTGTGGGCTCAGGAAGTCTTCAGGCAATCTGTCTGCTGATGGGTGGGGCTATGTCCCCACCCAGTTAGTTGTTTGGCCTGAGGTGTCCCAGCACTGGAGCCTACAGGCTGTTGGGGCCAGGCCTTGGTGCTGATGAGCCAAGACGGCAACCACCAGCAGCAGTTCACATGGTAGAACGTTCCCAAGTGTCTGCCACCAGTGTCTGTGTCCCCACGGTGAGCCACAGCCACCCCCCACACACACACCTCTCCAGGAGACTCTCCAAGACCAGCAGGTAGGTCTGACCCAGGGTCCTATCCAGTTACTGCTTTTGCCCTGGTTCCTGGTACGTGTGAGATTTCATGTGTGCCCTTTAAGAATGAAGTCTCTGTTTTCCCCAGTCCTGTGGGGCTCCCAAAATTAAGCCCCTCTGGTCTTCAAAGCCAAATGCTCTGGGGGCTTGCCTTCCTAGTGCAGGACCCCCGGGCTGGGGAGCCTGATGTAGGGCTCAGAACTCTCACTCCTGTGGGAGAACCTCTGTAATATAATTATTCCCCAGTTTGTGGGTCGCCCACCCAGGTGTGTGGGATTTGATTATATTCGTGAGTCCGTCCCTCCTACCCATCTATCTCATTGTGGTTCCTTCTTTGTCTTTAGTTGTAGAAGATCTTTTTTGGTAGCTTCCATTCTTTTTCATTGGTGGTGGTTCTGCAGATAGTTGTGATTCTGGAGTGCTCCTGAGAGGAGGTGAGCTCAGGGTCTTTGTACTCTGCCATCTCAGCCATTCCCTCTACTGTAGTTTTTTTGGTTTGTACTTACCGTGGGGTCCATATATGTTGACCTATAACTATACTTACTTATTTTAAACAGGTAGTCCTTTTAAAGTTCATACGCATTCTAAAACATCTACGTTTTTTACATCCTTCCCCCACACATTGTTTTTGGGGTTTTTTTAAGAATTATTTTTTATTTATTTATTATATTTTTATTTTTGGCTGTGTCAGGTCTTAGTTGCGGCACGTGGGATCTTCACTGAGGCATGTGGGGTCTTTCGCGCGGCGCACGGGCTCTTTGTTGTGGTGTACGGGCTTCTCTCTAGTTGTAGGGTGCAGGTTCTCTCTCTCTAGTCGTGGTGTGCTGGCTGCAGGGTGCATTAGCTCCGTAGTTGTGACGTGCGGGCTCCAGAGCACGTGGGTTCTGTAGTTTGTGGCATGTGGGCTCTAGTTGAGGCGTGCGAGCTCAGTAGTTGTGGCACACGGGCTTAGTTGCACAGCGGCACGTGGGATCTTAATTCCCTGACCAGGGATCAAACCCGCATCTCCTGCATTGTAAGCGGATTCTTTACCCCTGGACCACCAGGGAAGTCCCAACACTTTGTGTTTTTGATGCCATATTTTACATCTTCTTTTTCATCTCTTTACTGATTATTGTAGTTATACTTGATTTTACAAGTTTTTGTCTTTTAATCTCTGTACTAGCTTAGTTAAGTGGTTGATCCTCAGCCTGTAATATATATTTGCCTTCACTAGTGGGATTTTTCCTTTCCTATAGATACTTACTCTTTTTATATATAGCCTTTTCTTTCCCACTTAGAGAAGACCCTTTAACGTTTCTTTTAGGGTTGCTTAGTATTGGTGAACTTTTTAAGTTTCTGCTTCTCTGGGAAGTGCTTTCTCTCTCCTTCTGTTCTAAATGATAATGTTGCTGGGTAGATTATCCTAGGCTGCAGGTTTTTCCCTTTCAGCACTTTAAATATATCATGCCATTCCCTCCTGGCTGCAGTTTCTGCAGAAAAATTAGCTGATAGCCTTATGGTGGTTCCCTTGTATATGACTCTTTTTCTCTTGCTGCCTTTAGATCTCTCTCTTTAACTTATTCCATTTCAATTATGATATGTCTTTGCATCAGTCTATTTGTGTTTACCTTACTTGACATGCACTGTGCTTCCCATAACTGATTATGTTTCATTTCTCGGGCTTGTGAAGTTTTCAGCCATAATTTTATTAAGTGCATTTTTGACCCCCTTCTATCTCTCGCTCCTCCTTCAGGGGTGTGACCTGTATAACGTGAATGTTGGGAACACTTGATGTTATCCCAAAGTCCCTTTCAAGTTTTTCTTCTTGTTGTTCTAATTGGGTTATTTCCATCTTCCAGCTCACTTATGCATTCTTTGGTATCACTTAATCTGCTGTTTATTCCTTCTGTTTTTCCTTTTAGTTATTGAATTATTAATTTCTCATTTTTTTAAAACAAATTTATTTATTTATTCATTCATTTATGGCTGTGTTGGGTCTTCGTTTCTGTGCGAGGGCTTTCTCCAGTTGTGGCGAGCGGGGGCCACTCTTCATCGCGGTGCACGGGCCTCTCACTATCGCGGCCTCTCTTGCTGCGGCGCACAAGCTCCAGACGCGCAGGCTCAGTAATTGTGGCTCACGGGCCCCAGTTGCTCCGCGGCATGTGGGATCCTCCCAGACCAGGGCTCGAACCCGTGTCCCCTGCATTGGCAGGCAGACTCTCAACCACTGCGCCACCAGCGAAGCCCTAATTTCTCATTTTTTAAAATGATTTTCTAGTTCCTTAAAATTGTGTTCATCTCTTCTTTTTCCCAATTCAGTCAGCATTCTTTTTTTTTTTTTTATTGGTTTTCTGTTTTATACATACTAGTGTATATATGTCAATCCCAATCTCCCAGTTCATCCCACCACCACACCCACCCCGCTTTCCCCCCTTGGTGTCCATACGTTTGTTCTCTACATCTGTGTCTCTATTTCTGCCTTGCAAACCGGTTCATCTGTACCATTTTTCTAGATTCCACATATATGTGATCCTATACAGTATTTGTTTTGCTCTTTCTGACTTACTTCACTCTGTATGACAGTCTCTAGGTCCATCCACGTCTCTACAAATGACCCAATTTCGTTCCTTTTTAGGGCTGAGTAATATTCCATTGTATATACGTACCACAACTTTCTTATCCATTTGCCGTCGATGGGCAGTTAGGTTGCTTCCATGACCCGACTATTGTAAATACTGCTGCAGTGAACATTGGCATGCATGTGTCTTTTTGAATTATGGTTTTCTCTGGGTATATGCCCAGTAGTGGGATTGCTGCGTCGTATGGTAGTTCTATTTTTAGTTTTTTAAGGAACCTCCATACTGTTCTCCATAGTGGCTGTATCAATTTACATTCCCACCAACAGTGCAAGAGGGTTCCCTTTTCTCCACACCCTCTCCAGCATTTGTTGTTTGTAGAGTTTCTGATGATGCCCATTCTAACTGGTGTGAGGTGATACCTCACTGTAGTTTTGATTTGCATTTCTCTAATAATTAGTGGCATTGAGCAGCTTTTCATGTGCCTCTTGGCCATGTGTATGTCTTTGGAGAAATCTCTATTTAGGTCTTCTGCCCATTTTTTTAAATTGGGATGTCTGTTTTTTTTTTTTAATATTGAGCTTCATGAGCTGTGTATATACTTTGGAGGTTAATGCTTTGTCCGTTGATTCGTTTGCAGATATTTTCTCCCGTTCTTAGGGCTGTCTTTTTCTCTTGTTTATAGTTTCGTTTGCTGTGGAAAAGATTTTAAGCTTCATTAGGTACCATTTGTTTATTTTTGGTTTTATATCCATTACTCTAGGAGGTGGGTCAAAAAAGATCTTGCTGTGATTTATGTCAGAGTGTTCTTCCTATGTTTTCCTCTAAGAGTTTTATAGTGTCTGGTCTTATATTTAGGTCTCTAACCCACTTTGAGTTTATTTTTGTGTATGGTGTTAGAGAGTGTTCTAATTTCATTCTTTTACATGTGGCTGTCCAGTTTTCCCAGCACCACTTATACAAAAGGCTGTCTTTTCTCCTTTGATCCTTGTCTCCTCTGTCATAGATTAGTTGACCATAGGTGTGTGGGTGTATCTCTGGGCTTTCTATCCTGTTCCATTGATCTGTATTTCTGTTTTTGTGCCAGTACCATATTGTCTTGATTAGTGTAGCTTTGTAGTATAGTCTGAAGTTAGGGAGTCTTATTCTTCCAGCTCCGTTTTTTCCCCTCAAGATTGCTTTGGTTATTCGGGGTCTCTTGTGTCTCCATACAAATTTTAAGATTTTTTTTTGTTGTAGTTCTGTTAAAAAAAAAAAAAAAAAAAAGCCATTGATAATTTGATAGGGATTGCACTGAATCTGTAGATTGCTGTGGGTAGTATAGTCATGTTCACAATATTGATTCTTCCAATCCAAGAACATGGTATATCTCTCCACCTGTGTCATCTTTGATTTCTTTCATCAGTGTCTTACAGTTTTCTGAGTACAGGTCTTTTACCTCCTTAGGTAGGTTTATTCCTAGGTATTTTATTCTTCTTTTTGTTGCAGTGGTGAATAGGATTGTTTCCTTAATTTCCCTATCTGATCTTTCGTTGTTAGTGTATAGGGATGCAAGAGATTTCTGTGCATTAATTTTGTATCCTGCAACTTTACCAAATTCATTGATTAGCTCTACTAGTTTTCTGGTGGCATCTTTAGGACTCTCTACGTATAGAATCACGTCATCTGCAAACAGTGACAGTTTTACTTCTTCTTTTCCAATTTGGATTCTTTTCATTTCTTCTTTTTCTTCTCTGATTGCCGTGGCTAGGACTTCCAAAACTATGCTGAATAAGAGTGGCGAGAGTGGACATCCTTGTCTTGTTCCTGATCTTAGAGGAAATGCTTTCAGTTTTTCACCATTGAGAATGATGTTTGCTGTGGGTTTGTCGTATGTGGCCTTTATTACGTTGAGGTAGGTTCCCTCTGTGCCCACTTTCTGGAGAGTTTTTATCGTAAATGGGTGTTGAATTTTGTTACAAGCTTTTCCCGCACCTACTGAGATGGTCATATGGTTTTTATTCTTCAATTTGTTGATATGATGTATCACACTGATTGAGTATATTGAAGGATCCTTGCCTCCCTGGGATAAACCCCACTTGATCATGGTGTATGATCCTTTTAACGTGTTGTTGGATTCCGTTTGCTAGTATTTTGTTGAGGATTTTTGCGTCTATATTCATCAGTGATACTGGTCTGTAATTTTCTTTTCTTGTAGTATCTTTATCTGGCTTTGGTATCGGGGTGATGGTGGCCTCGTAGAATGAGTTTGGGAGTGTTCCTTCCTCTGCAATTTTTTGGAAGAGTTTGAGAAGGATGGGTGTTAGCTCTTCTCTAAATGTTTGCTAGAATTCACCTGTGAAGCCATCTGGTCCTGGACTTTTGTTTGTTGGAAGATCTTTAATCACAGTTTCACCTTCATTACTTGTGATTGGTCTGTTCATATTTTCTATTTCTTCCTCGTTCAGTCTTGGAAGGTTATACCTTCCTAAGGATTTGTCCATTTCTTCCAGGTTGTCCATTTTATGGGCATAGAGTTGCTCGTAGTAGTCTCTTAGGATGCTTTGTATTTCTGCAGTGTCTGTTGTAACTTCTCCTTTTTCCTTTGTAATTTTATTGATGAGTCCTCTCCCTCTTCTTCTTGATGAGTCTGGCTAAAGGTTTATCAACTTTATCTTCTCAAAGAACCAGCTTTTAGTTTTACTGGTCTTTGCTATTGTTCTGTTTCTATTTCATGTATTTCTGCTCTGATCTTTATGATTTCTTTCCTTCTACTAACTTTGGGTTTTATCTGTTCTTTCCCTACTTCCTTTAGGTGTAAGGTTAGATTGTTAATGAGATTTTTCTTGTTTCTTGAGGTAGGCTTGTATTGCTATATAAACTTCCCTCTTAGAACTGCTTTTGTTGCATCCCACAGGTTTTGGGTTGTCATGTTTCCATTGTCATTTGTCTCCAGGTATTTTTTGATTTTCTCTTTGATTTCTTCAGTGATCTCTTGGTTATTTAGTAACGTATTGTTCACCCTCCATGTGTTTGTGTTTTTTATGGTTTTTTTCCCCCTGTAATTGATTTCTAATCTCATAGCACTGTGGTCAGAAAAGATGCTTGATATTATTTCAATTTTCTTAAATTCATCGAGGCTTATTTGTGGCACAAGATGTGATCTATCCTGGAGAATGTTCCTTGTGCACTTGAGAAGAAAGTGTAATCTGCTGGTTTTGGATAGACTGCCCTATAAATATCAATTAAATCTATCTGGTCTGTTGTGTCATTTAAAGCTTGTGTTTCCTTATTAATTTTCTGTCCATTGGTGTTAAGTGAGGTGTTAAAGTCACCCACTATTACTGTGTTACTGTCGATTTTCTCTTTTATAGCTGTTAGCATTTGCCTTATATATTGAGGTGCTCCTATGGTGGGTGCATATATATATTTATAATTGTTATGTTTTCTTCTTGGATTGATCCCTTGATCATTATGTAGTGTCCTTCCTCGTCTCTTGTAACATTCCTTATTTTGAAGTCTATTTTATCTGATATGAGTATTCCTACTCCAGCTTTCTTTTGATGTCCGTTTGCCTGGAATATCTTTTTCCATCCCCTCACGTTCAGTCTGTATGTGTCCCTAGGTCTGATGTGGGTCTCTTGTAGACAGCATATATATGGGTCTTGTTTTTGCATCCATTCAGCAAGCCTGTGTCTTTTGGTCGGAGCATTTAATCCATTCACACTTAAGGTAATTATCGATATGTATGTTCCTATTACCATTTTCTGAATTGTTTTGGGTTTGTTTTTGTAGGTCCTTTTCTTCTCTTGTGTTTCCCACTTAGAGAAGTTCCTTTAGCATTTGTTGTAGAGCTGGTTTGGTGATGCTGAATTCTTTTAGCTTTTGCTTGTCTGTAAAGCTTCTGATTTCTCCATCAAATTTGAATGAAATCATTGCCGAGTAATCTTGGTTGTAGGTTCTTCCCTTTCATCACTTTAAATGTATCCTGCCACTCCCTTCTGGCTTGTAGAGTTTCTGCTGGGAAATCAGGCGGTAACCTTATGGGACTTCCCTTGTATGTTATTTGTCGTTTTCCCCTTGTTGCTTTTAATAATTTTTCTTTGTCTTTAATTCTTGTCAATCTGATTACTGTGTGTCTCAGCATGTTTCTCTTTGGGTTAGTCCTGCCTGGGACTCTCTGCGCTTCCTGGACTTGGGTGGCTGTTTCCTTTCCCAAGTTAGGGAAGTTTTCGACTATAATCTCTTCAAATATTTTCTCAGGTTCTTTCTCTCTCTCTCTCTCTCTCTCTCTCTCTCTCTCTCTCTCTCTCCTCCTCCTCTGGGACCCCTATAATGTGAATATCGGTACGTTTATTGTTGTCCTAGAGGTCTCTCAGGCTGTCATTCCTTCTCATTCTTTTTTCTCTGTTCTGTGGCAGTGATTTCCACCATTCTGTCTTCCAGGTCACTTATCCTTTCTTCTGCCTCAGTTAGTCTGCTATTGATTCCTTCTAGTGTATTTTTCATTTCCGTTGTTGTATTGTTCCTCTTTGTTTGTTCTTTAATTCTTCTAGGTCTTTGTTAAACATTTCTTGCATCTTCTCCATCTTTGCCTCCATTCTTTTTCCGAGGTCCTGGATCACCTTCACTATCATTATTCTGAATTCTTTTTCTGGAAGGATGCCTAGCTCCACTTCATTTAGTTGTTTTTCTGGTGTTTTAGCCTGTTCCTTCATCTGGTATATAGTCCTCTGCCTTTTCATCTTGTCTGTCTTTCTGTGAATGTGGTTTTCGTTCCACAGGCTGGAGGATTGTAGTTCTTCTTGCTTCTGCTGTTTGCCCTCTGGTGGATGATGCTCTCTAAGAGGCTTGTGCAAGCTTCCTGATGGGAGGGGCTGGTGATAGGTAGAGCTGGGGGTTGCTCTGGTGGGCAGAGCTCAGTAAAGCTTTAATCCACCTGTCTGCTGATGGGTGGGGCTGAGTTCTCACCCTGTTGGTTGTTTGGCCTGAGGTGACCCAGCACTGGAGCCTACAGGCTCTTTGGTGGGGCTAATGGCGGACTCTGGGAGGGCTCACACCAAGGAGTAGTTCCCAGAACTTGTGCTGCCAGTGGCCTTGTCCCCACGGTGAGCCACAGCCACCACCCCCCACCCCCCACCCCCGCCTCTGCAGGAGACCCTCCAACACTTGCAGGTAGGTCTGGTTCAGTCTCCTACAGGGTCACTGCTCCTTCCCCTGGGGTCCCGATGGGCACACTACTTTGTGTGTGCCCTTCACGAGTGGAGTCTGTTTCCCCCAGTCCTGCTGAAGTCCTGCAATCAAATCCCGCTAGCCTTCTGAGTCTGATTATCTGGGAAATCCTCCTCCTGGTGCTGGACCCCCAGATTGGGAAGCCTGACGTGGGGCTCAGAACCTTCACTCCAGTGGGTGGACTTCTGAGGTGTAAGCGTTCTCCAGTTTTTGAGTTGCCCATCCAGCAGTTATGGGATTTGATTTTGCTGTGATTGCGCCCCTCCTACCGTCTCATTGCGGCTTCTCCTTTGCCTTTGGATATGGGGTATCTTCTTTGGTGAGTTCATCTTCCTGTCGATGACTGTTCAGCAGTTAGTTGTGATCCTGGTGCTCTCGTGAGAGACAGCGAGTGCACGTCCTTCTACTCTGCCATCTTGAACTCATCTCTGTTAGCATTCTTGTTCCTGATGCGTTGAATTCTTGCTCTTTCAGTTGAGAAAATTCCTCTGCTCATTTTGCTCATCTTTCTCTGTCTCTATTAGGTGAAACAGTTACCTGCAGCAGTCCTGAAGAGGTGTCTTTACGTGGGCAGCGCCCCTGGTACAGTTTTGTGTGTGTCCAGTGGCTTTGGTGGGAGAGCTGAATTGGACTGGAACGCAAGCCATGTACTCTCTCGGGGTGTGCTAGCAGCTATCAATTTGGTAGGTGGTGGGGCTTGAGACGGAGGAGCTGGAGCCAGAGCCAGGTGTGAGGTGAGGCCTGAACTGGCTCAGTTCCCACTGAGTGCTCTTTCCCCTCCCAGTACTGGTATCCTCAGTCCCGGAGGGGACCAGTGCTGGACTAAGAGGGGCTGGTGGGTGGAGGGAGGCGTTTGGCAAGGGTCAGGGCATGGGGTGTGTGGTCTGGCTGCCGTCAGAGATCTGGCCTGCGTCTGATGCACTGCCTTGTGCAACTGCCGGTAATGGCTGCCCCTTCCCTGCTCAGGTGCGACTTAGGGTTTGAGCCACCACAGCAGTTTGTGGCCAGGCGTCCTCCTTGGTCATGGCAGCTCTCACTCCACTGTGGAGCTGCAACACAAGGCAAATGGCGCTGGGGTGCACCCTGGGTTGGTCACGGGAAGCCAGTCAGCCAGCAGTGCCGTTTCAGTCTGCCCTCTCTGCCCAGCTTTGGGAGCCAGTAAACATTCACGCACTCCTTGCCAGCAGAGTCCAGGCTTCCCACAGCCTTCCAACCAGCCAAGGAGACTCGTCTTCCTTTTGTTGGACCCCAGGGCTGGGCACCCAATATGTGGCTCCAACTTCTCCCTCCCCAGGGAGGGTGTCTGCCCGAGTAAATCTCCCTTTTCCTCTGAGTCCCCTCCCACGGGCAGAGGTCTTCACCTGATCACTTCTCTTCCCTTCCCACCTGAAGAATCCATGTGGATCTTTCTTACAGACTTGGGCTGCACAGGAGTCTTTCTGCCAGTCTCCAGCTAGTTTTAAGTGAGGATGGTTGTTCCACATGTAGACGTATTTTTGATGTGTTCACGAGGGGAGGGGAGCTCTGTGTCCTCCTAGTTCAGCATCTTGATTCCAGTCATTGGTATCAGCTTAAAGTGTACTGTTCTACCTCTGAGATGTTTTATGTAGGCCCCATGGTAACCATAAAAGACAAAGAAAGAAAGGGGAAACAGAATATACCACCACAGAGAATAACAAATTTACAAAGGTAGGCAGAGACAGGGCGGGGTTGGGGGGGTGGGGGGGGGGTGGGGGGCGGGCGCCGGGAGAGAAGCAACAGAAATACAAATCAACCAGAAAGCAAATGTTAAGGTGGCAGGAGTTAAGTCCTTACATATCAACAAATACTCTAAATGCAAATGGGTTGAACTCACCAATCAAAAGGCACCGAGTGGCTGGATATATTTTTAAAAAGACCCAACTATATGCTGCCTACAAGAGACCCACTTGAGCCTTCAGGATGCACGTAGACTCAAAGTGACAGGACAGGAAAAAGTATTCTGTGCAAGTGGAAACCAAAAGAAAACAAGGGTATCTGTACTCTTATCAGACAAAACACACTTACTTTATGACAAAAATGGTAGCAAGAATCAAAGAAGGTCATCATTATAAATGCTGTAAAGAGATCAATCCATCAAGTAGATATAACAATCATAAGTATAAAGTATATATGCACCCAGCATGGGAGGACCTGAATATGTTAAGCAAATACTAACAGAAATGAAGGGAAACCAGACAATAATACAGTAATCGTAGGAGACCTCAATACCACACTTTGAACAAAGGATAGATGACCCAGAAAGAAAGTCAACAAGGAAATGATGGACTTGAACCAAACATTAAACCAAATGGACCTAATAGATACCTATAGAATATTCCATCCAACAGCAGCAGGATACATTCTTATCAATGGCACATGGTACCCTCTCAAGGACAGATCATGTGACAGGGCATAAAACAAGTCTTAGAAAATCTATGATGACTGAAATCATACGAAGTATGTTTTCTGACCACCATGGTATGAAACTAGAAATCGAAAACATGAGAAAAGCTGAAAAATCTAGAAATATGTAGAAACTAAACCACACTCCTGAACAGAGTTTATCTCAAAACAAATGAAAATGGAAACACAGCATACCCAAACCTCTGGGGCACTGCAAAGGCAGTTCAGTGAGGGAAGTTTAGTTTAAAATGCATATATTAACATTTTAAGATCACTAATAAACAGTACAACTTTTATACCTTAAAGAACTAGAAAAAGAATAAATTAAGTGCAAAGTTAGCAGAAGGAAGGAAATAATAAAGATTACAGCCAAAATAAAAGAAATAGAAACCAGTAAAATGATAGAAAAGATCAATAACAATAAGGGCTGGTTTTCCAAAAAGATAAACAAAATTGACAAACCCTTAGTGAAACTAAGAAAAAAGGGAGAAGACTCAAAATCAGAAATGTAAGAGAAGACATTCCAATGGACACTAAAGAAATACACAGGATCATAAGGGACTGCTAAAAACAAGTATACACCAACAAATTGGGCAACCTAGAAGAAATGGGTAAGTTCCTAGATTGATTCAACTTATCAAGACTGAACCAAAAAGAAAAAGTCTGAACAAGCCAATAGTGAGTAAGGAGCTTGTATGAGTAATCAGAAATCTCCCAATACAGAAAACACCAGGACCGGATGGTTTCATTGGAGAATTCTACCAAACGTTTAGTGAAGAATTAACACCTACCATTCTCAAACGCTTCTGAAAATCTGAAGCACAGGGAGCACTTCCAAACACATTCTACGAGGCCAGCATTGCTCTGATACCATAGCCAGATAGGGGCACTTCAAGAAAAGAGAACTCTAGACTAATATTCCTGATGAACACAGATGCAAAATTCCTCAACAAAATATTAGCAAACCAAATTCAAGAACTTATTAAAAGGGTTAGAAAGCATGATCAAGTGAGATTTTTCCCTAGGATACAGGGCTGGTTCAACATACACAAATCAATAAATGTGATAAAACCACATTAACAGAATGAAAGGTAACAGTCAGTCACATGATCGTCTCAACAGATGTAGATAACACACTTAACAAAATATAGCATCTTTTTATAATAGTAAAAAGCTTCAGCATATTGGGGGTAGAAGGAAAATACCTCAACCTAACAAAAGCCATATGCAATAAACCCACAGCTAAAATTATGCTCAATGAATTTAAAAAAATCAAAGCCGTTACTCTAAGATCAGTAACAAGACAAGGGTATATTCACTCTCACAAACTGTTCAACACAGTACTAGCAGTCCTAGCTAGAGGAATCAAGCAAGACCAAGAAAAGCTATCCAAATCTGAAAGAGAACAGCAAAATTATCACTGTTTGCAGATGATATAATCTTACCTATTAAAAATCCCACAAACTCAACTTTAGAAACTATTGATATAATAAATGAATTCAGTAAATTTGCAAGATATAAAAATCAATACATAGAAATAAGCTTCATTTCTATACACTGAGAATGAAACATCAAAAACAATAAAATGCCTAGGAATAAATTTAACCAAGGAAGTGAAAGATGTACAACGAAAACTATAACTTTGCTGAAAGAAACCGAAGAAGACACAAACAAGTGGAGGGACATCCTATGTTCATCATTCACAAGAGTTAATACCATTAGAATTTCCATGGTACCCAAAGCCATCCATTCATTCAATGCAATCTCTATACAAATCTCAATGGCATTTTTCACAGAAAAAGGAAAAGACGATCCTAAAATTTGTAGGAAACCACAAAAGACCCCAAATAGTGAAAGCAGTCATGAGAAAGAAAAAGCCAGATGTATCACACTTCCTGATTTCAAAGTATACTAGAAAGCAATAGTAAGTAAAACACTATGGGACTGGCATAAAAAGAGACACACAGACCAGTGGAGCAGAATAGCGACCTCAGAATTAACCCCCCACATATATGGTCAACTAATATTTGATAAGGGAGCCGAGAATGTCCAATGGGAAAAGCAAAGTCTTTTCAACAAATAGTGTTGAGAAAAGTAGTTAACAAACACATGAGAAAATTGAAACTGGACACCTATCTTATGCCACTCACAAAAATTAACTTGAAGTAGACTGAATACTCAAATATTAAGACCTAAAACCGTAAAACACTTAAAAGAAAACATAGATGGTAAGCTCCTTGACAGCAGTCTTGGATTTAGCGACAAAAGCAAAAATAAACAAGTGGAACTACATTAAACTAAAAACCCTCTGCACAGCAAAGGAAAGCATCAACAAAAAAAGAGGCAACCTCCCAAATGGGAGAAATTATTTGCAAATTATATATTTGATCAGGGGCTAACATCCAAAATACGTAAAGAACTCATACAATTCAACAGCAAAAGAACAAACAATACAATTTAAAGTGGGCAGAGGGAACCCTTGTGCACTGTTGGTGGGAATGTAAATTGGTGCAGCCACTATGGAAAACAGTATGGAGGTTCCTCAAATAACTAAAAACAGAACTACCATACGATCCAGCAATTCAATTCTGGGTATTTATTAAAAGGAAATAAAACATTAACTTGAAAAGATGTACACACCCCCGTGTTTATCGTAGCATTATTTACAATAGCCAACACATGGAATGTCCATCAACGGACAAATGGATAAAGAAAAAGTGGTACAGGTACTCCCTGCTTTCCAAAAGTTTGCATTATACCCCTTTGCTTTTACAAAAGACTTAACATCAGTAGAGTAATGGCTTTTTTCATAAAGGCGAAAATCTTCTTTGGATTTCTTTTGGTTACTGAAAACAGGTACTAATGTAGGACTTTTGTAAAAGTGGCATAATTGGAACTTTGGAAAACCGGGGGATGCTCTTCTCTTTATACCATTTTGCTTAGGAAAGTTTTCACAGGAACCTCTACTTTCGGATAGCAGGGGAAACTGTGTGTATGAATATCATTCAGCTATTAAAAAGGAAATCTTGCCATTTGCGACAACACGGATGGACCTTGAGGGCATTACACTAAGTGAAATAAGTCAGACGTGGAAAGACAAATAACCGTATGACCTCACTTATATGTGGCACGTAAAACGAAACAAAACAAACTCATAGGTCAAACACAGATTTGTGGTCGTCAGAGGTGGGGATCGAGGGATGGGCAAAATGGGTGAGTGGTCAAAAGGTACAAACTTCCAGTTATAAAGTCAGTCAGTCCTAGGGATGTAATACATAGCACGACACATAAAACAAGGTTATATACTGATCAGTCAATGAAACTATTGTGACCAGAGGCCCCCAATAATCTAAATTATTTCCCCCTGGAGCACTGGTTCAGTATTCGCCAGTTCAGTGTCTGTGTTGACGTTACAGAACATCACTAAGGTGAATAACAAGAATCAACTATAATTTAAATAACTTAAAATTCAGGTGTTCAGTCACATTAGCCACGTCTAAAGGGCTTGATGGCCACATGTGGCTGCCATATTGAACAGATTTAGAACATTTCCATCACTGCACAAAGTGGGTATCAAGCAGTGCTGTTTAAGCGAGTTATTCCAGAGAGTAACTCCTGACCCTCTGGGCCTGGTCACAGGCAGCCTTTTCCTAGCGCCCTTGAGGTGCTGTTTTTCTCACTGTACGTTGCGGATCTTTATATACAAATATTACCTTCCCTTCTCAGTTGGAAAGTCCTTGTGGTTGGCCTCTCATACAGTGCATGTTTGTGCCTTGCCCAGGGATCTGCAAATAGTAGTTACACACAGGAACTCTAGAAGTTCCTGACAACCATGAGTCAAAGAAGATCATCTGCGCGATGTCATGGAGAATGGCAGAGTAGGGCTCTCTGAGAATCAGTACCGCCACTGAAGCTACCAATAAGCTGGCAAAATAATGGCAGAATCAACTTCTTTGGAATGCTGGACTCAAATCAGATACTTAACAGAAACCAGGGGAAAGATGCTGGGAAAACTCAGCGAGTGCTGTAGCACTGTTCTGAACTTGCCTGCCACCCCACCTCCCAGCTTCCAGCAGTGACCATGCTCCTGGCGTGGCTTGCCGGTTCTGGGCACAAGGGATGGGGATGGCCATATGGACCTTATGCTTCTAAAGCTGTGGTTGTGCATTTGACCTATCTGGTAGTGACCTGAGGGGCTGGCACAGAGCCTTCCCTTTGCTTTGCTCTTTCAGCTCCGGCCACTTCCAGGAGGCACGAATCAAAAGCATTTGAAGACTACCCATGCTATCCATGGGCAGATGGGGCAAGCAGCAGACAGAACCAACAACCTAGATGGGAGGAGGCTATGGAGGAGGGTCCTTGGGGGAATAAGGGCTTCAAAGGGCTCCCTAGTGCATTTGCACGCCAAACCCTGACACGAGCTCAGAAGAGAACTGACAACACTGAGACTTGCACCACTCCTTGGGCTCCAAGGTGAAAGCTGGAGGGGAGTTGCAGGCAGCCCGGCTGAGCGCTGAAGGAGCAGCCCAAAACCAACCTGCAGGGTGTGGGAGGAGATCTTTTTGGTGCTGGGTGTTTAAGGAAATCGCTGTCATTGGCTCACCGCTGAAACGGTGGAACAGAGATTCTGTCGATCACACATGACAAGGAGTACACTCTTTCCGAAAAGAGTTTCTAAAAGCCATTTAAAAAGTGAACAACTGCAGCCCTCAAGAAACAACAGCAAACCCTGGGGAGGGAGGAAAAAGTGATTTCCAGAGTTACTGGGTTATGGTATTCAGAATGTCCGGTGTTCAACAAAAAATTACAAGGCTTACGAAGAAACAATGGTAAAGGTAACTATATAAATAAATCTTGGTGTGTTACTCCTCTTTTTATCTATATGACTTAAAAAGACAAGTGCATAAAACTGTAATTATAAATCTAATATTAATGGGGATACAGTATTCTAAGATGTAATTTGTGATGGCAACAATAACAGCATAAAGTGGGAGAGAGGACAGAGCTGTATAGGAGCAGGGTTTTTGAGAGCTGTTGAAACCAAGTATCAATTCAAACTATACTGTCATCAATTCAGGATGTTAATTGTAGTCATCAGAATAACCACTAAGAAAAAACTTAAAAACACACAGAAAGGAAACAAGGTGGGAATTGAAATGATACATTAGCAAAACCAAATCAAACACAAAAGAAAACAGTTTTGGAAGAAATTGGGGGAAAAAGATGAAACTCGTAGAAAATAAATGGAAATAAGATAGAAACAGGTACTCCCTAATTTAGAAGTCGCTTTATATTTAAGTAGATTAAATTCACCAGAGGTATTGGCAAAATGGATTATCAAAGCATAAGCCAATTATATACTATCTACAAGTGACTCATTTTAGAGCCAAAGTCACAAACAGATTGAAAGTATGGAAACATATTTTCCACACATTAATAACCAGTAGAAAGCTGGCATGATATGTATAGCTGATTCACTTTGTTATAAAGCAGAAACTAACAAACACACCACTGTAAAGCAATTATACTCTAATAAAGATGTTTAAGAAAATAATAAAATAAAATGAAAACAAAACAAAAAAAGAAAGCCGGCATGGCTACTAGTATCCGGAAATAGACTCTAAGTAAAAACTCGTTACAAGAGACCAAAGAGGGGCATTATATACTGATAACAAAGTCAATCCATCAAAAAGACATCACAATTATAAAGATACACACACCAAACAGCAGCCCCCCCCCCCCAAATACAGGAAGCAAACCTTGACAGAACTGAAGGGAGAAACAGACCTACAATTAACAGCTGGAGACCTCAACACCCCAATTGCAATAATGGGCACACAGAACATCTAGACAGGAGACTAAGGAAACAGAGGACTTGAACCCCACCCACCAGCCAGACCTAACAGACCCGCACAGAACACTCCAGCCACGACCGCAGAGCACACTGCTCTCAGTGCACCGGAACGTTCTCCAGGACAGACCACAGGTTAGGCCACCAAACAAGTCTCCATACACGAAAAAAGATTAACATCTTACGAAGTATCTTCTCTAACCAAATGCAATAAAGCTAGAGATCCATAAAGAAGGAAAAGTGAAAGATTCCAAATATGTGGAAATTAAACAACATAGTCTTAAAACAACCAAATCAAAAATGAAATCACGAGGAAAATTAGAAAACACTTTGAGACAAAGGAAAACAAAAACACAGTATACCAAAACTTAAGGAATGTAGCAAAAACAATGGTCAGACTTGTTGACAAAAATTCAATTAACAATCAAATGAAGAAAGAAAAAAGGGAATTCTATTCAAGCCGAACTGAGGATTCTGAGAACTGTTCTGCCTGTTTAGAAGTCCAAGGCACAGTCAGACATTTTTGAGACAAAGGATCATGTATATAAAAATGACATACTGGTATTTTATAGAAGCTTCACCACAATACATAGTCCAGGTAAGCACGTACAAAGGAGCAGCATGTCACCATGACCCCCTACAGAGCTGGGAAGGAACGCTGTTCTTTCAAGAAGTTACACTGCTAGCGTCAGAAGGAAAGGAAAAAGTGATCTTTGTGGTTGAGTGGCCGCTCCGCCTTTGAGGAGCTCTGGTTAATGTGTAATGAGACGCACACTGCACATTAGGGGGGGAGGGAGGAGACCCGGACAAACACAGAGGGAGAATTTTTAAATCTTTCTCGTCCTGCCTTAAAATATAAATTTCATTTCATCACACTTTAGTGCCTACATTAAAAAAGAAAGATTGCAAATGAGTAACCTAATGCTACACCTTTAGGAACTAAGGAAAGGAAGAGCAAACTCAACTCAATACCAGTAAACTGAGAAAATAGTCAAGATGAGAAGCACAGATAAAACAGCACAGAAAAAGAGATGCAACAAAACCAAACATTGGTTCTTCGAAGAGCTCAACAAAATTGACACACCTCTTTCCAGACTGATTCAGTAAAAAAAAAAAAAAAAACTCAAATAACTAATATCAAAAATGAAAGTGGGGGCTTCCCTGGTGGCGCAGTGGTTGAGAGTCTGCCTGCCAGTGCAGGGGACGCGGGTTCGGGCCCTGGTCTGGGAGGATCCCGCATGCCGCGGAGCGGCTAGGCCCGTGAGCCACAATTACTGAGCCTGCGCGTCTGGAGCCTGTGCTCCGCAACAGGAGAGGCCACGATAGTGAGAGGCCCACACACCGCGATGAGGAGTGGCCCCCGCTTGCCGCAACTGGAGAAAGCCCTCGCACAGGAATGGAGACCCAACACAGCCATAAATAAATAAATAAATAAATAATAAATAAATAAATAAATAAATAAATAAATAAATAAATAAATAAATAAAATTAAAATAGCTTTACCTTTTAAAAAAAAAAATGAAAGTGGGAACATCATCTACCTTACAGAAATAAAAATGCCAACTTATCAAAAGTTCCTAGAAACATAAATTACCAAAACTGACTTAAGAAACAGAAAATCTGAAGAGATCTGCAACAAGAGACTTCATCAGTAATAGAAAAAAACCTCCCCAAAAGAAAAGGATGGCTTTACTGGTGAATTGTACCAAACCCTGAAAGAAGAATTAACACCAATCCTTCTCAAACTCTTCCAGAAAATACCAGAGAAGGGAACACTCCCAAACTCGTTCTATGAACCCAGCATTACCCTGATACCAAAGCCAGACAGAGGCTCCATAAGAGAATTACAGACTAATAACCTTTATGGACACTGATGCAAAAATCCTCAACAAAATACTAGGAAATGGAATCCAACCTCAGAGTAAAAGGATTTCTCACCATGGCCAGGTGGGATTTGTCCCAGCACTGCAAGGGTGATTCAACATCTAGTATCGGGCTTCCCTGGTGGCACAGTGGTTAAGAATCCGCCTGCCAATGCAGGGGATGCGGGTTCGAGCCCTGGCCTGGAAAGATCCCACATGCCGTGGAGCAACTAAGCCTGTGCGCCACAACTACTGAGCCTGAGCTCTAGAGCCCGTGAGCCACAACTACTGAGCCCACGTGCCACAACTACTGAAGCCCACGCGCCTAGAGCCCATGCTCTGCAACAAAGAGTAGCCCCCGCTCACCACAACCAGAGAAAAGCCCGCGTGCAGCAACGAAGACCCAACGCAGCCAAAAATAAGTAAAATAAAATAAATATTTTTAAAAATCTAGTTATCAATTGTTGTAATATACAGCTTTAATAGACAAAGGAGAAAAAACACAGGTTCATCTCAACTAATGCAAAAAAGTATTTGACAAAATTCAACACCATTTCACAATCAAAACACACAGCAAACTAAGACTAGAAGGGAACTTCCTCAGCATGACAAAGGACATTGCTGAAAACCCACAGATGACATCATACTCACTGGCGAAAGATGAAAACGTTCCCCTGAGATCAGAAACAAGACAAGGACGCCCACTTCCACCCCTGCTACTCAACACTGTACTGGATGTGCTAGCCAGAGCAATCAGGCAAGAAAAAAGAAAAGATATTCAAATTGGAAAAGCAGAAGTAAAGCTCTCTCTATCACAGACAACATGATCCTATATATGAAAAGTCCCAAGGATACGCAAAATAAGTACTAGAGCTAATAAATTAATCCAGCAAAGTTTCGAGAGAAAAGATCACCACACAAAGGCAGTTGTGTTCCTCTACACCAGCAATGACAATCCGAAAAGGAAACTGGGAAACTGTGTAAATACATAATATCTACAAATACACAGCAGCATCCAAAAGAATAAAATACCTCAGAATAAATTTAAACAAGGAAACCGAAAAGTAGAAACATCAAAACCTAGTAAAAATTACAAAACACTGCTGAAAGAAAGACAAATAAAAGGAAAGACACTGTGTTCATGGACTGGAAGCCTTAATATTGTTAAATAGCAAAACTACCTAAAGCAATCTACAGATTCAGTGCAATCCCTATCAAAATTCCAATGGCCTTTGCTTTTTTAAAAAGCCAGTCCTTAAATTCTTCAATTTCATGATGTTCAAAGAGAATAAGTACAACCCCCACAGCTGTGTTGTCACTTTAATATACAGACAATATTCCAAAGTTCAAAAATATCTATCTTAGCGGAAGTTACTGGTCATTAGTTAATAAACAGCACTTCAAAAATTCTTGCAAGTTGATGGAATAATTTTTATTTTAGAAAGTGTTTAAAGTTTACATCTTTACTCTTTCCCCACGATTTTATTTTGTCGATTAGAAGCTATGTGTAGGCGTCCCGTCCTAAGGGAACTTGGAATGTTTTGGTTTTTTTTTTTCTTTAAATGTTTCAGCCACGCTGCGCAGCATGCTGGATGTCTCAGTTCCCCGACCAGGGATCGAACCTGCGCCCCGTGCAGTGGAAGCACGGAATCTTAACCACTGGACCACTGGGGAAGTCCCCATAAACGTTTTTTATTAATGCCATAATGCATTCAACCTGTATCTATCAGAATAAGTTTGTCAAGTAATAGAATGAAATAATTATAAGATGAAATGTTTGCTTGTGAAACTGCATAAAAGCTATATACTACTTCAGGAAAAAAACTTTTAATGTTCCTTAGTCTTAAGATTTACTATTTCCTAAAATCATACAAGAGTTTCTAACTAGAAATGTTTGAAAAAACAGTAACAAAAAGCTCAAAGCCAACCTGAAATCGGCTCCAGGTGGGGACGACTGGGGTGGGGACAGAGGCTCTCTGAGTGGAGAGGAAGCTGTTTCTGTAACTTGATCTGGCCGCTCTAGAATGCATGTTTTATCTCCAAATAAGGGTTCATTTCAAACAGGGATTTCTTTTATTTTCCTAGAACTGGAATGCTTAGTGCTATCCCTACTTTCATACTTGGAATTTCTGAAGCTTTCCTGAGTCTGGGATGCAAAGCTCTTTCGTCCACCTTCCCGTTGTGATCAGAGTAGCAAAAGTGAGTGCTAAGACCAAGGTTTTTCTCTCTCCTAAATACTTTCTCTTCTAGAGAACAGTTCTATCGTAAAATGTCAAAACTAGAAGAGAAAAATGTGAAAGGAAAAAACCTACAAAAATATCCTAAAACGTCAAGTACAATCATTTCTAAATATAATAAGCCATAATCATAGCCTGACCTGTTCTTACTCCTGTGCTGCTAACATGACTCTCACAAAGTCTCCGGGACAAAGTCTTCTGGGTGTGACTTCCACGGCGCTGTGAGGCACGGTCGCAGAACGCTCAGGTGCACAATGAACCACCACAGCTCTCGGTCCGCTCAGAGCACTCGCGGTCTGCTGCGGTCTTGGTTCGGTGCTTGCACGAGCCTGCCCTTCTACATCCATTCTGACTCTGATCTAACCTTTGATTACGGCCTAGCCATTCACCCACGCCAGCATTCACTTCTTCATCACAACCTTGATTAAACTCGCCACACAACTCCGGTGCTTAGGGACGATGAGCCCACTGATTGCTTGGATCAAAGTTTAGGACACTCTCTCCACACGCATGCCCTTTCTCTGCTGACTCCCCGGGACCTCACATCCAGGGCTCCCACCCTTCCCAAGTTCTGCCGAGGATGTTGGGGTCTGTTGCCTGGTCAATCAAGCACTTCACCTGGGCCTCTTCTGAAAGTCCACTGCCTGGCTCCTGGGCACGAATGTTGTGATCTCTGCTTCCTTGTGCTACAGCGATGTAATGCTCAAAGGCAGGCACCTTCTCATGGCCCAGAAGTAACTCATCACTGGAAAGAAGATTAAACAAACATGAAGACACAAACCACGCATTATTTTTCCTGTCCAAACCAGACGTTCCCTCTCACCACGCAGAATATTTTCTGTTGCTCATAACCTTAAAGCCAAGAGATTCGATCTGCAGGTAAACAGAACATGATGGATGCTGGGCACGCCTGTCTTCACGTGTTTGTGTGGACTCACTTTTACTTCGCTTGGGTCAGTACCCGGAATGGAACGTGGGGCCCTACGGTACCCCACGTCTAACTCTTTGAGGAACTGCCGCACCTCCCCAGAGTGGCTGCACCATTTTACCTTCCCAGCAGAAACACCCAAGGGCTCCGACTTCTCCAGCCCTCACCAACAACTCGCTATATTCCGTTTTTTGATTCCATAATCCTAGTGGGTGTGAAGTGGAACCCACTTCCCTTTATCTGATGACTAATGATGGTCAGCATCTTTCCATGTGCTTATTGGCCATTTGTGTATCTTCTTTAGAGCAATGTCTGTTCAGGTACTTTGGTCATTTTTTAATTGGGTGGTCTTTTTATTATTCAGCTATAAGAGTCTTTTATGTATTCGATACACAAGTCCCTTAGCAGCTGTATGACTTTCAAATGTTTTCTCCCATTCTGTATTTTTATTTTCCTAAGGGTAAGCACAAAAGTTTTCAATTTTGATGAATTTATCTGTTTTTTCCTTTTCTTGTTTGTGCTCTTACTGTTATACTTAAGAGTGCCAAATGTCACTGCCAAATCCCAGGTCCTAAAGATTTACCCCTGTGTTTCTTCCTAAGTATTTTATAGCTTTAGCTCTCACAGTTAGGTCTTTGATCCACTTTGAATTAACTTTGTATGTGGTGGGAGGTGGAGGCTCCACCCTCATTCCTTTGCCATTTGTTGGAAAGACCACCGAATGGTCTTGGCACCTTTGTCAAAAAACAACTGACCACAGACAGCCTTTTACTGTTAATTAATGGGAAAGTCCAACTTTTTTTCCTTCTTGTGAATCATTTCTACACATTCCTGTTTGTTTTAGACCTCAACCAGAAAAACGCGAAAGCGAAGTTAAAGGTGACCCCATCTGCACACTGGTTAGTGAGCCGCCACTGTGCTCTCCGCCCCTTGGGGCTATGCCACCCAGGTCCCATCTGTCCTGAAAAAGGACAAGAGCAAGTTTAAAACCTAAACCTCCTCGTGCAGGTAAAGATATTCACGCAACAGTGTAGGAATGCGGTGCAGGGGGCCCCAGGCAGCCTGGGAGGGGCTCCAGAGTTAGGACCTCGCAGGTCGGTGGAGAGGCCGGCCTCCTCAGGCCGTGGCCCTCCATCTGTCAGTGCCGACACCACAGGCCGAGGATAAATATATGGTGTTCAGTGATTCTTCCGAAACGCCAGCGTGTTGGCGTGTGCTTGTTTCTTCCACAAATAACGTCTTACCAGGTAATAACTGCTGGATTGGCACCTGCTAACTTTCTCTTAGCGTGATGTATCTTCTGCCGGGGATACCAGTTTTTTTCAGTTACATTTACTTCTTGAATCCATGATCCTCCTTTTCTTAGCATTTTCTGTTCAAAATTCTAAAGGAAAGGAACATGATATTTTTTCTCTGCTTAACAGTATACATGATCACATTCACACAGATTCAACAAGTAATGATCTTAAACAGAATCTCTAACTGGGGAGGGCGCCGCAGCTTTTTATGCAAACTCTCACGGCAGCACAAATAACAGTGACCACGACCGTGAGGGTCTTACCCTTAGGCTTAACGCATCCCTCCCTGTGGAGGGTACCATTGCTATGCTCCCTTTTGGGGGGCAGTATCGTGAAGAACCCTTGAGATTTAAGAAAGCACTATCTGTCTTTATGATCAAGGAAGACCTTGTGTGGGACGGATTTTAAACTAAAACTTGTCTCAGAGAAACCAAACCCACCATCACCAAAGGGTTAAAAATACTCTCAAGTCAGTTTCCTACAAATAAAAGGAACGTCTCATCTGATTTTCAAGCCAAGCCAAATGATCCCAAATGTTCATTCTGAGAAAGTGCTGTACAAAACAGTAAGTATTTTAGTAAACACAACATGACACATTCCCACCAGCTAACAGGAGATGCGGGTCAATCACAGGCATGCTGTAACAAAGGCACAAAGTGCGAAGAGACCACCGCACCTTCCAGTCAAAGGACGGCTCCTTCACAAACACGTCCATGGCGGTGGTGAGCAGGTCTGGGCGCGAGCGGAAAGCCCTCAGCGCACACACCATGGTGCTGCCCACGAGCCCCGTTTCTTTCAGTGGTAGCATCAGGGTGATAAACTGGCGAGTCAGACGGAAAGGCATCAGCTCAGGGACCGGCAGAAACTACAGAGAAAAGGACGTGTGAGAAGCAGTGGACGCGAGGGAGGGCCCTTCCATGGCTGTCGCTCACGCGTGGGGAGCACACCAGCTCCTGCCACACAGATGTGAAGTCACTGTGCCCACGAGCAATGACACAGCCACGGAGACGGAGACTCGGAGCTTGATGTCAGGGAGGGTGTGCTTCACATCCCCGCAGGATGCTTTCATGACGGGGCTTCATAGAACCTCCGACCTTTCTACAGGAACACGTTTCTCTTAGCTCTGATTACCTAATTAATCTGTCAGCACACCTTCCACAACCTGTCTGCACAAGGCTGAAACAAAGCTGAGATTTTCCCTCTCCCCAAGAATGACAACTTCAACGACCATGCAAACCGACTGTTTCCAGAGGGGTCGCGAAGCCCAAGGGCAACTCCAGCCCAGAGCAGAGAAGGGCACACTCACCTGGGTGGCTGATCCGAACGCATGTCCGAAGTCGATCCCAATCACGCCGCCCGTCTCCAAGCTCACCATCAAGTTGTTCAGATGCCTGTCTCCGATGCCCAGGATCCAGTGGCTGATGCACAGGAGTGCGTGGGAGCTGGCAAAGTGGCTGCGGAGAGCCAGGAAGGCCTCGGGGCCAGTGCTCATCTTCAGGAAGGCCCGCCTGCAGGGGCACAGTTGTGTGGCCTCTGCCCCCGCCCCCACCCCCCAGCCCCCGTGAGCAAAGTCGGAAACACTCTTACTTTAGGAGATCGGCCGGCACTTGACTCTCTCTTCTTCTAAAAGATGTGACTGTCTCAGTGCGACTGGCCCCCCTATGATTTAATAATGGGAAATGTCTGATTAGAGCTTCTCACGACTTGAAATTTAAAGCTCTTTGTTATAGTGAAGCTCGAATACCAGATAACTAGATTTTGATGATCCGAGGCAAAGCTTTCTAAGAAACAAAAGTGAATACGCAAACTTGAGAAGAACGAACTGGTCGGTACAACACATACTTGAACATGAGCGCGTAGGCCCCGGGGTCACACCTTCCCGACATCCTCCTCAGCCAGTCTCTATACTCAGACGCTGGTGCCCGGGGGTCACTAACAAGTAGGGAAAGAGAATCAGCATTAGGAGGATGTCTAGGGTCGCTGATTTCAGAGGCAAATATCACCAGGAATTCACTGAAAAGGAGTGAAGAGTCGGGGAGAATAAACACGACTTGAATCATATTGAATATTAACACTGAACTCTGCTGCTCTGGGTCTAGGATTTCAACACACCGTTATCCATTCTTAATCACTCCTCAAGAACCACGGCTATCCCCTGTGCAAAAGTTCAGGCGTAGAACCACCAGATACAATAAATGTCCCACTTCACACACAGGAACATGATGGGCTGAGGATGCAGGCATATGGTCCCACACGCCTGACCCTGGGCGGGACCCCTCGCAGCAGGACAGCACCACATGCAACTTGTTTAAAGCAGGTACGTCACTAAAGAAACAAAATGACCACAAGCTACTTGTTGAAGACAGCCTGTCTGCTTTTGTCATTAAACACTGCCACGTTTTTTTTTTTTTTTTAACCATTTCCAGTATGCAGACACAGACAAAATCCAAAGTAAGTGCCAAAAAGTATCTTCTTAAATGATGATGGATTTGAATTGAATTTGAAAAGCTTGTTTTCAGTAACGCTTCCCAGGCAAAGGCAGTGTGTGGACAGGTCGAGACACTGTTACTTGTACGTTTACCCACTCTTGGGTTTGCACCAAAAGTTTTAACAAGTTTTCCTTAAAAAAAATAATAATAATAATCACTAAAGATAGAACAACTTCACAACATGTTACTTAGTAGTTAAATCCCTTAATAAGGTGAATCTTTTCTGAGATGCTACTAAGTTAATTTCACAAAGAGACCACTCCATTTCCATCTAAATTCTCTCCTAGTTTCAACTGGATAAAAGTCTTTAGATTGGAAAACTGCAACATGTAAATTAACAAAAAAACAGCAATGATCTTGGGAATGGGGGCTGGAAGTGCCTTGTTTTAAAAAGGTAGTGTGGGAAGTACTGTCTGCAATTCCATATGTGAAAAGCACTTTATACTCCTTGGACACCTATGTTTGCCAGACGCCTTTCACACTCTCCCATCTCACAAGCGGGAGGCGGGGGGCAGGGGCCGTGGGAACCGGGAAGGTCACCTGTGCGAGTGGCTGGGGCCCCCTGTGCGTCAGCACAAGCACAAGCGAGAGGGGGGACTCCTGGCAGCAGGGACAACTTTAGGCAAAAGACTCAAATGAATGGAATTAGAAGTTGGTCAACACTGCCCTGCGCAGCAGCTATTACCCAGGAGTAAGAGTGTGCCTGAGGAGAACGCCGCCCCCACGCAGGTACTCTCAGGAAGGAGCAGGGGTCCAGCGAGGAGGCGTGGGCCCTGAGGCTACTGATGACCGTCGCCTCGCCCGCCAGCCTAACGCTGGTCCCCCAAACGTGCCAACCCCTGCTTCAAAACGGCGGTAAGCCATGCTGTCCTTATTTTTCTTTACAGAAACAAGGAACAAATTTTTTTAAAAAACTTCCTGATTGAAAAATAACATGTTCATCGTAGGAAACCTGGAAAATAAAAAAGGATAAAGAAAAATAGAAAGCCCCTGTATCATGACCTGGAACTACGCACCCACCTGCACCCCCACCTGCACCCCCTACATGCTGGGGTAGCCTCACCTCTCCGGCCTCAGCTGCCTTGTCTGTAGAGAGGTGACAACAAGACTCACCTTGTTGGTTTTTGTAAGAAATAAATGACTTCATACACATTAAGAACTGAGAATAGTGCCACAGAAAATGTATAATTAAATGTTAGCTGCTAACCTTACTTTTTATTTTCTTCAGAGAGTCTTCTTTTTTTCCCCAAAGTTAATCCTTTTTAAAAAATTGTGATAAGATATATGCAACTACTGTTTAGAACCCTGGACTCCATTTCCTTTGTTCACCCATCAAGTGGCAGATTAAAGTACAGGCCAGGCTGCGGCCAAGGGCGCCAATGAAAGGGCCTGAAAATTCAGGTCCCTGGAGGCAGGGTGGAGGAGCCCCGCCCGGGGAGGTGACCTGTGGGCTGGGGTGGCCGGGCAGGGCCCTGGGACCCCAGGTCACCTGGTGTAGGCCGCCTTCTCCTCCCGTGACATGCTGCTCAGAAGGAGCTCCTTCAAGGTGCAGGTGCTTTCGATCCATTCAATTAGCCCCAACCTGGAAGGAGAGAACAGTCATGAACACCCCTGCCCTCGCTTCTCTCGAACACAGTTCTTCCCTCACTCTCTCCACGAGGATGAACATCACGGGCTGAGCAGCGTCTGGGCTGTTGGCCTCTGTCCCGTGACACCTAGAACCCCAACCGTCACGGGACGCCCCCTCCCCTTCCCGACAAAACCAAGCAGGCGCTTCCGGTCCTGGGACCCCGCGTCCCCATCGCCCGCAGGGGGCCCTGCGCACCTGGAGGTCATGGGCACCACGCGGTAGGTCGTCACCTGCAGGCCCCGCTGGCCACAGGCAGCGTCGCGGGCAAGCAGCCCGTTCATGACCTGGAGCAGCTGGAGGACGCGCTGGTCCTGCCGCAGGTCCTCCCCGCCCTTCACCAGGAAGGGGTACTCCCGCTCGTCGTGCCCGCGGACCACGATGCGCGTCGGTCTCCTGAGCGAGGCCATCACTCTCACCTTCAAAGGTCAAAGGAAGCAGCATTTTCGGGCGCAGCTGAGAGACCGAGGTGGGCCCGGGTCTCATCACCAGAGGGGGGGCAAGGCCTGGGGCACGCCCTCCGGGGACACAGGCGGGCAACAGAGCAAAGGAGAAGCGAGGGCACCGAGTCTCCTGGCCCCTGTTCCCGCCCGGCTGCAGTGCCAAGAGGTGCCAGGTTCCCAGTGACAAGTTAAGTGCTTATAAACATGCGTCCTCAGGAACAAGCCACACACGACACGCCCACTTGCTACAGGCACTTAAGACTCGTACGTTTGAAACAGACACACACACACACACACACACACACACACACACCACACACAGTTTATTCTTCGAGTTTACTAGGTCCTTAAACATGACTGATGTTGAAAGACTGGAAACATTATATTAAGGTCAGTAAATTCCCATCAGAAAACCTGCAACACAACCCTCAGAGAACCCCGTGCGCTTGAGACCAGCATGGGGAGTGAACCGTCTCTCCTCGAACCTGAGGAGCTGGCTGATGCCCAGCACCTACCCGCTCGTCGAAGCCGGCGATGCGGGCGTGGTACTCGGGCACCGGCTTCCCTCTGCCGTCGTACTGACCTGGGACAAACCACAGAAGCCTGACTCAGAGGCTGCACCCTGCACGTAAAGCACACCCCCTGGTCTAACAGGAGAGAAGCTTTAACGCAAAGTTTTCACTGGACGCATTCTTTCAAACGCTGCCGTTTCTCGGCTTGACAGGCTAGCGGACACGCTTCCCATTCGGGTGGCGCAGACAAAGGCGAACAGGGACGGCAGCGCCCCGGGCGAGCACCCGTGCTGTTGCCAGCAGAGTCAAGCTGCATGTCAGGAGGCTCCGTTTTCAGTGGTTTTCTTGAAACGCATGGTATGTGATGCGCAGCTGTTAATAATAACAAAGGCAAGTGTTTCTCCGAATGCCTTTCTCCCCACTGGAATAAGGACCTAAGCGACCACAGTGAAACACTTGGTCTGGCAAATCCCACGGTGAAGACGGCGGGTCCTCGGTGCCACGAGCGTCCCTCCTGCCGGCACGTCGTGTGCCATCAGCTCGCCGCTTTAGGCGGGACCAGCGCACACCCCACAAAGCAGTGTGCAGGCACACCGCGTTTTACTGCACTTCTCAGATGCTGCGGTTCTTACAAACGGAAGGTCTGTGGCAACCCTGAGTTGTCAGGAGACGGTTAGCATTTTCTAGCAATAAAGTGTTTTTTAATTCAGGTACGTACATTGCTTTGAAGACACGATGCTACTGCACGTTAACAGACTGCAGTATACCGTAGACATAACTTTTATGCGCACTGGGAAACCACCTGCTTTAATTTGTTCTGCTGCGGTGGTCTGGAACTGAACCCGCAGCATCTCTGAGGTTGCCTGTATTTTATTTCTGAAGAAAAGTTATTCAGGGGCAATGCGTGGGTAGGTTCAGAGGACATGACCAGCTACCGTTATTAGTAGGTGGCCGTCTGAGCACTTGTCTTCACCGGGAATATCACTAGACATTTAGTAAGCGTACTATTCATAGTAATTACAGATTTTCCTAATGATGAAAAGTAGGTGGAATTTAAAATTCTTTTTAAAAAAAGAAAACCGTCAAGATCCCGATTTCACCATCTTAGAATCAGAAGTCCCCGCTCCGGCACGACTCTCCTCAAAGCACCCTGCTGCCTCCGCCGCCCCCGAGGTTATTAACTCACCAGGAACCTCGAGCGCATCCCTCAGGAATTCGGCCCTGAAGCTGCTCATCCAGGGCGAGAGCTCCTTCAGGTTCCCCGGTGCCTTCGAGCCCCTGCTCATCCTCCCGAGCAGCGAGCTGGTGACGGTGCAGAAGTCTTGGAGCTTCATGCCAGGGAGCTTAGAGCCTCCTCTCCCAAAGTGGGTATCAAATTCTTTCCCAAAAGCCTGCAATTAATGATAATTTACCTTAAAGATTAATGTTTAGTTGAACTTCTGAAAAAGTTCCAGGCTCACGAATCTTTATAATAAACAGGCGCTCAAGTTGTATTGGTTTTTTTCTATGCTTTTAATTGATAGTTTCACTCTCCTTGAATGTTTCAACAGTCTTAAAGCACAGCAGCCTGCCTTTTGTTTTTGTCTTTGTGCCCCTTTGAGAAGATGGAAAGGATGACAGTCAGCGGTGACTTCTGGGCATAAATTCTTAATAAGGGCTTTAAACACTTGGGAAAATCCTTTAACCTCTGCGTCCGTTGTACAGCTGCTGATCAGCACCATCATGACAACGGGAGTAATCAGGAACAAAGTACAAAATAAAGGACATAATTCAATAGAAATGAACAGCCCAGGGACTTCCCTGGTGGCGCAGTGGTTAAGAATCTGCCTGCCAACGCAGGGGACACGTGTTCGAGCCCTGGTCCGGGAAGATACCATATGCCGCAGAGCAACTAAGCCCGTGCACCACAACTACTGAGCCTGCGCTCTAGAGCCCACAAGCCACAACTACTGAGCCCGTGCTCCACAACAAGAGAAGCCACTGCAATGAGAAGCCCGCGCACTGCAACGAAAAGTAGCCCCCGCTCGCCACAACTAGAGAAAGGCCACGCGCAGCAACGAAGACCCAAACACAGCCAAAAATAAATAAATAAATAAATTTTTAAAAAAATGAACAGCTCAAAGTTCTTCCTCGGAGCAAAGAGAAAAACATAAGAAAAAAACACTCTCCCTTAGTGAGGGTCTTTCAAGCCATTATTTTGGATCAAGAACCAGTATAAATAGCATTTGGGTAAGTTGTATTTCTAGAAGCAGTTATTATTAGACGTTCCTTATCTTGGAATATATCAAATCATCCTTTGTATTAGTTTCTACTCAAATATTTATTTTAATTATAATCCTGATATCAAAATTAAAAAAACAAAAAACAAAACTCAAGAGTATTACTAACGGTGACCTAATAGTTGTCAAGGTTCACCTGATCATCTTTAATTAGAAATGTTTTCCCAAATGTAGAACTAACCCCACATCATGAGCCTGGTATAAATGAAATATAAGCTCTGTTTTAGACAATCCACTACAGGAAAACTAACATATATAAAACACAGTTCTTCCTTGATCTATAAATGGACTAGAAGTATAGAAACAATCTGCAATTCTTAGAATGCAGGGAAAGATCAGCCCGCATTTCCCGGCATAACCAGCACCAACACTGATCCAAATGGCATAATGCCCCTAAGGGCCCCCTAGAGTGAAACCTGAGGCAGTTCTGTTTTAGTGGATTAATATTTTAATTAACCGACGCAAATTATGTGCTGATTTGGTACGAAGCAGAAAGTTCTGGATGGACTGTCCCAGGTACTAGGAAGCAAGCTCCAGACAAACCACGGCTGCAGCTGCGGGGAGCTTTCTGCGGGGCTCGGCCCTGCTGGGCGGTGGGCTGAGCTTGGCCGGGACACAGCCCGCCAGGCTGCGGTTTCCAGGGCAGGGCCGACGGGCAGGCCCCCACCCCCTCCGCGGGAAGCTCACGGCGACCCCTCTGCCGCCCTCTCGGTCGGCCCTGGGCCCGCCCGCCGCAGTCTTAGCACAAGCGGCGTGGCTCAGAACAAGACCTGGCGAGCCCCAGACCCTGGCCGATCTCACACGTCAACCCTGTTGAGGCCGCCATCCCTGCTGCCCGCCCGCCGGGGCTGCTCCTGCGCCGTGACGGCAGAGGCTGGTGCGGCCCCAGCTGGGGACAGGGCGGACGCAAGCGCCTTCCCGCAGACGGCTCCTGCTGTGGCCGCGGGCCCGCCGCCCTTCAGTACCTTCTCGGGACGTGGGTTTCCCGCCGGGGAGCTGCAGTCACTGGGCAGCAGTGCTGTGAGGCCGACCTGATAGGACGTGGGGTCGAACGCGTGTCATAAAATGCAGTACGTGCCGAGGTTTAGGGTTTACTGTCACGTGAGACACAGCCCGGGTCACATCAGGCAGCAGGTAGTCCTGTCTGTTCCCACATTCAGACCATTAACGGAAACTCCCCGAAGTAGGGACGACTCCCCCAGCCCTCGCTCTGGAGATCAGAACCGCCCCGCCCGCGCATCCAGACAGAGACGCCTGCGCTGGGCTCCGCGGGCAGAGGTGCGCGCAGCCAGCCCCGCCCCCGAGTCCGACTCAGGACGGCGCCCGGAGTCCCTGCGCCTACTGCACGGGAGCGCCGCTCAGCGGACGCGGGACACACAGGCCGCGGAGCAACCCCCAGCACCCAGAGGCCAGGCACCGACACGGGCTGCAGCACGCGCGCCGCCGAGCGAGAGAAGCGGGGCCCCGCGGGACTCGTCCACACGGAAGGTCGGGCCGGCGAGCCCCCAGGGGCTGGCAGGGCAGGGAGGGGCGGGGACGGGGCTGCTCTGGGGAGCGGCGGGAATACAGCGAACCCTCGGGCGCCGCACACTGTGACCGCACGCGCGGCAGGCCACGTGACCTACGTCTCACTGAAGCACTTGGTACACCGGCAAGGGACAAAGACGCTCCTCCGCACCAGAGACGCGCGACTGGTGAGCTCCCGGGCTCCTGCACGCTCTAAAGCTTCTTGAGGTTTCGTGAACAGAAGCGGTTTCACCAAATTGTCAAAACGAACTCAGCGTGACAAATGCAGGAGAGGCGCACACAGGTGCTTTAGGCAGCGGAGGGAGGAGGCCCACCCCCGTCCCGGGGGGGGGGGGGGGGGGAGGGGCCAGACTGGGGTGTGGGCAGGCGGGGAGCACGGCGTGCATTCTCTCCCTTCCAAGTCTGGAGCAACTTTGAAACCAGAGCTCACGCTGACGCCACAGGTCTGTCCACACAGCACCTGTCAGGCGGCCCCGACACAGCACCTGTCAGGCGGCCCCGTGAGCTCTCGGAGCCTTGGACAGAGCTAAGTGCTCACAAATGGTTACAACCTGCGGCAAATACAAACGTTTTCCTGGTCTGATACCCAAATCACTCTGAGAATTAAAAACATTAAACTACACATAACCTTCATATCTAAGAATCTGGCCATGAAGAACAGAATGTAATAGAAACCCTGAGGTTTTTACCTGTGCCCCACTTGCCACTATCTGACCTAAAAATACGCCATCAATATCTCACAGAAAGACAAGGATCTAAGGAAAGTTTACAAATTCAACGACATTTTAAAACCAGAAGTATTAACAAACCAGCAAATAGAAGCCCTCGTCTTCACAATGACTCTGTAATCACCAAGCGGCTGCCGCCCCACCCCGTACCTCGATAAACCTCCTTCGAAAACTCCCGACACCCGGAGCCTGTGGGTCTCCCAAGGCTGCGTACATTCTCTCATACATCCTCTCAATGTTCTTCTTATTTACGGGGTTCTTTTCTAGTTCAAGCTTGATGTCCTCCGTCCAGTCCTGTGCAGAAAAAAAGACACGTCAAGCTGGACTGCAGGCAGGTTGCACTGAGCCCGTGTCTTACGTGTGGGAAGCGGTTAACACTACCTTAAAGAGCATCTCAGGGCTGGAGAGCTGCTCCAGGGCGTTAATGAAATCCTGAACCACTCCTTCTCGATCTAACTTAGCTTTAATCCTACAAAAAATTACCAGGTTTAGGTGCTCAATCAAACATCTTCCAAAGATCAAGGCCTATAATTGTTATGTATATATAATTATATTTATATATAAAACAATACATAACCAACTACATAGTCTAGGGAAGGAGCAATTTAAAAATTATCTCCAAAACAGATGAAGCACAAAGTGTGTCCTGTATCAAGAGATGAGGTGAAAGCAAATCCTCAACATTTTGGTGCACACAATCTAAAGTTAAAAGGCCCCCTTCTCAACAAACTTTCAACATTTCTCTTTCCTTTCTTTCTTTCTAAGGAACCGATCACGCTGCAGCTGCCTCTGCTGAGACACAGGAGGGCATCACAGGGTGGGTGGGCGCACGGCCGGCCCATCAGCGAGCCGGGACGAGGGCTGTGCCCCGCAGCCTTGTCCCTCGGAAGCAAAACGCTCTAAATAATGAGGCAAATCAGCTCCTGACAGAGAAGGGCAACTAAAATGCCGTGCGTTTACCAAGTATTCTTTCTGAAGTAAAACACTGCTGCCGCTCTGGCAACTGTCCTCACTTACAAATCAACTGAAGAAGCGGAAAGGGCGACACGTGGGCAGTTTACTGACTCCTAATGAAGAAGGGGGTGCTTCCCAGAGATTTTAAATTACAGAACAATTTCAGGAACTGATTCCAAAAAGCATCTCATCTAGTCCGTCTCAACCAACAGATTACTAATGGTCAGCATAACCGTCTCATGAATAGCATTTTAAGATGAACTGTGTTTACAAAAGGAAATAAACTCTACAGCCAATGACACACACACCAGGGCAGATGCACCCGACAAACAGACATCTAGGCCCGCTGCCCTCCACGGCAGCTCTAATTCATCTGAGGACACACATAAGCGTCCCTGTGTCTGCTTTGACCACAGACGTTTTGATAACCTTTCAGTGTTGGATGGACCTAATTTTTCTTGTGTCACCTGGCCACAAAGTCCTTGCTCTTATGGCCAGCAGAAGTGTCTCTGAAGGAATAGCTTTCACTGCTTATTGTGAACGGGTACACGATGGCCTGCGGGTAGTGGTCGGCGATGTCCGCCACGGTGCGCTGGACGGCGATCCCCTCCTCCTTGTCCAGCAGGGCCACCATGTGGCCGATCCAGCCGATGAACTGCCAGCAAGGAATGGAAGACATCTGAAACAGAGAGCCGGGACTTAGTAAGGAGTGAAACATGCAACGTTCTTCCCTTACAGAAGTATTGCGTGTCCAACATCCAAGTATAGCTGTATTTGCTACCGTCAGTATAAAAACAGACAGACGTGTAGACAGAAAGTCTTCTCAGCCCTCTCGGTTCCGACCCACTGGGAACCATCGATTCTTCCGGGCCTTTTCAGGGCATGTACACGTGGACCCTTTCTTCAGAAGAATGGAATCGGAGGAAACTTGCTGTTGCTGGTTTTTCTTAGATCTACCTCATTCCTTTTAACAGCTGTACCATATTCCGCTTCATTTCACAAGTGCTCTATAATGAACTTTCAGGGTATTTGCAATTTTTGCTATCCAGATACTGCTACAATGCACAACCCTATATGTTTATGTCTTTGTACTTGTGCTATATACCCATAGGAGAAATTCCTAAATGAGTTCCTAAATTCCTTTTTACTTTTAACGTGAACGTTAACAACTGTAAAAAACTTTGCTAAATTTCCCTCCAAGAAGATTTTTCAAATTTCCACTTCTAAAAGTGTAGTAGAGATCAACTACTTTACAAAATCCTTTTCGACACTGGACGCAATCAATTTTTAAAATCTACTGTCAATCTGACAATTTAAAAAATCTATTTTCAATCCGAGAAGTGAAAGATATCTAATTTTAATTTGCATGTCTCATCATTAGTGAGGCTAAGCAGTCAGCGTTTACCTGCATTATGTGCTTTAACCGCATGTGCGTCGCCTGTTGCTACCAGTCTGTTTGTTGTGGACAGTGGAGACGCCTGCTCTCCGTCTCCAGTATGTGTTGCAAATATTTTTCTCCCAGTTCTTTTTTTAACTTTGTATATGGCATTTTCTTAATGATAGAAGCGTCAAATTATTTCCCTCTATAGCTCCTGGCTTTTGTCTCTTAACTCCAAGACCATTTTCAAATTTTGCTCAGGTTTTCCTCTAATGCTTCTCCAGGTGTTTATTTCAAGATAAACTCCGCTGTGCTTGGAATGCTGGTATAAAGCCAGGAAGCACAGGAGGCTTGGGGGCCCTGAGTGCAAGGCCAGCTGCCCATCTCAAGGGTCACGACAACATCGACCCACCACTCCGTTCATTTCCGCACAAATTCAAAATGTTATTTTTATTGTATACAAGTATGATTTGGGGGAAAAACAAAACCATAACTTACTGAAATATTTCTTTACTTATCTTTGAGGAAAATGCATGTGTACTGCATTTCATACCGAATTGACTTTAATCTCCTGTGTAGGACCCACTGAAAACCCTCAGCCGTCCAAGCGCACAGAGAACTGACTGCGGCTCGGCGACCAGCACCGTCTACAGACCCGCCGTGCGCCCTTTCTCAAGTATCACGGCATCGACTCAAAGCTTGGCCCCGCCTTCCAGTTAAACATCCACAGAAGTCGCTAAGGAGCCTTTCTGATAACCCTCCCCTTTTTCCCCGCCGCGGCCCCAGTGGAGAGGCCGGCACGGGGTGAGAGCGGGCAAGCGGGACGTGGGGCAGGAGCCCTGGGGGTTCCCGAGACGTGGAGCGTGGGGGGATGGCGCCTGAAACGTCCCCCTTGCCTCGCTGCCGAACAGCGACCTGAGCGTAAGGCCCCCGGACGCACAGACGCAGTCCAGCCCTGAGGGGCAGCCCACTCCGGGGCGCGGGACTCACCTCCTCCCGTCCCGGTCCTTGTTCAGACGCGGCCTTCGTGTCAACACCCGCAGAGGAAAGTGGGTGCGTGGGAACACTCGCTTACACGGTTTTAAATGACATATGTTGTTGGGATGGAGCAAAGCTCGGTGGTTAGGAAAAGCCACGAACACACGCGCCCCACACAGCACATCCGTTAGCCCGGTCAAGTCCCCTTTGCTAGAAGGAAGACACCGACCTCTCTGGTCATCAGGCTCAGGGTCTCCTCTGGATACTGCTCGACAATCTGGAGGAGTCTGGGGAACTTCAGCCGGGCCTCGCTCGAGTGTAACTTCAGAGCTTTCAGCATTTTGTCCACCACGAGGGCTGGATACGTGTGCAGCTCTGCAGCGTCCAGGACTACCGGGGACAGGAGAGGAGACATGTGGTCACTACCCACACACAGACACGAGTGGCAGACTCGGCGCCGGCTGCTCTCCCCCAGGCTTCCTTTCTAACAACTACTGCAGCTCAGCACACGGTCTCGGACCGCGTGTAAGAGCTCCTCTCCGACGCTGACCTCTGCTACCGGGTGAAGCAGTTTGCTTCCTGGGCTGGAACACGAGGGGCGGCCGCAGGAGCTGGTCAGACACGCGTCAGGGAAGCAGACGGAGGGAGGGGACAGAGACGCCCAACTCCGGCCCCACGCCAGCCGTGGGGCGTGGCCACGTCACCGCCTCTTAAACAGACAAGCCGTCTCTCAGAACACATGCCACTGAAAAACACACAGGAGACCACGGGACCTGCAAGGCCCTACGTCTCCGGCTGGCACGCGCGGGGCTCACCGGGGGGGCCCTCCTCCTGCTTGCGGAGCCGCTGGTCACAGAACTCCACCAGCGCCAGGCAAGCCGCCACCAGCCCGCGCGCAGGCTCCTGGCCCCACGCCGGGCGCCCGGCCTCCTCCTGTGCCGCCGTCCGCACGGCCTCAGAAAGGTGCTGGAATGCTCTCTGGTACAGGCCTGCCGCGACCTGGAAGGCAGAGACCCCGGCAGGCTGTGAGCGGGACCAAGCTTCCTGAAGACCCTGCCCCCCACCGGGACCCGTCAGCCACCGGTAAACAGAAAGCCACTCGAGGGCAGAGCCAGGTCCGCCTGGACTGGGAAAGAGACGCCAGCCCCGCGCCACCTCGGCACCTGAAAACCAACGCGGGGCAGGGCTCAGGAAGGGCTGGAGGCTGGGGACACAAGTGACGCGGGGAGCACGTGGGAACTCACGAACATACAGAACCACCTGAGAAACGCCAACAAAGCAGGTGCTACATAAAAAAGCAGAAAAGCTGATTCTTCCCACAAGCTAGCGGGGTGTCTGAATGGAGACTGGTGGTGAGATTCCACTAACAAAATTCATGGGAGAACCGTCCACATCAATCCAACACAGACTTCTCGTTATTAACACTAAAAGAAGGGTGTCGTTCAAATAAACAGGAAACTCAGGGAGTATGTCATTTTTCCAATAAGAAACCTGACTGCGTGTAACTGTCAAATATGTCTTAAAAACACAAAGCGAGACTTGTCGTTTCTTCCGTGTAGCGGAGCCTGCGTGGTCGAGACAAACACACGACGTGAAGAGCTCAGGCTCCCAGCGTCACTACCTTCTCGGCATCCTCTGAACTGGATCCCGAGAGCTCCACGACGCTCCTGGCCTTGCTCTCCTCGATCCCAGCGAGGCAGGGGGGCTCGCTGCTGAGAGCGTCGGCCATGATCCTGTACGTTGTGCCCGCGAGAACGTTATGGTCACGGGAAGCCGCAACATTTCTGCTCAAGTAGCTTGACGTGTTCTCACCTGCTGGATTACACACACGCACACACACGATTTTTTGAGAACTGAGTGACGTAAGTTAAAAAGAAGATATTCATAGTGTTCAAAGGTTGTTTTCTATTAAGAAACTAAAAGAAATCTTGAAGGTGTAAGAAACTGACTTCAGCCGCTGGTGCGAGAACCTCCTGAACTCACTCACGTTAATGGAACGTGTTCTCTGTCAGCAGCGACCAGTCCACCGCGGCTCAACAATCAAAACATCACGTAAACTTCCACTCAAGCATCACCCTTCTGCATTTTGTCCAAGCACTTCTTTGTGTTACAGAGAGCAGAAAGGGCGCTTTCTAACGCATTCGTGCATGTACATCAGTAACCCAGATTTTTAAACTGACGCTGTCCCCTGCAGCTGATAAAGCAACAGAGACCACTGCAGTCCAAGATCGAATACTATGTCCGGCCGTGTGGCTCTGGGCAAGCCCACAGCGTGCAGAGGCCGAGAAGAGAAAGGGCCGCCACCCAGCAAGCCCTGCACCCACACCACCTGCTCATCCAGGAGACGCTGACTTCACAAGGCTGTGACCAACGACAGCCAGTTATTATCACGAGAACTAACTGTCATCTTAATGGCAGCAAACTCAACCTCCTCCCCCCATCGCTCCCCCAGAAAAGCCTACAAAAAATAGTTGCGCAGTCATAGGATCATTTTCTGATCCTGGGATCAACGTGGAAAGTGCTTCCCCATCCTGCTCAAGACTCGGGCTCGGGACCAGGCGGGAGGCCGCGGGAAAGTCCTGCCGTGCACCTGGGATGTGCACACGAGACCCGGGACCCACACACGGGGTTCCCCCTCAGCCTTACAGGCCACGTCATCACAGACAGAAGAACTGAGGAGGAAAAAGGCTTTCGTGGTTAATTTTTTTAGGCAGTTCTTGTATGTAAACATAAAGTTTTCAAAATAAGTAAACTATTACACCCAAAATTTGGCTAAGTCTTAAACAGAACATTTTAAACTTCAACTTTAGTCTACAGATGAAGAAATAAAAGCTCCAAAAGTAGTATTACTAAGATACACAGTATCTTGGCTCCACATGTTTGATAAATATTTAATAAAAGCTTTACAAAATTTAATTCCCAACTGTCAGATAAAGCAGCACAAAGAATACTGTGAGAAGACACGCAGCCACAACACCAACTGTGGGGGGAGAAGAGCCTCGTACCCAGCAGGGACACCGTCCTCAGCATCGCGCAGAGCTGCTCGGGCCGGCGCTGGGCCCGGGCCCGGCTGTGGCTCAGCCGGCAGTAGCTCTGCACCCACCTCACGAGCCAGTCCTCCCGTGTCTTTGACTCTCTGTGCAGCTCCTTCAGCAGTTTCAAGGCAAGCGAGAAATTATTCTGCACGGCAGAAGAGAGAAAGCAGAAAGATGACACAGGAGGATAATGAGAAGTCAAGTCACTGTACAAGAGGAGCTTCTCACTGGCCTTCAGTGACCCATCACCTTGGCTTTCTCGCCGGGCCAGATACACAGTCCAGGGTCTGCAGGACACTCACGCAGCGGGGCGCCCATCGCTGCCGTCTGATTCCGGGACTCTGTCGTCCGCCAAGAAACCCTCCATCCACAGGCGTTTGCTCCCCTCCCCCAGCCCCCAGCGACCACAGCCTTCTGCCCCGGGTCTGCCTATTCTGTACACTTCCTATCGAGGGAGTCAGGAGATGCGTTCTGATTCTGTGTCTGGTGGTGTGTAGCAGAACTCCACTCCTTGCTGTGGCTGAGTAACATGCTACTGCATGGATAACCACAGTTTATTTATCTATTTATCTACTGATAAACTTCCGGGTTGTTGCCACCTTTTGGCTATTTTGAATAATGCTCTTTTTTCTAATTTCAATGAACATAAAGAATCTGTATACAAATTTCTGTGTGGACGTTAAGTTTTCATTTCTCTTGGGTATATACCGAGGAGGGGAACTGCTGGGTCAAATGGTAACCCTCTGGCTTTTGGAGGAGCTGCCAGACTGATTTCCACGGTGGATGCACCGCTCACCTCCCTGCACGGAGGGCCGCCCCTCTACTCCAGCCGTCCCGTGGGTGTGCAGCGGGACCTCGCTCTGGTCTGACCTACATCCTCCTGATGACTCGTGGTGCTGAGTGTCTTTTCTTTCCTTCTTTCTCTCTCTCTCTCCCTTTCTTTCTTTCTTTCGCCATGCGACACGGCTTGCGGGATCTTAGTTCCCCAACCAGGGATCGAAGCCGTGCCCCCTGCAGTGGAAGTGCGGAGTCCTAACCACTGGACCGCCAGGGAAGTCCCCTGAGTGTCTTTTCATGTGCGTACCGGCCACTTGTGTGTCTTCTTGTGAGAAATGTCTATTTCAGATCCTTTGCCTGTTTTCTCACTGGTTTGTTGGACTTTCTGTTGTTCGGTTGTAAAGAGTTATTTATGTATTCTGGATAAGCAGACCCTTACCAGATACATGATTTCCAAATATTTCCTCCCATCATAGGGGTTGTCTCTTCACTTTCTCGAGTGTGCCGTTCGAGGCACAGAAGTTTTTAGGTTTAATGCACGATTTCTCTGTTCTTTACTTAGTTGGCTGTGTGGGGACGTCTTTTACGTCTAAGTCTCTGCTGAGCTTCGAGGACACTGACATCAGTCCCGTGAGTCCTTGTTACGACCCTTCCAGCCACTCGGGCCGCAAGTCCCGTCACCCCCGTCATTCCTGCGGTCTCTGGCCTTGTTGTATCTGCGTCGAAGAGTGTACCTTTCACACAGTTCTCATCCCACCAGCACGTCCAAGGCCTTCGATGGTCTCCTGGTCGCCAGTCCCTGGTTCTGGGCCACACGCTCCACAGTCCACCTCAACCCAGCACCACGAGACAAGCCCTCCGCCCACAGCAGCCGCCACGATTCCCGGTTTCTCCCTTTGGGATTTTGTTTAAATATATCTCAGTACCTTCCTCTCCTACCATCCCCAAACGCCTCCGAGGCCCTCCATGGAGCCTTCCTGCCCCCTCTCCTCGTGCCCTGCCCCCAGAAGTGGGGAGCACCCACTGTACCCCCTCCTGGGATGTGCCCCCCACTTCCTGCTGAGAGGCCACACGCACCGCCTCGGCCATGTGCCCCGGACCACGGCCACTCCCTGCTGCACCCAGAGCTAAGGGGATGGAGGGCAAAATGACCAGGGCCTTCTGGAAAAAAAGCATCTCCTTTTTCTCTGCAGGAAATAGTGAGGGAAGACACTACCTGATTCCAGAAAGGCTCAGTGGGGAGGGGGCACGACCTGAAACACCCAGAGCACCCACAACTTCAAGGGGAGAGCCTGGGGAGACCAGGCGAGGGAGCAGGGCCTCCTCGGTGGAGTAGCTGAGAGCGTCTGAAGGCCAGCTCCTCCAGAACTGAATGCAGGGAACCGACAGAGTTACTTCCTTTATTCACTTAGGCTGCTGTTATTGGAAATATAAAAATTCCTGATACAAAACCCATCTCAAGGAAAAACCTATAAATGAGCCTTTAAACCCACAAAACAGAAATATTAATTATTTGTACTAGAATAATATTCTTTGCTTTATAATAGCAATCAATATAGGGTCATTAAAACAGCAAGCTCCCCTAGTATACCCAAATATGATTTAATTACATGAAAAATATAATTTAATACAGTTGAAATGCCTATATGCGACTTTTAAGCAAACTGCACTTCTATCAAGAAAGGATCTTATTATCAAATGATAGATTTCCACAAACTAAACCTAAATATAATTTGTTAACTACCTGGCAAGTATTCATTTTGTTAAACAAGAGAAAATCTGTATTAGATTTATTTTCTTTATAAGTAAAGCAGAAAATAATCATTTTGAAGTGATTAACAAGTGTATAATAAACTTTAGAGGCTTTCTGGAAAAGTTTAAGTATTTCTTCAAGTGTACTTCCTTATAGAGAGAAAAAAAAACAAAACAAAAAACTAACTCCTCAATTATCCCTAAGCTTCAGATTTTAAAGAAAAGCTAAGTTTAAAGAACGCCAGTTCCGGAGCGTCTGTGGCCCGGGCGCGCCCACCTGCTTCCGCGCGCTCTCCACCATCCGCAGCCTCATGGAGAACCTGCAGCTCGCGATCAGAGACCGAGCGTCTTCCTCCACGGCCTCCACGCCCACCCCGTCCGCATCCTCACTCACACCACCGTCGTCCGGAAGGAGAGGGAGCTTCTCCTCTATTTTGCTGAGAAAGAAACATCTACGTGAAACAAAGAAAAATAAGAATTAATGCGGGACTCATAAAAGAAATCTCTGACATTCAGGAAGCTGCTGGATAGCATTCAGACAGAAATGCTACAGTTGTTAAAATTTTGCTCATTTTTTAGACTATACATGTACACTCTCAGAACTGGACTTAACCCCCATTTTAATTAACCAGCTCTTGGAAGATCACTGAGGATATTTCAACACAATTCTCCAGACAGCATCTACTGCTTCCGCCTCCACAAAGTAAAGTATTAACACTCACAACCTGCTCTCTTAACAAATGGACAGCACACCCTGTGTTGAGTCAAAACCATTTTTCTCCTTTTATCTCCAAATCTAAGGTCTTCATCACATAGCAGCAGACAGGCTATAACCACTGAGAACAGTGGCTGTATCACGTGTACGGTCAGAAGGTTATTCTTATTTGTATCATAAGTTTACATATTTGACTTGGTTCCCATGATCTTACTTTCATTATTTTCATTGTCAGTAACACGGACAAAGGACCTGAACATACAAAATTCACCCCAATTAATAATCAACTAACTTTCTGTGCATCTGCGGACTAATTTCAATTTTCTTAGAAACACTGTGGCCAGATAAACTAGCAAGTCTCACATCTCTCTTGCTTATTTTTTTCAGTTTTTCCCAACATGCAGCCTCCCCAGCCACGGCTCTGCTCCTGTGCTCCTGACCCCATGACCACCACACAAGTGCCCCCTTCCCAAGAGCTAAACAAGCGAAGGTGGTGGACCCTGGGTGCTGGGTAAAACCTGGAGAAGCAACGCGTGAACAGGAATGTCACCCTGCAGTGTGAACGAGGGCCTGGGCTCCCAGAAAGGGGGGCAGCAGGTGAGGAGGACACGCCATCACCACCGAGAAGAGTGCATTCCACTCCACGCGGCAGAGTAGCCAGGAAGTCCCAGAGGGAGGGCACAGGTGAAACAAAGGTGGTACCCGGCATGCTCTTGTGTCAGCCCTCGGAGGAAGGAGCCCGGAAAGAGCCATCTTGGTAAAAGTGACAGAGCCCTGGCTCTGGAGAGGCCGCAGGAGGCGCCGAAGCCGCCCTTCTGCTGGTGACGGCTAGAAACGGGGTAGCATGCAATCACAACCACCCAGGGGTCTGAGGCTAAGTAAAAGACGGCCGCCTTCAAGGACGCGGAAACCAGGAGAAGGTTCTGCCACTGCGGTGAGTGCCCTGCTTTTCTCTGTCTTCTCCCAGTTCTGCCACAAGGACAACCACGACGTGGAGTGTGGCAGCCTGAGTACGAAGACTCTGAAAGAAGCAAGCCCTGTTGTACTGTGCCTGGAGGAACCAAAGGCTGCAGAGGGCACCCTGCAGGGGACAGAGCAGAGAAGGGAGCCTCTAGCTCTGCACAGGAAGCAGCGTGGGCCACGGCCACCCCGCGACGGGCGCGTGTGCAGGACTGACTTGAGAGCTGAACTGAGACCTGAGCCTGCAGAAAGCGAGAGCCCAGGTGCAAGTCTAAGGGGCCAGCTGCTGCAGGGGCAGAACAGCCCACGTCCCCTGGGAGCTGTAAAGGAGCTCAGTCTGCACACTTTCTAGGACACAAGCCAAAATTCACTGAAATCCAAAGAACCAAGAAAATGTGCCTGTTTTCAGTGAAAAGGACAGTAAGCAGATGTCGACTCTGAGACGACCAAGAGGTTGCAAAGGTCATACAAGGACCTTTAAACAGCTATTTTAACTACCTCTAAGAGGTCAAGAAAAATACACATGGAATAAATGAAAAAGTAGGTATCTCAGCAGAGAGGGAGTGTAGAAAGAGCCAAAGAGAAATTTTACTGAAAAGTACCCGAAATAAAACATTCACTAGACAGGCTTAAAAGAGGAAACAACAGTCAGTTTAAAGACAGATCAATAGAAATGATCTAATCTGAAGAATAAAGAGAAAAAAGATTGAATAAAAGTGAACCTGTGGGACAATGTCAGAAGGTCTAATACATGTGTAATTGGCATCCCACAAACAGAGAAAAATTGGGGCAAAAAAAATACTTGAAAAAACAATAACAGAAAATTTCCCGAATTTGGTGACATATATGTACAGATTCAAGAAGCTTGGTGAAGCTCAAACTGGATAAATTCAAAGAAAACCATACATAGACACATCATAATTAAACTGCTGATAACCAACAATAAAAAAAAAAAAAACAATCTTGACACCAGCCCCCAAATGTGACACATTACATATTGGGGAACAACCATATGAACAAGCGTGACTTTCCCTTCGGAAACATAGAGGACAAATGATCCCCCAGTATTCTATACCCCGAGAAAATATTCTTCAGGCATGAAGTGAAATAAAGACACCTCAGACAAAGGAAAAGCAAGAGAATTCATCACAGGCAGACCTGAATTCCAAGAACTGCGGAAGGAAAATCTTCAGCTGAAGGGAAATATTAGAGGAAAACTTGGATCTTTAGGAACAAATGATGAGCATCAAAACTGGTGAGTGCAGGGACATCCCTGGGGGTCCAGGGGTTAAGACTCTGCCTTCCACTGCAAGGGGCGCGGGTTCCATCCTGGTCGGGGAACTGAGATCCCACATGCCATGCAGCGTGCCCCCCCCCGAAATAAAAAAGGAAAGGAAAGGAAAAAAGAAAGAGAGAGAGAAGGAAAGAAAGAAAAGAAATGGTGAGTATATAAGACTGTTCCTTGTAAGTTCTGAATCATGTTAGACTATTTAAAGCAAAAATATATTATCTGTTAATATTTTCACTGTTGCTTCATATATGTATATATATATATATATATACATATATGAAGTACACACGTGTCAATATGTCTTTACTGCAACATAAGCTAAAATGCACATTTCATCAGGAAGACACAGCAATTATCAACACGTATGTGCCTAATAACTCAGTTCAAAATACAATGAGTAAAAACAGAATTAAAAGGCAAAACAGACAATTCCACAATCACAGTAGGAGGTTTTGAAATCCCAATCTCAGCAGCAGATGGAACTAAACAAAAAAATCACTAGAGACATGGAAGATCTGAAAAACACAATTGACCACCTCAATCTAAATGAAAATTATAAACATTATGTCCAAGAACTGCAGAATATACAGGAATTTCAAGTGCTCATGGTATATTTACTAAAGTAGACCATACGCTTGGTCATAAAAAAAGTCTCAATAAATTTAAAAAGGCTGAAACCATACAGTGTGTGTTTATAACCACAAGGAGTTAATTCAGAAATCAATAAATAAGAGACACAGAAAACTCACTTCTAACTATTTCATGGATCAAAAACCGTGCGCCACAACTACTGAGCCTGCGCTCTAGAGCCCGCGAGCCACAACTACTGAGCCCGCGAGCCACAACTACTGAAGCCTGCGCGCCTAGAGCCCGTGCTCTGCAACAAGAGAAGCCACCACAACGAGAAGCCCGTGCACCGCAACAAAGAGTAGGCCCCGCTCGCCGCAACTAGAGAAAGCCTGCACGCAGCAACAAAGACCCAACACAGCCAAAAATAAGTTTTTTTTAAAAGCAACATATTACATCATGAACACAGCAAAGACAAGTGATGTCACCACACCACAAACAGCAAAGATGAGTGACATCATCCAGATCGTGACACAGGTCGTTCTCGACCTCGGTCCCCCTCACAGGAAAACCAACCAACGACATTCAAGGACGAGACAGCACTGGGAAAACCCCACAACACGGGGATGAGGCGTAAACAGCCCCACACCCCGGGGACTGTGAGGGACTCCACTTGAAGGGTGCGAGAAGCAGCCGCACTGGGACCGCAACCGGGGCCCCCGAGCCTACAGTTTCTCCAGCGGGAAGACAAAAGCCCAGGGCTGTGGGTCTCACCTCCCAGGCTCCCATCGCGGGGCTCAGGGTATGACAGAAGACGGGGTGGGGCTTACAGCTACCAGGGCTGGGATCCTGCCAGGCAGTCCCAGCAGAGCCCGAGCAGAAATCCTAACCAGTGGCTTCGCGTGCCTGAGCCGACACGGCGGCCCAGTCTGACCAGGGAGCTGGGCAGGGCGTGCGTCTGCCCGATTCAGGACCCAAACAACGAGCCTTGCTGGCCTGGAGCGTGTTCTGCCCTCTGCCTGGGCAGGGAGCTAATTCACAGCCCCACCCACCTGACTGGGAAACCCTGCTCACAGCAGCACGTGGTCAGAGCGCCTGCCGGTGGACAGAGTCGGGACACTGGCCCAGCAGGCCAGGGAGCTTGGCTCACGGTTCTGTTCCATTTGGTTCCCAAACAAGAGTCTGGCCAGCCGGGGGCCTGCGTGGTGGCCCCTCGCGCACGGGCAGGGAAACCAACTTGCCCAAGAGCCTTCAGCTCGCCTAGCCGGGGAAGCTCACCAGAGCACATGGGAAATCCCACAGCCCAGTGACAGTGGTGCTGGAGCCCCTCCCTTCCCATCTGCAGAGTCAAGCCGGTGGCCTGCCTAGCCAGGGAATTCGCTGTGTGGTCTCAACTGATCTGGGTCCCCAGGCGATGAGTTATGCTGGCCCTGGGCCAGCTTGGCTGCCTCCCCCGACCCCCTGGGGCGGTGCCCCACCTACTGCTGAGCGTGGCACCCAGTCCCACCACCTAGGAAGCCTGACCAGAGAAGGCAGGCAACACAGAGCCACCCTACAGCTGCGCTGCGGCAGGACCCCAGTCCTACCCAGCTGTCCTGGGCCAGCGGCACCCCGACCCCCAACCTCGAGAGCTCAGGCAGCAGCCTCACCCCAAATACACAACAGCAGGCCCCACCTGCCCAAGGAAGCTACCAGCTGACACGTCCAGGGCCCCAGGCTGAGCTGACTGGTGAAAGACTATCTCTGCAAAGTCTGAACAAGACCATTTACTCAGATGCGTGGATACCAACATAATGAACCAAGGATCACGAAAAATCAGCTAACCATGATGCCACCAAAGGAAACTAATAAAGCTCCACACCGGACCCTAAAGAAATGGAGATCTATGAACTGTCGGGCAAGAATTCAGAATAATCCACTTAAAGAAGTTAGTGAACTACAAGAAAGCACGGACAACTAAGTGAAATTAGGAAAACAATGCATGAACAAAATGAGAAGTTTAACAAAAAGACAAAAACCATCAAAAAAAACAAAAACAGAAATCCTGGAACTGAAGAATTCAACAGAGAGCTTCAAAAGCAGATTCGACCATGCGGCAGATTCAATGAAATTATCCAGTCAGGGGAGCAAAAGAAAACAGAATGAAAAAGAGTGTAGCAGAGCATAAGAGAAACAACACACCCATTATAAAAATCCCAGAAGGAGAAGAGATAAAGAAAAAGACAAAGTGCATTTAAAGCAATAATGGTTGAAAACTTCCCTAACCTGAAGAGAGAAATGGACACCCAGATCCCTGACTCCCAAAAGACCCCAACAATGCAGGGGGCCGGGGTTCGATCCCTGGTCAGGGAACTAGGTCCCACATGCATGCAGCAATTAAGAGTTCGCGTGCCACAACTAAGGAGCCCGCGAGCCACAACTAAGGAGCCCTCGAGCTGCAACTAAGAAGCCTGCCTGCCGTAACTAAGGAGCCTGCCTGCCGCAACTAAGGAGCCCACCTGCTGCAACTAAGACCCGGTGCAACCAAATAAATAAATAAATATTTGGAGGGGAAAAAAAAAAAAAGAGCCCAAGTAGGTTGAATCCAAATAGGGGTACACCGAGACACATTACAACTGAAGTGTCCAAAGTCCAAGACAAAGACTTTTGGAAGCAGCAAGAGAAAGGCGACACGTCACACAAGGGAACCCTCCCACCCTCCACCCCCCACCCAGTAAGACTATAGGCGAAGTCCTCAAAAGAAACATTTCAGGACAGGAGAGAATGGGGTGATACATTCAAAATATTGAAAGAAAAAAAGAACTGTCAACCAAGAATACTGTATCTGGCAAAGCTCTCCTTCAGAAATGAAGAAGAGAGAAACAAAAGCTGAGGGAGTCCATTACTAGACCTGCCTGCCTTACAGGAAAGCTAAAGGGAGTTCTTCAAGCAGAACTGTGATGCTAATTAACATCCCAGAAACACCCGAAGTTAGCATGTAACTCATTGGTAATGGTAAATATAAAACCAAAGTCAAATTCTCTAACATGGCAGTGGTGGTATGTAATTCACTGACAACTCCAGTTTAAAACTTAAAAAACAAATGTATTAAATATAACCATAACTTCAATAATCTGGTATTGGATGCATGATATAAAAATATGTAAACTGTAACATCAATAACCTAAAATGTAAGAGGGATGAGGACACAAAAGCATAAAGTTTAAGAATGTTATCACAGTTAAGCTGTTATCAGCTTAAAATCAGGTGTTACAAGATAGTTTATGTAAGTCTTGTGGTAAACACAAAGGAAAAAACTGTAGTAGTTACACAAAAGATCACGATAAAGAAGTCAAAGCACACCAAACAAGAAGTCATCCATCAAATCACACAAAAAGAGAACAGGATAAGCAACAAGGGGTAATGAACCCACAAAACTGTCAGAGAACAATTAACAAAATGGCAACAGTAAGCCTTACCTACTGATAATTACTTCAAATGTAAATGGTTTAGATTCTCTAAGCGATTAAAAAAAAACAAGATCCAAGGAGTTACCTCGTGGTCCAGTGGTTAGGACCCCTGGCACTTTCACTGCGGTAGCCCAGATTCAATCCCTGGTCAGGGAACAAAGATCCCACAAGCCAGGAGGCACGGCCAGAAAAAAAAAAAAAAAAAAAGATCTCCAACGATATGCTGCCTACAATACACTCACTTTCGCTCTGAAGACACACTGACAAGAGTCAAGGGTGGGAGAGATATTTCAAGCAAATGGTAACCTAAAAAAGCAGGGGTAGCTATACTATACCAGACAAAATAGATTTTAAGCTAACAATGGTAAAAAGATACAAGGAAGGTCATTACATGATGATAAAGGGGCCAATTGCCAATCTGTCAAGAAAATACAACGATTGTAAATATTTATGCACCCAACAATGAAGCACCTAAGTATATAAAGCAAATACTAATAGAACTAAAAGGAGAAATAAACAGCAATACAATAATAGTTGGGGATTTTAATACCACTGTCAACAATGGACAGATCATCCAGACAGAAAATCAATAAGGAAATAGCAGATTTGAACAATACCATAGACAAAATGGACCTAACAGACACACACACAATAAAGCAGAAAAACAACACGACCAATTAAATAGATGCAGAAAAAGCATTTGACAAAATTCAACACCATTCATGATAAAACAAAACTTTCAGAAAATCAGTATATGAACAGCAAATAACCAGAAAATACAATGAAAAAAAAAAAAAACCCTCCATTTACAACAGTGCTGAAAAAACCATACATACTTAGGAGCAAATCTAACAAAAGACAGCTAAGATCTCCAGATGGAAAAAATACAAATCTTTGAAATTAAAGAGGACCTAAATAAACAGAGAGACATACCACATTCATGAATTGGAGAACTCTACACTGTTAAGACAGCAATTCCCAAAGTTGATCTAGAGTCAACAAAATCCCAACCTCTGTTTTTCTTTTTTTCTTTTTTCTCTGGTAGAAATTGATAATAAGCAGATACTAAAATGTATATATAAATGTAAGCAACATAAAATAAACAAAGCAGTTTTCATAAAACGAAGTTGGAGAACTCACCCTATCTGACTTAAGACTTACTATAAAGCATCAGTAATGAAGACAGTTTGATATTGTGAAAAGATATGCATATAAATCAAGGAACAGAACAGAGCATTCAAAAACAGACCCACAGACATAACCGTCACTGATTTTCAGAAAAGGTGCCGAGGCAATTCAGTGATACAAAGTAAGACTTCTGAACAAATGGGACTAGACAACTAGATATCCATATGGAAAAAGTGAACATGTATCCCTACCTCATACCATCTACAAGAATTATCTTCCACTGGATCATAGACCTAAATGTAAGAACTAAAACTACAACATTTCTAGAAGGAAACATAGGAGGATAATTTTGCAAGATGAGCCTGGAGGGACTTCCCTGGTGGCACAGTGGTTAAGACCCCGTGCTCCCAATGCAGGGGGCTCAGGTTTGATCCCTGGTCAGGGAACTAGATCCCACACGCATGCTGCAACTAAGGAGCCGGTGAGCCACAACTAAGGAGCCCACCTGCCGCAAGTAAGACCCGGCACAAGGCTGGTCTGGGCTAAAGTCATCCACAGACACAGAACACGGAGGAGTAGGTCTCATCAGAAGCAGGATACAGGCGTGTCTCAAAGCATCTCCCACATTGCTTGTTAGCTGCAGAGGAAAAAACAGGCCTTGTACACCAGAAAAGACCAGACACAGTATTAACCAGGCAATCAACACTGCTACCACCAGTAAAAGGCAGGTGGACACTCTGTGCTTCCAGATGTGATACCACAGGACGAATACTCCACTTAAGTGGTATTCTGGCTATGGGTATTTCACCTGAAGATAATCATGAGGCTACACAGCCAAACCCAAACAGAAGAAAATTCCTCAGAAGTGTCAGTGTCATGAAAGATGGCTGAGGAACTGTTCCAGATTAGGGGAGACCAAAAAGATACATCAACTAAATGTGTACATGACTCTGCACTGGATCCTGTCTTAAAAGACAAATTGCCTTAAAGGACGTTAATGGGACAACGGACAAAACTGAAATTGAGGCTGTAGATTAAAATGAAAACAGAGAAGTTACTACTGTACTGTGGTTCTAAGAATATACTCTTTTTCTTAGGAAAGGTACACCGATACAAACAGAGGTAAAGAAACAGACGTATGCAACTTACCCTCAAATGGTTCCGAAAATAAATATATGTGGAGAGAAAGAAAAAAATGCTAAGGTGGCAACATGTTAAAAAATGTTAAAAAAAAAAAAAAAAAAAAAAAGTGTATCTGGGTAAAAGGTACACAGGAGAGTTCTACCTTTCTTGTAACCTTTCTTATAAGTAAGAACTTGTCTCAAAATAAAAAGTAAAAAAAGTTTGAAAAATAAAACGTATAAAAAGTAAAATTTTAAAAAGCTGTAGTATCAGAGGAAACAGGGTCCAACGGCAAGAACGCCAAACGTGGGGTCACAGTCCTTCAGTCCTACTGACTGTGTGTTTTTGAACAAAATAACTCACAACCGCTCTGGCTCTATTACCTCTTCTCCGACACATATGGTTAATACCTGCCTAGGATTACCCAGGGCCGTTACAGGTGAGGAGAAGAATCTCAGACCCGGCGAAGTGATGAATACAGCACGTAACAGAGCTGGGAGGTAGGAGGTGGGAGTGTCAAAAATCCAGGTTATAATAACAGAATAAGAAGAAGTCGTTAAGCAGTATCTTCTTTGCTGCCATGTCACTCGCCCACATTCAGCCCTGAGACAGGAGCAGAGGGGACGCCCCTGCCTTCTCTCACCGCCCAGCACGGAATGGACCAGGGGACAAAGACGCACGGAGAGTACTGTCAGAACAACCTCAGTGGAAGTTGGCCCACGAGGCTCAGACCCCACATTTGTCTAAACCACAGTTTGGGAGAAAAGCTATTCTGGCAACTTCAAAAAAGAATCGACATTCAACTCAGAAGGCTCAACATCTCACCGATTCGTGATGACGTCATCCCAGACGTTCATGGGGTCCATTTTAGCATCCGGATATCTACTTGTCCAGGTTTTTAGAAGCCTCTTAAGGGGAAGGTGAGATGACATATTGCCTAAAAATAATATCAGAGTGTGACTATGTCCACGGCTCAGTGACCAGACCACCTTACAAAGTGCAGCTGTCAAATTTCTTGTCCAAATTTAAATGTTTTGTCTTATCTTTCACAACAGGAGCAAAAGCTACCATATTTTAAATATTCTGGCATTAAAACTCAATTTCTTCGGGCCATAGAGGGAAGATGAGGAAATAAACATCCACAATTTTTACATTTAGCACAGGTCCACAATCCTCCATCCACGATTCCAAAATCTAAAAAGCACTGAAAACTGACATGTTTTTCACAGAGTTGCAGCCAACTTTCCTGTTTGCAAAATCTGATCTGAATCATCACAGGGCAACTTACAGTCTGTTTACGCCACTCGTGGGGACACCCACCCGGGCGGTGGACAGCCATCAGTCGTGGGCTGACGGGCCACTGCACACAAGGCCCAACCCAGTATGCACACAAGGTTGCCGGTGATAACCCCCAAACGACCTGGCCTCGAGGGCTTCGGAAAAGGGATTCATGATAATCCTCATGAAATTTAAATTTCACACTGCTAATGTTTAAAGCTTTGGTTTTCTTTCAGCTTAAATCACAGCCCTGAGCTCAAAATCTGGATCCTTCATGTATTAGCTTAGGCAAGTTATTTAATCTCTGATGCCCTATAAAACGGGGAGAAAGGATCTACATCTCATAAGGCTGTTATAAAAACTAGGTAATACAGAGAAAAGAGATCAACATAGCTCCTGGGATAATACATCATTAATAATATGTACTTGAAACATCATTCTCCAAATTTAAAACAGAGAACAGCTAGGTAGATAGTTCTGAATACCAATTCTTATTAGTACTCCGAAAAGCCTACAAAACTGAAATTCAGATTTCCAGTCAAGACGTTACCTCTGACTCTGCGTGGCCTCCCATCAGCACCAGGATAAAACCTCCTCGTCGGCGGCAGAAAGGCCTTCCAGCTCCGGGCATTGCCGCCCTCGGCCGCACCTTACTTACCAGCTGGCATCCAGGACAGAAGCTCTGGCACCTCAGGGTCAGGCCTGCCTTCTGCGAGCCCCTCTCTTCCGACCACGCCCAACTCGGGGTCCTGCCGGCCAGGTGCTGTCACCCCAGTTTCTCATGGGGCCCTGGACCTGCCTCTGCCTCTGCGGGTGCCATGTGTCAGACCACTACTCCTTGGAAGCTTCTCCAGTGCCCAGAATCGCGCTTGACCACGTTAAACACTTACTTCAACAATCCCAAATATATACATTTGTAGAATAAACTCAAGGCAGTTTCTAACCCATACAGTAGGAAACATGTACTATCGCTAGGCAAAAAGATCAGAAGCCAAAACTCTTCCGCAATTATAAAAGAAAAAAAAGGTAGGTATAAATTGAACATTACCTTGTTTGCTAATAAAGCTGATGAACTCCTGAATTTCTATGAAAGTCTGCACAGACTGCAATTTGGTGAGTCTACTTCTGTGTAAAAGGACATCAATACTAGCATAATTCTGGAAAGAAGTCAGTTAGCACTGGTTACAAGTCAGTTCACTGCATTAGATTTTAACACCGTTCTCAACGTGAAACAGCAGCTACCCTGTAGACACATCAGTTACACATGACGTCCCAGAGTGGTTAACCATTAGGTCAGAGGAGCAATTCACAAATGGTCTAATTTTCTTTTTTAATTTAGGTTTTCAATTGCATTTCAGTTCAACAAAATCAATAAAAGCAATACAACTGGGTACCGTTGCCTCTATTTGCCACCAATTCTTAAAAATCACAACATCCTATAATGTGAAACTGCCAATTACAGAAGCCAATTTTTCTTCTTCGATAAACTTCAAGTGTACTACTCAACCTCAAACACATTTGAAAAGTAGAATAAAGACAGTGAACGTCCACATATGGCAACGACAAATGTTTACAGACTCTACACAAGACACGGCTGTAACAACAGAACGAGCCGACACCAAAGGAAGAACACAGAGCCGGGGCTGGCGGGGCCTGCTCTCAGGTGCTCGTCCACAGTGAGAGAAAGAAAACCCCAAGGGGACACAAAACGTGGAACTTTCTAAAACAGAGAAAGGGACTAAAAGGCCCCAGGACCAAGGCCGGTGTGCACAGGCCTCAGGGGAACCAGGACGCGAGGAGGGTGGGCCCGTCACGCGGTCGGCCGGGGGAACCTGCTGCTGTGATTCTCACCCGGGAGTTTACCGATGTCAGAAAAGGTCACAGAGATGGCACATTCCCGGCTGGGATGTCATATTACCTGCAAAAACATCTGAATGCAGTTTCTGATGTAATACTCGGCCCTGTCGACGTCATCTTGCAGGAGGTAGAGGAGACTCAGCTCCTGGCTGTAGCGGAGCTCGAGCAGGGCCCTCCGCAGCTCCGAGGTCACCGCCTCGTCCACGAAGGTCAGCAGGGCCTGGTCGCCCTCCCCACGGAGCAGGGACTTGAGCCTGCTGCGGATCATGTGTGGCAGGCAGGTCTCCTGAGGAGCGAGAATCTCATCACCACGGCATCTCTGGTGTCATTTTATAGGTCCAGGTGCCAAAGTGATGGTGCTTAATGCTTCAAATTTTAAAGCACCTAAGGCTACAAATTTTAAAACAAGTTCATCTAAAATGGCTCATTTTATAACCACAAAATACATAAGGACACGGTCTATAGAAAATGGGAACTACTTGTAGCTGAAAGACAACTGGACGTCTGGTACAAAGTGAGGGGCCTCCAGGCACGGCCGAGGACAGCAGTGCGGACGGGCCACGCGGGCCCAGTGAGACTGCAGCGCCGCGCAGACACGACAGGAAGCGCTCTCCCGGCGGCCACACCGCGGATGCTGACGCTCGTTTTCAGAGGCACCCGCTTCTTCTGCAAGGCTGAGCTAAGAGCGGTGAGCGGTTCAACAGTGCTATGCAGCCTGGGGGGTGTCAGGTCGTATAAACACCCTAATGCTGCACAACTACTGCCCTGGTTTTGGACACTTTTAAACAACTTGCCTAATGAGAGCACCCCTGACCATCTAAAACACTTACTTCCGTGACCTCAGAAATGACTCCACACACCTGATAGAAGGGTTCACTCCACATCTTGCTGAGATCTGGGGCACCCTCGCCGTCAGCGCTGGCCGTGGAGCAGTACGCCAGCGACTTCCATTCGGCAAGCTGGTTGTAACACTCGAGGGATGCAAGTTCCCAAAAGTCCTTCTCGGCTTCCGTGGGCTCACCGTCTGCCCACTCTTGTTTATTGAGGGCCTGGTAAGATGATTTTACAAAGTTGGGAACAGTACAGATGAAAACATTTGCACTGTAGGTTGTGTAACATTCGTACTAAGAACAACCATTTTCAGATTTATGACAAGGGGAGAAAAAAGGGAAAACAGAGTAACTTGAGTGGAATCTAACAGTCAAATGAGTATTAAAAACCCCAGCCAAGAGGGAACCACTTCTCTGGGAAACTTAACAATGAAGCCAGTGAATAAGCTGAAGACTTTAAATGACCCATAATTTGATGTAAATACTGTAGACTATTTACTACTTACAGAGTTCTTAGAATGAAAATTAGAAAATAAGACATTTACAGAAAATTGCAGAAGATTCCACCACCTGGATCTCTCGCACAGGCCACAGACCTGAACTCCAGGTATGTACCCGCTACACATCCACGCTCGGCCACTGGAAGCTCAAACACAAACCTGGACTTCAGTCATCTTCCCAAAACCAACTCTTACCTACCTCTTTATAAATTTTTTACTTACTGAATGAAAACAATCTACTCAAATAGAAATTACATAATAATACCAGATACTGAAGTAACATCTTACAATTTTACCGTACTTGGTAAAAAAATGTTTTCTTTTATTCAGTGATGTTTTCTTAAAAAGAGTAAGAGATAACAACAATACTTAGCTCACATTCGGTTATTATGAAACCATTTTCTGATACTACTTTGTGTAAATTCTAAGGAATAAAGCTGAAATATTTGAAGCTCTAAATTCGAAAGCTAACTATTTTTCCATTCAGAGAACAAAAGCGTTTAAGCAACTAACATACTTGCTAGAGATCAACTTTACCTCGTTATACAGCCGTGCAGCTTCAGAATAATCACTTCTCGCTTCTGCTAATAATGCGTCCTGTGTGACCTGCTTTGTTCCTATCTCACTGCTGAAAATACCACGGAGGGTGTCATACTCTCCAATCGACCTGTACAGCCTATAAAACAAACCGAAAAAAAAAAAAAAAAAAAGTCCAAATCAATGAATGCCCCAGTATTTTTAAAGTCTTTACTCTAACGAAATATTAAATCAAGATGTCATACGTTATAATTAACCAAAAAAGATACATTATTCTTGTTTGGTAAAAATATAAAATCTTAAAAATTTTGAAGTTACCATTAAGTTTGACTACTTTAGCCGTACAGAAGGCAGAAGTTATTCTACAGCGCGTTTAAAGTAAAATCTGAAAATTATAGGTTTACAATGCGTAAGCTGACTCATTAAATGAGGCTGTTCTGTGTTAATTCATCGCTGAGACACTGCTCTTATCTGTGGTAACCTATTTGGAATCCTTGTGTAGCCCTAAAACTTGGAATGTAGTCAAGAACCCCAAAGCAGGTAAATTAGTCCTGGTCCTAGAGATGCCACGTTTTACTCCATGTTCTATGGCCTTCTCGATTCTACTGACAGCCTGAACATGGGCTAGAGCATTCATCTCTGACGTTAACACAAACCTGCTGGTCTGTCAGCCAAGCTCCCCCTTTAAGGTAGTCTCAAGTGTTCAGTAAGTTCGTTCCCTTCTTCCTAGAGACTTTTTCCCACCTTTTGAGTCTCCACACAAATCAAATGTCCTCTCTTCCTAACCCTGCAGTCGCCTGACCACCAAGCTGAGGACCACTTCCCTCCTGGTCTTCCTGAATTTGGTGCTTCCCTGGGTATGAAATTTCATGTGTTTATTACATCAAAAAAGCCCCACGGGTTCTCTTTCAGAGCCCACTGACTCCAAATTTAGACCAAAAAAATCTAATAGCTATAGCTCTCTTACTGCCCTGCTCATGGGGAGTTAAAGGTAACAAATCAGAGGCAGAGGTAGGGAGGTGGGAAAACAGCCCACAGCCCAGGAGTCCAAGAGGAGACGAAGCTACAAGCATTTTCTAGGGATTCAGAAAACACACCAGCCTCAGGTCCACCCTACACTGGCCCCCGGTCCCTGGAGCACATACGCTGTACCGTGGTCAAAACAATGACGTGGGACTTCCCTGGTGGTCCAGTGGCAAAGACCCCGCACTCCCAATGCACGGGGCCCGGATTCGATCCCTGGTCCGGGACCTAGATCCCACATGCATGCCGCAACTAAGAGTTCGCATGCCACAACTAAAGATCCTGCACACCACAACGAAGACCCGGCACAGCCAAGTGAACAATTAAAAATAAATAAATATTTTTAAAAATTCTGTTTGAAAGGAATGCACAAACATAATATAAAAAGTGTGAGGAAGCATTAATAAAGCTAGAAAAAAAAATGTTTAAAAGTTTAGGCCCTTAAAAGCTGTGTGCTTTATTTATCCAGACAACACCCAAGACCCGAGACTCTGCCCCCTGAAACTCCCAAGCGCACAAGGCGTCACTACTGCCCATGGCCACGCCAGACACCAGAGGGTAAGGACGCCCGCGGGCAGAAGCAGCCCCCGCAGAGGCCCTTCCTCCCGCCCAGGGTGCCGCCCGCGCCGCTGGCGGGGTCTAACCCGCGCTGTGCCGCTCTCGGCACCCACCACGGCGCTCAGTTCAGAGAGACAGGAGCGACCACACAACAGCGGCAAGGCAAGAACCCCCACTCTCACTTCCACTCTTACGCCCAGAACCCGAAGATCTAAAAACCAGTGTTACAGAAAAGAAGCGCAAGTCAAATTTCACCCGAATCCAGCATCCTCAGAATTAGGCACTGGCTTTCTTATGATAAAGCCTCACGTGACCGAAACAGAATTTGTTTTTCCCAAGTAAACAAAGTAACTGTACCAGATGTATCGGCCTCGGCCTCGGCCCCAGCGGGGTCGGGGCCCGGGCTTACCTGGCGAGCTCCATCCATCTGCCGACGGCGGCGGGGAGGCCGGGCCTGCCCCGAGCGCGCTTGGCGGGCGGCTCCTGGGGCAGCAGGTGCAGCAACGCTTCCTCCAGCAGGTGGATGGCCCCCGGCTGCTGCAGGCCCGCCAGGCCGGCGCCGCTGACCACGGCCGGGTCCAGGCTCAGCAGGTCGGCGTGTCGGCAGCTGACCTCCTGCGAAGACAGACACGGCGGCCCGCTAGCCCACGGCTCCCCAGACACCTCTGCCAGCGAGCACCCCGCTCTGCTGAGCACAAAGGTGTGACGTTCGTGGTCGGGAAGCCACAAGCTCCTCTGTGTGGTTCTGTTAAGCTTCCCCCCACTTGCTCAGAGGAGGAAATGATCTCTTCTCACTGTACACTTCCAATCCAGGATTAATTTAAAGCAACAAAAACCACTAGTGGACAGTGAGGGTTTTACACACTTGCTCTATGTCCAGACCACAACCACAGTTTCCCGGAACGTATACCGAGGAGACGAGGAGAGCATCTGAGACACAAAGATCTCACAGCCAGTCACTGCAGAGTAGGTGCGCTCGCCCCTCCTACCCGGCAGCCTCCCCACGTCTCCCCACCCGGGGGCTCACGTGCTCAGCAACACGGAATGGAGGGCTTCGGGAATTATCATGTTGACCTCTACTTTGTAACTCTCAATTTGAGAGTTCTGTATACGCAAAAATAACGAAAAATGAGCCCCAAACCAACATAGAGAACAGTACGACTAGTAGGACAGCATCTCATGACAAGAGAAGACCCGCGCCTGCACGGACATCCGGAAAGGCACCCCCACCCCCCGCCCCGCCAAGCTGCTGGGCCCGGAACCCTCACTGAGACTGACCAGCTACCACCGAGCCAACTTGCACTCAACACCAGGGGTCTTGGAAGAACACAGATTCTCCAAAGCAAGCAAACAAACAAAAATGCTTGTCAATCTTAGCAGGAACTAGTGGTACAGGAAAGAAAATCCAAATAAAATTCTATTTCCACTAACAACATAGCAGGACTTCCCTGGTGGCCCAGTGGTTAAGAATCCGCCTGCCAATGCAGGGGACACGGGTTTAAGCCCTGGTCCGAGAAGATCCCACATGCCGCGGAGCAACTAAGCCCGTGCGCCACAACTACTGAGCCTGTGCTCTAGAGCCCATGAGCCGCAACTACTGAAGCCTGTGTGCTCTAGGGCCTGCGTGCTGCAACTACTGAAGCCTGCACGCCTACAGCCTGTGCTCTGCAACAAGAGAAGTCACTGAAATGAGAAGCCTGCACGCCACAACTACTGAGCCCACGCGCCACAACTACTGAAGCCCGCGCACCTAGAGCCCGTGCTCCGCAACAAGAAAAGCCACCGCCAATGAGAAGCCCGCGCACCTCAACCAAGAGTAGCTCCCCACTCGCCGCAACTAGAGAAAGCCCACGCGCAGCAACGAAGACCCAACACAGCCAAAAATAAATAAAATTAAATCTTTAAAAAAAAAAATCACTTTGGGATACAATGTAAAGAGAAACTTATTTTGAAATGCTGGCTGATTCAATATAATTTCTCAAGCCTTGTCTTTGGCATCACCAGAAGAAAACCAATGGAGGAATTCTACTTGTAAATCATGAACCAATAAAAATAGAGTATATAAAAAGAAACTGTATTAACAGCTTCACGCTACATCAAAAAAGTACAAAGTAAGAATACTAAGTACTTCATCTCCAGGAATTATTACCCAATCAGTCTGCAAACCAAAGCTACTGATAAATAACACTAAAGAATGTAATTTTTAAATTACTCCAGGGAGGTAACTAGCTATAAAAATACTGAGATGAATCCAAAGGATTTTCTATTAGGGACTTTTTTAACGATCCATGGCTTGAACGGCAAAGAAAACATTTCTTACATGAAAGAGTAATCTTCCAGTAGGTGTGTTCAGTGCTTACAAAAGCATGGCTACACTAGTTCTCTGCTCGAAGAGCACAGCCTTCAAAGCCTTCTCTGAGGGCGGCCTCGCAGTGCCCGTGATGGCGCACAGCCCACCCCGGCCGAGAGGCAGCCTGCCGACCTGCCTCTCCTCAGCCTGCACCGCCCCAGGCTTCTGCATCCCTTGGCCCTCGTGCCCTTCCGCCTCTGCCTGTTTACCGCCTGACCCGAGCCCGCCTCTGCCTCCGTCCCCTGCCCACAGCCAGGCACGGGCGGCATCCACGTCCCCAGAGGCCGGCAGGAGGGCTGGGTGCCGCTTGACGCGCAGCTGTAAGCAGAGCACCGAGGGGACTGGCGGGTTCAAGACCTGAACAATTTTACATCCAGTTTGATTTCATTATTCCGTCATATGTTAAGTTTTTTTTTTTTTAATACAAATAAATTGCGTCTAACCGTCTGGGAAGAAGCGGCCCCATCACAGGACATCTGCTCTGTTAAAACCCTTGTTTCAACTGAGAAGCCAAGGGAGTCGCTAGATTTCGCCGGCGTGTGAAGGGCGGGAGACGGTGCGCGTGCGGCCTCACCTGGATGCAGGACACGAACGGCGGGAAGAAGAGGACGGTGGTGCTGAGCAAGTGACTGAAGTCCTGCAGCAGCTTCTGGGTGGCGCCACGCCTCTCAGACGCGGTCCTGTGCTTGTCCAGCTCCTTGAGGATCCCGGAGCACAGGCTGCTGAAGAGCTGCTTCGCGATGAGCGGATCCCTCTGTAGGACATTCCGGAGGAGGACAGCCCGGGTGACTCACCCACAGCACCGGAGCCGAGCCCGAACACACAAACCACTGCCCACGCGGCCACCGCACGTCCCAACTCCACGCCGACAGCCGCAGCCGTTGACGGGGAGGACTCGGAACTTAACCCAACGCATCTGTTTGACACGTCTTATAACAGGCACGATGGCACGGATTCCGGACCCAGAGATATAGACTCAGAAGCTGGCTCAAGTCCTGCGTGAGTCTGGGCCTGCGGGTCCCTGCCCCGGGCCAGGGGGACACAGGGCCGTCCCTGGGGACTGACAGCAGCCTGGAGACATTGGAAAATGGCCCTGAGCTTAGACGACAGGCCAGAGCCCCGTCACCGTGGCCATTTAATCCCCTGGCGCCAGCAGGAGCCACCTCCGCCCCGCATGGTGGGTGGCCAGGCTGATGGACACAGCCCGTCCCTCCCGCTGTCCCTGGGCACAGACCCCAGTGCTGAGAACGGCTCCCGGCAGGCAGCGTCTACATTTTTAAAATGAAGGCACGAAAGCAAGAATAAATAAAATTTTAAAATTATTTTGTTTGATAAAAGCTGTGTCTGAATAAAAAGTATAATTTGATTTTTCTTTATTTTATGTTGTTCATTACTTTATTTTAGGTAATGTATTTGCCTTATAAAAAGTCATAATAGTTCTTATATAAAATTTTAGAAAATATGCATCAGGAAACAAGAAGAAAATAAATATCGCCCGTCGTTACACTCCACGGAGACAGTTACTGCCAGGTGGGCCTCTCACTCTGCTACGTGGGGTCCACTTAGTCTGTCAGGGGGCTTCCACGTCTACACCCACCGACTCTTGTGTACAAATTCCTTCCTCTACACGTGAATCTGCAGGTGGGACAAGCGGCCCAGAATCTCACACACACACACACAACAGTGCCGCGGGGGAAGTGGTGGGACTCGCGCGTCTGCGACCTGGTCAGCACACTGGGGGCTCACTCAGGTGCTCCGGTGACGTGAGCCGTCCCCACGGAGGGAAGCTGGGGGAGGGGACACGGGACTTGGGAACTATTTTTGCAAATTCCTGTCACTCTATAATTATTTAGATTAAATAAAAATCTTACCAAGCAGCAATGGGCTACACAGACAGAATCTATTACTATAATCAACATTAGTACTGCCACTTAAGTGCAGTAAAATATAAGGCATCATGTTGCAGTACCTAGCATAATCATATATTACACGATATATATGATACCCTTCGATTTTAAACACTACTTCAATTAAAATCAAAGAAACCTTAATCAGACTTTCAAGGGATAAATATCCCGTTTTTGTCAGAGAATTCAACGAGAAAACTTCATTCACTCCCGATACACTTATCCCCTAATGACTGAGAAAAATATTACCAGTCCTCGGCTAGTAAGAGAATTACCAGAGAAGGATACTGGTCCCACTGACACTCTCTTGATCCTCCCCCAGAAGAGGATTTTGTATAATCGATGATTTAAGTGACTTAGCAACTTATACACGGTTTCATTCCCACTGACATTACTGGTGAGAAAAACAGACTCAGTGTGTGACTGGCACACAGAGACACTGGGCCCAGAGCAAAGTGTCTCGATGGGACCCTGTGTCAGGGTCTCCCGGAGCCAGGCAGCGGCAGAGCCACGACTCAGGACAAGGCCCTTCACTGAGCCCACCATGTGGGACAAATCAGCACCTCTGCCCTGCACAGAGGCAGCCCTGCGAGCACGAGGCGGGTTCCAGCACCGACCTGGGCCACAGCCTGCAAGGGGGCGACCAGGCTGCTGTGCGGGATCTGGATGTCGGGAAGGTCTCCGCGACGGTAACTTCTGTACAGGACGACGTGGGCCTCGTGCTTCATTTTTAACTCACTCTTCATCTCCTAGGGTCGTTAGCAATGGAGGAGGATTAGAATTCTCAATTAAGAATACCAGTAGCGTGTGAGCTATGAAACTGTCAGTGCCCACCGCTGACAGAAAAGTGAATCAGGGACTTCCCTGGCGGTCCAGCGGTTAAGACTGTGCCTTCCAATGCAGGAGGTGCGGGTTCGATCCCTGGTCCCACATGCCTCGTGGCCAAAAAACCAAAACATAAAACAGAAGGAATATTGTAACGAATTCAATAAAGACTTGAAAAATGGTCTTCATCAGAAAACTCTTTCAAAAAAAAAGTGAGTCAATGACAATTTCTAACCAAGACGGTTTAGTCACTACGCTTTACCAGTCTGGCAAATGAAAAATCCGCAACAAAGACCACTGTCAGATGAGCAGCGAAGATTATTTAAATATTTATTACAAAGAAATCTGAGTTTCTCTGAAATCAGAGAACTTGATTTAAAACTTTTAAAACGAGAGGCTGTGTTTCCGTTTTGTTGCTCTTAGGACAAACCTCGCGATGAGCGCCCCCACCCCCCCCCCCGCCGGCCCTGCTCTCTCCACGCGGGGCCCGTGCGACGCTGCCGGGAATGCACCCCTGCAGCCGCTCCCTCCGCAGGGACCGTCTCTGCGGCGCCCCCCACCCCGGCCTCTTTAACAGGCTCCCCAGCGTGCTCATCTCCTGGTTAGTTTCCGGCGCTGCCCCTGCCTTCTGTCTGCTGTACGCACCGGACCACAGCTCTGCCAGCAAGCACTCAGGTGACACGCCCCCAGCGCCCCCAGCTGGCGAGCGTGCCCAACACCGAGCGCGGGCCATTCCCGCCCTCTCCCTGAGACCCTCGGGGATCAGCCCGGTGCCTCTGCCCCCAAGCCCGCTCCTGGCTCCCCAGGAAGCCCAGGCAGGATTCAGGCTGAACTCGGGGCTCGCAGCTCAAACGCCTCCAGTGGAATGGGGCTGGCGAGAGGCCTTAAGTGTTGCATTAGTTGTACTGGTTGTCATAGTTACAGGGACGAGAGGGAGACAAAAAGCACGTTTTCTTTCCACAGGAGATCCAGGGGAACCATTCGACCACCTCACGCTCAAATTTGGAAGTTAAGTGGTTGAGGGTTTAAGCTGAGTTAGAACAAGACAGGGTTTTCACTCACAATCTGGCCCTGTAACAGCTGGTCATCCTCACTGATCTGTATCTCACACTGGAGCCAGGGCTACACACACTCTCCCATCACGTCCACATTTTGAGGAACGTCCAGCCGCCGGTTCGGGCCACACGTGTGGCTGCAGCGGGCAGCTCAGCGCCGGCCGTCCTCCTCGCCCACCCCCGTGGCACCGCCAGCAGTGCACCCCCTGCTCCCAGCAGCTTGCTGGTCCCGAGCTGGGTCAGGGCTCCGGCCTCGGCGTTGAGAGGGGCTGAAGCTGGGAGGCGGGACCCCAGGGGGACGGGCGGTCCCATCTCCACCACGTGGAGAAAGCCCGTCTGTCCAGAGAGAGCAGCCCCCGAGGGGAGGGCGGACTGGAGCAGCTCAGGGGACCCCCAGCGGGCTGCCGCCACAGTCGGGCTCTAGACCTCTAGACCAACAGGGAGCCTGTGTCCTCGGCCCACGTCCTCTGACAGAAAACAGCTACTTCTGATCAAATGCTAGAAACAGATACAAACCTTCTCTCGCTTTTGCTCAGCAACACCTTTCCTGGCATAAATCAAACTCAGTTTTTCTCGGTCCTTTAGAAACCGTCTGCGTAATCGCAGTATTTCTGCCCGACTGTCTGGACCTGAAGAACAGAAAACAGGCTGGTTATTCGTGGCCGACTTTGTCCTCCTCCCCAGAATCCCTGACACAAGAGCGAGGCTGTCTCTTAGCTCCATCTTTTGCCTCCCCTTAGTTTGGTTCTCAAAACAAAGCCCGCACAGGAAACCGCTGACCACTTCGGGAAGCTGGCGAACAGAAAGTCGTGCCACCTTGGTGCAGGCCGAGAGCCGTGCGGAGAGAACCGGCAGAGGCCAGACAGCACCCGAGGACAGCAGAGGGGGCTCGGGGACGCGAGGCTGGGGCAGAAACCCCGGGGGCCGTGAGGACTCCTGGAACCCCTGGGCCTGCAGGCAGGAAGGTAGAGATCTGGGCTCTAGGGGACCAACCAGCACACAAGGGGGGCTTCCACGCCATGGTGGAGGCCAGTCAGCACACACCCAACATGCAGCTACCACTCCAGACGCTGTTTATCGCCCTGGCTGGAACACAGTAAAAAGCTGAAAGTCACCAGTCGCTTGAGGAAAGCTTCAAATAGGAAAAACAGAACCAAACTATAGCAAAACAGCAAAAGCTGAAAGCAGACCATCTAGGAAAGAAATTCAAAAAATGATCATTTATCAGAAAGAGCAGAGTAGATACTGCAACAGTGGACCGATGGGATGTTCAGAGACCAAAAAGGCTCACGGAAACTAAAAACAGGGTGTCATCACTTGAAAGCACAGGTTAGAAGATAAGGTTAAAGACATGTCCCAGAACAGAGAACAAAAAGGGTAAAAACAGGGACTTCCCTGGTGGTCCAGTGGTAAAGAATCCACCTTCCAAGGCATGGGACGCGGGTTCGACCCCTGGTCTGGGAACTAAGATCCCACATGCCTCGGGGCAACTAAGCCCACGCGCCTCAACAAGAGATCCCGCGTGCCTCAACCTCCCACGTGCCACAACTAAGACCCGATGCGGACAAAATTTAAAAATAAATAAATAAATGAAATAAATATATTTTTAAAAAGGGGTTAAAAACAGAAAATTAGAAGGATAATCCATTAGGTCTGATAGCCAAACAGAATCCCAAAAAGAGAAAACTGACACTTGGAAATCATCATCAAAATCATCCACGGGAGAGGAGGGAACCCTCTTCCTAATGGAAAAGAACATGAAAAAGAATGTATATACATATATATGCGTAACTGAATCACTTTGCTGTATGGTAGAAATTAAGGCAACGCTGTAAATCAACTATACGTCAACAAATTTTTTAAAAAATGAATAAAATAAAATGTCTAGAGCAATGAAAAACAAAAACAAAACAAACAAACAAAATCACCCAAGCAAAAACATTCCAGAACCGGAAAACAGGAGTTAGCAGCCTGAAAGGGCCTTCCTTCAAGCCCAGGAAAATGGACTAAGACAGACCTGCACCTAAGGACCCTTTTGTGACGGTTCCTGAAACTGGTTCTAAAGAGAAGATCCTGAGAGCATCCCCAGAGTAAAGACCCTGTCCTCACAAAGGACCATGACGAGGCCACAGCAGGCTCCTCAGAGTCCAGAGCTCTGTCCCCGCAAGCACCAGTGCCTGCAGAGCAGTGACGAGCATCGCGTCACAAGAGCCGCCGCGCTGACCCCTACCCTGGAAGGTCTCCGGGGAGGTGCCCCCCAGAAAGGAGGACCAGACCGAGGAAGGACAGTCCGGGGCCAGCAGCCTGGACGCGGCACTCGGAGGCTCAAGGGGGATTTCACACAGACAACAGCTGTGCAACTCAGAGGAAACTAGGGGACAAATACGTAGAAAGCCAAACATCTAAAGAAAATAGTCATGTGCACAAGAAGCTGCTCCTGTAACTTTGTTTGAAATAATGAGCTAAGAGAAAAAAAGACGAAAAAAAAGGAAAGAAAAAAGAAAAACCCTAAATGTCTATTAACGGAATACTGACAGATAGTCTCCTGTATATTCATTCAACTGAGTCCTATGAAATGATTTAAAATAAACTTGTGCTATGTGTATCAATATGGATAAACAATACTGAACAAAACGTGTGCATGTAGAAAATAAAAGCATTTTATAATATTTTATAAAACATGCAGAGCAATGCCTTACTATTTTTATGAATATAAGCTATGAATAAAAGTACATAAATTATCTGTGGAAATGATCTACACAAAATTCAGGATAGAAGATTACCTCTGGGAAGGTTATGGAGGGGAGTGAAATACAATTTGGGAGAGTTTTTGTTCAGGGGTTTTTTATTAACTGAAATAATTGTGGCAAAAGGTAAATTTGGTAAAGCCTGGTTGTGGGTATAGGGATGTCAAATGTATTATTTTTATTTTGTCTATATCTGAAATATTTCATATTATAAAAATATAAATATGAAAAGAAGTCTGTTGGTTTAGAAACCTGAATGGCTGACACCTGGCAAATAAAGTTGGTAGAAGTAAAAAAAGAAAAAGAAAATAGTCATATACTCAATACCCTGTGATAGACCATGATGGAAAAGAATATAAAAAAAAGAACATCTCTGTGTGTGTAACCGAGTCACTGTGCCGTACAGCAGAGATTGGTGCAACACTGTAAATCAACTACACTTCAATTAAAAAAAAAAAAGAAAGAAAGAAAATAGCCATTAACGCCCAGGAAAAATGACTGCACAAGAAAGGAAAACAGGCCCACGTGACCCAAGCTCAGGCGTGAATTGCTCAGGCACGTGGGCGAGCCCAGCGTTAGGGCAGGCGCTTCCCACGAGTGGGTGCGGGGCGGGCGAGGGCCGGGGACGCAGAGTCAGAGAGAGTGACTGAGACCCAAAGGAAAGGGGCAATAAAAACGCCGACCAGAGCTGCGGAAGCCGCACCAGAGTTCTGGCCGACGGCGGACGCCGTCGCTTCCCGCGAGTCTGGGGGCGGCTGGCCTGTCTGCTGGCTCCCCACCTGAGCCTCCGCCCCGCCCCGCCAGCCTCCTTACCTGCCCCGCCCCACCCCGGCCCCGAGCTGGCCGTGTGTGTCCTCGCTCCCCGCCGCCCAGGCCTGGTCTGACCCGTCTCCACCCCACCCGGACCGCAACCCTCGGAGGCTCAGCCTCCCCATCCGACCTCCTCTCGTGACCCCTAAACTTCCAGAAAGTCACTGAGTGACGGGGCTGAGCCCACTTTACTCAACCGCTTTCTGGACCCCGAACCGTGCTCCCACCGTGCTGGGCTCCACGCAGGCGCCGGGACGCGGGGACGGCCACAGGCGCACGGAGGCGGGCGTTTCAACACACCTCGGCGACCGCCTACCTTTCGCTCCGTTATCCACCTCGTCCCCTGGGAGGCCCAGCCTTTTCTTCCCGAAGTCGGGTCCCACTGACTTCGGGGCTGTCCCGCGCAACCCCTCGGGCCTCTTGTGGGCAAACAGCAAGGACGAGGACGAGGACGAGGACTCGGTGGCGGGGGCTGAGCCGTCCCCCAGCGGGTCGATGCTGCCCCCCGTCAGCCAGTGGAAGGAGCCTCTTCCCCCTGCAAACAGGCGTGACAGGCGCGTCAGGGCAGCGGGGACACGCCGGGGACACGCCGCTCGAGAGCAGGGGCCGCCACCTGGCAGCAGCGACCGGGACGGGAGCCGGCCAGGTCCCCGCGGGAAGACCCGGGCGGCGGACTCCCGCGTCCTCAACGTGAGAAGCGGGAAACACGTCACCTGCTCCTAAGAACGATACTTTGTGTCTGCGACAAGGTACTAAGGTCCACGATTTCTAGCATCAGTGTCATAAAAGTTCCACACTAACTGTCCAAATCACTCCTATTTCTAGAACCAACAGAATGTGAAGAAATCACATACAGGAAAAACACTGAAGTATTTACATAAAACGACTTGGGGATTTCACTCTACAGCTTGTACTTTGCTGATCAAAGGAAACAGCTGACTCATTTGAGAAAGAAAAGTTTAATGAACTACAAACACAGTAGATGAATTTGGTTTAGCTCTGCTTTGCTTCTGAGGTAATAAGGGGTTTTAAACGTGATGCACTAAACGAAACCAAAACATACACGTACTAAGACTTTTCCTGCTTTCTCCAATCAGAAATAACCCTTTTCTTCCCTTTCTTTGCCGTGGTGGACACAGGACGCCCATCGGACTCCACGCTTCTAAGGGCCCAGCATGCCTGCTGGCTGAGCGGCCGTCCCCACCTCCACCCCCAGGACTGTCCCCACAGGACTCCTGCCCCCGCCCACCCCCCGAGTCCGCCCTCCAGGCGAGTCAGCCCCCCTCCTCCTTCACGTCTCCTGGGGGGGCCCTGCTGCCCCGACCGCCGGCGCCCCGCGGCGGACGCGTCACCTGCACTCTGTGTGGGTGTGAAGTCGAGCTGCTGCTGGGTGGCCCGGACCTGCCCGGCCAGCACCCGCCGAGCCGACAGGGGCCCATCCTGCGTCCGGGTCTGGAGCGCGCTCTGGGAGGCCTGGGTCTCCAGGAACATCGGCGTGAGGACCGCGCTCCGACAGCGCCAGTCGGGATCAATAGAATACTCCTGCACATGAGAGGTTCAGATGAAGCAGGGGCCCTTCTCGGCAGCACTCACGTGTTTTATTTAAAATCTAATAGTCCCATCAGCACATGCGTACGATAACTTCATGTGTCTCTGTGGGAAGTAGCTATAGCATCTTTTTAAACTGAGTTTTAACAGAACAGTTATCTGCCAACTAAACAAACCCATCAGTACTGGGGAGGGAAAGACCCTTCTCCACTCCTCAGCATTCAGCACCCAGAGGCTCACTCCCCCCTCGGGAAACGCCTCGGCTCCTCTGAGCACCCCGCCCCCACCCGGCGCCCAGACCGCCAGGCGCTGGGCACACGGGGGTGGCAGGGCGGGCTCTGCTCCAGGAGCTCTGAGTCAACGTGCAAATCGCCGCCGGGGCTGCCGGGCCGAGGCGCCAACGGGCATCTACGTGGGCGGCGGGAGGGGAGAGAGGAACAGCTCCGTGGCGGCTGAAGGGACGAGGGCGCGCCGCGTGCAGGGTGGCGCACAGGCGGGCGTCGCAGGAAGAATGTGCGTGGGTTCCACATAAAATCAGGAAACCAGCACCCTGGTCGTCAGGGAGACGCCAACCAAACCGCAGCGAGACATCACCTCGCACCTGTCAGGATGGCTGTCATCAGAAGGGAGCCCTGTGCACCGCTGCTGGGGCTGTAAGCTGGTGCAGCCACGGTGGAAAACAGTTCCTCAGGAAACTAACAATACAACTACCATATGATCCAGCAATTCCACGCCTGCGTGTTTATCCAAAGAGAACGAAAACACTAATTTAAAAAGATACAGGCACCCTGGGACTTCCCTGGTGGCGCAGTGGTTAAGAATCCGCTTGCCAATGCACGGGACATGGGTTCGAGCCCTGGTCCTGGAAGATCCCACATGCCACGGAGCAACTAAGCCCGCGAGCCACAGCTACTGAGCACGCGCGCCACAACTACTGAAGCCTGCGGGCCTAGAGCCCGTGCTCCGCAACAAGAGAAACCACCGCAACGAGAAGCCCGTGCACCGCAACGAAGAGTAGCCCCCTCTCGCCACAACTAGAGAAAGCCCGCGCGCAGCAACGAAGACCCAATGCAGTGGAAAAAAAAAAAAAAAGATAAAGGCACCCTAATGTTCATAGCAGCACTATTTACAATAGCCTAGACATGGGAACAACCTAAGGGTCCATCGACAGATGAATGGATAAAGAAGATGTGGTGTACGTACACACGCACATGCACACACACAATGGAATACTGCTCAGCCCTGAAAAAGAATGACATCCTGCCATTTGCCAACAACATGGATGGACCTTGAAGACTACATGAAGTAAGTCAGAGAGAAAGACAAATACTGTATGGTCTTATTCACACGTAGAATCTGGAACAAAAAACAAACCAAGCTTACAGAAACAGAGAACAGACTGGTGGTGGCGAGGGGTAGGGGGTGGGAGAAATGGGTGAAGGGGGTCAAAAGATACAAACCTCCAGTTATAAAAGAAGTCAGTCCTGGGGTGCAATGCACACATGGTGACTACTGTTAACAACACACTGTGCTGCGTATCTGAAAGCTGCTGAGAGAGCAGAGCTTGCAAGTTCTCACCACAAGAAGAAAACGTGTAACTGGGAGGTGACGGATGTTAACTGGATTTATTGCGGTGACGACTTTGTAATATGTACAAATACCGAATCATTACCTCGTACACCTGAAACTAATCCAATGCCATACGTCATTTATACCTCAATTAAAGAAAAAAGAACGGCGTTTAACACTAGTGGACAATGTCTGCTGAGCAACAGGCAGGGAAAGCTCAGATCACAGGGGTGAGAGCTCACCTGAAACTCACACTCCGACAGAGGGTGCTCAAACACGGGACTGCGGAAGTCGGGGCTCATGCTGGTCATTTCAAGCAGAAAATCTGTCGCTAAACTTAAGAAGTGCACTTCTATCTTAGGAGAATATAAGGAATTTAGGGCCAGCAAGCGGTCCAAGGTGTTTGACGGCAACCTAGTTTCGTGGCTCCAGAAGTTCCGAATCATTAATCTGAAGGGCAGAGAGGAAAGAAGAGAAGGAGGCCTGTACGTGTGCCCGGCAGGGAAGGCATCTCCTCCCCCGCCCAGAGCTCAACGCAGGACAACCACACGCAAAGCTGTGTCAAAAGGGTAAGCTGACTTACAAACAACGTATTTGCTGAAGGGGAGAAATATTCCAAAATGTTAGCATATTTAGCAAGAGGTGAGTAACTAGGTGATGTTATTCTCATCTCTCTTACCTGGGAAGTTTTCAAAGATGAGAATACAACATTAGATATTTTGAAACTGAGAAAACATTGAAAAAAATTACATATATAGTCCTTCGTTGCCGTGCTAATAAGACAATTCACTCCAAAAGTTAGTGCCATAAAATATTCAAAACATAATATGAATATAAAATATTCAAACTATTCTGGTTAAAAACCAGATTAGGCTTTATAATTTGTGAATGTTTAAGAAATCCAAATACAATTTTTAAAAGCTTAATGAATTAAAACTTCCAGCACAGTTAAAAGTTAGTTGATATACGGACTCGTACGAGAAAGTCCACACTGCTCCTTACGCAATGCAATGCAACGTAATTAGCCCTCGGGGAGAACAACTGTCCTTCTCTCTCCATGTGCGATTACACTGTAGCATCCTCCAATTTCCAAGGTTTCAAACATGTCATCCGATACTGACACGTATAGTGAGATCTCACTCTGGGTTAAACGGGAAGCAATAACCCACTTTTTATTACAGACTTCTCACCTTGAAATGCTGTACATCACGGCACAGCAGAGAGAGTGTGAACCCACGCCACTTTTTCAAGGCTTTTATGTTAAAGTAACGTGTCAGGATTTTTAGGTCTTAATGTGATTTGAAATACATTTTTATTACACATTATGGAAGCAGGAGGCAGAGAAAACGCTGATACTGCAAATGTGCTTCCAACGCCTCTGAAAGACCCCACACTGGCCAAGAAAGAGACCCCCTGAGTGTGCCCGCCCAGCCCAGCTGTTGCAGGAGGGGGCACATACTGAAGGCCGGGATTCTCGTCGGTCAATCCTTGGATCAACACGTCTTTCGCCAACTTGAATACTTCCTGGGAGTCATCATCTGCCTGACTCTCTGGATCACTGAGAAAAGTAACAAAATGACAAACCCATTAATGCTCCTTCTGTTGCTTTTGTTCAACCCCAAGAGCACCGTCCAGAACTGAAGTAACAAAACCTGCCTCTTCCCGCGAACTTCCACCCGCCCTCCGGCGCCTGCCCCCTGACGCGGGCCCTCGGTGCGTGCGGCTGGGGGAACAGGGCCGCAGAGGCCCCACGAGGAGTGGCGTGGTCGCAGCCCTGAAGGAGGAAACATCCCAGCAGCCCCTTTCCTTAATCTTGTCAGACTGTAAAGGGATAACTATGGAAACAAGTTACACTTCCAACTCAACCCATAATACCACGCTCTGAATATTTCCCACAGGTAACACAAAATCAATTAAGGTAAGGATATATTTCAATACACTAAACTTGTTTCAATTATTAATGACATATTTTTAAATGCTTTATCATTCATCTTAATCGTTCCAGACTGCTAAAGGCACCCAAACGGTCCCCCGAAGACAGCGCCGTAAACCGTCAGAGCGGAGCTCACCGGTAGTTGTCGTGAACCCACATGAGGATGTTGTACATCTGCTCCCGGCACAGAGCGGAGGGGTGAGACAGGAATTCCGCCACAGGGCTCAGGAGTCCCCGGAGCTCCACGGGCTTCAGTCTTGCCATCAGCTTGTAAATTATGTCCAAACACACTTTCTGTCTCTCGTCGTCTCTACGGTAAGAGGGAGTTTCAAAAACACACAAATTCGACAGTTGTTATTACTAGACTTTCAGATATGACAGGTACCTTTTTCTTTTTTGTGCTGTTCTGTATTTCAAAATATGGTATTATAGGTAATACTACACTTATATAAAAATTACATTCTTGAAAATAATTATCGCGGGCTAGATTATTAAAAGTAAATTAACAACGTGGTATCTTACCTGGATCCTAGAATAGAAAAAGGACGTCAGTGAAGAAACTGGTGAATCCAAATAAAGTCCAGTCTTGTTAACAGAAATGTACTAATGTTAACTTCTTGGTTTTGACAAACTCACCGTGATTATGTAAGACGGGGAACCTGGGTGAAAGGTGTGTGGGAATCCTACGTACTACCTTTTACCTTTTCCGTAAAAATAAAATTATTCCAAAATAAAAAGTTCATTTTTAGAAACCTGGCAATGTCAAACAAAATAAGCTAAACAGAAAGGATATTACAACTTTAAAAAATGACTTCAAGTGCTAGTCAGGCACTGGCACGTCAAGCAGGGGGTTAAGCGCAGCCTCGGTCCGGACCGGGTGCACACCTACTTCCTCGTGTGTCTTCCTCCTTAAATAAGCGCCAGCTGAATGCTCTCTACACAGCAGATACTTAGTAAGCACTGAACGGAGAAAATCAGGACACAACGACACAGTTCATCACTGTGTAAAAACGTGCACACAGGCAAGACGAGAAAAGGCGCAGACGCAGAGGGAACACACACTCACTTCGCGACAACCTAAAAGCGCCTTGAGTGGAGGGAACAGCTGAGCAAAGGGACGTTTTACGAGCCAGCTGCATCCGAGGACCCACTCACCTGTGCCTCATGAGCTGCGCGAAACCCCTGCTCTCTAACTGCAGGTACAGGTCCGCCCTCTCGTCTGCACGACACAGCACCACCTCCAGGCAGAGCGTCTTCATCACGCCATGGGCCCGCGGCAGCAGGAGAAGCACAGAGCTCATGAACCTAGGCAGCGGGCAAGGCCGGTGAGCAGAGGTGGCGCCGACCCCCACCACCGCCCCCCATCCACCCCGCCCCCGAGCAGGAGCAGGGAGGCGGCGCTGACCCCCACCTGTCGGCAAGAGGAGGGAAGTTCTTGGCGGCTCTGTTCAAGCACACGATAAATTTGTCCTCTGCCGCGTGCTGATGCCGCTGCAACTGCTTTACCACCAGTTCGCACACAGACTCCTCCAGCGTCTGGAAGATTAAGCTTTGTCTCAAATACACACCAGGCGGGAACTTCGGTTAAGTACAGCGTCACAAGGTGGAGGCCCCGGGGGGGCTCTGAGCACTGGGCACCTCCAGAGGCTCGGGGGCTGTGGCCACACCCCAGGCGTCAGAACGATCAAGATTATACTTCCTTCTGACACCAGAACGCTGCCAGCAAGTCACTTGAGAAGCTGAACGAAAACCAGCGGCTCAACGGTGCTTAGTGTTCACGCCTCTGGTCAAACCAGCTTCAGAGAACTCGATCTGCATGCGCCCTGCCCATCCCCCTGCACCTGCCTTCCCCTGCCACAGGTCCCCGGCGGCCTCTGGGCCGCTCCCCCAGAGCCTGTGCCCACCAGGGAGCAAGTGCCCAGCCACAGAACACGGGACCCTGACGGCACGGGACAACGAGGGAGCACGAGGGGTGATCGGGACCGGAGCCCACGGTCCAGGGGCCAGGCTGGTCAGTGGTCAGAACACAAGTGACCCCTACTTCTGTGTTCCACTCTGCTTTCCAAAGCTCTACACTAAATCAATGCCATTTTATATTCAGAAAAGAACTATGCAGAACAAGAGGGTTTATCATTCCCATTAAGTTGAAATTTAAGTCAAGAGAGATGAAGCCTGGGCTGTGCCGTAATGCGCTCCACCCACGGTGAAAATTAAGCGTATTATGTAAATTGAAACCCACCACTAAAGGACATTAGAATCGTATCGTTACAAGATTGTGAATTTGAATACGTTTTTATTTTACAAAAATAGCTAGTAGTCCCGAAAACAAATTATAACTGAAGTTTGATTTTCTTGGGGGGGGGGGGGGGGGGGGGGGGGCGGGGGCTCTATTTCTTCTTAGCTTAATTTAATTTTGCTAAATGTTCTAAATCCAAATAAATGCCTTACTGGTGAAATGGGCAGGGGTCCAGTATACTGTGGGCGGCCTTGGTGCCCTCAGGACCCCCTGGCTTCTCCCAAGCCGCTCCTCGCCCTGGCTCCTTGCAGGAGGGGAGGGGACTGGAGACAGGAACTTGGGGACCACGCACAGGCAGTTCTCAAGCCGTGAGGCTGGGGGAGAAGACACGGCAGTGCAGGAGAGGGCAGAGAGTGTCCTGCAAGCAGTGACAAAGGGCCGAGGACTGGTCCAGCGTGCCGTCCTGGGCAGGCTGCAACCCGGCGTCTTGTCACGGTGGGGGACCAGCTCTGCAGGCCCCAGCATGCTAAGCCACAGGGAACAGCCACACGGTATTAAGTTACAGCCCGCCATTTCCATACATGGCCCACGCGGTTCTACGCATGTCTTAATGATAACTTATGGAGAATGCGTGCCGTGCTTAGAGACGCGACCAGGCCCTTCTCACAGTCGTGCAGAGTGGGCAGGGCAGAGATGGAGAGCCCTTCCCTGAGAAGCCCTCTCCTATCCAACAGCTACATTACGTCCAAAAGTACAAGCGGAGGGCTCTACCCGTTTACTTCGCCTGAACCACAGCAAGGCTCTACCAGGACAGTTTCTCCAAAAGGGACTCCTGAGGCCAAGTTCAGAGGAGTGAAAGCTGCTTACATACTCATATCCTGATTTTTACAATAAAAAGAAAGTTACCACCTTTACATATTTGCCAAGTTTCCAAGAGTCTGGAAGAAAAAAAAAAATCACGTCTTTTTAAAAAACTGAGCACTGTATTTAGTAGGAAAGAGAGTAAAATAGTAATAACTCCAGAATGCCCACTTTGGTTTCCTAGTGTAGGGGCTACAAGTAACAAGAGCCACGTCAAGTCAAAGCTGAAACAGAAGTATTTATATAAAGCGCACAGCACACTTACCTTTTCTCTCCCGGTTAGATATCGAAGAATAAGTCCCAGAACTTCTGCTGCTGCCGCATACACCTCTTTATATTTGACAAAGGACATGTTATTGACCAAAGGTTGGAAGTACCTACGACAAATGTAGAAAGTAAATAAGCATAAAACCACCCATCCCATTGTCTGACAGAAGCGTATCACGACTTTACTCCCCAGGCCCAGAGATGAATGGCACCTGAACAGGGCCCAGACCACCTGTGCGGCTCCAGGTGCAGACACGCAGAACCTCTGACACAGCTGTGGAGGCTCGGCCTGCAGGGCCTGCAGTGAAATCAGCTGCGACCTGAGATCTGACCCCGTTAAAGGCGTCTATACCACAGGAGAAGGACATGCAGAGACTCGGGGGTTGGGGGGATGCTCCCAGCCTCATGACAGCAGGACGTGAGCTCAGAGAAGTCACTTGTCCAAAAGTTAACCACTTCCCGTTGACCCTGTGTTGGGCCGCACGTCCAGCCGTGACACCAGGCGCCCGGCGCCCCCGGTGCCACAGAGGCTGACCCTGGAGGACCAACGAGATAGCAAGAGCTTCCAAAGAGACGGGAAACGTCGGCAGGCGTGAACTTGACCAAGCAGCCGGCTCTGCGTGGGCCCCAGCTCCTGTGAAGTCAGCACTGTCCTGCTAAAGCCCCTCCACGTGGACCCCCCCGGGTGATGAGGAGCCGGAGGCTGCAGCTGTGGCAGAGACACAGCGAAGGGCAGCAGGGCCCGGCCACCTGCTTCATGGTCGTGACCCTGAAGTGACTGCTCTCCAGAGCTCATGTTGCTTTCAGGAATAAAGGGTGAAAATGTCACTTTAGAAAATAACAAAAATAGCTAACACCTTGTCTGCCAAAACTACGTGAAAAAATTACACTAATTTTTAAAAACTCACTTCCCTCATTCACTCCACTAACATATTTCTTCGAAATACTTTTAACATGGGTTCTAGTCCTTAAATTTATCAAAATTAAACCATATTCCAGTCTCCAGTCCGATTCAGGTACACTTCAACCAAAAAAAGAAACAAAGCGAAAACACGATACTTACTTCACACTTTCTATGCCGCATTTTGGGTCGTATGGAGGCAAGTCATTGGCCATTACAATGCCTAATAACTGAATTCCTATGGAATTGTCTTTAGAATTAGGATCTTTGCTGGAAAACTTTTCAAACATTAACCTGAAACGAGAGCATAAAGGAACAGTGTAACTTGTCATACATAAGAAGCCGGAAGACAAACACAAAACTTTCTATGGCTAATTTTCAGGGTAAGAAATACTTCTCCTTTTCCCGCCCTCTTTGTTCACACCCAGGTTACTCTGCCTTTGCAACACAGGCACTGCTACCTTTCTTACAATCTGATTACTGGTCCTAATCCCCCCTCGGTTGATAGTAAAACCTTTTGGCAGTTTTAGTTTGCCCCAGGTTGTGCCCGGCAGGAATCACCCCTGGGGGGGGGCAGCGAAGGGCAGGGCAAACCCCACACCTGCAGACGATGGCCGCCCAGAGGTGCTTCTAGTAAGGAACGCGGAGCCTGCATTCATTAGTGGCAACAGTCCACCTTACCAGTACATTCCACCACGGATCACATTCCTCCTTCTACCCGTTCAAGTAATTTTCACTGTAATCATCGTGCACAACGTGCTAGGTGTAAAAGATCTTTAAACGACACTGCAAAATCTAGTAAATTTATACCTGTAAGGGATGGATAAACAATCCTTCCAGCACTCAACAAGCGTCTTTATAATTTCAAGGTTATGTCGAAACACAGCTCTTTTTTGATGAAAAACGTGTTTCATTAGAAAATGAAGCAATCGATTTGCTAACACTTCATCTTTGGGGACCCCCTAAAAAGATACAGAAATTCTATGTAAATACGTAGCACTGCACTCTGGGAAAGCATTTTTTGACCCGAAAGTCCATTTATAAAAGAAAGTGGGCGGGGCTTCCCTGGTGGCGCAGTGGTTGAGAATCTGCCTGCCAATGCAGGGGATGCCGGTTCGAGCCCTGGTCTGGGAAGATCCCACATGCCGCGGAGCAACTGGGCCCGTAAGCCGCAATTACTGAGCCTGCGCATCTGGAGCCTGTGCTCCGCAACGAGAGGCCGCGATAGTAAGAGGCCTGCGCACCGCGATGAAGAGTGGCCCCCACTTTCCATGACTAGAGAAAGCCCTCACACAGAAACGAAGACCCAACACAGCCATAAATAAATAAATAAATAAATTTAAAAGAAACTATCAATCATTTAAAAAAAAAAAAAAAAAAAAAAAGAAAGCGGGCATTCAACGGGGAGTCTGCCTCCGGGTTAAAAGCCACCTGTGCGGCTGCAACACGAAGGCTTCACCTAGCGGGCCTCCACCCAGCGGGCGGAGAGGCCGCCGGGGCCCTGCAGCACCCCTGCCCCCGCCAGACCCTCGGACCCTCCCCAGGGCCTCTGCTGGGACCTCCCTACGGGGAGGGAGGGGACCCTGAAGACGCCGCCCCTCCCCACTGCGTTCCTCCCAACCCCAGGGTCCCACCAAACTGCTGGAGCCTTTCCGTTGGGGCTCCCTCTACCGTGACATGACACCCACATCTGTGCCGGCCCCCTGACCCTCGACCGGGAGGCTGTTCCGTGGGGTACACGGAATGGGTGTCGGGGGCAGGGAAGACGCGCTTCCTCTGGTTTCAGCCTCTTGCTCAGACTACTGCAACGCGTGGTGAAAGGTTCACTGTGACGTTCACCTTGGCTGTTGCTCTAATCAGTTACCCTGACACCTGGCAGCTCACTCTCCTAGCCCAGCTGAACGCCTGACATCTGAACCAACCTCTTCCAACGGCTCCTCAGTTAGACTTGGTTTGCTGCAAAACGGGACGGGCACATCCCAACACAAACACGTGGGACAGCTCCGTGGACACGTATTACGTTGGATAAGGGCCGTCCCAGGACATCTTTCCACGAGAACTCTGGACACTATTAGTGCTGACATCTTTAAGCCAGCGGGCAGAGCTCCAGCACACAGACCCACCCTGCGTCAGGACTGGCCGGTGCCCTTCTCCAGGGGCACTTCCTTAGCAATCTCAGCCATCACAGGCCACCGTCACACTCTGGGAGTAGGGAGGCTGGCAAGACGAATGCCAGAGGCTCATGACCTCAGTCAGAGGAGACGTTTTCAGAACCTCACGCTCAGGGTCTACAGACGTTTATTTTACACGTACTTTTAATTAACCAGTGATCAGTTTCCGAGCTCCTAGCAAGTTAAAGCAATAAGCAAAACAGCACAAACACCTGATAGCTTAAAACTAAAAGCAAGGCTGGAGGAATTAAGGAAAGCAGACCCAACAAGACAGAACTGAGGCAGTCAAACGAGGCCGCCCGGGAGAGCAGCAGCACAGACGGGCACGATCCCGGCTGGAAACACTGAGGACGGACAGGGGCCGGGACCACGTCCAGCGCTGCTCGGGGAGCGGGCGCCAAAGACGCATCTGCTCTCACCACAGGAGTCGCTACTCCCGTCCACGAGAGAACCGTGGCCACGATCTCCACCACCATGTAGTGGATCCCGCCCCCAACGCTGTTTTCGGAGACCACCAGCTGCAGCAGGGGGCCGATCCAGTGCTTCGCGTGAGGCCGGAAGACCTAGGCGAGAGTTCAAAGGTCACATGTCACAGGAATGCCCTGAGTAACCACGATGTGAGTTCAGGAACACCATTCTATGTTACGACTCGAGCTAAATTCAAAACAGATGTGAATGCCAACAACTACGCTGCGTAATTCGATTAGATTCTCAGCTGAAGTCTTTCCTCACGGGCCCTGAGACCACAGCGCAAAGGAAAACGGGTTCTGACTGATCTGCTCTTTGCTTAAAACCCTTCTGCCACACCTACGCTCGGAGAAATAAAAACGAAGGCATTCTACACCAAGCTCTCCCCATCTGAGCAACATGCAGCCCTGGAGGATTCTACTTTTACCGGATGCAAATGCACAGGGTAAATTAAAAAGGAGAATATAAAAATTAGGTGCATGAGGCTAATTGCTTTTTCATTTCTTCCCATGCTGTAGAAGTCATTCTACTACAGACTAAACATGCCCAAGATCTCTGAAATCCAAAGCATCTCCAAACACTAAATTCCATTTAATCTATTTCAGAAACTGCAGACTGAAATGTAACTCAGACTATCAACCTTCTTCCCCTCTGCCACCTTCTTTTTCCAAATGTTTTCTCATCTACTCTCACAGCTTAAATCTGTGTGGTCACAAATCTTTTTTGATCATGTACCCCATAGGTTAAAAAAAAGTTTACACTCTCCACGTATGTCTACTGGTGTATTTATAAATTTTAAACATAAGCTTCTTTACTATATTATTAAACTGTAAGAAGAGGATAAATTCAAGGCTCAAGTCTTAAAAACAGCTGTAAACACAAGTTCTCATCTTTCGCTCCACAGCACAATGGGCCCCCGCCGTTCCCGAGCTCTGGGCATGTGCGACGCTGCAGGGCCACCTGCAGTGATTGCAGAGGCACCTCATGCCACACGCGTGCGCACAGCTCAGCAGCCCCCTTATCGAACCAGACGCCAGACGCCAGCTCCCGTCTGCCAGCCAGCAAGTCAGCACCCACAGCAACACCAGCTGGAAATCAGGTGTGAGCCCCAAGTATCGTGGGCTGAACTGTGAGCCCCAGAAGGATGCTGAGGTCCTCCTAACTCCCCGTACCTGTACATGTGACCCTGTTTAGAAACGGGGTCTTGGAAGAGCGTCGAGTTAAAAAGAAAGTCATTAGGGTGGGCCTTAACCCTGAGTAACAGTGTCCTTGTTAAAAGGGAAATTTTTACACATGAGACAGGTGTGTACACCGAGAGAGAAGACCATCCACAGGCCAAGAAATGCCCGCGGCCCACAGCAGCTGGGAGAGGCCCAGTCACAGCTTCAGCAGGAACCACCAGCCGACACCCTGGCCTCGGGCTTCTGGCTCCAGCGCAAACAGGGTCGTGGTTTCTGTTGTCTGAGCCCCAGCAGCTAGAAATCAAGTGTGATCCCGAGGAAGGGGCCCTGCTGCAGTCCCAGGCCAGGCCTCTTCTCCGCTCGAGGGCCTTGAGGGGCCTGCCGTCTGCTGCCTGCGAAGGCCCTCCTCCCAGCCCCCTTCAGAGGCTCCCTCTGCCTTTGCCCAGCCCCCTCTCCAACGGATAAACACAGCAACGAAGGAATCTTTCCCCACTTTCTTTGCTGCCGTAAACCAGGAAGGCTGGCAGCCATAAGAAAACTGCCAACACGTATACTTCCTAACACAGGTCACTTCTAACTCTAAAGAAGTTAATTTACGTGTTTTACAAGAAAATGACAAAAGAACGATGCTGCACAAATGACACAAGTCGGCGAACTGATTCAGAGAATAACGCCATGCTCTGACCCTGTACATCTTTCTTCACTGTGGGTTTTTTTTTTTAAGTAGATGCATGTAATTGCAAAGAATTTTTAAAGGAATCATAAATTACTTACTTCCTCTGTATTAATAACAAGCTTGGCTAAGAAGAGACGGATATTTAATGATACTGATGGATTTCCTAGTTTGTCGTGAAGAAATTTCATCCATGGAGGAAGACTTCTTGGCACTGAACCCTGAAATAATACACTCAAAATTACTTCAGTAAGGAAGCGGAACAAAACAGCTTCATATTTTGACACTACGAGACAACAATGACAGGGCAGGAGACGAGTGACAAGACATCACATGTGTCTGAGATGGAATCCGGTTTAGTCTTCGATGTGAACTGCTCGCTCTCAGCGTGACAGGGGCGAGTGGCGGTGAGTGAGACCGGGAAGATCAGCGCGCCTGTGAACCCACACCGCAACCCCGGCCCAGCCCAGGCACCTCTCCTGGCCGAGCAGCCTGCAGCCTCTGCATGTGCCGGACCAGCGCCGCCATGGGGGCCATGCACTCGTGCCGATTTAGCTCGTCCATCTCCAGCTCCAGCACGTCGCCTGGGACCTCGGGGTCTGGACGTTCCTGGGGAGGGAGAGGCCGGTGAGATGGCGGCCCAGAGGAGAGCGCTCGGCGTCTCCGGGTCAGATGGCTCACACACAGGGGACCTCACGTCTCCTCGAGAAGGATCCCATCCCCTCGCCCCCAGCCGCACGGCTCTCCTCCAGGGTCGCGCTCAGGTCAGGGTGTCACTGCAGACACCGGCCGCTTCGGACAAAGTTCAGACGTGTGCGTCCCGGCGGGCCCAGACCCTCTACATCTTGAGAGCCGCAGCCTGCGTCATTCTTAGTTGCCACTTTATGTAGAAAGTAGAGCTACTGAAGTAGAATTACAGAATAAATTTTTACCTATTTTTCTCAGTACTTTGAAAAACTTTGTAAACTCCTTAATTTGCCCTAAAATTTCAATCAATAATAGAACAAAACTTTTAAAACATTCTTGATCCTTTTTAAGAAAAAAGAGCAGGAAGAATCATTTTGTAAGTGTGATGCTGCACTGAGGTTCTACACACATGTACGGTGTATTTCACACACACACACACAGCTGATCTGGGTGGTTCCTAGCACAGATCGCTTCCAGGAAAGGACAGCTTAAGAAACGCTGAGAGCACAGCTTTGGATACAGGTCAGCCTGGGCTTCTAAGGGCTTGTGGGGAGTGTGCAGAGAGAGGAATAAAGGCGGCCCCAGTGAATCCCGTCCTTCCGTCGGCCCTGGTGGCAGCAACCACTCCAGAGCGCCACCTCCCAAGACGGACAGCCCTGGACACGCACTCCTCTCACAACCGCCGTGCCCGTGGTGTTTGGCCCCAGGCGATGGGTAACGTCTACAAACTGGGGCAGAAGAGAGAGGTGGGGTGTCACGGGTTGGTGACAGCAGGCTCACTCGGCACCGAACAGTAACCGACACACAACCAGGGTCACGGGAGACGAGAGAGACCGGCGCTCCCAGCAAGGCCCCCGGAGAGGCGGGAAGGGAGCGCGTGGCCACGGGCGGCCGTACCTGGGCCCACTCAGCACGCGGGCGGCCAGAGCCACCGCCTCGGGCCGCCTGCAGAGCTGGGACGGGGCAGGGGGGCGGGGGGAGGTTTCTCTCTGAAAGAACGACCAGCGTGAGGTCAGCCCAAGCTAGAAACGGAGTGCTGTGCCGGGAAAGCGGCTCTGTGAGCTGTGGATGACCCCGTGAGCTGCTGGACCCCAGAAGAGAGACTGAGCTCAACCTCTCAAAGCAGCTGTCAGACCCAGTGCACCCCCTGCCCGTCGCCAGAGCCCGCCCTTCAGGGAGGAGTTTCCGCTCGGGCCGGGGACGCTGACAGCACACACCCCTCCCTGGGGCGGGGGACAACAGTCAGCCAGCGCGGTCAGCTCTCTCGGGAGGGCCTCACCCTCCCGCGGCTCTGATGCAAACACTGACCTGACCGCGGGAGGAGCCCGGCTAACGTGAACCCGCCCTGCGTGCCGGCGGGGTCAGACGCTGCACCCCAGGACGAGAGGCTGGGGCCCCACCGCCCCGAGGCTCCCTTTCCCTCCCAGACAACAGCATTCGGTAATCACCCGTCTCCAGAAACGGCCGGCAGTGGACTGAGGGTCTTGGGAGCCATACGAGTAGCTCTGAACTCCAGTGCAGAAGTCGAACTGACTCATTTCCTCACTCAGGCTACTGTCTGCCAGATATGACAAGGAAGACATATAACACGGGCCGCCTGAAGCAAAAAGAGAAGGAACTACATTTACTCAAACTAGTAAGAAATGGGTTTCTCTACGCTCAAGTGATACCCGGATACCTGCACCAAAGGCGTTCATCAAACCCGTGGTTCTCACTCACCACCCGGGTCCACAAAGCAAAAAGGGCCTGGGGGGACCTCCTCGCACTCTGTCCCCACTGAGCAGTTACTCTTTGTCGCAAACAAAGGCATGAAGTTGAACTAGATCCAATTTTTGGATGTGACGCTAACAGAACTTCTTGCACTGAAAATTCTGATGATGTACACTCTGCCCATACAGCCTAACATAAACGCTGCCAAGAGATGCCACTGAAAAATAGCTACTTCAAAGTATCTAAGGAACTCAGAAAACTGGTCCAAATTTTATCCTCAAATCAAGAAGAAGAAAAAAAAAGCTATGAAGATAATTAAGCAAAAAATTGAAACCAGGAGCGTGTGGAGGGAGAGAGAGTTGATTCTAAACAGGGAGGCTAGGAGAACTTCCTTCAGAGGAAGGGGCCATGCTGGCCTCTGGGGCCGAGATTAGTCCGCCTGGGGGAACATCACAGCAAACGCCCTGGGGCGCAGGGAGCAGACAGGGGTATAGCGGGGAGGTGGGAGCCGATGGGAGGTTTGCAGGAGAGGAGTGGCAGGATGGGGCTGTATTGTCACACAGGGTTCTGAAAGTATCTAAATAACACACAAACATAATCCGAAAACGAGCAAATAAATGCAGGCCAATCTTGCTTTTGTTAAAAAAGCATACCACATCTGAGCCCCCTCTGGCCAACTTGAGATGTTTCTGTGCTGTTAAAGTTTAACTAACTGCATTTCTTTCAAAGTACAATTCCATTTGCCACTTGAAAATAAAAATTTTCAAATTCAGTTCCAACGTTGGGGTATTTAAAGTATTGTCTACTTATATAACAAATACCAACTACTGGAATCTTTCTCATCATTTTGAAAACGTCCTACCTGAGTCCCCATTAGCTGCTTCCCTGGCTTCTCTCCTAATTTCAATGTACCTCTTCTTTCTTTCCATAGGAACCTATTAGGCAAAAACAAACAATTGAAGACTTTTTAGAATCGTGGTCACATATTTTCTATTTTAGTAGCAATCTGGCAAATATTAACTTTTAAGCAAAAACTTTAACCAAACTTAAAAGCACTGAAAACCCCCCACAAAGACAGGCGGGCGCCCTTCAGGAAGGCCCCCCCCCCCGCCGGGCGCCAGGAGCTGGTGCCCCCCTCGGGCTCTGGGACCCACGTGGGCTGCACCCCTCCAGCCACAGGCCTGGGGACCCGTCGTCTGCACTTATGAGCCTCAGCTCCCTGGACTGTAAAGTCACGACAGGTCACAGCGCCTCACGGCCGCGGCGGAATCCACAAGTAATGCACAGTAAGTGTCTGAAGGCTTAATGGACGTGTGTGTTTATTATTTCATGTCTTTAGTTCTTTGAACACAGGCCTAGAAGAAACTTTCCAGTCTTGTTCCAAAAGGGCTCAAGGCGGGAAGCAAGCACTGGCCTGGACCTGTGAGCCACCAGGCAGACTACGAGGGGTGGAGGCCAGAGCGCCCACCCGCCCCCCAACCCCCCGCCCGCCGGGCTGCGAAGGCTGCAGCCCCCCAGCCCCCGCTCGCTCTGCCCAGCCCCCCGCCCGCCGGGCTGCGGAAGGCTGCAGCCCCCCAGCCCCCGCTCGCTCTGCCCAGCTCCCCGCCTGCCGGGCTGCGGAAGGCTGCAGCCCCCCGGCCTCCGCTGAGCTCGGCTCCTCTGCCAGAGCATCTTCCCCCCAAGACGTGTGCTCCCGGCGCCCGTGATGCGCCGAGCCTCCCACCAGGGCCCCCAGGGCCTAACCCTGCATCGGGGTGGATCTCAACTTCACTGACCAGAGGAACTTCAGAAAACAACTTCAGGGATGTGTCCTAAGAGCTCCTTTCAGTGGCACTTTCTCTCCTTCACAAGTTGAGGGAAAACCCGAGTCATGACCACCGTTTTGTAGTTGCCTGAGATCGTATCTCAGGTCAAACCGTAAGAAGCTGCCAGTGTTGACAGCTCACAGCGGACTTGAGGACTGGGCAGTTAATGTTCAGCGCGATGAGTGTGTTTCTCTATAAGCATAAGTGTGCTAAGTGCTAAGTGTTCGTAGCCTGGAAACACCACGAAAAATTTCACTCACCTCCACTTCTATGGGAAACGTGTAGCAGCGCTTCAGGTCTATCAGATTTTCAAAAATGAGCAAGTTCTGTGAACGCAAAGCCCCACGTGAAGACGCCTGAGCGCCAGGCGGAGACGCCGGGCGCTGACGCCACCCCAGGGCCCCGCCCTCCGCGTCCGCACGCAGGGCTGGAGGAGCACACCCACCGCGGCCCGGGGGGCGCAGAGCCCGGGCAGCCCGGCCGGCAGCCGGGAGGGGCCTACCTTCTCCGGCTTCTCACTGAACAGGAAGCCCTGGTAAAACTTGAGCTCGGTGAAGACACAGCGGATGGCGGCGATGGCGCAGTTGTAGGCGGCACAGTGGTACAGCCGCCTGCGCTCCAGCAGCTGGGCCTCCCCCGCCATGTTCTCCGTGAAGGCATCGTAGCACAGCCTGTGGGCGGCCGGGCGAGCGTCAGTCCATCCAGCGGGGTGAGCCGGCCCCACGGGCGCCCACACCCACACCTACGGGGGCCGCAACAAGCCGGGCGGGCGGCGGCCCAGCCTGAGGGGCAGGAAGGGCTCCAGCAGGCCGGGCCTGAACCGACCCTGGGGAAGCGGCACGCGGGCACCGCGAGGGCGTGGGGGGGCAGCAGCGGCGGAGGCAGGGGTGGGCGGCTGCCAGCCACACCCAGGAGCGCGGTCTCGCCCTGCCGGCTGCGGCCAGCCCCCGTGAGCACGCGAGCACGCGAGCACGGTGCGGTCCGGACACGGCCCCCCCTCATCTACGCTGCTGCCGGCCGCTCCACGGGGCCCAGGAAGCCGGAGCGGTTACCGCCCAGCCCTCGAGGGGAGAAGCCTGCCGGCCCCTGCTACTAGGACGCGGTCCCTCTGAAGGGCTTCAGGCTGGGAAACAAAACAGTCGGGTTCCTGTAACATACGGACGGTCACTCTGGCAGCGGGGCTGAGAGCGGCAGGCCTCGGGGCAAGGAGACCCATCACGCAGGAGGCCCCTGCGGCACTTCACCAGCAACCCCAGTGCCACACGAGCCACTTGTGCCAGGAGCCCCGCGGACACAAATCCACCAGCTCTGGGGCCGGCAGGGTGTGTGCAGAGGTTGAAGAGATTCAGAAGGAAAAATAACACGACCCCCAGGACGCTCGTGGTGACGACGTCATCCACTGAGGAGGACACGTGAGGAGAGGGTCAGAGGAGCTAGAGGTGAGTCTGCAGAGACCTGGCACATCGGTGTTCAACACTAAGAGGAACCTCACCAGAAGGCCGGCTTCAGAGAAAACGTATCTGACTACTCTGTGCGTTACAAAACACCTGCTTGGAAGTGTTTAACACTCCTTTAATTTCAAATGATAGAAAAAATAAAATACACTAAATCCCTCCTTACTGTAAATCATACCACTAAAAACATATCAAGCTATTGAGGGAGAAAAAATAGTAGGAAAAAACAGTAAAAGAAAAAGAGCTTTACTCTGTATAGAAGATGTGTATAGGGTAAAACGTTACCCAATAACATGCTGAATTAAAGTCCATCTAAGTAGTCTGTACATAGGAAAACTAAAAATTCAGTGTTTAAACATTTATTCACGTTATATACATGCGTAAAGATATATGTATCAAAAATATTAACAATACAATCCGAAATTAAGTAAAACCTTACTTAATAAGGGTCTTTGTAAGTTCATTTCCTTCTGTGACACACGAGCCGTGGAATGCTTGATTGATTTTAGATCCCTTGGAGTGAACATCGTCTTTCGGAAGACGAGAGTACATCACATCGAGCATCTTATAGTAGCCCATCTTCTTGGTGATTTGAGTATCAAAGGAAGATTCATTCAGCTAACAAAAGATAACAGGAAAAATATTTTACTGAATAAATCAAATTTAATACTCAACGCCCTTTACATTGAAAGTAATTTTAACAAAGATGTTAAACCACTTCAACAAGAGGTAGCCCAAGAGCTAAAACGTGGATGTAAGTATTGATGTGTTCTATTTAGTGTGGCAGCAAATACTGACTTCACCTCAGTGAAACTCATTTGGGACTTCTGGCCTCCAAGGCTGTGAGAGGATAAACTTTTGTTCTGGGTCACCAAGCTTATGATAATTTATTACCGCAGGTTAAGGAAACTAAGACACATTTTGGTACCAAAAGTTGGAGCGCTACTGTAACAAATGAAAAAAATACCTTAAGTGGCTTTGGAATTGAACAGAGGGTAGAGGTAGAAAAAATTTTTGCCATGCATGACAGAAAAGGCCTAGCTTGCCCTGTAGAGACCACTGTTAGGAAATATCGACATTAAAGGCACTGCTGGTGAGGACCCAGAAGGAAGTGAACAGAAAGCCAGTGTTGTCTTAGGGAATGCCCATCATCATAAACATATTTTTATTAGAAATATGGACATTAAAGTAGTTGCTGGTGAGGTCTCAAAAGGAAGTAAGTACCAGATTTTTGGAAACTGGAGGACAGAGGATCCTTGTTAGGCGGCTAACAAGAAAACTTAGCTGAACAGTGTTCTGAAGTTGTGCAGAAAGCAGAACTTGCAGGCTATGCACCTGAATGCTGAGCTGAGAGGATTTCCAAGTAAATTTGCTGGAGGTACTGCCTGGCTGCTTCTTTGCTGCTTACAGCAGAATGTGAGGTGCGAGAAATTAATTGAGACAAAAACTGTTAAGCAAAAAGAACCAGAACTTGATGATTTGGGAAATTCTCAGCCCATCCAGACTGTAGAAGACACTAACGTCAGGAGACTGGCTGTTAGGAAAGCACGCTTTGGCGAGAAGACTGAGGGTATGGCTGAAGAAACGACGCCTGTGGCTCACGGCTGCGCTCAGCCGCCTCACAGCAGCCGCGCACAGGGAAGGGACTCCCCTGTCTCACGGAGGGAATCTCCAGGATGAGCACGAGGGAGACAGAAGGTTTCTGAGAATGTTATTACCAGCTGAACTGAAAGGGACAGAGACAAAATGAAATGGAAAAAAGGATGTTGTACTCCCAAAATTCTACAGGCAAGAAACAGACAAAACTACTCAGCTGCAAACAAATGCTAACCTTCAAGAACAAAGCAGGATGGCTCCAAGGATGGAGTCTTTGGCCCAGAAGGCAGAACGCCAGGCCACAGAGCATTACTCCCGGGTCCTGAAACCTAATGGACTTGCCCAGCCAGGTTTTAAAACTGCTTTGAAAAACAAACTCCTTCCTTCCATTTTCTCCTGTTTGGAACAGGAATGTCTGTGATTGTCGTCCTATGCCTGTCCCACCACTGTGTTCTGGAAGCAAATAATCTGCTTTCTAGTTTCACAGGTCCACAAACGGAGAGAGTTTGGTCCCAAGATGGATCATACCCAAAACCCACCCATAGGTGGTTTATATGATTTAGATGATGAGATTTGGGACTTTGTGCTAATAATATTTAGATGAGCTTTTGGACTTAAAAAGTCGATGTCGTAATGGGTTTAGACCGTGTCAGGCTGAATAGTAGCCCCAAAAAGATACCCACATTCCAATGCCTCAGACCTGTGACTGTTACCTTGTATAACAGAAGGGATGAGACAGATGAAATGAAGCGAAGGACCCTGAGAAGATTATCCAAGTGGGCCCAGAATGCAATCATATTTACAGGCAGGAGGCAGAGAGAGATTAGACAGAACTGAGGAAGCTGGAAGCACCTAAATGTCCGTCGACAGAGGAGTGGATAAAGAAGCTGAAGCTGTGGTGCACAGATACGATGGAATACTACTCAGCCAAGAAAAGAATGAAATAATGCCATTTGCAGCAACGTGGATGGACCTAGACATAATCATACTAAGTGAAGTCAGACAGAGAGAGACAAACACCATATGTATCACTTATATGTGGAATCTGAAATATGATGCAAATGAACTTACCTACTAAACAGAAACAGACTCACAGACATAGAGAACAGACTTGTGGTTACCAAGGGGGAGGGGAGGCACAGCGGATAAATTAGGAGTTTGGGATTAGCAGATACAAACCACTATACATAAAACAGATAAACAGCAAGGACCTACTGTATAGCACAGGAAACATTCAGTACCTTGTAATAAACCATAATGGAAAAGAATTTGAAAAAGAACAGACACATGTACGTGTATAACTGAATCACTTTGGTGTACACCTGAAACTAACACAACATTGTAAGTCAACTACACTTCAATAAAAGAAGAAAAACAGCGGATTTTTTAAAAAAGAAGAGGAGGAGGAGGAGGACGAAGCCAAGCGAGCAGAGCAGCACCGGGAGGAGCCATGTGGCCACAAGCCGAGGGACGCTGGTGCCTCCAGAGGCTGGCAGAGCAGAGTGAGGGCTGTCCTCTCCCCAGAACCTCCGGAGCGAGTGCAGCCCCAGGAGGCGGTTTCTGACCTCTGGTCTCCAGAGCTATGAGGAAATAAAGGCCTGTGGTTCTCAGCCTCATCTGCGGTCCTTTGTGACAGCAGCCTGAGGAAACTAACACAGACACCACATGCCTGCAGGCTGAGATCAGGACATGGAGGGGACGCTCCTTGAGCTACAGACGCCCCTGACTGAACACATGGCAGTTTCTAACGACACTGACCACGGAGGTCTGTCAGCTCTTATTAACGTTCAATTTAATCACAGACCATGATACCTTTATAAATCTGGACTTCAACACATCAATGGCGTCCACCACAACTTTGCAGAAGAAGCCCCTCAAAGCATTCAGGTCACAGTGCCACAGCAGAGTGAGGAGGACTCGGTCCACAGCCGCCTGGCGGGTGACGCTGGGAAGCAGGTCATCCCTCCTGAACATCCCGTGCACACTATCCAGAAGGCCTAACTGTGTTGCACATGGACTCCTAAGAAAAAAAGAAAATGACATGCACATTCAGGCTTGAAACAAATATTTCATGATGGCCTACTACATTACAAGCAGAGTAAATGCCCATGACTATGAATTAGAAAAATACCTTTAAAGATTATATGTATAAAAACCAGGAAATACAAGAAGCATTTGTACGTAAGTCATGTTATTTTACTCATCCCCAGAAATCCTCATGCCTGTTTAGGCATTAGGAAAAAGAACTTTTTTCATTTACTTTCAATATGGTCTTTCTGGAAGGCTCTGGAAGAGACTCAGCCTCGACACCATCATGTATCCCAGAGCCTGAGACTCATGAATCCTCATCAGACAATTCCAGCCTCTTCCTCAGTAATGAACCACCACTCCTACTTCCCAGGCAGAGATGATTCAGCTGGCCTTTTGTTTTCTCATCTGGGTAATACGGTATATGAATGATCACCTATACGATTCCGTCTACAAATCTACTAATTAAGAATAGCGTTAGCTTCCCCGCCTATAAAAATAAGAGGTTAGGACTGAATGATCATTAAAATCATTTCCAGTTCTAAAATCTCGATGCTCAGAAGTTAGCTATGACCCAGAGCAAAAATACTGGATTTGAAGGTAATTCAGTCACAAAAATTTGAGGTTGCAGGACACCACTAGATCTACATGGGCTCTGCAATATTCATCTGGACACTGTCCTAGATTTCAGTTCTCTCAAGGAGCATCCTGCTTTGAGCACAGTGGAGATGCACAGCCCTTACACAGAAAGCTAAAGGAAAGAGGAGGCAAAGGAAAAGAGCATAAATGGGCCAACAGATGGTTTACTGAAAAATAAATGCAAGTGAGCATTAAATATATGAATATATGTTCCATTTTACTCACAATAAAAGAAATACAAATTAGAGCAACACTGAGAAATCCTTTCTCACCTATTAACGCTGGAAAAAATCCAAATGTTTGACAATATAGTCTATCGGCAAGACTGTGATGAAACGCACTTTCATCCACTGCTGGCAGGAATGCAAATAATACAGCCCCAAAAGGGGATGTGGTGATATCTAGCAAAGTCACAAATGCATTTACCTTTTCACTCACATTTACAAATCCACTCCAAAGCTACACTGGCAAAATACAACATGACATGTGCACAGGGCTATTCACTATGCCGTTATTCTTATCAGCAAAAAGACTGACCAAAAGCCCACCAGTAGGGGCTGCTTCAAAATACTTGGTACTTCCACACAGTGAATAATTACACAGTTGTTTAAAAAAAAAAAAAAAAAAAAGGAAAGCAGAAGATCTCTACGTGCTGATTTAGTGTGATCTGTAGAAAACATGAAGTAGAAAAAAAGGTGAAAGGGCAGAAGACGATAGGACAGGGAAGAGACAGAAGCAAGGCTCCTGAATGTAGCGCATTACGTACTTCTAACGTTCAAATCACGTATGTATTTTACATATTCAATAAGAAAATTAGGTCAAAAAAAAAAAAAAAAACTTCTAAGATCTGAAAATGAATTAAAGCATACCTAATGAATTGGTATAATAACTGCACATTGAAAAACACTCTCAGGTGATTCTGGAACACAAAATTTGACTGTATATCCTCAGAGAATATATTCTAAGTAAATTATAAATAAAATTAAAAATTTTAACTTCATCCAGCTATGATTATTCTTAGCAGTAATACTGGTAGTGTTAGTTTTGAAAATATTTTATGTGTATTATAGGATAAAGCAATTAAATACTGGTGAAATGTTATTAAAAACAACACTGGGGCTTCTCTGGTGGCGCAGTGGTTAAGAATCCGTCTGCCAATGCAGGGGAACACGGGTTCGAGCCCCGGTCCGGGAAGATCCCACATGCCGCGGAGCGACTGAGCCCGTGCGCCACAACTACTGACGACCCCGTGCCTAGAGCCCGTGCTCCGCAACAAGAAGCCACCGCAATGAGAAGCCCGCGCACCACAATGAAGAGCAGCCCCCGCTCACCGCAACTAGAGAAAGCCCATGCGCAGCAACGAAGACAGAACACAGCCAAAAATAAATAAATAAAATAAAATAATTTATTAAAAAACAAAACAAAAAAAAAAAAAAACAAAACAACACTGAACAGAAAAAAATTAAAATCTACAATGTAAGGGAAAAATAATAAAAGTAATAAAAAACCCATAATGTTAAGATTGAAAGGAAAGTATCAGGATATTTTTCTTTTCCTTAAAACAAACAAAACTATTCCTCAGTACAGCACTAACCGGTAGTAGTGCTATAACCCAGTAGCACTAAGTTCGCTGAGGACCCAGCCTGTGGTCTCTAAGTGCCGTTTCACAGGGCTCTCTAGAGAAACGGCTTGACTCTGGGTCAAGGTGAGCCTGAGGTGATCTGCTGAGCCAGAAGACACGTAAAAGACATCAGAGACTAAGGAAGGCTGCCCAAGAACCTAGGAGCCGGCCGCCACGGACTCCCACTGCCACAGATGGGACAGTTTGAACATAAAAAAAGAATAACAACTGCCACTGATTGAAATTTACTTCTGTTTTGTTTTTAAAAGTTCTAAAAAAAAAATACTAACTAATTTTCACAGAGACAACTGTAGCATTGGAGTAAGTTTTAGAACTGGGATGTGAAAAATACTCCAATTTTGTCTCTCTTTTTCAAAATTGTTTTGGCTGTTAAGGGGTACTTTGCATTTCCCTATAAATATTAGGAACTGCTAGTCAATTCCTGTACCCAAAAAATGAGGCTTGCTGGAATCTGGATATGGAGTGCATTAAATCTAGCAATTTGAATAGAACTGCCATGTTAACAATATTGAATCTTCCAACTCACAAGCATGGACTATCTCTCCATCTATTTAGATCTTTAATTTTTTAATTTCCTTCAGCAACAGGTTGTAATTTTTGGTGTACAAGTCTTGTGCTTCTTGTGTTAAATTTATTCCCAAGTGTTTTATTCTTTTTGGTGCTATCATGAATGGTATTACATTTGTAATTATAGTGTCAAATGTTCTCTGTTCATAAACAGAACCACCAATGACATTAGAATACGTATCCTGAATCCGACAAATTTTCTGTAATTGTTTACTGGTTCTCATAGTTTCTTGTAGATCTTTAGGATTCTCTACCTCGTGCCATCTGTGAGTAAAAACGGTTTTACTTCTTTCTTTCCAAGTTGACTGCCTTTTATTTCTTTTGCTTGCCTGGCTGCAATGGCTAGGACCTCCAGGACTATGTTGGATAGAAAAGAACAGACGTCCTCGCCTTGTTCCCAACTTTGGAGGAAAATTCAGCCTTTCACTACTAAATATTTTGTTGGCTATTGGTTTTTCATAGATGACCTTTTGCAAGTTTTATCATCAATGAGTAAATGAGCGCTGGATTCTGTCAAAAATTTATCTGCATCTACTGAAATAATGCACTCATCGTTTGCAAGAACAGAGATGATACTCTCCCACAGAAATGAAACACACATGGTTCCTGGAATCCCAGACTCGGAATGACTTACTTTCCGGCTACCTTCCTGAAAGTGGATTGAAATAATTCTTCCAAAACATGCTGCTGTTCCCGACAAAGCATTTCTGTCATCAACTCCAACAACACGGGACTCTGAGATAACTCCAACGCATCCAGAAGCTAGAGAAGAAACACACACCAATAATAATGATGATAATAATAATAATTGCGTTGGATTTTTTTTGACAGTTCAAATAAACAGGGAAAGCAAATTATAACAATTTCACAAAGATTAACAAATGCTAATATATGTCATTTTTGCAGCTATGGAATGCCTGGCACATAACAATGTTCGTTAAATATTTGAGTTTTGATTCTCTCAAAGTTTTGCAGATGTTCTTCCTCTAACCGTGTTTGGGGTCCTCTCTTCACCTCCACGAGGCCTCTCCCCGGCTCCGGGCCCTCTGGGGGCGGCAGCGTGCGCCCTTCACACCAGCCTCACTGCACAGCACACACACTCCAGGCTGTGGGTCCAGTGTTCTCATCTCACCTCCCATCTTCCATCTCCTTGCCCCTTTGCTCTGCTCTCTAGGAGACAGCTGCAAGCTCACCTTCCATTTGGTGAAGGTTTTTAGTTTTGCTCGTGTGTATTGAATTTCCAAGAGCGCCTTCTTGTCCTAGCTCACGCACCTGATACACTGTCTCTCCTCTCTGCAGCTGCTCTGAACAGTCTCTTCGACCTTCTTATCTCACCTTGTCTCTGTTCCCTCTGAGTTCCTTTCTCCTGTTGGTTTACATCTTTCTTAGACTGGAAGCTGTCTTCAAAGGTGCCGCGACTGTCTGCACTTGCATTTACGTTAAGGGAAAGTACTAAAGATCTACTCAGAACCTTTGTGGACGTGACAACCATCTGCTGGCAGACCGCGGGGGAGCAGGAAACTCAGATGGCACTGGCATGACGGTGCAGAAAGAACACACCATCCGACAGAGAAATGAGGAGGCTACCACGTCACCCAGGCCACCAGATGCGAGGTCGCTCACAAGGGGACGTGCACGACACCTGCCTCCAGGTGTGGGGCTGTTGCCAGAAAGGTTAGCCTGAATCTCACAGCCAAGCTTGAAGCCTAACTTCCAGTTTAGAGGAAACACAGAGGGTGAGGAAAGCCAAAACGCACCTCAAGGAAGCAATCAGACAAATGGGACAGCATCCAAGAGACGTGCTAGGGTTACTTCCAAAACCCAATGTCGCAGAGAAATAAAAGGGATGGGGGTGAAGTAGTCCTAGATTTAAAGACACCAGAGACATGACATTCGAGCCAATCGTTAATTAGATCCTGGTTTGAAAAATCCAGCCAAACACAGGGACATCTGGAGAAACGTGACCGTGGACGAAACAGCACAGGGTCTGAGAGCAGCGAGAATTTTCTTGGGCCTGGTAACAGCGTGGTGCCTGCCTCTCAGGAACTGCTGCTGAAACATTCAGGAGTGAAGCACCAGGATGTCTGCAGCTAACTCACAAGTGTTTCAGCCAAAACACACACACACACACAAAGCAAATATGACAAAAAGTTAACTGCTGAATACAAGAGATGGTTATATGGATGCTTGTTTACTATTCTTCCAACTTCTCTGTAGGTTTGAAAGAAAACAATCGTATCAGGATGGGGCGGAGAGAATCCGTGTGGATGGGTGGTTTGTAGACGGCCTTTCCGTGGGGCTGCTTGGCTTCTGTACAGTATGGTGACTGGGTCCCACAGACCAGAGACCCAGGAATGAGCTGGAAACCTTTGAAGGCTAGACTTAGAATCACAAGCATCACTTCCACTGTATTATTTTCTTGTTACTAGTGGATCTTTCAGGACAACCCATACGCAACAGGAGAAAAATCAGACTACGTTGCTCAAAACATATGACGTCTCTTTTTTCCCCATGTGACGGAAAGTCACACCATAAAAACATGCGGGATGGGATACACTGGTGCAGCCATCCTTGGAGAGTATGCGTATCTCTACCCTGGCACTTATACAGTGTGTTTTAATCATCGTTTCTTCCTTGCTTTACTATAAGCTCCTTGAAAACAAAGACACTGTCTTCATTATTCCTGAGCCCAGGGCTCAGTCCATCACGAGTATGGGCGACCACCACCCACCCTCCCTCCAATGGCGATTCTCTCGTTTTTCCTACTGGCTGGCCCCTGAGTTTTAGCCGAGTACACTGCTGCCCAAAATAAGAACATTCACAGTCTCGCTCGCGTGTATGTGGCGAGTCGGGTATCAGCAGAATTAATACGTGCAAGGTCTGGATTAAGCCCTTAAAGGAAAGGGATGCTCTCTCCTGCCCTCTCCTCCCTCCTGCTGGCTAGAAGGGACAAGACAGGAGCTGGATCAGCCAACCTGGACAAGGTAGAGGCTACGTGCGGGGGACGACAGAGAAGAAGGTAAAGGAGACGGGGTCCCTGTAGAGGATCTAGAACTGTACAGGAGGGAGAGAACCTAGCTCCTTGGCTAAGCCCCCGGTGTTTCGGGAACTTACGCTGTATGTTAACTAAGTGATAACCACTAGATATTTCTCAGATGACCACTAGTCAACTAAACTTCAGAAACTGCACCATATAGGTGATATTCTATTTCTTAGCTCTCTTCGGTATTATTCTTCAAAGCGTATACATTACACGTAAAATATTCCACAATTTTTAAATGGGGGAAAAAATCAGCCCCAAAGGATTCAGATACGCCATCAGCCTCCAGACAACAAGCTTTCAAAATGAGTTAAAATGAATCCTTAAAGTGTGAACACTCTCTGACTCTGAATATTTCACTTACTTCTTTTCACCAAGAAACGTAACAGGGAACCAGCAGGGCTTAATCTTAGTTGCTACTGCTAAACACTAACCTTCCTCACACAGTCCGCGTAGTTGTTGTACCGCAGGGTCCCCGGGGGAAACTCTTCAGACTTCATAGGGAAGTTAGAAACAATGAGCTTCCCGAGAACGTGCTTCAGCTCCTGCAGGTGGCCTCCAGTGAGATCGGCGAAGAAAGGGAGCAGAGTCACAGCCTGGCCCTGCAGAGCGAGCGCAACATGAGACTGGCTTCGGGATTCCGCGCAGCGAGCGCAACGGCTGCTTTCTGAAGACGGAGCCGAGCAAGCACCACACGCGTGGACGCCGTGCCCACTTCAGGACACCTCCTTGGCGGCATCCAACCCACCAGCGGGACGCGTCCCGGCCCTCGGCTTCCACTCTCGGGCTCGCGGGCTGAGCCAGGGCTGTCCCGTGTGAGCACAGGACAGGGCAGCCCGACTCTGCGTGTGAATCTCCTCTGCAAACGCAGCCTCTACTAGAAGTGTGCTGCCTGAGTTCTGTGAGGGAAGACTATCGTGAATACCCTACGGGGCGACTGCGGAACTCAGGGCTCCAGGGCACTTGGTGTGCTTCCTTCCTCCCTTGGGTAGCAGGTCGGTTCCCAGACCTCCTCGTGTTGAGAAATGTGAAACCTGATTAATCACACAGAGCAGAAAATTCCAAAGAAATACCCTCATGTTCCACTACAAAGATGGCTTTCATGAAGGCCAGACTTTACTGGAGTGTAAAATCCAATCATTACAGGACTTTAAAATTACAAAATCTGTTAAGTTCTTGACCCTAAAAGTAAGCAAGATATTTTCTGTTATTAATTAACAGAAAGATGACTGAGGGCCACAGAAGCCGGTGACGGGTACCCGGGGGTCACTGTGCTGGTCCCTCTGCTTCTGAGTATGTCTGAAATTTCCCATAGTAAGAAAACAGAAAATATCACAAATACACAAAAACACAGAACAGGAAAAAAAAATGGAGAACATAATCTGAAAAAAATCTTTTTAACCACTTACCTTTAAATGTAGACCCAAATTCGGATCAGCAAGTAGACTAACATATGTTGTAAAAACTTCTGGGAATGCACTGTGATTTGTATTAAAAGATACAGATGAATCAATCTAAAGGAGGGAAAATGAAAACACATTTCTACATTATGCCTCTAACGTCCTTTAATACATCTTCTCAGTTTTTTAAATTTCAGAAATGACCTATACATTTGTTCTTGGGCGCCAACAGCATTTCAACAATTCCTGTTCTGAAATATTTTAAAACTATCCGCTAAGACAATGCACGTAAAGCTACACTGAGAAGATAAAGAATAAGAGATGAAAATGAGAATAAAAGATAATCATGTAAAATAATGGAAAAGTGTAACATATAAGGTAATCAGCAATTGTCCAAGTTATTTTTTGTCAGACCAATGAGCTTTTCAAGAAACCGCCATCAAACTTTTAAAGACGCAAGCAACAGACACAACTACATTTCCAAGGTCTCTCGAAATACCTGCAGAATTTTTGCCAGTAAGGTCAGCACGGCCAGTTTACTGTCCGGGGCAGCGTCCCTGGCCCACCACGGGCCGAAGCTCCTCCAGCTCTGCAGGATGGTACCCACCAGCTTCAGGCCTTGGTGCTTCTGACTGGCTCGGTCCCGGAAGCTCTGATCCAACAGACCGTTCAGAATGGCACTCACCTGAGACAGCGCGGGGTGAAGCAAGAAAAACTCTTACCATCAAGGCTGACAGACACGCAACAGAATTCACTGTCATTTTTCAAAGCCATTCTTGGAAAATGAAGATGCTATTCCTAGAACAGCTCTTTACTTCACAACTCCTCCTCATACCTGAAAACAGCACTTTAACATGTAAGTTTTCCCACAAAGGCACACAGTGGTCCCCTTTATGAAATAATGCTGAAGCTGCTCTCTGTTGTTTTCTTGGTCGGGGCCATTCTCCATGGCAGGGGAAATCAGCTCTCTCTGGTCACCATCACCACCAGATGCACTCATATATGGACACACACACAGGCACACGTACAGAGGGACACAGGGACACACACACACATGCACACAGGGACACACAGCGGGAAACACACACATGCACACGCACGCAGGGACACACAGACACGGGCACGCAAGGGCACAGGGAGGTACATGCACATCTCCTGTCCTACTGCCTTCCCAACAGTGATCTCCTAAACTCGGTCAGATTAATTCAATATTCCTGCCGTGGTGACAGGTAGCTCCGCTCACAGATGATCCGAGCTGAGTACTAGCACACATTTCCTTCCTCACATAACATTTTGATCTCCCTGAAGTAAGTACTTGACGCTTGAACAACTCGGGTTTGAACTGCATGGGTGCACTTAACGTGGAAACGCGCAGTACAGCGCCGCGCGGTCTGCAGGAGGGGGGTCCGTGGACACGAGGGCCGACTGTACAGACAGTTGTACGTGGACGTTCACCTGGCAGAGGGACAGCGCCCCAGCGGCCCCCTTAGCTCTCTCGATGTATGACTGTCACTGTTGTCATCAAACCCTCCCAAATTCACTACGTCTCCTCTAGACGTGCAAACGCATCAGGGAGGCTGTGAGCCATCCCTGGGCCGCCGTCTCAGGAGGGTCAGGGACAGCGGTCCGGGTCTTGAGTGGAGGTCACCCCCCGCCCCCGGGAGACTCGCCGGCAAGCTTTCTGGACCCCGCGCCCTCCTTTTTCCTGGCTTCTGCCCCATCTCGGCGGAGAACTTCCCCCCGCAGCTTCCCAGCGAGAGGAGCACAGGACACAGACCCCACGGGGACCTGGCACCCCTGAAACACCTGCACTCGGCTCTCACTCATCAACGATAATCCCTCCCACTCAGGTGGGAAGCATTCTTCCCGAAACTGTGCAAGGAATCTGGCTCACTGTCTCCCAGGCTGCACTCTGCTGTTGCAAAGACAACCGTCATCCAGGTTCCTGATCCTTTGAAAGACCTTTGGGTTTTTTCTCTTATAGAAACTTTTCAGGATCTTCTCTCCTGGGGAACCCCCAAGGTTTCAAATTTTCAAGAAGTCTGCTCCGTGTGGAGCTGTTTCCAATGCAATGCACTGGACATTCGACGGCCTTTTCCATCTGGAACTCAGAACGGTCATTCCTGAAACGTTATCCATGAAGCCTCTACTTGGCTCGTCCTCTGTCAGGGGCAGAGGCCATGGAGCTGGACCTTGTAGATAGATTCCAAGTTTCCTCATCGTTTCTCCATTTTCTGATTTGTAACCTTACTCTACTCTCCATGAGCGTTCCTGAACTTTATCTTCCAAATCCACTTCATTCTTAATGCCACATAGGCATTCTTTGTGATGCCTATGTTTAATTCACAAATTTTCTTTCTTGTTCTCTGATGTCCTTTCTCAATAGCGATTCTTGTTTCATGGACACAGTATCTTCTCTCACCTCTCTGAAGTTTCTTTTTACATCCCCATCTCCCTGAATAATCTCTGTTTCAAGTGCTTTTTCCCTGCCTGTCCTTTCAGAAGCCCTTTCCTCGAGCGCCTGGTGCTTCATGGTGGTCGGGACCCACCGAGGAACTGACAGATGTGTGAGCACTGGGCGGGGCTCACCAGCAGTGAAGACCACTGGAAGCCGATCTGGCTGGGCTGGGATAACGGTATCTTGAATTTCTCTCTGGCTTTTCAGAACAGTCTGAAATCCTGCCTGAGGGTATATCTAGCTGACTGTGTTCTGAGAGCCAAACTGAAGAAAATGGCCTAAAGCCTCAAGGTTCAGAACTTGGACAGGCTTTCACTTAATTCCCCAGAAGGTATCCTTACATCACAAAGGACCATAAAAAATACCACTAGGAACAATTATACACCAACAAACTGGACAACCTGGAAGAAACAAATAAATTCCTAGAAACATACAACCTACCAAGACTGAATCATTGAGAAATAATCTGAACTAGTAAGGAGATTGAATCAGTAATCAAAACATCCCAACAAACAAAAGTCCAGAATCAGATGGCTTCAATAGTGAATTCTACCAAACAATCAAAGAAGAACTAACACCTTCTCAAAATCTGCCAAAGAAGTTGGGGGGGTGGGGGGAGGGGGGCACGGAGGAAGCACTTTCAAACTCATTTTACATGGCCAGCGTCACCCTGATACCAAAACCAGACGAGGACACCTCAAGAAAAGAAAATTACAGGGAAATATCCCTGAGGAACACAGATGCAAATATCCTCAACAAAATATTAGCAAACCAAATTCAGTAATACATTAAAAGGATCACACACCATGATCAAGTGGGATTTATTCCAGGTATGCAAGGATGGTTCAGTATCTGCAAACCAATCAAGGTGATACACCGCATTAACAAAATAAAGGATAAAAATCATCTGATCATCTCAACAGATGCAGAAAAAGCATGTGCCGAAACTCAACATCCACTCATGATAAAAACTCTCAACGAATGGGTATAGAGAGATTCTGTTTGCTAGTATTTTGTTGAGGATTTTTGCATCTATATTCAGCATAATAAAGGCCATATATGACAAGTCCACAGCTAACATCATACTCAGCAGTGGAAAGCTGTGAGCACTTCCTCTGAGATCAGGGAAAAGACTAGGATGCCCACACTCGCCACTTGCATTCAACGTAATATTGGAAGTTCCAGTCACAGCAGTCAGACAAGAAAACGAAATAAAAGGTATCCTTTCACTCAGAAAAAGCAAAACAGTCTCTATCTGGAGATGATATGATACGTAGAAAACCCTCAAGGCTCTACCAAAAAAATGTTAAAACTAATCTAAAAATTTAGTGAAGATACAGCATACAATATCAATATACAATTATAACATTCTACATAATAGTATGAATACACAATAGTTCTCAAAAAGATTTGAGAACATGAATAAATGTTTGAATAAATTGAGAGACATACTATAGAAAACGTGGCTTAATTTTTTTTAAAGAGGTCAACTTGGTTTAAATATGCTCTATACACATTGTATCACCACTCAAAATCCCTGTATGTTGTGGAGAGGGCTGTAGGAAACTTGGCAAAATGATTCTAAATTTCACTTTAAAGAAAATGTGCAAGTATAGCTTTAAGAATTCTAAAACACAAAAAAACTACGAAGGAACACTGCCTTACCAGATATTAAAGTGTATCTTACAATTGCTGAAATTAAAAGTGTGGTACTGGCTGAAAAATAGATAGGTAAGTAACAAATTAAACAACCTCCGACCTAAATTTGTATAGAGATTCAGATCTGAAAAAGTTAGAAACTTGAATTAATGAGGAAAATATGCATTTGTGAATGAATGTTTGTCCAGTATATATCTATTTAGGAAAAAATATCATTTCTACAGTGCTGTTTGCATTACTTACATTTGTTTAAAAAAGAAACTATAAAAGTAACAGAAGAAAACATGGGCAGATAGATTTTAAAGATAATATTGGGATGGAGAAAGCCTTTCTAAGTATGACATGAAAAACAGAGCAACTGAAAAGAAGACTGGTATCTTCTTTAACTATAAAAAAATCAAATACTTCTGTATGGAATAAACACTCCAACTGAGAAAGACAAATGGTCAGTAGGAAAAAGGACTTTCTGCATACATGACAGACAGAGGTCTGCTACACTTAGTATACAAAAATTTTACAAATTAATAAGAAAATACATCCCAAGAGAAAAATGGGCAAAACACAAAAATACAGCATACACCAGAAACACTTTGGCTGTTCAAAAAAAAATCGGTGGGAAACCAAGATCAGAAGAATTGAGGAACTAACGTTAAACTTGGGGATAAAAGTACGAAGTGGAATTCTCACCAGTGGAGTAGTACAGTGCTTTTGCTATGGTTCAAAGCATTTCAAACATCACTATGTTGCTTAAAGAAATACTTGGGTTGTATACTGTGATTCTAATCTTCACTAAAGGTGTTTCTTTAGAAAAAAGGTATCTTTACCCTTAACTACGCCCAGGGTCCCCCAGCCAAGAGGGTCTGCGCCTCCAGCCTCCTGCGCCCCCCAAGGACAGGGCGAGCCCGCGGGAGCTGGCTAACAGTCACCCAATCCCACCGCCTGCACACCAAGGCCCCACTGCAGCTTTCTCGTACTCTGAAGTCTGTCACTGCTTGTCCTTTTGCTTTCTAGCTTCCAAAATGTTGTCACTCTTGTCTTTTCTCCTTTTCTGTATTCTTTAAGACTGTGCTTTCAAAAAAACAAAAAACCAAACAACAACCTTGCTTCTATCACTTTAGAGGGATCTAGGGAGGAGGTGGAGATAAATGAGTATGGTTTCTTCCCCGTTAAGTCTGAATAGTTTACAAGCTCGAAATGCTGTTATTTCCTGAGTGTTGTGGGTCTACTGCAATTTTATTTCTAACTTCTAAAAATACAAATTTCTAGTGCACTCTACCACAAAATCTTCCCCTACAAGAGACAACTAGCACTGCTTGGAATAAAAGCTTATTAACTCAGCAGGAAATTATGCCTCTCCCTTAGAATGATCATTCCAACAGTTAACAATTTTTGATTGTCTACCGACAATCAGGTTAAAGTTCAAAATTTTGTGTTTAGCAAACAAGTCAACTATATATTAAATACTGATCTGGAATTCCTTGGCGCAGTGGTTAAGAATCCGCCTGCCAATGCAGGGGACACGGGTTCGAGCCCTGGTCCGGGAAGATCCCACACGCCGCGGAGCAACTAAGTCCGTGCGCCACAACTACTCAGCCTGCGCTCTGGAGCCCGTGTGCCACAACTACCGGAGCCCGTGCACCACAACTACTGAAGCCCGCGCGCCTAGAGCCCAGGCTCCGCAACAAGAGAGGCCACCGCAATGAGAAGCCCGCGCACCGCAACGAAGAGTAGCCCCCGCTCGCCACAACTAGAGAAAGCCCGCGTGCAGCAATGAAGACCCAACGCAGCCAAAAATAAATAAATAAATAAATTTATTAAAAACAGATACTGATCTGCACAGGTTCACTCTGAGGGGGCAAAGGGACTAGAGCAGGAACACGTGGGAAGTGAGGCCTCAGCCTCGAGACCATGGAAGCCGTGACTGGGGAGGACTGCAGCACATCAGGACCAGCCGCGGCCGGTGGGGCCGAAAAGGCAGGCTGGCCTTTCAGGGATGGAACCCGTACCCCCCTGCATCTGAATGCGAAGTCTTAACCACTGGACCAGCAGGGAAGTCCCTCACTTTGTTTTATTGCTGTATTATTTCAGGCATATGGCAACCCTTTTATAAGCATTACTAAAGAAAATATACTTTATTAAAAGGAAAAATCCATTACCAGTTTGGGATTATCCACAGATGACTTCATGAGCTCCAATACAGCAACATCTAGATTTTTCAACAGTTCAGTGTTGATTGTTTCTGAGAACAAGCTGTAGAAGTACTGTCCATGAGAGAAGCTGATGATGTTCCTCTGGGACCCTCCTGAGGATGGCATGGACACCACCGCCGTGTCCAGGAGAAGACCCACCAGGTGCTCACACTGCAAAGAGGAAACGAGAAGGGCTGTGGCACACGACTCCCTGGGCGGCTGTTAACTCTGACAGCGGAGAACACAGAGTCTACAGGGGCCTGGTCCTGGGAGGCCTGGGTTGGTCTAACTGTAGACATTCAGCATGGCTCCACTTTCCAGGTTTTGCTTTGGGTGAGAACTCTTCCCCTGACTCACGTGTCTCCCAGTGTTCCACAGACTCTCGTGGCTGCTGCTCTGAGGGGAGAGTCTAGGAAGGGTGAGGGCTGTTTGCACTGAGTGGACAGAGGGGCCCGAGAAGGGGATGGGGTGGACGGGGGAACCACAGCTAGAGAGACTGTCTGAGGCCAGCCCTGCACAGCTCAGAAGGCCGTGAGCGCTTTGTGGGGCATCTGGGACACTCCTCCAGGGCCTCCCCCACATCAGCCTCTGAAGAGTCGCCAAGGATGGGGGAAGCAGAGGCCACTGTGTCAACACAGGTCGGCTTTGCAGTCACAAATTGCTCTCTGCCTGAAGGCCTTTTGGAAATAAACTGGGATAGACAAAACTTCAGCTTAAGAAGGTCATTCTACTCCTTTTATATTAAAAATTAAAAAAAAAACTTTTAGAAAGTCATCTCACGTAAATCAGTTAATGTCCTTGTGCAGCTAAGAAGTTACCCAGCTAAATTCCCGTTTTCAGAGACGCTGCAAGTGAGTGACGCCTGACGTCACTGGGACAGCACACGTGCACGCAGCTGTTTTTCCTACCAGTCCTCCACAAGCAAAGGCCAACTCCAGAAGTCCATTGGCGAGCCGCTTGCAGCTGGGGTCCAGTGAGGGCAGGCACTGCCCTTCGACTCCAGGTGCGATGCTTTTATAAACCAGGGAGAGAAGCTTTGTGCCGAGAGAATGCTGCTCATCTGCAGACTAGAGTAAAGCAACACTGAAATACCCAACAGTGAGGTATGACATAGAAAAACGCAATCTCACACCTTCCATTAATACAAATCCAGGTTCACCAACACTGACCACTGCCTACCAACCGTCAGGGACATTTTCACTCACCTCTGGCTCCTGGCCACACAGGCACAATAGCAGTTAGTGCCTAAAGGTCTTCAGAAGGTGCTGGAAATATTCAAGTGTCCTTTATTTTCATTTTACATTTATAAACTTTTACACTTACTGTCATATTTACACTCTAGGCAACACTGCCACGTCTGGAGCAAGTATCTCTCTAATTCCTATCTTGGCATGCTCTGTACATAAGGGATATTTTAAAAAGGCTATAAATAAATCGACAAACTGGCATAATGAGCTAAGAGAAATGTAAAACAAACTGGCACGGTTACCTGCAATGGTGCTACAACATGCAGAAAGCCAGCCCTGTGAAGCTGCTTGCAAGCCGACACGACAGACGCCAGCTTGGCCCTACGAACGTGAGCGTCCAGGCCATAAAGGTCAACAGCGCAGAGCTCCTCAATGCTGGCCATGCAGGGAAAACAAAAGGAAACCAGGTGAGTGCCGGCCTCACGACGTTCCAGGACACTGAAGACGGTGTGCGTCCTGCTGCAATGCATTTACTAGCTTCCCGGTGCCCCAGTCCACCGCCAGGTCCTGGACGGCAAACCCCGGTTAAGCAAACTAGGGTGCGTGCCAGCGCCGCAGGGACGCCTCGGGGCCACCCGCAGGCCGCCTGCTGCCCTGAGGGCTAAGCCGTGGAGGGGCCTCTGCGCCCTGCCCTCACCCCCACCCCGCCCCGAGGCCGCCCCGGAAGCCCCACCTCCATGCCGTGACCTCCTCCCTGAGGCACGCCTCCAGCGCAGCGCGGTGCGGGGACGTCTTCAGGGCCCTCAGCAGGCCCACGCACACACTGGGGAGGTGGTCCATCACCGGGAAGTCCCCGACGTTGAAGCCCACGCTCGAGGGCGCACACAGCGTTCTCACCAGGAGCTTCATAAGGTCTGCGCTGCACGAATCCTTCCCGAGGAGCTGCACAGACACACCCATCGGTCAGCGTCAGGGCGTTCACCGCAGTGGACGGCCCAGCAAGCGGGAGGGATGGGGCGGGGCTCAGGCAGCACACAGTTCAGGTTCTGCGGTCCCCAGGTCTCCGCCGCGTGGACCTGACTACCGTCACGGCGGGAGAGCAACCGTGGACCACACGTGGACAGGCGGCCCGGAGGTGCCCCAGAAGCCTTCACAGGGCGGCGCCATGGGCTTCCAGCCCTGGCAGAGGCGGGGCCTGGCGCACAGTAGGTGCTGAGCAGGCACTGAGGGGGTGCGGGTCTCAGCCTCACAGACACATTTACAGATGTTGGCTGATGCGCATTTCGTCAGGCAGATGCTTGATCACAGCATAAAACACAGTAGCCAATAAACACCTAGAAAAACTGTGTCTTTTATTTGCACAGTGAGAATCTGAAGTACACGCAGAGTTTTATCATTACTTTCAAGAAGAGACAACTCCTATAGCAAGGGAAAGTTCTAAGAAGGCCAGAACCACCATAGAGGGTAGCCAAGCACAGGCCCCTTGACCAGGGCAGCGGGCGGGCCTACCTTCCAGCTGTCAGGGGAGGTGCCAAGCAGCGTTGTGGAGAACTCCAGGACCCGGACCACCACCGTGCATTTGCTGTAACTGTATCTTTCTCCCTCCTGTGGGCTGGGTCTGTCACCTGCGGCCCCGGCACCAAAGCACTTTTCTGCAGCCGTAATATCATGCAGAGCAATGCTTTCTAAGAAGAAAGCCACTGCTTTCCAAAGTGAAGACTGTGTTTCAGCACCTAGAAAAAATTGTATTAAAATGTTAACATACACTTCCTTCTAAACCCACTAAGATTAATGTAAAGTTCTGTCTTTAAGTACAGGTGTGATATACTTTCAGTCAAAATTTTAAAGGTTTTAATAAAAGCCGAATAAAACGGCACTTATTTCTTCTCATCTCAAAACACCACCCGAACAGAACTCAACTGCAGACTCATACAGTAAGAACACACCTACGGAAGGTTAGGTCTTGGCTCTCAAACACTACTGTGGGACCATAAATTAACATGATCTTTTTGAAGGGCTATTTGCCAAATCATACTAAAAGCTTAAAAAAACGTGCACACCAATTTCTATCAAAGGTTTAAAAGCTCATATGCTTTGATCCAGCACTGAAATTTTATCCTCGGGAAATAATGGCAGAATTGCAAAGATGTGCTTTGAGGATGTTAATTTTAGCAGTTTTTAATAATAAAAAAATAGAAACAACCTAAATGTCCTTCAGAGGGCAACGGAGAGACACGCCATGGCAGTGGCCTTTAAGCCGGAGGCTGTGACTGGCGTTTTATGGGATCAATTTCTGATCAACTCCCAAACGGGTTTCTCCCCAAACTCGCGAGTGTGAGACACGCTCCGCCACACGAAGGACGGACACGCTGTTCTCCGCTCCGCAATCCGAGCACAGCTCGCCGTTCTGGGGTAAAGGCAGGGGACACGTGACAACAACGGTGCACAAGCCAAGGGAGTGAACAAAGGTGGAGGCTGGTTAGGTCCTCTAGGGTGATGGCTTCCAGGTCTTTGTTCTCCTTAGATTTAAGGAAGGCGATCAAACTGCCAACTGACAGGTCATTATGTATTTAAAGAATTGGGAGACAATGTGTTCAGAACTGCATTCTCAAACGCCAGGTACCCTGAACCCAGCAGGCCAGGGGCCGTGTCTGACTCCTCCCAACCCCGTCACCTCTGACAGGCCTGCGGAGAGAACGGCAGGCCCTCTGGTCAGACGCCGCCCCAGCTGGAACGGAGCCCACCCCCCCCCCCCCCGCACAAACAATCATGTAAAGAGCACAGCCCGTTCTGAGGGCAAGTCTGAGGCTCCACCCACGGGAGGGCATCCAGGAGAACCGCCAGAAGACTCAACCAGCCACTCTGAGAACCCTGAAGCAGAGAGCGCAGCGGTCAGGCGACAGCCGGCTCCAGGCACTCCTTCCCGGGGGACGCCACTCCCAGAGCCAGCGCCTGTCCGCGTGGGCCACCGGGGTCCCCAGGGGGACAGAGCCTGCCCAGCACTCACATCCCACCCGCCTGACGTCCTTTGCAAACAACACCGTCACTACCGCACTACAACAGAGAAGCTCCAGGGACAGAAAGATGCAAGAAAACTAAAGAGCCGTTACACAGAGATGTGGCACAAGATCAGAGGGCCTCAGGAAAACCTCAGAAGGTTACTTTACGTAAGGGTCACTGAGAACCTGTGAACAGGGCAAGGAAGCAGCACAGACTCCGGGCAGGGAGTCCCCCCACCCTCACTGTGAGCTCGGAGACGCAGGCAGAGCTGAAGAAATGACACCCTGTGATCCTGTCCAACCAAAACCCCACCCATCTTGGCCCCGGCATGGTTCCGGGCAGAGCCCCACGGTGCTGGCCCAGGGAGGCTCCACCCACCCAGGAGCTGGGCGGCACCCAGCGTCCCTGCGCCCAGGAAGGTGTTGTAGCACTCCAGCGCGGCCAGCAGCGCGTCCATCCACTGCAGCGCGGCACGCAGGCTGAACGGCCCGTGCGGCTGGAGGAGGGCGGGCTGGGCGAGGATGCCGGCGGGCGGATTGCAGGCGCCTCCCCCCTCAAACGCGCTTACGAGGAAGGAAACGCCATCCTTCTGGACCAGGTCTCTCAGCCACAGGGAAGGGCATTTGTTGCCTTAAAAGAGAAATAAGATTAAAACACACATATAAATCACTTTCATGTAGTTAAAAATCACTTGATCTAATCACTGTACCTAATTAAAAACAGCATTTCCCAATAATAAAAAACAAAAATTAAAAGTCTGGTATGTTAAAAATGTAATCAGACCAGAACAAGACGGGCAATATCACAATATTTCAAAATGTCCCACATAAACGACCTACCAGTGCACTGAAATTCCAAAATGATCCAGGATAATCTTATTTTAACCGCAGCACTTACAACTTGCTCACTGTACTTACTGTCAAGAAGGTATTTCCACCAAAAGCCATTCTCTTCAGTCTCTTTAAACATTATTAACATAGTCGGATACCATTTGAATACCTATAAACTTCACACTCTTTCTCCTGCCTTTTTTCCTGAAAGTCATTATTGCTTTTTTTAAGGAATAAACACAGAGCAGTCAGACACTCCAGCCCCTCTGCCTGTGCTACCAGCGGCCGCGGGGACCAGGCCTCGCCAGCCTGCTTCCTCGTCCACAGTGAGACGCACACAGTATCTACCTCTGAGGTTGTCACCAAGGTGAAGTGAAACCGAAGCAGTTAATATCTGAAAAAGTGCTTAGAATAGCATCTACCACATGGCAAGTGCCGTGCTTATTAAATAAGAGAGTCAAATGATCTGCTTTTGAAAAGATATTTTTCTTTTAGGTATTAATCATTTTCTAAATTAAAGAAAAAAACATTAAAGTATATTTTGTATGCTCTGAAATCAGTGGCTGTAAAAAGGTCAAGTCATTCTGACTCTAATGAATGTACAGAAGAATCCAAAACAGTAATATATTTCTGATGCAAAAGAAGAACTGGGGACTTCCCTGGTGGCGCAGTGGTTAAGAATCCGCCTGCCAATGCAGGGGACGCGGGTTCGAGCCCTGGTCCGGGAAGATCCCACGTGCTGCGGAGCAACTAAGCCCGTGCGCCACAACTACTGAAGCCCGTGCGCCTAGAGCCCACGAGCCACAACTACTGAAGCCCATGTGCCTAGAGCCCGTGCTCCGCAACAGGAGAAGCCACCGCAATGAGAAGCCCGTGCACAACAACAAAGAGTAGCCCCCGCTCACCACAACTAGAGAAAGCCCGCGCGCAGCAACGAAGACCCAGTGCAGCCAAAAATAAAATAAATAAATGAATAAATTTATAAAAAAAGAAAAAAGGAAGAAATTTTTTTTTACTGTGTCAAAAAATACTTCTCACAAGCTATATAAGTGAAAGATTAGTACCATGTTTTCAGGGTTTGTCTTAGGAAGAAATATTAAACATTCCATTATTTTCACTAAGAAGAAATGAATAAAACTGTAACCATGAGTGAAGAATACTATATTTAAATTCTACATCGAGTGCTAGCTAAGAGCAGCAGAAGAGGACGTGCAGAAAGGAAGGACCCGGGAAGACAGGTCTAGAGGGAAGCAAGACAGGTCGAGGATTGGTGGGGGTGGGGGGGGCGGGGAGGGGGGCGGGGAGGGCCCTCCCCACCGTGAGGTGGTCTCTGTCTCTCTGCCTCTCCACCCAACCCGCCCCGACTCCCCGGTGTCGGCATCGGAAGGCCCTGACACGCAGCGGGGCCAAACCTGCACCTGTCATTACGTCCCATGGATCTGGGTGTCCACATACCCGGCCCGACCACGCACAGGGCACTACTGCAGGACACGGGACCTTAAAAATCACAGGGGCAAAGATAAAGAAGAGGGCAAACACCCCACTGGAAGCCACAAAAGAGGTGAGTCATGGTGGTAGCAGGGCAATGTTCACCAGTACTCAGCATCCTGTGCTTATTAACAAAGACCATTCTGAGAGGTAGAGCGCTATTATTTCACTGAAAGTATACGAGGTCCCTGTAGCAGGCAGCTAGGAAGAAGAGCAGTGGAAATGTCTGCGATCAGCCGAGCTGATGCCGCTGGAAATCGCAGGGCCTGCAGCAAGCAGTCCTACCTCAGAAGAGTCTGGGCCTCAGTTTCCTTTAAAAATAAGGAGAAGATGCCCTGCCCTCCATCCCATCCACTCTTCACTGACTTCGTTGTGAGAATGACAACATGTAAAACAAACTTGTTAACTAAAAGCAGTAAGCATATATAAAATACTAATAATGTTTTTAAAACAATTCTCTAAATTAAAAAATACAAATATACATTTCTACCATATACATAAAATGATAGTATAGTAGATAATTACATACTATGTATTTATATAGCATACGTAAGGAATAGTATGAATACAATCACAACATACAGTACGTAAAATATATAGTATTTAACATAACGTATTCCGCAGTATATATTATATTCGAGTATAACAAATGCGGAACCCTTCTAAGTCTCAGAATGACACAGAGTCACTTCCACCTCTTGTCCCTGAAGCAGCCCCACAGAGGTCCTCCACGCCACGTGCTGAAGAGAACCAGCGCACGATCCGTGGTGCACTGGCACCTCCTCACCCAGATGCCCACGCCACAGCATGTCCTGGTTCTGGACTAGTGCCCGGTGCACGTGAAGGGGAGTCAGGGCCTGAGTCTGTCCTGGGGCACAGCTTCCCCATGCCTCAGCTACCGAAGCCCACGCCTGAGCTACCAATACATTTATTCCTGAGAAATTTAGAAATTATCTCAAGTCTCTTAAGTACAGTTTAATGGTTTAGTACAGTAACTACTGAAAAGCATAGGTCCATCGCTTTCCTTTAATACCAAATGATCTGAGATCATTCAGACTTAGGAGTCTGGCAATTCCTTATTAATTACAGGTCGAAATAAAACAACTGCATTACTTCATTAACTTTTTTTTTTTTATATAAGTGTGTTTTTTTAAATTTATATTTGGCTAAGTTGAGCCTTTGTTGCTGCACGTGGCTTTCTCTAGTTGCGGCGAGCGGGGGCTACTCTTCGTTGTGGTGCACGGGCTTCTCATTGCAGTGGCTTCTCTTGTTGCGGAGCACGGGCTCTAGGCACGCAGGCTTCAGTAGTTGTGGCTTGCAAGCTCTAGAGCACAAGCTCAGTAGTTGTGGCACACGGGCTCAGTAGTTGTGACTCGCGGGCTCTAGAGTGCAGGCTCGGTAGTTGTGGCGCACGGGCTTAGTTGCTCCACGGCATGTGGGATCTTCCCAGACCAGGGCTCGAACCCAAGTACCCTGCACTGGCAGGCAGATTCTTAACCACTGCGCCACCAGGGAAGTCCCACTTCATTAACTATTAGTAAGATTTCTAACCTTAACTGAATATCGTGTTAACTACTATGGTCATCCAATCCTTCCTTCTTTCTTTGAAGCGGGACAGAAAAGCAAAGATGCTGTGGAATAAAAGGTACTGGAAATTCTAAGTTTACATCTTCTGTAGCGTCTGACTAACATCAAAACAGCATTTTTTTCTTTCCTTCTATAAATGTGTGAGAAATGTACAGCCATAATTTATCACCTGTCTTACAAACGATCTGTAATGATTATTTTTTGTACTTATTCTTTGTATTTATTAGAACGTACTTATTTTTTGTATTTATTAGAACATGTTACATTTATCTAAATAATGGAAATATCATGTTTTATATAAGTGCATCTCTAAACTACTGGCAAAAGTCATTTATAGGGCATAAAGACCATCGTACCTGGCAACAAAGGAACAAATTTATAAAAGAGTTCTATGGATTTGTGTCGACATTCTGTCTGGGGCCTCCCACAATTGGCGAAAAGCCACTGGACCACGTCCGATAAACACAAGGATGCCGTAGGTGGAAAGCCTCTGCATGGAGAATACACTGTATTTAATATTCACACCCCAACATTCAGCATTTAGCTGACCCCAGAGTCTAAAAACCATAAATTCAATTTTGCTACCCTGATACATGCACAAACCATATTTAAAGGCATTCGATTTATTTTTAGTGTATTATCATTAGAAAACAATTGAAATGTCACAGGCAAAATAGGTCCTAAATGCTGCTTACCTTTTATTTTTTTAATTGAGGGAAAAATTAAAAAGCATTTCTTAAAAGATCAGCACCAAGTATTTTCATGTTTTCTTTTCAATGCACTTTAAAACGAAAGGGGGTTTAAGATCTGAAGCAGTGCTTCTCAAACTGTGGTCCCTGGACCAGCTGCATCAGTATTAGCTTGGCAGAAAGGCAAATTCTCAGCCCCACCCTAAACCTACTGAAGCCAATTCCACAGCAAGGCCCAGCGACCTGTGCTGTATGTAACCAGACCTCAAGGTAATTCTACTGCTCAAGCGTGAGCATGAGTGACCTGCAGAGACGTCATACTCAGCGGCAGAATCTGGAAGAATCAATTTTAAAACCACAGAGGGAGTATTAATGTCCAGTCTACAGGTTATGCTTCTGCAGAGTGGTGGGCGCCAGCAGACACCAGAGCCCCCAGACCCCTGCACAGACCTGGGGGAAGAGGCATGGCACACCCGCACCCCGTCTGAGAAAGAGACCTTGCCGGGATGGAAATGGGAGCAAAGACTGGAAACCACTGGGCAATAAGCCAGCCTTGGTTTTGAGTGGCTTCATTTCATAATCTGTAACCTCATTCTGTCAAAATCCTACCATTTCAATATTTTAGTTCTTACATTTCAAACCTACTCCATAACAAACAGCTCATGCATATTCCAAGCAAATAATTCCACACCAAATTCGTATTCAAAATTAGTGCAGACAAATGTCTCAGTTACAAAACTGATTTTCAAATTGTATCCACTATCCCAACCAAGATGACACCTTAAACAAAGCACTTTCAAACATAAAGCTTTCAAGTTACTTTGGAAAATTGACTCTTTGTACTTTCACAAATTCCTCCTAGATCCTCCTGTGCTAACTGAGAATTAGTTTTATGTTCGGGGGAAAGAAAAAGAAAAAGGAAGCAACATCACCTACCGGGGACAGCGTCGCTTTTTTGCTTTGTTTAAAGAAACGTGCTTCTTCTCGACGATGCGCCCCAGGTGATCGATAGCATCGCAGCATTGCTGAACTGTACCTGCTCTCAACACAAACAGAGATTGCTGAAGGAGATCTACAGCTGATCAGCATTAGCAAAGTAGCACTACAGGCTTATCGGCCTAGCTTTGTAATTAAAAAGGTGATTTTACAAAGGAGTATTTTCATCCCTCAAAATACAACACTGCACATCCAAATACAAAACCCATGTTTAAGACTGCAGGACAGCAGAGCAAAGCACAGCCTTGTGTACAGGTCTGGGATGGAAGGGCTCTGCAGGTGTTACAAAACCCACAAAGCAGGCCACAGCCCATGCACCCCACTGAAGGCTATTATTTCAGGGGGTCAGTTCCTTGACCCGCACTTTTCTCATGGAGGTTAAACTACATTATAGTTAATAATACAGCCACTGCAGGAGGAGAAGAGAAATAAAATAGTAAAACCATCTACAGGCATCTAGGGTTATTCGGGAAAGGGGCCTCACACAGCCTATTTTGACCTCTGTTACCAAGGAAGTTTTCTTTCTACGCTTTTTAACTATGGCAGTGATTTTTAAAAGAGTGAAATTTCATCTACACTTTTTAACTATGGCAGTGATTTTTAAAAGAGTGAAATTTCATCTACGCTTTTTAACTATGGCAGTGATTTTAAAAAGAGTGAAATTTCACTTGCTGAGAAAATTCACCTATGTATGTCAAGAGAAGGCGCTCTGAAGCTAATGGCGGCTGGCGGCGGGACTGAACTGTAAGTGTTTTTGCTCATTAGTAGGGCTGTCACCAGGGAGGACAACAGAGCTCCAATCTGTCAAAAAATGAGACACCACCATCTGGCAAGTGAGAGGGGGAGGGGGTCTCCACGGCACTCGCTGTGAGAGCCACACCAGTGTCCATGCGCCCCGGGCCAGACCCCCATGCAGACTGAGCGGGGAGATCCCCGAGAAGTCTTCCAGCCCCAGAACTCCTGGATGGTCCTGACAGCTTCCGGACAGGACTTAACTGCAAAGACGATCATTTATTACTCTCTTTGCCGCTCCAGCCTATTTCTGACTTAGTATGTTTAAACAACGTCTTAATTACTGTCAAAATAGCCTTATTACAATCTTGTAAGGAAACCTACTTTGTACCTTCTAGCTGTCATTAGTGAATTCAGAGACAAGGGCCAGCTTTCTTTAGCTCGTGCCAGCCGTGCGCTTTCAGTGGAGCTTCACAGCAGGGCTGCCCATGTGCCCTGGCCAGGATCCCTGACCAACCAGGGGTCAAGCTGAGTGGACGCCGGGGGACACGGCGAGTCGCAGAGGAGGCACTGAAGCCTCTTGTACCAAGCGGGTCTGAGGCAGCAGAGGGCGCCACCTCCCCTTCACTTATCCCCCGAAATGGGGATGTGAGGAGAAGACAGCACCTTACGAGGGGGTGACCTAGGCCCCCGCGGGGACAGGCTCCCTACACACACAGAAAGCCCGAATGGGACCTACCCAAGGACCTCTCATCCGCATGTGCTAAGGCCAGGCTTTCAATGTATGTCACCAAGGCTTCAAACACGAACTGTTCTACCAGAGACTCTTCTTCCCTGCAAAATAAAGAATACTGAGCCTTACCTGAGAAGACAACAAAACAGAAACAATGAAGGGAAAAAATTATGTTATTAAAGAATACATACCTTAATGAAATTTGTCTTTAAAAATGCCTCAAATGTTTTAAAACATAAAACAACCTAAAACACTTCTGCAAGAAGAAAACCTGGTCAAAAACAGACCCAAGAGGCACGGGCTTTTTACTATTACAAGCACCCTCCTCCACCTGTGGACCTGCTCACAGCACATAACCTAAAACCTAAAGCCACTGTTCTGACCACACTCCACACACCTCATCAAAATTACATGCAGCAGAAAAGAAGACCTGGTACTACGTTCACATTTTTTTTAAATAAAGGAATTTTAAAAGCTCTCTACCTATCCAAAAGCAAGTTAACATCAGCAGTCATCTCGGGGCCTTTTACAAGCATATCCGTCGCATGTGAGCAACTACCTGGCCCACCAATGTCTGTGGACCATCCACTGATGTCACACTCATGGGTGGGCAACAGGCACAGGCCAGCCTCTCCCTCGAAAATCTGTTCCTCAGTGACACAGGACAGTGAATGATTAAGCGCACAAGGCCAGGCAGGGGCACTAAGGCTCGTGGGCGTTCCAGCCATGTGACCAAGTGCAGGGTCACTGCTCCACCTCTGAGAGGTGGTGATTTCCTGGCACAGAACCGGAGTGGGGAACCAGCAGGTGCTGGAGGGTGGGGCAGGGCTCAGAACAAGACCGCACACCGCTGTTTGGTTCGGGAGGAATATCACCCTGATTTTTAAAATCTGAATCCTAGAAGGGGACCCACAAGCTCCATGTGTCTGCCACGACACCCCACCACACACCCAGATGTGACACTGACGCTGAAGGGCATCGCGCTCTGGGCCACGAAGGCGGACGGAGCGCAGGCATCGGAGCGAGGGGCCAAGGCTCCCCTGGAAGAGCGATGTGCGGCCAGACCGCAGAAGTGGGGGCTGGGGTCAGAGTCCCAGGCTGGCTACAGTAGCTTGTATCTTAGATGCCAAAACCACTTGAAGTAGCGAGGAGGAAATGACATGACCAAATGATACTCCAAATCCACGAACCCCAAGGAAAGCTCTCCAAAACAGTTCATGAGCTTGCAGGATGGAAGCACCCGAACTTGTACTTACATCACTCAACACGCAAGCCCTCGAACACAGTTCCCTCGGGCATTATTTCTCAAAGCCACCCAGAATGTAGTCCAGCAAATCCAAGCGTCCGAGAAAGACGGCAACAGGGGAAAGGGAACAAGGCCCGACAAGACGGAGGGGGGAGCGCGGGCGCACGGTCGGGTCGGACAGGGTAGGCGAGTTGGGTGGAGAGGGGCTCTCCACCCCGACAGACCCAGAGGAGCCAGGCCCAACGACCCCCGCGTGACGCCGCCCGCCAGCCCAGGTTCAGCCTGGACTGCCGACTGCACTCGCTGACCCCACAAGAGAATTCTGCTCTGACCTGCTCCTGACACCCAAGTCAGGCCACTGGGGTCTGAGAAGCAGAAACTAAAGGGTAGTCCACATTCTTGGACGGTATTTCTCCCAGATGTCAGTTGTGGGTCCACTTCACACATTTCTAAAGAGCTCTGCTTCCCAGGACTAACGATGCACTTTGTCAACCTATTTCCTTGGACCAGGCTCCTGTCCTCTCGGAGAAGCTGAAGCCAGTCTGTTCAGCAGAGTTTCCCAGGATCCTTTACCTGACAGTGAAAACACTGACCCAACCTTACCTGGCCGTGTCTATGCCTAACAGCTGCTTTCCAAAACCAAGAGCACACCGATTAGGGTACATACCAATATACAGAGAATGAAGCAAAAAAGCAAAGCAAGGGAACAAGTAACATCAAAGTCAGAAGAAGGATTAACTTAGGGCAGGGCGGATCTAAAATACTGATAACACTCAATTTCTAAACCTAGGTGATCAATATGCAGGAACTTCTGTTACTATTATTATTCTACAAACTTTACACACTTCAGGGTTTTCAAATTGAGGCATAACTGACGTACACTGTATCAGTTTCAGGTGTGCAACATAACAATTTGCTGTTTGTACACGTTACAAAAGCATCACTGCAGGCCTAGTTAACACCAGGCACCACGCCTGCTTACAAAATGTTTCGCCTTGTGATAAGAACTTTTAATATTTACTCGCTCAGCAACTTCCACATCTAGGATACAGTGTTACTAACTGTAGTCATCATGCTGTGCATTACACCACCAGGACCTACTTCTTTTATAACTTAAAGTTTGTAGCTTTTGATCCCCTTCACTCATTGCTCTGAGCCCCCAGCCCCTGGCTTTGGCAACCACCAATCTGTTCTCTGTATCTATGAGCTTGTTTGTTTGTTGTTGTTGTTTACAATTTCATATATAAGTGAGATCATACAATATTTGTCTTATTCTGTCTGACTTATTTTACTTAGCATAATGCCCTCTAGGTCCAACCATGTTGTCACAATGGCAAGATTTCCTTCTTTTTTATGGCTGAGTAATATTCACGCGTGCGCGCGCGTGTGCGTGCGTGCGTGTGTGTGTGTATCAGATCTTCTATATCCATTCATCTCTCACTAGGCACTTAGGTTGCTTCCATGTCTTGGCTATTACAAATAATGCTGCAATGAACATGGGGGTGCATAAATCTTCTCAAATTAGTGTTTTCATTTTCTTCGGATAAATACCCAGGAGTGGAATTGCTGGATGGTATGGTAGTTCCATTTTTAATTTTTTGAGGAACCTCTGCACTATTTTCCACAGTGGCTACACGAATTTACATTCCCATCAGCAGTGCACGAGGGTTCCCTTTTCTCCACACCCTCTCCAGCATTTGGTGTTTGTAGACTTTTGGATGACGGCCATTCTGACCACTGTGAGGTGGTACCTCATTGTGCTTTTGATCTGCATTTCCCTGAGGATTAGTGATGTTGAGCATCTTTTCACGTACCTGTTGGCCATTTCTATGTCTTTTTTGGGAAAATGTCTTGTCAGATATTCTGCTCATTTTTTTTAATCAGATTTTTTGCTATTGAGCTCTCTATATATTTTGGATATTAACCCTTTATTAGATATATGATTTGCAACTATATTCTCCCATTCAGTAGGTGGCCTTTCATTTTGTTGACCGTTTGCTGTGCAGAAATTTTTAGTTTGATGTAATCCCACTTGTTTATTTTTGCTTTTGGTGTCAGATTCAAAAAATCATCCCTAAGACCTATGTCAGGGAGCTTACCACCTATGTTTTCTTCTAGGAGTTTTATGGTTTCAGGTCTTACGTTGAAATCTTTACTCCATTTTGAGTTAGTTTTTGTGAATGGTGTAAGACAGGGGTCCAGTTTCATTCTTTTGCATGTAGCTGTCCAGTTCGCCCAACACCATTTATTGAAGAGACTGTCTTTCTCCACTGTGTATTCCTGGCTCCTCTGTCATAAAATTAATTGACCATATGTGTGTGGGTTTATTTCTGGGCATTCTATTCTGTTCCAATGATCTATGTGACTGTATTTCTGCCAACATCATGTTATTTTGATTACTGTAACTTGGTATAGTAGTTTGAAATCAGGAAGCGTGATGCTTCCAGCCTTGTTCTTTTTCAGGACTGCTTTGTCTTTTCAGGGTCTTTGTGGTTCCATACAAATTTTAGGACTGTTTGCCCTATTTCTGTGAAAAAAGCCATTGGAATTTTGATAGGGATTGCACTGAATCTGGAGATTGCTTTGGGTAGTATGGAAATTTTAACAACATTAACTCTTCCAATCCATGAGCACAGAATATCTTTCTATTTATTTGTGTCTTCTTCAGTTTCTGTCATCAATGTCTTACAGTTGTCAGTGTACAGGTCTTTCACCCCCTTGGTTAAATTTATCCCTAGGTATTTTATTCCTCTTGAGACAGCTGTAAATGAGATTGTTTTCTTTTCTTTTTTTTTTTTTTTTTGGCTGCGTTGGGTCTTCTTTGTTGCTGCATGCGGGCTTTCTCTAGTTGCGGTGAGCGGGGACCATTCTTCGTTGCGGTGCGCGGGCTTCTCATTGCAGTGGCTTCTCTTGTTGCAGAGCACAGGCTGTAGGCGTGCAGGCTTCAGTAGTTGCAGCACACAGGCTTCAGTAGTTGTGGCTCATGGGTTCTAGAGCACAGGCTCAGTAGTTGTGGCGCACAGGCTTAGTTGCTCCGCGGCATGTGGGATCTTCCCAGACCAGGGCTCGAACCCGTGTCCCCTGCATTGGCAGGCGGATTCTTAACCACTGTGCCACCAGGGAAGTCCTGAGATTGTTTTCTTAATTTCACTTTCTGATTGTTCATTATGAGTACATAGAAAGGCAACAGACTTTTGTATACTGATTTTGTATCCTGCAATTTTACTGAGTTTATTGGTTCCAACAGTTTTATTGCTGGAGTCTTTAGGATTTTCTATCTGTAATATCATGTCATCTGCAAATAGTGACAGTTTTACATGTTTTTAAACATTCTTCTATACATATAGGTTTCACAATTTAAAAAACGTATCAAAATGCCAAGGGCATTTTTCACAGAACTAGAACAAATAATTTTAAATTTTGTATGGAAATACAAAAGACGCCAAATGGTCAAAACACTCTTGAGAAAGAATAACAGAGCTGGAGGAATCACGCTTCCTGACTTCAAACTATACTGTACGGTAACCAAAACAGCATGGTATTTGCACAAAACAGATGTATAGATCAATGGAACAGAGTAGAGAGCCCAGAAATAAGCCCACGCACTTATGGTCAATTAATCTATGACAAAGGAGGCAAGAATATACAATGCAGAAAAGACAGTCTCTTCAATAACTGGTGCTGGGAAAACCGGACAGCTACATGTAGAAGAATGAAATTAGAACATTCATTCTCTAACAGCATATAAAAAAATAAACTCAAAATGGATTAAACACCTAAACGTACGACTGGAAACCTTAAAACTCCTAGAAGAAAACATAGGCAGAACACTCTCTGACATAAATTGTAGCAATATTTTCTGTCTCCTAAAGCAAAGGAAACAAAAGCAAAAAGAAACAAAGGAGGCCTAATTAAACCTAAAAACCTCTGCACAGCAAAGGAAACCATCAACAAAATGACAACCTACTGAACAAGAGAAAATATCTGCAAATGATAGGATGAATACAGGGCTAATATCCAAAATATACAAACAGCTCAAACAGCTCAGTATCAAGAAAACAAAGACCTGAATAGACCTTTTTGCAAAGAAGACACACAGATAGCCAACAGGCACATGAAAAGATGCTCAACATCGTTAATCATCAGGGAAGTACAATCAAAACCACAATGACATATCACCTCACACGTGGCAGATGACTATCACCAAAAAGGCCGCAAATAACAAGTATTGGCGAGGATGTGGAGAAAAGTGCACCTCATGCACTGTGTGTGGGAATGTAAATTAGTGCAGCCACTGTGGAGAACAGTGTGGAGATTCCTCAAAAAACTAAAAATAGAGCTACCACACAACCCAGCAATTCCACTCCTGGGTATTTATCCAAAAACCCCAAAAACACTTATCTGAAAAACTACATGCACCCCACTGTTCATAGCAGCACTATTCACAATTGCCAAGACACGGAAACAACCTAAGTGTCCATCAGCGGATGAACGGATAAAGAAGATGTGGTAAGGGACTTCCCTGGCACTCCAGTGGTTAGGACTCTGTGCTTCCACTGCAGGGGGCACAGGTTAGATCCCTGGTCAGGCCAAAGAAAAAAATAAATAAATAAAAGATGTGGTAAATGTATACAATGAATGTTACTCAGCCATAAAAAAGAATGAAATAATTCCATTTGCAGCTACATGGATGGACCTACAGAGTATTATGCTTAGTGAAATACACCAGACGAATACTGTATGATACCACTTGTACGAGAACTTTAAAAAATAAAACAAACATATGTATATAGCAAAACAGAACCAGACTCACAGATATAAAGAACAAATTAGTGGTTACCAGAGGGAAGGAGGAGGGGCAAAATAGGGGTAGGGGACTTAGAGACACAAACTACTATGCATAAAACAGATAAGCAACAAGGATATAATGTACAACACAGGAAAACAGCCAATATTTTATAATAAATATAAATGGAGCATAACCTTTAAAAATTGTGAATCACTACACTGTACACCTGAAACATACATTTTACCTCAACTATACCTCAATTAAAAAAATCAACACAGTGGCTTCAAACTCCAGTCGATTTTCATACAAACGTGCACATGCCCACACACACACGCAGAGACAGATTCCTATCCATCCAGCTACCCTCTCTCTATCCATCTACCACCGATCTATCCATCCATCCATCTAAAATCTATCTACTTATCATCCACCTACCTCTCCAACCATCATCCATCCACCCATCCATCTATCCACCCATCCATCCATCCATCCATCATCCATCCATCTATCCACCCATCCATCCATCCACCCATCCATCCACCCATCCATCCATCATCCATCCATCCATTATCCATCTAACCACCCATCCATCCACCCATCCATCCATCCACCCATCCATCTATCCACCCATCCATCCATCCATCCATCTATCCACCCATCCATCCATCCATCTATCCACCCATCCATCCATCCATCTATCCACCCATCCATCCACCCATCCATCTATCCACCCATCCATCCATCCATCCATCTATCCACCCATCCATCATCCATCCATTTATCCATCCATCCATCTAAAATCTATCTACTTATCATCCACCTACCTCTCCATCCATCATCCATCCCTCCATCATCCATCCATCATCTCTTATTTTCACAACTGCTCCCCTCATCACTATCCCAACTGCCATTTCCTGAGAGAAGTTATTCTGACCAAATGAGGTCAGATTCCTCATTATAAGATTCTTCAGTAATCATGTACCACTACTTAATTTTTTTTTTTTTTCCCATGCTGCACAGCAGTGGGATCTTAGTTCCCCGACCAGGTATTGAACCCGGGCAGCCGGCGATGAAAGCACAGTGTCCTAACCACTGGACCGCCAGGGAATTCCCTGTACCGCTACTTAAAAGCACTAATTCCAGCTACAAATTTTACCTTTATCTCTGTGATTGGTTGAATATTATCTACCTGTCTTTTTTAAATGCAACCCTCGCGAAGGGCTACATCTTTGTATCTCCAGCATTCGGCACGGTGCCTGGCACATAACAGTCTGACCTAGCAAACAGTGCTAAATGAACAAACGAACAAACACTACTACAACCTTAGGTCAGGGACTATCTTGTCCTTGGACTGTGAAACCACACTGGCACCGGTGTCCTGGCCCTCAGACCCACTCCCCACACAGCTCCTGGCAAGCGAATCCTGGGAGGAGCCTAGCCGTGCCGCCCCCTGCGCCCAATACCCAGGACTGGCCGTCTCTGGAAGTGGCCGTCACATCTTCACTCCACAAAGAGACGCTCCTGGCCAGTCTCATTTCTCTCCCTTCCAAACCTCAAACCCCACAGCAAGGAGTAGAAAATGACTTCGTCTCCTTACATACTGTCCTCTTATCTCTGCCCTGTCCCTCTGACCTGAAATGCTTGGGCCGGTTTCCACTCATCCCCTAAGCCTCATCCCAAGTATAAATGGTACAGGAAGCCAGGAGGTACAGGAGGCCAGGAGGTACAGGGGGCCAGGAGGTACAAGAAGCCAAAAGTACAGTAGGTACAGGAGGCCAGGAGGTACAGGAAACCTCCCCTAACCTACTCAAACCATGTCAGACACTCCTCTTCTGTGCTTCAAAAGACTGTGTATTATGGCTTTTGTTGGACTTTCCAGACTGTGTACTATTATGCTTCAATGTAGTTCTCAACACGTTCCGAGCCTCTTCTTGAATGCAAACAGCATTTTAGTTCATTATTTAATCCCCAGAAAACAGCACAGCATCCAGCATGTTAACTATTTACTAAATGCTTGATATATGACTACATGGATACATAAACAGTGAGTCACTTTACAAAATCACCATTGAAAATTTAAAGATCTTAGACCGCATGACATAACGAAAAGATCCCACAGGCCCCAACAAAGATCCCATCTGCTGCAACTAAGACCCGACACAGCCAAAAAAAGAAAAGGAAAATAAATAAATATTAAAAAAGAAAATTTAAAGATCTTTACACTCTTCCCCGTCAGGTAACTCACACACCTGAATTCCCTGTAGATATTATTAAAAGCAAGTGATGCTCCCAGTCTCTTGAAAGCATTGGGGTGAAGTGCAAAGCTGTACAGTCGCTTGAAAAGTGATTTGGTGTTTACTGGACTGTTTTCCTGCTGCTGCGGTGTTGTCTGCTTAATGGACCATTTGAGGAATTCTTGAATACACCGACCACAAAAATCTCTTAAAGTACTGTCAGCTGGGTCCACAATTCCATCCTGAAACAAAGCATAAAATGACAACTGAATACCTTGGTCTGCCTCTGAGCATAACTGAAGTATGTTATGAAAATTAATTTAGACCACTATTAAGGAAAAAAACAGACACTAGTCAAGCCAATCTGATTGTCTAGAATCTAGACTCTAATAACAAATTCCTTTTGACATAATGAAAAGTTTCTTCTAAACAAATTAAGAAACTGAAATATACATGAAAAAAGAGAATACTTTAATTGTACAGCAACAAAGCAGACTTTCCTTCCCCTGAAGAAACACAATGATTATATCCTAAAAACTTCTGTTGTTGATTCTACCTCATAACATTATCTGAAATGCTTTATTTATTGAGGATAAATAGAATAAGACCCTTGCAAGTTTCAAGGAAACTGTAACGCTACACAAAGAAAGATAGTAGAGATGTGGTTCTAAAAGTAGAACTTTCTATCAGAGCAATCTCCAGAAAGGCACAGTCTCTAAATACTTGAAAAAACAGCTAAGGAAATTTGAGTGCTTTTGTTTCTCTCTTAGATCCACACAGGAAAAGTTTAACTTGAGAAAGTACACGGAAACTGAAATAAGGGGATTCTTTCTAACATGCCTGGTTCCTTGCTACGTGCAACACCTTTGATCACAGTGCGAATCAGAATTCACGGAGGTGATGGTAATGCACCGCGGAAACAGGCAGAGGAGTGGGCAGCAGGGGCACGAGTGTGCTGGAGCGCGCCAGCCTCCACCTCCGCCTTCACCTCTTCTTTTCTTTCCGTAAACTCTCTCATGTTACATTTCCACTGCCACCTGGTTTTTTCCTGAAGCCCTGACTTAAGCTACCTTCAAGGATCAAAAGGGGAAAAGAAACAGCTAAGATAGAAACTTTAGAATAGAAACATTAGAATAAATCCGTCTGAGTGAAATAAGCCACAAGTTAAATTTAATTAAATGGATCTGTCATAGGCAGGTTTCACACTAGACACTGCAGGGAATTAAACCACAGGTACAATGATGTCATCAGCCTAATTACAAATGTTCAGTAACTCCCACTGCCCACAAGTGGCAGCCAGTTAGGCAACCTCTGAGAGGGAAAGGAGCTGTGTTAGTAACTACACACACAACAGGGGCAACAGGGGCAACAGGGCTGGCCTGGGCAAACTGCAACGGATGGTGGCCCTACATGCAACGACACACCTCACCTCAAACTTAACAGAAAGTGACCCACAGATTCAAACAAATCAGTCTGCAAAAACATGGAATTAAAGGATGTTTGTTTGCACAAACTTGCTATGTGTTCAACTGGGCATTTTTTTTAAAAATTTATTTATCTATTTTTGGCTGTGTTGGGTCTTCGGTGCTGCACGCGGGCTTTCTCTAGTTGTGGCCAGTGGGGGCTGCTCTTCCTTGCGGCGCGCGGGCTTCTCATTGCGGTGGCTTCTCTTGTTGTGGAGCACAGGCTGTACGCACGCGGGCTCAGTAGTTGTGGCTCACGGGCTTAGTTGCTCCGCGGCGTGTGGGATCTTCCTGGACCAGGGCTCGAACCCGTGTCCCCTGCACTGGCAGGCGGACTCTTAACCACTGCGCCACCAGGGAAGTCCCTCAACTGGGGATTTTGATTCCAAAGTCAGTATATGCCAAAACAAAAGTATAGGTTAAAATAATAGGTAAACATCAATTAAGATGATATTTAAAGAAATCAAATGTAGTTATTTGCACGAGTTCAGAATATTAAAATCAGATCAGTGTGGAAAGACAGTAAGGCTTTAGCTGACCTCACTGCCTCTGCCCGCAGTGAGCCAGTGACCCCACCCTAACAATTCCACCTCTACTGTCTCAGGACACTTCTATGTAAATGGTGAACTGCGATGTCTAGGGGTTTTGAGTTACTGAATCTGAATGCAGGAGGAAACAGGACCAGCTCAAAAAATTCCTTTTACTCTGAACTAGTACATCATAGTTTAAATAAAAAAAAAAAAAAAAAAGAGGATACTGCAACTCTGATAGAAGTCCAAGAACATTCTTATTCACCCTTTGCACCCTCAACACACACACACACAGCCTTAATGTAGATGAAGTCTGTCAAATTTATAACCATCCTCCCAAAAGGAACAAAACAAAAACATCTATTTGCTTGTAGCTATTTAAAAGTATCACTTAATAAGCACAGCACCTTGTTCATTAAATGCCATCTCACCAAAACAAAAGAAAAAAGATGATCCAATCTAGCTAGATGTTACATTTTGATACCTTGACAGGTAGCTTTTCTTAAAGTTCTGAGTATTGATCACATATAACCAGCTGATGGGAACAGCAGGAAAAGAACCATCACTCACCAGTATTGTTTCTAGTAAGGCAACAGTGTCCTGACTCTCAAATTTCTTATTGTTGGTGAACCAGTGAATCAGCTGCATAACTAGAGGTTCATACAGTTGCCTCGGCACCTGAAGGAGTAATAACATCAGAATTTACTTTTTTCATGTAAATTTTATATCAGAGAGAGTTCTATTTATGTGACAGGAGCAAAATTAAGCATAATACTGCTGTGGTTATATTAGTTTCCTTCTCTAGTTAAATTCTGTGACGAACACGGTCTAACTTCTTCCTAAGAGTCCGGCAAAGAAAAATACGCACCCCAAGACTTACTGCTCCTCTAACGAGGAGGGCAATTAGGGTCGACAGTGACGGTTTCTATCATTCATCCTGACTAACCTGATCCTGAGCTGAACAGAAGGCATTCTGTTCACACCCCCGTGGTGACAAAGCAGAAGCCAGGTCAGCGTCCTCTGCACACAGACTTCCAGGCTATATCACAGAACAAGAGGAGAAGAGGCACCGCCCCTCCCCCTCCGCTGCCCTGCCGAAAGAAGGGAAACTAGTCTTTACTCCTTGGAGATGCGGGTTCTCACCCTAACCTTCGCAAATGTAAATACAGTCTCTCCAGGGCCCAGAGAGCCCTGTGGGTGTCTGGCTCCTACAATCCAGGGCGGCTCCCAGGCCTGGAGAGAAGTTTTACTATCCTTTTGGATCAGAGCAATTTCCTGAGACAAATGGTTATGCATCTAACCCTCATTCTCTATGAAGAGTAAATGTTCACAGCCCGAGTGAAGGGGAACATTCCCAATCTTCATGTCTCACAAGGCTGGCCCTACAGGAGCACTGAGAAATCTAGCGGAGTTCTACTTCCCCGCTGATACTCAGCTTAAGAACAAAGCACGTGGTATGGACACCACATCAAAAATCACGTGAGGGATGTCCCTGGCAGTCCACTGGGGGACCGCGTGCTTCCACTGCACGGGGTGTGGGTTCCATCCCTGGTCAGGGAACTAGGATCCCGCATAATGCTTGCTGCGGCCAAAATATAAAATAAAATTTAAAAATTAAAAAAAAAAAAAAAAAAATCACGTGAAATGTCTGGGGCTCAGACTAAACAACAAGTTCTCTTGCACCCGGGTATTTCTCCAAAAAATATCTTTCTAAACTTTGAAGCAACTTTTAGACTTAATCAAAGTAAAAGAATCTTACCTTTCAGTTTGGAAATTTAACCTGGTCTTAAAGCATCACTTTTTTTTTCCCCCCCAAAAGAATTATTTTGTATTCTTAGAACATAAATTATATATATGTACACACGCACCATTTATAGAAAATGTAGAAAACCAACTACAATCCTACATCCAAAAGGTAACCACTGTTAACATTCAAAACCACTGTTAACTCAGTATATTTTATTTATACACATTTAAATATATGTATACACGTGTGTAAAAATATACACTTTTGTAACCACTTTTCTGCCCCTTAATTTTGAATACTTTCCATGTAAATACATATCTTTATTAGATGCCTGCTATCTTTATTAGATGCCTGCTATCTCATATATGGATAAACCATGATCCAGTTACCCAAATCCTGTTGTTAGAAATGCAGTATTTCTAGTTTATGTCTGTCTTATACACACCACTCTGAACACCTCTCTGGACAAGGGCTGCTGTCCACACTCCCACCTGCCAGGACTCACAAGCCCCTTTCCCTACAAGCTTGGCAGCACTAAACACTGCCAATTTTTAAAATATTTGACAACTGCTGTAATCCATACCATTTTAATTTGAATTTCCTTGTTTACTAAACAGGTTGAATATTTAAAACATATTTAATTGGCCATATGTACTTCTTTGTTCACGAGCTGCCCATTTTTGTTCTTTATCCATTTGCCCATTTTAAAATCTTATTATCTTCAGCACAATGTGGAAAAAAAAATTTCCCTACATCAGGTGTATGTCAAAACTGTGGGTTTTGTGCCATTCAGTGGTTTTAAATACTTATAAAGTCAGAACTATCAACACACTAACAGTTTTCTTCCACAGATCTCCCTTCAATACCTTGTATGAAAATGTCCCTTTCTACACAAACTGTATGGAAAGACACCTATAATGTAATGATAAAATCCACCCAAGTAGCAGAAATCACATTTTACATAAAAGAAAGCATTTTTGAATGCTATAATCCTACTTTTTATCTGTAAAACAAAATTTATATGTATGCTTATAAAAATTTATATAAAATTTATATGTATGCTATGTTTTACAAAGATCTAGGAGTATTTTCACCAAACTTTCGGCAGAGGATACAGTGGCTTTTCCTGGGGAATAATGGTGGGAAAGGGGTGATGACATGGAGGTTCACTTTTAGCATCATATGTTTCTATATTAATTAGTATATTTTGCCAATGAAAAAGACCATCCCAATCCAAAGATACACACAGACATGCTATAATTCATCACAGTTTTCTATATTTCTAGAGTTTATTTTTCCTTCTAAATCCTTTTAATTTGAAATTAACCTCTCATATGTTAGTCAAATGCTCTAATAGAATTTATTAAATGTTCCGTTTCTAACTTAAAAAGCCCATTTTACCACACATACAATATTTATGTGTACACATGGGTCCACTTACCAACTGCCAGACAGTCCCACTGACATATCTGTGCATAAGTTCAACCCCATTATAATTAACATGGCTTCTTCTTAATGTCTGTTAGGGCAAGAAACCCTTCAGTACCCGACCCTGCCAAAATTTTTCTTGGCTAGGCTCCAGCAATTATTCTTCCAGATTACTTTTGACGTTCAAAATGAAATTCCGGGATTTTTGCTGGAACGATACCAAACTTACTGAACGATTTGGAAAGAGCTCAAATTTTTTCAGTATTGATTCTTTTTTTTTTTGGCCACGCCGCCCAGCTTGCAGGATCTTAGTTCCCCGACCAGGGATCAAACCCGGGCTACCTGCAGTGGAAGCACCAAGTCCTAACCACTGGCCTGCCAGGGAATTCCCTCAATATTGATACTTCAGGTACACATCACTTTCATTTTATATTCATAAAATATATGTTTGCCTGGCATATTAAAGTTTTTTCCTAGATGTTTTATTTTACTTCATTTTATTTTTTACGCTGCGCCATGTGGCTCGCGGGATCTCAGTTCCCCAACCAGGGACTGAACCTGGGCCACAGCAGTGAAAGTCCAGAATCCTATCCACTGGGCCACGAGGGAACTCCCCCAGACGTTTTATTATTATTACATTTTTTGATGCTGTTATGAATGTTATGTTGTAAACATATTTTCCAAGTGGTCAATGCTACAATAGAATATGAGACATATTAGAACACTAATACGTGAGAATTCTATTTTGTAATTCATCAGCTTTCTCCTTTATTAATTCTTAGATTTACCAGTTGATACTCTGTGCTTTCCATATTTTTTTAAAACTGTATTCAAAATAATAATTTTTTTCCTTCCTTTCTCCGACGTCCCTGACCTCAGGGACCTCATGGCCTGATGAGAGACCCAGAGGCTAACCAGTGCAAATAACTTACTAAACACACAGGAAGCCATTCTGAGCAACCACTCCACACGCAGGCCCTGCTCTGGGTCGGGGCTGGAGGTGCCTGTGAACAGGCCACGTCACGTCTCACCCCAGCACCCACCTCAGCCGAAGCACAAGGCAGCATCACTGCGTCATGGCTGGGGAGGATTTGGCTGTGATATTCAGGTAAACATTCTTCATCATTTTTTTAAAGACAAAATTAAACTATTCCTGATTTACCAAAACAAAATACCTTCTTGGCCTATGTGAAGAGAATCGCTGCTTATGAAACCTATTTCTGTGGTAAATTTCCAGTTTTACCCCAAAATCCTATTTAATCATGGTGCATCTTAAGGCACTGCTGGACTGTATTCGCTCACATATATACTGAAGGATATTCCATCTATATTTTTAAGTGAGTTTTTCATTTAGTTTTCTTTTTTATGTGTGCACCCTTACATCAGGGTTCTGCCAGCTTCATAAAATAAAGAATCTGAATGTCTTCCGTGTCCCAGCAGCAAAGGAGAATCCTGTCCAAAAAGCCACGAGGAAGAGATGACCTGCTGAAATCTCCAAGTGCCCCCGACTGCTGGCCACGGCCCCTCCTCTCTTCTTCACCCCTACGTGGCAGAGCCGGTAGCAGAATCAGCCTTAGGGGCTAGACTCTCGTAATTAATTCCTTAATTCCTGAATGAATTACTCTCCTAACTTAATTCCTTAGGGCCTATCCCTGAGGAAGTAAGCCAGAGTCGGAAGGGCAGCAGCCAGGCGGCAGGTTTTCAAAGACCCCAGAGTGGTCCCAATGTGCAGCAAGCTTTGACCATCACTGAACTAGACAGGACTTTTAAAAAAAATTTTGTAACTGTTTCAAATTCAAAGTCATGCACTTACCTGATCTACATCACATGCCAGTCGAAGCAGCACAGGAAAAGTGCGCTTATAGAGCTGGTGCATGGGTGGGGGGCCCAGGCCACTGTCAGGCATCTGAGTGGCTTTTCCCAGCATAAACATGACAATGCTGTGCAGAAGTTCACAGGCTGCAACCTGAAACAGGCCAGGGGTCCAACAAAGGTTAAGAGCATTTTGAAATGCTACACAATGTAGCCCTTTAAAAAGGAAAACTTCTGCAGCAGATAACTATCCCACCCAAAAATAGATGAACCGGAAGTGGCACTTCTTGTTGTATAAAATTCATGCTTCCGTTCACTTTGATCTGGAGCCAACGGTGAAGAACTGAGATTTAAAAGATTTAGACATCAGGACTAATACATTCGTAAGAAACGTATTTCCATGCTGCCGTATCACAGAACTCTGCTTCATGTGTTAGCACACTTTCAACTGTGACTTTCAGTAAATATATTTTTAAAGCACAAATTTTGGAAATGTACAGATTAATATAAAGACTTGAGATTATCTGTTTCTAATCTCCCAGGTTGAAGAGATCGTCAAGCACAGACTAAAACTCCCTTTTCAACGCCCTCTGTACTGTCTTCTATCAGGAAGAGTTCTAGTGTATTCATGTTCTGCCAGGTTATCGTCTATTATTCAGATAATTTATGTTTAACTTCCATTTTCCAAGGACACATACTTCTGATAACTGAATAGTTTCCTGATTACTATACTAGAGAAAACACAAAATCCGTGAAACACAATACGTGTTTCCTAACGAACACACGTCTAACCACAGCGGGTGATCAGTGAGTACTTTGGTTTGTCTGTCGCCGGCCGAGAGTGCCAGCTCTGTGACGCGCGGCAGGAACGGGTCCAGGTGGATGATGGGCTTCATGTCCGCGAAGGGCACTGCGAAGCCGAGCCTCCTCTCTCTGTCCCAGGCCACACAGCGCCTGGCCCTCTCCTCGGGGGACACTGCTGTCAGAGAGATGCAGAGCGCTTTCGGTCAGTCCCTCCTCGCTCCAGGACGGCCCCTGGTTCACCCACTCCTGCTCTGTTTACCACGCATGTACAAACCACCACACACTGTTTCTGAATTTGACTTAAAAGCAAGCTATTTTTAAACAAGTCTAATAGTCTGGAATGTTTAATTTCCAATTTCAGTAAGAGTTACTCTTCTGCGGAAAAATGATAAATGCACAATACTCTAATTAAGTATCTCCTTTATAACACTTATTTTCCTAATAGAGGCTCTGACTTCTGAAATGCCAAAATCACCAATACATTTAATATGAAATTTTAAAGGTAAAAATACCAATTTTTACTAATCAAAAATGCTAATTCCGATCAAAAACAACTTAAATTATCCAAGTATTAAGGATATCAGGTTAAAAAAGATAACTCTGAACTCCTGACACAATGTTTAATATAAAGGTGCATCCAGCTAGATTCTGCTTCAGAAAGGAAAAGACCCCAGACCCCAGCGCATGAGCACAAAGAACCCCACAGGCTGCAGGGCACAGTGGAGTGTTCACTCCATCAGGCAAAATAGGGCTGTTCATCCTCTTACCTGAAAACACATAAATGACATATAGGAGCAAATATCAGAACACACCATGACCTGTATGCATCCAAATACATCCATGCGGTTAGTGTGCTTTAAGGAAAGGTCACCTGTTATGAGGTTTTTGCTGATCTGTCCCCCAAGACGGCCAAGCACTTGCACGACTTGAACCCGTATTTCTTCTAAGGACAGAGCTTCATGCTGCAAACACGGTGACAAGTTAAACATCAGAGAGAGTCGTGAGCTGAAAGAAACACTGCTCTACCACCCTCCCCACTGCTGACGCCTCCAATGGCTCATTATATCCTACACGGCACTGCAGTTAATTTTATTGCAAATTCATGAAAAGAAGCCACATCTCTTCCAATTTTGCAGTTAGATGTCCGTTTCCTAGACCATCGGTTCCAAAGTTTTGGCAGGAGCTTTTACACCCTTAAAAAATACTGAGGCTCCCCAAAGAACTTCTGTTTATGTGGGTCGTATTTACCAGTATTTATCGTAAGTTGAAACTTAGATATTATTTAAATAGTTATTTTATTTAAAAACACTAAACCCATGACATGTTAACAAACGATATACTTTCAGGAAAAGTAACGATATATTCCAAATAAACAACCTCAGGCAAGTGGTACTGTTTCCCATTTTCACATTTGTGACAGACTTGCTGTTGGGCTGTAACTGGAAAAGGAGGAGTATTTTAATAGTCTTTCTAGATAACTGGGGTTTTTCTCTGATACGGCTCCAAAACTGACGTGGAAGTTTCTTAAAGGTCAGTCACACAGTCGAATCTGAAACCGCACCAGTGAAGGTTATGTAGTCTCTACCACATTAAATCCATGGGCTTATCTCGCTCTCTGTGGATTTTCACCCACACACGATTTGATTTGAGAACATAATGTACTGTTCATCTGAAAACACTGGTTCCCTGGGTCATGCAGATCTTCCACATGTTGATGCATTTCACCGTACATGTGAAAAAAATTCACATTTGTTAAGTACTGAGAAGCTGCCCAGCTCATGATGGTTACAAGTTTTCCAAAATTTTAATTTTCACTTAAAAGCTAGAATTTAATCACTGGCAACAAATACTCTCAAAGTGCTCTTTGAAGTGACAGGCTCGCTCTCCCCCTTGGAGAAAACGCCTGCCAGCCGCTGAACGGCCAGGCTGTCTATCCCAGCAACAACGGCGTTCACAAGGGAAGGGCTGCTCGGTGCATCCCGGAGGACAACCGCCAGCACCTCCTGCTCCAGCACACGGGGAGGCACACAGCGCGTGCTCAAGGGTCGAGGCTTAAGGAAGCGCTAGGCAACCAACGCACCACCCACCACTCTACAGTGCAAACGTCGACACGTGAAAATATTGATAGTTCTGGCCTTGCACCCGGGGACCCCCTAGGGAAACGGGGTCCTGTGCCTGTAAAGAAATGTGCAAAACTAGAGGCACGCTCAAGTAACTTTACCTTCCTTTACTTATATGTGATAAGATAATTTAAAACCTTTAGACACCGTATTTCTAGTTTCATCCAGGTCTCCCAATCAAAAGCTGTCAAAAATATCGAGATGGGAGGAATTTTCCCTAGAGCTTGCAATATCAGTTCTAGATATTAAAAGTTTTTCAAATTTCCTTTTTCACATCATAGTTAAAAATATTTTCCCTACACTAACTCAATTTTCTCTATTTACATCATTTTTATCTGTTACATTATGTGCCACATCTAAAAAAACTGGTCTCAAGAAATTATCACTGGGAAAAAAAACATAAAAACTGCCATGAACTGAACTTGACAATATGTATTTCAGATTTAATCAGTAAATGAGTCAATCTAACATATCCATAATATCACTATTGCAATTGCTTATTCCAAACAAGAAAACAAGACAATAAACCCGTTAACATAGTTTACATTTTTACTGCTAAATATATATTGAAATTATTTCTATATTGTACTCTAATTGATATGTAAGAACAACTAATATTTTAAATGAAGACTTTTACTTTTCACAAGCATTAGAATCTGATCTCTCTGTTATTTCAGGTAAAGAAAATACAAGGGATTTCTTACTGATGAAATGTTCTTTGTCCTTTTCAGATGCTTTAACACATCTCTCGTAAATCCTTTCTGGGCGGCCCGAGAGAGTGCTGACACTTCCCAGTTACTCCTGGTCTCATCTATCAACAGTAAACAAAAGTCAATTTTAAACAGCACTCATTCATTTATTTAATTAATACAAGGGAAAACACACTACACTGCTATAGAGAGACATTAAAATCCTAATTTAAAGTGCGATTAAAAATGAAATTTCTAGAACAACAATATTAACAGTGGTTGTCTTAGTTTTAAATACCACTGCTGACTAAAAGAAACACGGTTCCTTGGAGAAGTGGCTGACTCCCAGGCTGGGGAGACTGTGCTGGTGAGAAGCGCCAGGAGGGGGCACTGCTCGGGGAGGGGCGCACTCCCACGAGTCCCACACAAGTCACATCTGGGACAGGCTGAGCACAGACATCAGTGGGAGCAGGAAAGGGCTGGACCCACTGAGAATGTTAAGAATCCACAAGTCCCTCCTGACAGGCAGAAATAATGGGTGAAAAAAGAAAGTTATTTCTCACCGTAGAGTGCCAACTAGATAAAAGGAACCATGGAGCTGGAACATCGCCATTGTGCCACTTTTACAGTAATTATCGACTCAGAAGAATCACCAGTGCACAGACACTAAAGCCATCGCGGTGAGGCATCCCTGAGGAATCGGAGCACTTACAGCTGTGAAGCAGCTGCCATTCGACAATCATAAACTTCTACAGAACTTGCAAGTTCAGCACAAAACTTTCCCTCCCGAACCACTTCATGCTAAGGCACCAATCTGACGCCACCACCCCTGAATGGTGTGGGTCCTAACGGACCCTGTCCTACGTGACAGCCACACTACGACCCAGAGGAGGAGGCTGAGCTGCAGACGTGGCCCACATTCACCCTCCCCCCCAGTCGGGCTCCAGTCGGCCCTGACAACGTCTTAGCTTAGAACCACAGGTTACTCAGTTCTCTTGTCTTTTTCATCTCCTTTAAGTGAAACAGTTCTTCAGTGTCCTGGAGTTTTCTGACTTGGACATTTACAAAATTAGATGCCTCCATCTGGGTCTGTCCAATGTTTTCTCACGACTGCGTTCAGGTTCTAGAAACCATTGGCAGCGTCTTGCTAGTGCTTTATTAACAAAACCTTTGGCACCTGCTCACTTTCTCTCAGTGGAGTCACACTTACTTCTCCCAGTGCTGAGACAGCCTGGGAGGACCCTCACAGGGGCGATAACCCCAGCACGCCTCTCCCGGCCCCCAGAAGTGAGACCCGCTGACAGCAGAGCCCGACTCCCCTCTGCTGTTTCTCTGTTCTCCTCCCATCTGTGAGTCTGCGGTGCAGCTTTGCTCACGCCCCATGAGTTAGGCCCCAGGTGGGAACAATCACTAAGAACTGGGGTTTTGGTCTTGGACCTTCTGCAGGTGGATATTAGAAATCTACCCTCTGGTGGCCCCAGATGAAAAGAGGATCTGGTTTTTATTTAGTCTTTATTAAAATGTTTCGGAGCTCAAATTAGTTAAGAATTTCATACACTGGGAAACAACTCTCTGATATGTGGACTGGTCAAGTGTTTTATCTTTGTCTATGACTCAAACTGCGAACTGAAGCCATAAACCCTCATGTGTCTGTGTGTCACCTAAGCCCTGAATTGAGAACAACCTGACTTCTCCTTATGAGTGTGCTGTTCTCCTGTATTTGGAAAGTATTAAGAAATTAGATTATTAAGTCTCTTAAAGGAGCTCTGCTTTTATTTATACAGATAAATAAGCTTGTATAAAATGAATATTCCTAAAATTATCTGAAAATTAAAAAATTGGACTTATGCTTTAAATGTGCCAAACTTTAAAAAAATGCTATAGTCACTAACTCAAAAGCATTTCAGAAATCCATATTCACATAATTAAGGCACATCTTTGGTAAATGAGACAAATTTCATGATTTTAGTTTAAATAAATGTGTTTTCCTATAAGAGTTAAGTACAATACAAGCATACATCTTATTCTACTTGGGTTTGTTTTTCCTATACTTATTTATATACTTATTATACTTATTCAGGCTTACAAACCCAATAAGCTAACATCACCTCTCATTACATTGTTATTATGGTACAAGACACACAAAATAACACCACCAACCATCTGCAGAATTTTTTCTTCATCACAAACAGCCCTACATAACTCTTAAGATCATGATAAATGCAGTAAGTTTATGTTCAACTAAACTGAATCACTGGACAAACTTTTTACTTCCCCAGTAATTACGTTTTGTAGCATGTCAACTGGAATATAATTTCTATGATCTGCAGCCTTGAAACCTTGGACTGACTGACTTAATTAGTAAATAATCACTGGATACCCACGTAATTCCTAAGTAAAACAGAATACCGAAACACTGATTGCTAAGCATCATTTTTTTTTCTTTCTTTTTTTTTGGCCATGCCACGCAGCTGGTGGTATCTTAGTTCCGCAACTGGGAATTGAACCCAGGCCCCCCTGCAGTGGAAGCGCCAAGTCCTAACCACTGGACTGCCAGGGAAGTCCCACTAAGCATCATTTCTAAGTCTGCGTGCTTTTGTTTCCTGCTTTCTAGGCCGTGAGGAGATGAGGCACGCTGCGCGTGGTGCCATGCGGGATGGATGCGGCTGCAGGCGGGTGTCACGTGTGCTTACAAGCTCCGAGCCTGAGAAACTCCAAGACCTCAGCAGACACTTCTCAAAACCATCCGCTCCGCGTTTTCTCAGTCCAAGAGAAGTCTGGCAGAGAGCTGTAAGTGATAAGCGGACGAGGCTGCAGTGGAAGTAAGAGGGCGTGCTTCTGACTTTCACGGAGGGTGAGCTGCTGCTCACGAAGCAGCGAGTCTCGGCTTCTTGGCGTCCGGCCGTCTTCCCACAACTGGGACTTACTAAGAGCTCACAGAGTTTTGCTTTTGTGGGTTACAACTAGCAACAGTCAGCATACTGGAAGCAGAACCTACTTTTGTAAAGACCTACTGATCTATTTGAAGAACGCATGTTAACACACACGACATCTTAGTACTCCTCTGAAAACAATTGGATCTCACAGACTCCCTGCGAGAGACCCGCTGTTTCAGGTTGTGTCAGTGGGTCCCAGAACATGACAAAACTTGGAACCTGAGTCTGAGAAGAGGCTATGAAACGAGTTACATTCTTAGCAAAGGTCACTCCGTCTTAAAGGACGTGCTTCTCTCTGCCTTACTGATCAATGCCTTTGTCTGTAACGGGCAAAGTTACTCTTTACTTTCTGTGGAATCCACAAGGGAGCAAGGCTTGAGTCTTATCAGAAGCACTTTGAGCAAAAGGTTCAGGCCTTGCACCTCTGTCAGGAGCGGCACAGAGCGGCACTGGGCTCTCAGCAAAGCACATAAGGAGGCGTGCTGTCCACTGGCCCCACTGCTGGCCAGCAGGCTGACGACTGTCTGCCAGGGTCTCCACTGTAAAGCTGCCATCATGCACCCTTGGTGAGTAACATGCGTTGTGGGGTGAGGTAGGCAGGATTTTAAGGTACCCCCATGACCCTACCCGGTGTTACCCCCGTGACTGTGTTCCCTTACACAACAAAGGCAGGTCTAATCTAATCACACGAGCCTCTTGAAAGCAGAGTTTCCTCCAGCGGATGCAGGAGGAAGGGGGACAGACTCCGAGCCTAAGGATTCAAGGCGCACTGCTGGCTGTGAAGGTGGAGGGCCAAAGGCAAGGGGCGGGCCAAGCCGGGACCACCAGCCAGCAAGGAAACGGGGCCTCGGACGCCGCCGACACCCTGCATGAACCTGAGGGCCCTCCCCAGAGTGCCCGGAGAAGGGCCAGACCGGCCCAGCCGGCCCTGAGCAGAGGAGCGGCTAAGCCCACCTGGGCTTCTGACCCAGAGGACAGGGAAACGACAGATGGCATTTCAGCCGCTGGCCCTGTGGTGACTTCTTACACAGCGAGACGAAGCACACAATGAGGCTTCCCGTTTACTCGCTGACTTGTGACTGTACACACGCCAGAGTCCTACACGATTCAGCGGATCATGATCTCCTTCTGGGACAATCTGCCTTGATGCTCAGATTATCCCAAGTTGGCCCGTGACACTTCCCATCATTCTTTGAACACTTCCTTGATTTCTGCATGTTTCAGAAAACAATATTCTAGGTTCCTCTTGTACTTTGCCTATCCAGGCTGGAAGCAGCCACTTCTCCAAAGCCACAACCTGGGGACTAGTTTGCTCGCTGCTACAAAGGTACCACCAGCCCCAGGCAGCCCCTTCCAACGGACAGAAGGACAACAGGTGTGCACGTTACACGTTCCACTTCACCCACCCACACGTGTGCGGGCGCCTGTGCACGTGTGCAGAAGCAGTGAGGCCCGGGACGGGAGGCAGGGCCCTGAGCTCACGCCCGGCCCGATCCCCGAGGCCCTTTAGCTCTTTCTCTCTCTCCCCTCATTGTTCTTGATCCAACTGTTAACGTGGCCGACGTCCCATATGCCGCCCTCCTCGCCTGCCTGGATACCCTGCCCCACCAGGGGGGCCCCCGGTGCCCACCCTCCTCGGCACCGACCACTGGAGGAGGACCTCACGGGACTGACCTCACTGGGAAGACCACTCGCAGTCAGAGGACAGAGCGGCTCCCGCTAACCACAGGCCCATGGGCATGACCATGACGGCACCGCCTGCCATTGGTCCTGGGGGCCCCCTCACGTGAGAGGACATCAGACAAGCCCAGCCGGAAGGACCTCCTCCCAAATCACGGCCCGCAACCTTCAACAACATCAACGTCATGAGAACTGTCCCACACAAAAGGACGCCCAGAGGCACGACAACTAAATGCAAGGCCCGGACTGAATTCTGGCCCCGGAAAAACGCAGCTGAAAGCACAGCTACGAAGGAAGTTAATGGGGCAGCCGAGCAATGTGCACACGGGCTGCAGAGGAGGAAAGTGAGGGATCCACGTCACCCCTCCTGACCTTGACCACGACGATGCCGTCTGTGGTCACGCACAGGAAGCACACGTCGCAATATTCAGGCACACGTGTCTGTGATGCCTGCAACTTACTCACACAAGGTTCGGGAGAAAACATCACGTGTAAACACACACACGTATTACCGCACAATACAGAGAAAGCACATACAGTGACAAAGCAAGCGGGACACAACTTAACTGCTAAACCTGCATAAAGAGCAGATAGGAGTTCTTTTCACTATTAATGCAACTGTTCTGGAAGTTTAATATCAAATCAAATAAAACATTACTAAAAACAGTCTTTCAGGTTATGGATTTTCTGTTGTTAGTTTACTTACCCTCTGCTTTTCCCTATCTTTTCCCTATCTTCTAATTACCTGGAGAACGACTATTTATCAATAACTAAATTCTCTGCTTTAAGGATCACAGTAATGTCCCACATTAACGGAAAAGAAATACAAATCTTTTCAATGAGCTAACTGACAGAACTAAATTCAAAAAAGCAAATGAAAGGACCACAAAGATACCTGCTAACAGATATATTCATTTCCTTTAACCATGTCCACGTGTTTTCAGTGAACTACTCAAATAGCAGCACTCCTTATAAGAAGTGAATTTGAAAAGCCTAAATAAAATACAAACATCAACTAGCTTTTTTTTTTCCTCTAAATACTTATCCCAAAACTGTGACTCTTTCTTTATGAACTCTGAATATGCATCAAGGTGTCATAAAAACCAGACACAGTAAATGAAATTTGTCACACACTTTTCATTTACGGTTTCTAACCCAACAGTATTTAAGCTGAACAATAAAATAATGATTTATGTAGATGGAATTTTACGAATTAACACTTGATTTTCTACTTTGCTGGCAGGGGCATTTCAATTCTTACCAATATTTCAGGGTTCTTCTCCAACATGAACCCTTCTTTTTGTTCATCTGATCACAATGTCCATTTCCATTCTGGTTCAAAGAAATCTGCCCCCCCTCAATTCTACATACTACTTTTCTTGGCTAGTACAACTTTGGCCTGGGGACTTCCCTGGTGACGCAGTGGTTAAGAATCCGCCTGCCAACGAAGGGGACGCGGGTTCGAGCCCTGGTCTGGGAAGATCCCACATGCCACGGAGCAACTAAGCCCGTGCACCACAACTACTGAGCCTGCCCTCTAGAGCCCGCGAGCCTCAACTACTGAAGCCCGCGTGCCTAGAGCCCGTGCTCCGCAACAAGAGAAGCCACTGCAATGAGAAGCCCGTGCACCGCAACTAAGAGTAGCCCCCTCTCTCTGCAACTAGAGAAAGCCCGTGCGCAGCAATGAAGACCCAATGCAGCCAAAAATAAATTAATTTTTAAAAAACCTCCAATCCATTAAAAAAAAAAAAAAAAAAAGAAAAAATTTTGCCTGGCCAGATGAATTTTTTCTTTGAATCTTTTCCCAAACCTATTTCTTGTATGACAATCCTTTTGAACTAACATTAGTACTAAATCAGTTATATCTGAAAAACCAATAAAAAATCAGGTGAGATTAGCTCAAAATATAAAATTACTATTGGATTTCCTTATAGTTTTAATTCCTGTTTGATTTGTCAAACAAAAGTTTCTTTGCAAGGCAGTATGTTAGAATCTATAAGGACTTCAAGATATTTAAGACTGACTTCTTGCCCTTGAAGATTTTATAAATCTTGGTAGGATATAAGTGACTAAAATAAAAAGTAGGTTTAATACCTCAGTTATACTTCTTATGTCCCAATTATATTGAAATGAATTGGGGAGATCACAAAAATATCAATCCAACATATTTTGAATATGTTGGGTTCAAATTTCAGAAGTTGCAAAAATGCAAATATGTAGTCTTATTATAGTTATTACATCGCCATTTTAAGATACACGTCAAAATTCTTCTAAACCTTACCTGATAAGGCTGAAGTTTTCAGATATCCATCAAGGCTGGGTAAAATGTCCTTATAATAGGGCTGAATTACATGTTTGCCGATGTAAACTGACCATTCTTCTAGGGCATTCAGGCCGACTTCTGCCAATGGGGTATAGCTCAGGCCCAGTTTAAAAGCCATCTGTATGTGAGTACAAACAAGGTAATGAAACACAAGGAATATGAGATTCAAAGAGGGTTTCTAACGGCAAGCCTTTCCTCTGCCGGAACCAGACAGGCTGGAGGGAAGGGTACACTGAGGCCCTCTCAGGAAGGCCTGCCAGGGGGTGTCACTGCACACCTGCAGCACAGGGAGGGCTGAATCCTCACCCCCCATTCCCAGGGACCCTCAGAGAGGCCCAGCCAGGGTCCCTCCCCAAAGCTGCTCAGTGGCAGAAGCAGAACATGAACCGGGGTGTCTGACGGGTGAGCGCCTGCTGTGACTGCCATGCTTTCCAGAAAACAGGACACTGCACTAGAGATGCATCTGCTCAGGACGATGCACCCACCTGCAAGGCAGGGACATAGGCTCTGACATCAAGTTCGATGATGTCATGTGGCAGGGACAGGACAAAGGTCAAACAGGAGGCCAGGAGTTCATCTTTGTACTGCTTCATTTTAACTGACACCTTAGCAAGAAAGACGACAAGAACATCAGTGCTGCGCACCTGAAGAGAGCCTCCAATTTCACAATCAACTACGAGATGCCCAATTCGCAAATGGAAAATGATCACGCGGCCTTTATCTGACACGGCCGCGTTCATTTCAAAATTAAGCACTGATCTCCAGGAAGAGTTCATTTGTTGAGTACTTAATTCCCATTATGTGGAAGAGCTAAAGAATCTATTAACTTTGAGTTGTCATCACTCAATTTTAAGAAACCTCAGGGGACTCTGGAAGCGCAAAGATTTCCTCTGTTAGTGATTTTAACCCCTTAATCCCCACATGGATTAAGCAGCCCATTTTTAAGCAATTAGATCATTTACGATCATTAGGATTTTTTTCAACATACATTCATTTTTTTTTTAACATCTTTATTGCAGTATAATTGCTTTACAATGGTGTGTTGGTTTCTGCTGTATAACAAAGTGAATCAGCCATACATATACAAATATCCCCATATCCCCTCCCTCTTGCGTCTCCCTCCCACCCTCCCTATCCCACCCCTCTAGGTGGTCACAAAGCTCCGAGCTGATCTCCCTGTGCTATGCGGCTGCTTCCCACTAGCTATCTATTTTACATTTGGTAGTGTATATATGTCCATGCCACTCTCTCACTTCGTCCCAGCTTACCCTTCCTCCTCCCCATGTCCTCAAGTCCATTCTCTACGTCTTACATTCATTTTTAAATAACCCATGACAACACTGGATAAATCATTTGAAAATTACCTCTTTACCAAATTTTGCAAACAAAGCAAAGCAAAAAGACTTTTCTGGGTCCTCAGGAGACTGTTTCTGACTCTTTGGACCAACACCCTGTCAAATAAAACAGGGAATTAGTTCCGTGAATGATAACCAGGTAATCCTGTGTCCTAATCCGGCAGTTCCTAGCCTTCCTTCCGAGGGGAACCCATTTTCATGTTGCTCAGGCCTCATGCAGAGGGGAAGTGAAATCAGCCCTGAAAACATTTCAGGCGGAGGCCAGTGAGAAACCGAGTGGGAGGTGGGAAGTGGCTTGCCGGTGAAAACCCAGGGCCTAAGTCCACTCCCCGTCCCGGTGTTCTGAAGCACATGCCTGTGGGCTGAGACACTGCTCACGCCCAGAGCCCCCAGACACAAACCCAGTTACTTTCCAACCTCACGGGCCACCAGATCCCCTGGGCGGCATGGGCACAGGCTGCTGAGCCGCGGCCCAGAGCTTCTGACGAGGTGAGCCTGGAGAGGGCGAGAGTGATGGTAGTGATGCCGTCCCAGCACCCAGCACCCCATCAGAACCCTGCGGAGCTAACGTCATCAGCCAGGTGTCGTAAATCAGAACAGAAAATGCTACTGGTTAAATTTTAAAGAGTGTCATCCAACTGCCACTCACATTATCAGTCTTTCAAAGTACAGATAATAAAATGAGTAGACTTTAAAACTGCAATATGCTATCATGTCGTATTTTAGAAGGTATTTATACACACTCATGCAACCTAAGAAACACAGGGGGCTTCCCTGGTGGCGCAGTGGTTGAGAATCTGCCTGCCAATGCAGGGGACACGGGTTCGAGCCGTGGTCTGGGAAGATCCCACATGCCGTGGAGCGACTAGGCCCGTGAGCCACAACTGCTGAGCCTGCGCGTCTGGAGCCTGTGCTCCGCAACAAGAGAGGCCGCGACAGTGAGAGGCCCGCGCACCGCGATGAAGAGTGGCCCCCGCTTGCTGCAACTAGAGAAAGCCGTTGCACAGAAACGAAGACCCAACACAGCTAAAAGTAAATTAATTAATTAATTAATTAAAAAAAAAAAAAAAAAGAAACACAGGAATATTCAGTGTCCTTCAAAAAACACTTACCTCAAAATATTTTATTTTCTTGGCATTTCTCACAGCAATAGATAGCAATTTGTAGAAACCACTAATGAATGGCAACCGTGTAGACTGCAGAATTAATTCATATGCAAAGGAGCATACCCATGGCTCAAAAAATTCTACATGTTTCTCAGGAAGAATCTCCCTGTAAAAACAAATTTAAAGCTTAATGTAGAAATTCTCATCATATACTATTTTTATTCAGCTTTGAAATTATAAGGGACATAATCAAAACAAAATCATAATCTATGATTCCATTATATATCATTTTCAGGTATATCTATATTCCTTGTTTTCCCTGAGGATCTTTTAAATGTATTTTTTTAAAAAAAGATAAATCTCAGCTGCTACATTTAAATAGATTTTAAGTTCCATACAAGCAATTTTACATTTTAAGTCCTACTATTTCATTTCTTATATCTACGTAAGTGATTTTCCTATATTACAGCCAATAATTGATAATTTCCACTCTTAAACAAATAGCATTTTTTAAATACCTGCAAAATTCCACCAGGTTGATGAAAGCTGAAAAATCTTTAGGTTTAGCAGGACGCAAGTTAGCAGCTGGATCTGAAGTCGGGATCACCCAAACACCAGCAGTTTCATTTTCATCCTTAAAAATTAATGGTACCAAAAACACACTGTAACATTCAACCGTTCAACAAATGACTCAGCAAGTGACTCCACAGCCAAAGCCTGAGTCTTTGAGGAAGGAATGCAGAAGTGAGGAGGTACAGACGGGCCTCGGAAGCTCACAGTAGGATCAGAATGACGGGACCCACAGAGCATGTGGCACGGGAGGCCACAGGGGACGCCGTCGGGGGAATGAAGGTGCGCACACACACAGACACACAGGGTAGGGGGGACTAAACCTTCTCACAGGAGCAGCGTGCCGGCCAGAGGCAGAACCTCACGGCAGAGAAAGGACCAGTCGTGACGTGTAGGTTCCAAGTGAGAAACAGAGGAACAGTCGCTACTATCAGGTAATACACAGATATTAACACGTTCAGTTTGTGTTTCAGATTCAGGTGGAAGTGTCGAGGGCAAGGCTGGAGCCTAGACCTATCTGGGAAATGCTAATCTCAGAGGCGACAGCTGACCCGGCGGACAGTGCAAGGGAAGCGGAAGACAGAGACTAGGACTTGTGCTCCAAGAGCAGGTGTGCGGCCGACAGTCTCGGTGAGTCCCTCTGGGCATGTGTGTTTATGAAATTATTTTAGACGTGAATAAGTAAAAAGCCTTAAAGAGCAACAGACCACCCCCCAGTGTCCCCTTCAACCTGTGTAAAAGCATCACGAGTGCAGCCAGGCTGACGAGGCCCAGGGCCCGCCTCTGCCCCTGCAGGACCCCCTGACTGAGCGGCCTCGGGCTCGGCCGTGGAAGCCAACGGGCAAAGTCGACTGAAGGACCCACGGGCTCAGCAGTGAACTGTGTTCCACAGAGTCCACGCCCACTGATGTTGCCTCATCACCTGAGTGTCTTGTGATGAGGACTCCTCAGAGCGGACAGCAGCTCCAAGCCAGCAGCTTCACGCTGGGTCCCATCCTTGAGCCGGCCAGGAAAGCAGTGCAAGCACACAGGAGCAGGGGGTCTTCCCTGCCCGCCCTGGCCTACCTTCTACTGACTCCAGAGCACAGAGCTTGGAGTCTCCTCGGCTATCAACCAGAGGAACGCCAGGTTTCCCGATCCTACTGCAAAAGGCCGCCTCTACACTAAGTAAGACTTGACTCTGCTATTGCTGAGGAATGAGTAACAATCCTCGTAACAACTTTTTCCAAAGAGTTGCTTTAACTTATTAAACATATAAACTACTATCTAGTAGTTCAGAACAATCTAGTACAGAATATTTTCTACACATTAGGCAATGCAAATAAACAAGTATCAATGACACGTATTAATGCTGATAAACCAATTTCCTGCAATCTCTACAAGTGTGTGATTTGCTCATGCTGCAGCACGTAGAGAGAGTTAGTACAAAAAGGATGCAAAATTATTACTGACAAGATCTAACCTCTTGTTCCCCAACACTCTGCTTTTCCAGTGTAAGATCCAATTTCTCGATAATCTTCAAAACTGATTTTACAAATTCATCATACAGCAAACGATTCAGACTTGGAAGGGAGGAATTCACAAAGAGAAACGCTTCATCTGCTAAAAGAGAATCCTTAAAATAAAGAAAATAATAAATTTCAACATACTGTGCAAAAAAGTATCAGTACCAGTATTAAATAAGCATTATGATACATAAAGATGTATATGTATATTTAGGTATTAAGGAAACTCCTGTGTAAACTATAGCAGATTTACCTCAAAGTTTTCAAGCTGGAAAATGTAGATACCTTCCTAAATTATTAGGACAATACCATTTCAGTCAGATACGACTTACGCAGTCATGTAACAAACACAAACAGTAGTAAACGAGAAGATTTAGGCCAATCCTTGTCAAAGTCTTTACCACATTAATGTGTGAGTGTGTGTGTGTGTCTGTGTACACACATCTGTACACTATACATGTTGTGTCAATGTGCAAATGCACATGCATGTACATATGCACATATATGTGTGCACATATAAATACACATGTACTCACACATATGCATGCATACATATGTACAAATATATATCTATTCTCAGAATGGATTTAAAGTATTATAAAATATTATTTCTTTAAAAGTGAAATATTCTACCATTCCAAAAATATGCACCAATTACTCTGCCTTTACTCAAATAGTCTATGAAACTTAACCTCAAAATGTATCTAACATCACATATAAGAAAGCATATTTTAGGTAAAATTATTAACATTGCTATACTATTTTACCTCAATAAGAAAAACTCCTAAGATTTTTCACAGGATAGGAACCATCTATTGACAAACACTGCTTTTCCCAGGCTATGAATGCTTTGTCAAAGACTATGTTAAACGGTGGCCAGAACCTGGCTTAGCGCAGACACCGCTGAAGCACCTGCCAGAAACGCAGGAGGCGTGATTCTAACCGTGACAAACAGCCGTGCACCCATCTCCTTCACACCTACTACAGCAACCGGATGTACCTTCAGCTTTAGCAAATAAAAAGAGCACAGCTCTCCCGTGGTGATAACACTGCCTGCCACGTTCTTTTTATCCACCAGCCTAGGTCTGTTTGAAAGAACAACTTTGCACCAATTACGCTATGTATGCTGCTTCTTAAGCTAAAATGAGGACTCAGCTACAGTAATTCATGAATTTTAAATGAGTTCTATGATTTTGTTCCTTTTATTTGGTTTTTTTCAAGTCTCACTTTAACTATCCTAACTTACACTGTTTTAATTTTTCATTACCTGAAGTACTTAAAAAAAAAAACAAAAAAAAAAACCCTATTGAAAGTTAGTAAAATATACTTCTGAAATAATTCTTAGGTGTAAAACTATGGAGACTAATAACGAGGAACTAAGGTACTTCTGTGGCTTTAAAATGGTCGTTTTTACCATCATCTGGTCACAGCTCAGGAGATTTCTAAAAAGATCCAAATAGTCTTTGCACGTGGACACTCGCCATTTGCCGGTTCTAACTTCCCCTGACACACGGCGGTCCTCGGACTCAGGCTCAGCACCCTGGTGGGAAGACAAACATCCAACGCTGAGGACGCACCAGAGAGCAAGCAGCACTGCTGCGCTTTCACTGTCTGATGTGTCAGAATCCTCTAAGCCAGAAGAGCCGCCGGCTGGAGACTCTAATTTGTTTGAGGAAGACAGTATATTATGAAAGCATAATAAAGAAGCTGGAAGAATGTCACAATTTTCTAACTAGGACTGAAACAGTGATGCACTAACAAGTGTTTCAAAACAATATCCAAGGTATGTGTTATGAATAATTTACCTCAACTTCTTATACAGATCTCTCATCTCATCCTATTTCCTGTTACATTAAAGTCACTAAGACATGCCTCCCATAATATACCTCAGTATTTTGTCCTACAGGTTCAAGAGAAAAAGATCCCTTTTCGTAAAAATGTATGTACAGTAGTAAGGTTATGTTTAAGGATGTCTCATAACCATCACCGGAAAAAGTACTTAGGCATTACAGCCTATACTTTTCAAAATGTAGCTAATGGCTAATAACAAAAAAACCCACTTTTGTATATTTACAGACTAAAAACTCTAGCAACATCTTTAGCTTTCAAGATGACAAAAGACTAACTTTCAAATCATACATTCAGAATTTACCTTTTGAAGGATCACTGGTTTAGAACATATTCTGATTAAACCTTGATGCACTATAAAAAGAAAATGAAAACAAAAAAGAAAAATACACTGAAAAATATATCCACTCAATAAAAATGACAACCATTATCTTTTTGAATATAACTTACCTCTCAATTTTTTCTCTAAGTTTAGTAATATCTTTAGTTTTAATTTTTTTCTTTTTTTTCTTTTGTTTTAAATTTTAGACTATTAATATTCAAAAGCAAAAGACAGAGGAAAAAAATTCAAAAACTGGATAGAAAAAGGCTATTCTGGTCCACCAAAATACTAGGAGTTCTCCAAGACGCATCAAAAGATACAAAAGAATTTGGCAACCAGATGTTCTTTATATCAAACAACATGTTAAGTATTAACCATTCATCGTCCTCAAAACAAGTGAATTCCGAACTCACCCATAGTACTAATGCAATTCCAGAGAACTGGTCCTTTTTCTGCCAAGGCCAGGAAAACTTTCACTATGGCTTTGCAACACACCAACTGCATTTTTGGACTGTACTGGGGGAAACTGTCTATCTGCACGACCACGAGGTGCTCCAGAACTGGCATGTGCACCTCAGGAACCTGCCAGAAAGGAGAGCACACGAAGAGCTAGGGCAGGCAATGAATAACTACAGGGACCATACAGACAGTCACAGTAAACACAACGCCATTAGACACGTGTCAGATGAATGAAAAACCAGGATTATTACCTAATCTAATTTATTGCTGTGATGGTCTAAAAAAAAATCAGAGTAACTGTCCAAATGATACTTAAGGTGCAATTCTACCCCAAGCAGCAATCTTAATCTTTTAGAAAGATAAAAAGTAACAAATAATTTTTCCTACTTTGGGGGAAAAAAGTCAAGTTTCATGACAAAAACCGTACCGATACAAAATACTAGCTAAAAATGTCACCTTGGGGACTTCCCTGGTGGTCCAGTGGATAAGACTCCATGCTGCCAATGCAGGGGGCCCAGGTTCAATCCCTGGTCAGGGAACTAGACCCCACAGGCATGCCACAACTAGGGAGCTTGCCTGCTACAACTAAGGAGCCCACGTGCAGCAACTAAGACCTGGTGCAACCCAATAAATAAATATAAATAAACAGAGATATTAGAAAAAAAAAAAGGTCGCCCTGACCACAATGTGCCCGTACTGAATGCATATTAACTCCTGCTACGCCATCAAATTATCTGAAGAACTGAGGTAAAATAGTCAAAACTGTGTTCCGTTCAATCAACTATCTCACTCACCGTATCAAGGTGAAGCAAGACACTGGCAACAGACTGGAGGAAACTGGGCATCTGGTAGACGTGGTCCTCGGCCGTGTCCGTCTCAGTGAGGAACAGCTGCCGGCAGCGCTGAACAAGCTCCACGAACGTGAAGCCAACGTCTTCTGGGTTTATAACCTTGCAAGGCTTTAGGAAAGGAAAACAAGCCTCTGTCAACCTTACCAACCTCAAAATAATGGTGTTTAAGGTGTCGTGTTAAGCCATGTTGTTATAAACTGAATGTTAACAAGCTTTATAATGGAGAAGAAATACAGATATAAAATACAGTGTATGTTCTACAGATGCTTTCTGAAAAATCTGTAAGTACATTCTGAACAGTTATTAATACACAACACACCTACTGAACCCTGTGTTCTAGGCAATGGGAAGATGGTAGTTATCAAGGACAACTGGGTGCAGGCCCTGCCCAGAGGCCAGTCGCCCAGAGGAAGGGACAGACCCAAACCCCGGAGGCACAGCACACGGCCCCCAGAGGCACCTCCCTCACTCAGGCACCCGGCTGTGCCATCCTCCACCCGGCCGCGTGCTGCTGAGGCCCCTTAGACTCTGGCTCGAGTTCCTCCTCCAGGAGACTCTGGCCCCTGTATCTTTGCCGCGTCCTCTGCCTTCCTCCCTGTCGGCCACGCTCTGGCTACACTAGGTCACCACAACGAACAAGTCCAAGCCGGCCAGACCTCAGGGTCTGAAGCTGTGAAGCCCAGGCTCTCGGTCACCTCTGAGCCTTCTCACACACTGTTTCTTCTGCCCTAAGTACACTGAAAGGAGCCGCAGAGACAAGTGGAGATAAAGGTTTATTTTTAAGGGGAAAGGACCATCTGGAAACAAATGAGGAAGCATGAGGGAAGGCGTGAGGGGTGGTGTGGAGGGCTGGAAACAGACACACAGACCCTACAACAGGGAAGCAGCCCTGGGAGGTAGATCTGCACAGAGGCAGGGAGTGACGTCCTCTGTGGAGCGGAAGCGCGGAGCTCCACTAGGAGGGGAGCACCCACGGCGATGCTCAATGTCCCTAAACAGCCCTCACTCAGGCACAGGGGCTCTTGCTAGCATGCCGAGCGTCACCACCAAACTGCACCTCATCAACAATGGGCAGCGCGGCAGTGGGAAAAACGTGGTGTTTCTCATCTTCAGGTCGGAGTTATGTCTTGGTTCTGTCAACTGTTCACTGTGTGCCCTTTCACGAGTTACCTAATTTCTCTGGGCCTCAGTTTCCTCACCTGTAAAGTGGAATCATATTCCTAAAAGCTTGTGGGAGAGTTATGAGTATTTGAGATAATACACGTACAGAATCCTAGTACACAGCAGGCACTGAGAAAAACAAGTTAACGACAAAGCAAGTAAGAACAATATTTTCACAAGTGTGAGATGCTATTCAAAACACAATAAAGTACATTCCTTTAAACACTCAAGTGAAACTAAAAGGACACGAGCACATTAACGGGCATACCCCTGCAAACAGTCCGTATCCACGAACGGCGATGCACAAGTCCTTGCTGTTTGCGTCCACGTTTCTGATGATCCCATAGAACTGCTCCATGAAGTACCGCAGCTTACTCCTGTGCGTCTCTGCGTTGTTCGCTACCATAAAAGAAAGCTGCAATTGCATAATGTTTACTTTAGAGACATTTCTAGGAAAACAAAGGCATCTATCCAAATGGGAAAAGGCTAGAACTGCTGAGTAAGACATTATCAATGCGTTGTCACAGTTCCACAGTTGCTTTTACTCATAAAGAACCATTTCTTCCATCTGCTTGCTTAGCCTCCAACAGGTTCAGAAAAGGCACTTTCTCAAGTAAGCCTTTATTATACATGATGCTTTTTTCCTAGAGAAAGGGACTGAAAGAGACCAGGTAGATGCAGGAAGACGTTTGCACAAAACACAGGCTCCGGACGAAAGCTCCCTGATGAAGCAGAAGGCGTCTTTAGACTCCTCTGTGACTCATGGTGACACAGAGCTGGGCAGTCCAGCGGCCGGTGAGTTCAGTCACCAACAGACTGGGACCCACAGGAGGGAACACGGGGACGGCTCAAAACTAAAAATCAGAAAGAAAGACAAGCGTCTTATATAGTTTTCTGAGTACAGGTCTTTTACCTCCTTAGGTAGCTTTATTCCTCCTTAGGTAGGTATTTTATTCTTTTTGTTGCAATGCTGAATGGTATTGTTTCCTTAATTTCTCTTTCTGATCTTTTGTTGTTAGTGTATAGGCATGCAAGAGATTTCTGTGCATTAATTTTGTACCCTACAACTTTACCAAATTCACTGATTAGCTCTCGTAGTTTTCTGGTGGCATATTTAGGATTACCTATGTATAGTATCATGTCATCTGCAAACAGTGACAGTTTTACTTCTTCTTTTCCAATTTGTATACCTTTTATTTATTTTTCTTCTCTGACTGCCGTGGCTAGGACTTCCAAAACTATGTTGAATAACAGTGGCGAGAGTGGACATCCTTGTCTTTTTCCTGATCTTATAGGAAATGCTTTCAGTTTTTCACCACTGAGAATCATGTTTGTGGTGGGTCTGTCAAATATGGCCTCTATTACGTTGAAGTAAGTTCCCTCTACACCCACTTTCTGGAGAGTTTTTATCATAAATAGGTGTTGAATTTTGTCAAAAGCTTTTTCTGCATCTATTGAGATGATCATATGTTTTTTATTCTTCAATTTGTTAATATGGTGTATCACATTGATTGATTTGCATATATTGAAGAATCCTTGCATCCCTGGGATAAATCCCACTTGATCATGGTGTATGACACAAACAGATGGAGAGATATACCATGTTCTTGGATTGGAAGAATCAATATTGTGAAAACGACTATACTACCCAAAGCATTCTACAGATTCAATGCAACCCCTATCAAATTACCAGTGGCATTTTTTACAAAATTAGAACAAAAAATCTTAAAATTTGTATGGAGACACAAAAGACCCCGAATAGCCAAAGCAGTCTTGAGGGGAAAAAACGGAGCTGGAGGAATCAGACTCCCGGACTTCAGACTATACTACAAAGCTACAGTAATCAAGACAATATGGTACTGGCACAAAAACAGAAATATAGATCAATGGAACAGGATAGAAAGCCCAGAGGTAAACCCACACACCTATGTCAACTAATCTATGACAAAAGAGGCAAGAATATACAATGGAGAAAAGACAGGCCTCTTCAGTAAGTGGTGCTGGGAAAACTGGACAGCCACATGTATAAGAATGAAATTAGAACACTCCCTAACACCACACACAAAAATAAACTGAAAATGGATTAAAGATCTAAATATAAGACCAGACGCTATAAAACTCTTAGAGGAAAACATAGGCAGAACCCCTCTGTGACATAAATCACAGCAAGGTCTTTTTCTGACCCACCTCCTAGAGTAATGGAAATAAAAACAAAAATAAACAAATGGGACCTAATGAAACTTAAAAGCTTTTGCACAGCAAAGGAAACTATAAACAAGACAAAAAGACAACCCTCAGAATGGGAGAAAATATTTGCAAACGAATCAACGGACAAAGCATTAATCTCCAAAATATATACACAGCTCATGCAGCTCAATATTGAAAAAACAAACAACCCAATCCAAAATTGGGCAGAAGACCTAAACAGACATTTCTCCAAAGAAGAGATATACAGATTGCAAACAAACACATGAAAGAATGCTCAACATCATTAATCATTAGAGAAATGCAAATCAAAACTACAGTGAGGTATCATCTCACACCGGTCAGAATGGCCATCACCAAAAAAAACTACAAACAATAAATGCTGGAGAGGGTGTGGAGAAAAGGGAACCCTCTTGCACTGTTGGTGGGAATGTAAACTGATACAGCCACTATGGAGAACAGTATGGAGGTTCCTTAAAAAACTGAAAATAGAATTACCATACGACCCAACAATCCCACTACTGGGCATGTACCCAGAGAAAACTATTATTCAAAAAGAGTCATGCACCAAAATATTCACTGCAGCACTATTTACAATAGCCAGGTCATGGAAGCAACCTAAATGCCCATCGACAGACGAATGGATAAAGAAGATGTGGTACGAATAAACAATGGAGTATTACTCAGCCATAAAAAGGAACGAAATTGGGTCATTTGTAGCGTTGTGGATGGACAAAGAGACTGTCACACAGAGTGAAATAAGTCAGAAAGAGAAAAACAAATATCATATATTAACACATATATGTGCAATCTAGAAAAATGGTATAGATGAACTGGTTTGGAAGGCAGAAATAGAGACACAGACACAGAGAACAAACGTACGGACAGCAAGGGGGGAAAGAGGGGTGGGTGGTGGTGGTGGCGGGGTGATGAACTGGGAGATTGGGATTGACATGTGTACACCAATATGTGTAAAACAGATAACTAATAAGAACCTGCTGTCTAAAAAATAAAATAAAATTCAAAAAAAATAAAAAAGCTCAGACACTCAAGATGAATCTAATTCATTTCTCTCTCTCTCTCCAGTGTAAAATAAGTCACTTTGTTCTCCACAATTTCTCACTCTTAAAATGCCTTAAAAAAAAAAAAAATGCTCATTCAATAAGCAAAACAATAATGGAAAAGAAGAGTGAAGTTGGAAGACATCCACTACCTAATTTCAAGACTTAATATAAAGCTGGAGTCATCAACACAGTGAGGTACTGACTTAAGGATAGACAGAAAGACAAATGGAACAACAGTCCACAAATAAACCTCCACACATGTGGTCAACTGCTTTGTGACCACGGTGCCCAGGTAAGTCGATGGGGAAAGAAGTCTTCAACAAATGGTGCTTGAATCAAAAAAAGGGGGAAAAATCAACTTCAAACCTTACTGTACATCATACACAAAAACTAACTCAAAATGCATTATAAACCTAAACGTAAATATTAAAACCATGAACTACAAAACTCCTTGTGGAAAACTAGGAGAAAATCTCTGCAACCACAGGATAGGTAAAGTTTTCTTAGGGCATAGAAAAGAGGACCAATTGGAAAACTGGTAAATTGGACTTAAACTTTAAAAGTCCTGCTCTTGGAAAGATACAGTTAAGAAAAAGAAAAGGGAAGCCACAGAGAAAAACTATTTACACTATTTTTAGAAAAGGGCTTGTCTCCTAGTTGTATAAAGAACATTTACAGCTCGTTAATAAAATGACATACAACCTGATTTCAAAGCAAGCGAAAGATCTGAAGGAATACTTCACAAAACAAGACATAAGAATGGCAAACCACTACAGGAAAAAAAGATCAACAGTCACCACGGAAATTCAAATTAAAATCACAGTAGGGCAACACTGTACACCCATCAGAGGGGCTGAAATTAAAAAGACTGGCAATTCTAGGTGTTGGCAAGAACGTGGGCTGGAACTTACCGGCGGGGATGGAAAACAGTGCAAACAGTTTGAAAAAGAGTTTAGCAGTCGCTCATAAATTGCAACCTATCCCTACCATGCGCCCCAGCAATGCCACTTCTAGGTGTCTGCTCCAGAGCCATGAGAACAGTTGGCAAGGGTGCTGCTCAACAATGTCCTCAGCTGGTCCCGTTACAAGAGCCCCCGCAGCCCAACCCCTGGTAGCCATGCGTCTGCTGCTGCATCTGGGACTCTATTCCTGTTTTGTGGATGGGTTCATTTGTACCCTCTTTTTAGATTCCACATGTAAGTGCTATCTTATGAAAAAATAAAGTAAAGCAGTATGGGCTTCCCTGGTGGCACAGTGGTTGAGAATTCGCCTGCCAATGCAGGGGACACAGGCTCGAGCCCTGGCCCAGGAAGATCCCACGTGCTGTGGAGCAAATATGCCCATGCACCACAACTACTGAGCCTGCGCTCTAGAGCCCGCAAACCACACCTACTGAGCCCGCATGCCACAACTACTGAAACCTGTGCGCCTAGAGCCTGTGCTCCGTAACAAGAGAAGCCACCGGAATGAGAAGCCCGTGCACCGCAACGAAGAGTAGCCCCCGGTCGCCACAACTAGAGAAAGGCCATGCACAGCAACAAGACCCAACACAGCCAAAAATAAATAAATAAATAATTTTTAAAAAAATAAAAAAATAAATAAAGCACTAAAACAGCCCAAGCTGGAAACGTCCCAAGAGTCCCTACAGGAGCTGTGGGATACGCCTGCAGCAGGACAGCAGCTGTGCCCCAAGTGCGCGAGGGCTCCCAACGCCGCTCTTCAGAATTTCCATCAGCGCCGCCCCAGCCAGTCTCATTCCCGCCACCAGCCCACCCCTCGGGTGTTTCCAGCTGCCAGTGGGCGCTCAGAACCACAGCACCTGCTCCTTGGCCGACAGAGACACCCAGCCACCTGCAGGCTCCCCCTGCACCCACACCCCAGCTGGACGGAAAGACCCCAGGGCAGGTGGGCTCATCTCAGTCACGAAGCCACGGAGACACAAGCATCTTGTCTTAACATGGCAGCTGACCCTGACCCCCACCCTCACTGGGCCACCAGCTCCAGGGAGCCCAGGCCTCCCAGCCGTCCCTCCCTGCCGCCACTTCTTCTAGCCAGCCTTGGCTCAGAGGCCCTGATCCGATCTGGCATCTTCTGAGCTTTCTTCCAGACCTGCTGCCACCCATGCGGCTGATGGATAAGCATGCTTTTTCTTTAAGTACCACAGAAGCTAATGGATCAACTTGTATTTACTTTTCAAACGTTCATGCACAAGATTGGAATTTAATTTTTTGCATAGAAAGAATTTTAAACAGTACCTGCTTCAGGAAAGATTCCAGAGCTGAATATGCAGCTTTTTTCAATTCTACATTTGTGTGGCTACACCATTTCGACAGTATTTCAAATAAAGAAACGTAGTTGTCCAGGAGGCAGGTGCTAAACTGAGATGCATGCAGGGTAAATATGGACAAGCCAGCTGCAAATGCAAAATACATCACATTTAAAATAAGACAACAAAGGGCGGAACAAAGAGCTAAGAAAAAGCTTCAGCCACACGTCAAATTAAAACTGTGCTCACAAAGGAGGCTCCAGTATCCTTACTCTAGTGACCCAGTGGTCCCCTCAGACCTCTGATGCCTCCATCCTCCATCTGAATCGACAGGCCCGTGACTCCCAAAACAAAGGTCGGAAGTAGGATCAGGGTTTATTTAGATAAAGTCAGAATCAAACAATCTGGATTCCCTGAGAGCTGCTCTAAAGTGATTTTTTCTGCAATCATGTGATCTAAGTGTAACCATCTCAACCAGCGCCCAAGAGGCCCCGTCATAACCATATGGGAGCATCACAGGTGTCATTGCACTGACTTTCACTCACAGTTTAAGCAAACATTTACTCAATGCATTAACTTAATAATCTGAAACATTCCACCTCATTAAATATAGAATCTTACCCAAAGGCACCGCGTATCTCTTCAGATCAATCTATTAAAAAAAAAAATTTACCATCAATGTTTGACAATCACAAGGCTCAGCTGAAAAAGAATTAGAGGAATATTAAATCTTACCTGAGGACAGATTGCCTTTAGTGCAAAATCAAAAATCTCCCTTGAAGTCTGGGGATCTGGGGAAAAACAGGAAGCAGCCGCTGTCACAGAGCACAACAGTATCACCTGCTCACAAGACCTTCAAACTAACAGCTCTGCTCACAAGACCTTCAAACTAACAGCTCTGCTTCAGACAGCACAGCCTCCTCCTCCCTCACCTGTCTTCGCCCGACTGACCCTCGAACACTCTGTCCCGCTGGTGCTGACAGCGACTGGCGCTGCCTGTGCCGAGCTGGGCTCTGCTCTGGTCTCCTGGCGTCAGCCTCCTCCAGGGGAGCCCCCCTCAGGCACCCTGCAGGCCTCTCCGCCCCGGCTCGCGAGCTGACCCTGCCCGCGTGCACAGCTGTACGTATCGTGTCTCGGGAGGCTGACACGGCCGTGTCCTGAGGTCCCCCTCCTCCCACAGGACCCAGTCCTATGTGGCGCACGCACGCTGAGTGCGGGTGCTGCACGGCGGCCACAGCTAGACACGCCCAGGACGAGGAGCCAGGCTCCGGCCTGCAGCCCAGTAACCAGGGGACGGACCGCAGCTGCCCACTGCCACCAGGAGCCAGGGCTCTCGGCGCCGCACTAAAGCACACCTCAGCCAAAGCAGGCAGGCAGACCTCGTAAACATCAAGGCCCAGACCTGTCCCTTACAGAAAAATCACAGCGCAGAAGCCCCTCTCACACTGACCCCACGTTCTGTGCGACCTCACCCCTCGCCAGCACTCTGCAGCAGGCAACCCAGCTCTCGTGGACCCGACCACAGCCAGCAGCCTGGACGCCCTGGAACCCACTGCCCCTGCTGCCTGGAACGTCCTCCCCAACCCCTCCCCAGCAGGCCCCTCGCCACCCTGCAGGCCTTCGCCGCTCGTCACCTCCCCAGAAAGAACCGTGGGCTGTGCACCTCCTCCATCTCTCCATGCTCAAGATTCCTCCTCACAGCAGCCGGTGTGCGTGCACAGATGAACCCTGAAATCTGCAGAGCCTGTGCTCCTCGTCCGTTTTCTCACCACACTGAGCTCGCGATGGCAGGAACCCGGGGATTCCCATCTCTGAGCCCAGCACCCAATCCGTCACTCTTCAGACAGAAGACACCCAGGAAAGACATGCTCTATGAACAAACGTATTAGTACTGAGTATCACCGCCTGAAGTCACACAATCACAGCGTGACCATAAACTGCGAATTTTAGCCTCAGACCAAGCCTTACATCCCAGTCCTGCCACGTGCTGGTTACATTAGTTTCCTGTGGCTGCTGTACCAATTTTCACAAACTCAGCGGCTTAAAACAACACAAACTTATTACCACACACAGTGAGGTGAGAAATCTGAAAGGTGAGAAATCTGAAACCAAGTTCTGGAGGCGAGAAATCTGAAACCAAGATCACAGCTACAAGTAGAAAACTCTGAGAACGCCCTGAGGACCAGGAAACGCACAAAGTCCCAGGCAGGGTAAACCCAAGGAGAAACATGCCGAGACACAGAGTAATCAAATGGACAAAAATTAAAGACAAAGGGGTTTCCCTGGTGGCGCAGTGGTTGAGAATCTGCCTGCCAATGCAGGGGACACGGGTTCGAGCCCTGGTCTGGGAGGATCCCACATGCCGCGGAGCAACTAAGCCCGTGAGCCACAATTGCTGAGCCTGCGCGTCTGGAGCCTGTGCTCCGCAACAAGAGGCCACGATAGTGAGAGGCCCGTGCACAGCGATGAAGAGTGGCCCCCGCTTGCCACAACTAGAGAAAGCCCTCGCACAGAAACGAAGACCCAACACAGCCATAAATAAATAAATAAATAAATAAATAAATAAATAAAAATTAAAGACAAAGAAAAATTATTGAAAGCAACAAGGGAAACCAACAAATAATATACAATGGAACTCCCATGAGGTTAACAGCTGATTTCTCAGCAGAAACTCTACAAGCCAGAAGGGAGTAGCATGATATATTTACAGTGATGAAAAGGAAGAACGTACAACCAAGATTAATTACTCTACCTGACAAGGATCTCATTCAGATTCGATGGAGAAATCAAAAGCTTTACAGACAAGCAAAAGCTAAGAGAATTTGGCACCACCAAACCAGCTCTACAACATATACTAGAGAAATTTCTCTAAGTGGGAAACACAAAAGAAAAGGACCTACAAAAACAAACCCATAACAATTAAGAAAATGGTAATAAGAACATGCATATCAATAATTACCTTAAATGTGAATGGATTAAATGCTCCAACCAAAAGACACAGGCTCACTAAATAGATATAAAAACAAGACCCATATATATGCTGTCTACAAGAGACCCACTTCAGACCTAGGGACACATACAGACGGAAAGTGAGGGGATGGAAAAAGATATTCCATGCAAATGGAAATCAAAAGAAAACTGGGGTAGCAATACTCATATCAGATAAAATAGACTTTAAAATAAAGAATGTTACAAGAGACAAGGAAGGACACTACATAATGATCAAAGGATCAATCCAAGAAAAAGATATAACAATTATAAATATATATGCACCCAACCAACATAGGAGCACCTCAATACATATGGCAAATGCTAACAACCATGAAAGGAGAAATCGACAATATCACAGTAATATAGTAGGAGACTTTAACACCCCACTTACACCAATGGACAGATCAAACAGAAAATAAATAAGAAAACACAAGCTTTAAATGATACATTAAACAAGAGGGACTTAATTGATATTTACAGGACATTCCATCCAAAAACAGCAGATTACACTTTCTTCTCAAGTGCACACAGAACATTCTCCAGGGTAGATCACATCTTGGGTCACAAATCAAGCCTTGGTAAATTTAAGAAAACTGAAATAATATCAAGCATCTTTTCTGACCACAACGCTATGAGACTAGAAATCAATTATGGGGGAAAAAAACATAAAAAACACAAACACATGGAGGCTGAACAATACATTACTAAATAACCAAGAGATCACTGAAGAAATCAAAGAGAAAATCAAAAAATGCCTAGAGACAAATGACAATGAAAACACGACGATCCAAAACCTATGGGATGCAGCTAAAGCAGTTCTAAGAGGGAATTTTATAGCAATACAAGCCCACCACAGGAAACAAGAAAAATCTCAAATAAACAATCTAACCTTACACCTAAAGGACTAGAGAAAGAACAAACAGAACCCAAAGTTAGTAGAAGGAAAGAAATGATAAAGATCAGAGCAGAAATAAATGAAACAGAAACAAAGAAAATAATAACAAAGACCAAGAAAACTGAAAGCTGGTTCTTTGAGAAGATAAACAAAATTGATAAACCTTTAGCCAGACTCATCAAAAAAAAGAGGCAAAAGACTCAAATCAATAAAATCAGAAATGAAAAAGCAGAAGTTACAACAGACACAGCAGAAATACAAAACAAAGAGACTACTACAAGCAACTCTATGCCAATAAAATGGACAACCTGGAAGAAATGGACAAATTCTTAGAGAGGCATAACATTCCAAGACTGAACCAAGAAGCAACAGAAAATAAGAACAGACCAATCACAAGTAATGAAACTGAAACTGTGATTAAAAATCTTCCAACAAACAAAAGCCCAGGACCAGATGGCTTCACAGGTGAATTCTATCAAACATTTAGAGAAGAGCTAACACCCATCCTTCTCAAACTCTTCCAAAACACTGCAGAGGGAGGAACACTCCCAAACTCATTCTATGAGGCCACCATCACCCTGCTACCGAAACCGGACAAAGATCCTACAAAAAAAGAAAATTACAGACCAATATCACCGATGAATATAGATGCAAAAATCCTCAACAAAATACTAGCAAACAGAATCCAACAACATATTAAAAGGATCATACACCATGATCAATCAAGTGGGATTTATCCCAGGGATGCAAGGATTCTTCAATATACGCAAATCAATCAATGTGATACACCATATCAACAAATTGAAGAATAAAACCCAAACGATCATCTCAATAGATGCAGACAAAGCTTGTAACAAAATTCAACACCCATTTATGATAAAAACTCTCCAGAAAGTGGGCATAGAGGGAACCTACATCAACATAATAAAGGCCATATATGACAAACCCACAGCAAACAGCTTTCTCAATGGTGAAAAACTGAAAGCATTTCCTCTAAGATCAGGAACAAGACAAGGATGTCCACTCTCACCACTATTATTCAACAGTTTTGGAAGTCCTAGCCACGGCAATCACAGAAGAAAACATAAATAAAAGGAATACAAATTGGAAAAGAAGAAGTACAACTGTCACTGTTTGCAGATGACATGATACTATACATAGAGAATCCTAAAAATGCCACCAGAAAACTACTAGAGCTAATCAATGAATTTGGTAAAGTTGCAGGATACAAAATTAATACACAGAAATCTCTTGCATTCCTATACACTAACAACGAAAGATCAGATAGAGAAATCAAGGAAACAATACCATTCACCATTGCAACAAAAAGAATAAAATACCTAGGAATGAACTTACCTAAGGAGGTAAAAGACCTGTACTCAGAAAACTATAAGACACTGATGAAAGAAATCAAAGATGACACAAACAGATGGAGACATATATCATGTTCTTGGATTAGAAGAATCAATACTGTGAAAATGACTACTACCCAAAGCATTCTACAGATTCAATGCAATCCCTATCAAATTACCAGTGGCATTTTTTACAAAACTAGAACAAAAAATCTTAAAATTTGTATGGAGACATAAAAGACCCCGAATAGCCAAAGCAGTCTTTTGAGGGAAAAAAACGGAGCTGGAGGAATCAGACTCCCTGACTTCAGACTATACTACAAAGCTACAATAATCAAGACAATATGGTACTGGCACAAAAACAGAAACACAGATCAATGGAACAGGATGGAAAGCCCAGAGATAAACCCACGCACCTATGGTCAACTAATCTATGACAAAGGAGGCAAGAATATACAATGGAGAAAAGACAGGCCTCTTCAATAAGTGGTGCTGGGAAAACTGGACAGCTACATGTAAAAGAATGAAATTGGAACACTCCCTAACACCATATACACAAATAAACTCAAAATGGACTAGAGACCTACATGTAAAACCGGACAGTAAAAAACTCTTAGAGAAAAACATAGGAAGAACACTCTTTGACATAAATCACAGCAAGATCTTTTTTGATCCACCTCCTACAGTAATGGAAATAAAAACAGAAATAAACAAATGGGGCGTAATGAAACTTAAAAGCTTTTGCAAAGCAAAGGAAACTACAAACAAGATGAAAAGACAACCTTCAGGAGAAAATATTTGCAAACGAATCAACAGACAAATCTCAGCAAACGAATCAACAGATAAATCAACAGCATTAATCTCCAAAATATATAAACAGCTCATGCAGCTCGATATTAAAAAAATGAACAACCCAATCCAAAAATGGGAAGACCTAAATAAACATTTCTCCAAAGAAGACATACAGATGGCCAAGAGGCACATGAAAAGCTGCTCAATATCACTAATTATTAGAGAAATGCAAACCAAAACTACAATGAGGTATCACCTCACTCCTGTTAGAATGGGCACCATCAGAAAATCTACAAACAACAAATGCTGGAGAGGGTGTGGAGAAAAGGGAACCCTCTTGCACTGTTGGTGGGAATATAAATTGATACAGCCACTATGGAGAACAGTATGGAGATGCCTTACAAACTGAAAACAGAATTACCATGTGAACCAGCAATCCCACTACTGGGCATATACCCAGAGAAAGCCATAATTCAAAAAGACACATGCCCCCCAATGTTCACTGCTGCACTACTTACAATAGCCAGGTCATGGAAGCAACCTACATGCCCATTGACAGACAAATGGATAAAGAAGATGTGGTACATATATATGAAATACTACTCAGCCATAAAAAGGAACAAACTTGGGTCATTTGTAGAGACGTGGATGGATCTAGAGACTGTCATACAGAGTGAAGTAAGTCAGAAAGAGAAAAACAAATATAGTATATTAATGCATATATGTGAACCTAGAAAAATGGTACAGATGAACCGGTTTGCAGGGCAGAAAGAGATAAAGACATAGAGAACAAACGTACGGACACCAAGGGGGGTAAGCGGCAGGGGGGTGGTGGTGGTGGGATGAATTGGGAGACTGGGATTGACATATATACACCAATATGTATAAAATAGATAATAAGAACCTGCTGTATAAAAAAATAAAATAAAATTCAAAAATTCAAAAACAAAAACCACCACAGGATCCAGCAATTTCACTTCTGTGTATTTACCCAAAGAAAACGAAAATACTAATTAGAAAAAATATATGCACTCCAGTGTTCAAAACAGCATTATTTACAACAGCAAAATATGGAAGCAGTCTAAGTGCCCATGGATAAATGAATGGATAAAAAAAATGTGGTGAATATTTATGTATATACACCTATTTGTAGGAATACTATTCAGCCATAAGAAACAAAGAAGTCTTGCCATCTGCAACTACATGGATGGGCCTAGAGAGTATTATGCTAAGTGAAGTAAGTCACACAGAAAGACAAACACCACGTATTTGTCTCACTTATATGTGGAATCTAAAAAACAAATGAACAAACAAAACAGAAACAGACAGATACAGAGAGCAAACTGCATGTTGCCAGAGGGAATGGGGGTGGGAGGATGAGTGACACAGGTGAAGGAGATTAAGAGCCACAAACTTCCCATTGTGAAGTCGGTCAGTCACGAGGATGTGACACACAACATGGGGAATATAATCAATAATATCATAATAACTTCGTTTGGCGACATATGGTTACTAGTCTCGTCGAGGTGATCATTTCCAAAGGTATTTCATCGTCAGATCACTATGCTGTATGCCTGAAACTAACATAATATTGTATTGCAACTATACTTCATTTAAAAAAATAAAATAGGGAATTCCCTGACGGTTCAGTGGTTAGGACTTGGCACTTTCACTGCCAGGGCCCGAGTTCAATCCCTGGTCAGGGAACTTAGATCCTGCAAGCCGTGAGGCACGGCCAGAAAAAAAAAAAAAAGGAAAAAATAAAATAACATAAAGTCAAGGTGTCATCAGGGTGTGTTCTTTTCTAGAGGCTTTCAGGGCTGCCTTCTCCTGACTCTAGAGGCTGCTCGCTCTCCTTGGCTCCAGGCTCCTTCTCCATCCTCAAAGCCAGCTTCTCCTGTCACAGGGACCATGCAGCCTCCCTCACCCCCGTTTAAGTACCTTTGTGATCATACTGGGCCCACCTGGATAACCTCATCTCACAGTCAGGTGATGAGCAACCTTAATCCCGTCTGCAACCTGACTCCCCTTTGTAATATAACCTAAGTCACAGGTGCTGGGATTAGAATGAGGACGTCTTTGGAAGCCATTATTCTGCCCGCCTTGCTACCTGAGTGACTTTGGAGAAGTTACTTAGTTCTAGTTTCCTAATCTATGAAACAAAGATATTATCACCTACCTTAGTGAGTTATTACAGGAATTTTCCTTGCAATATGAATAATCTTTACCACACAGTAAATAAGCAGTAAGTGCTATTATTTTTCTTGTTCGCCAAACGTCAATTAATATAGGAAGCAAGAACAAAAAGAAATAAGCAACATTACCTGCCACCAAGGTCAAGTGACAAAATAAACATACAACCTGGTAGATTAAAAATACGTCACAGAAAGTGCTGTCACAGAGAGGACTACAGAAGCCCAAGGAAGTGACCCACACAGGGGGAGCATAAAGGCTTCAGAAAACAGATCTTTGAGCAGGAACCTGACAGGGTGGGAAGCTGACCACAGACATGGATCAAAGAGAGAGGAGACCGAGGAAGGGAAAGCAGGTGGAGCTGCGCCAGTGTTCCTGGTCAGAGGCAACAAAGACGGGGTGAATAGGCACACTAGGCGGAAACATCCGAAACTGCCATTTTCACAGGCCAAAATCACTGGATACTGGCAATTTCTTAAGTTTCGATTTAATAAAAGCAAACACATGCTGGAGATAGAAAAATTTGGCAATTATCTGAACAAAACACGGTAAGGAAGGGCAAACAGATTTTTTTCTTGTGAAGAATTTATGGGGTTAAAAGTTTTATTTGTCTTGTAAAAAGAAATGAATTTCCTAATGCTTATAATGCTGTCGTAGCTAGATTATCCTCTAAACTTTTAATTTTGAGATACTACATAAGAACACTACTGACAGCTATGTAGAAAATTGTATTAAACAGAGTTTAAAATCAATAGGTAAGGATTTCCAGCATAAGAATTACAAAATGCTAATGAAGGATATCAAAGACGACCTAAATAAGCGAAGAGGTACACTGTGTTCCTGGATTGGAAGATTCAACGTGGTAAAGATATCAATTCTCCCCTAACTGATCTACCGGTTTAGCACAACGACCACCAAAATCCAAGTAAGGTTTTTCACAGACACAGACCAACTTATTCTAAGACTGATGTGGAAAAGCACAGACTTTATAATACCAAAATGATTTTTAAAAGGAAGAATAAAATGCAAGGACTTAATGGCACCCGACATTTAAGGCTCACTATATAGTTATATCAAAAAGACAGTGTGCTGTTGGCAGGGGAACAGACACACAGACCAACAGAACAGAGAACCAAGGACTGACCCACACAAACGATTTTCTACACAGGCACACAACGATTCAGTGACCTGGCAATGATCTCCTGGAGATGGCACCAAAATCACAGGCAACCAAAGAAAAAACAGATAAACTGGACTTCTTCAAAATGAACAACTTTTGCACATCAAATGGCACAATCAACAGAGTGAAAAGGCAATCCATGGAATAGGAGAAAATATTTGCAAATCATGTATCTGATAAGGAACTGATACACAGAATATACAAATAACCCCTACAACTCAGTAACAAAAAGTCAAATGATCTGACTTTTTAAATGGGCAAAGAACTTGAATAGACATTTCTCCCAAGAAGAGAAAGGGAGGGCAACAGTCACTTGTGAAAAAACTCAACACCATCAGCCATCAGGGAGATGCAGTGAGATACCACCTCACACCCACTACGATGGCTACAATCAAACAACAGAAAACAACAAGTACTGGTGAGGATGCGGAGAAACTGTACATTGCTGGTGGGAACGTAAATTAGTGCAGCCCCTGTGGAAAACACTAAGGCGATTACTCAAAAAATTAAATATAAAACTACCACATGGTCCAGCAAGCCCACTTCAGGGGATATACCTCCAAAATGAAAGCAGGTACTCCAGGTATTTGCACACCCATTTTCCAGCAGCATTATTCACAATAGTCAAAAAGTAGAAGCAACCCAAGTGTTCACTGAGAGGGGAGGAGGGAGGAGGGAAGGAGGAGGGGAGGGGGAGGATGGAGGGGAGGAGGAGGAGGGGAGGGGGGAGGAAGGAGGGGAGGAGGGGGAGGGAGGAAGGAAGTAGGGGCATGAGGGGGAGGAAGGAAGGAGGAGGAGGATGGAGGGGAGGGGGAGGAAGGAGGGGGAGCAGGGAAGAAGGGGGAGCAGGGGGTAGGGGAGGAGGGGGAGGAGCGGGAGGGGAGAGGAGGGGGAAAGGAGAAGGATGGACGGGAGGAGGGGAGGGGGAGGAAGGGAGGAGGGGGAGGAGGGGGAGGTGGCTGTGGCCATAAAAGGGGAGCATGAAGGATCCTCCTGGTGACAGGCTGCTCAGTATCCTGGCTGCCATCGTGCATACACAAGTCCACACCTGCTAAAACTGCACAAAACTAAACCCAACACATAAATGTGTGCACACGAAGCACGTGGAACCTGAGCAAGGTCCACAGATTTTATCAGGCTGTGCCATCGTGTTACAGCTATGACAGATGTCATCAGGAGACACCAGGTGAAGGACACATGGAATCTCTCTATTGTCTCTCCCAGGCACATGTGAATCCACAACTGATATAAAAGTTCAAAAAAATACACAGTAATTCATTTTAGACCAGTAGTTTTTGAATAAAGAAACTCAAGTGCCATCAAGCAATACCTTCTTCCATGGATTTAGTGAAGTTACAGAGAAGCGAAGCCAGTCCTTTCAGACACCCTGCCAGAACCGGAAGTTTGGGCTCTCTCACTGTTGATGTCATCTGAAATGAGGGTTTTAACAAGACATCATTAAAAGAGAAAAATTCACCAGATATATGTAAGCAGGAAAGAAGATCATAAAGTTTATCATACCTGGGTCTTAAGTTCACCCAGAAAAGCCCGGAAGAGTTTATCTGAATTATTTACCATCTCACTAGGATGAACTTCGCCTAATACTCCTAGGAGCTCATATATCTTTTCTAAAACTGAAAAATAAATTTTAGACAAATTTAGGCCTAAAATCACTTAAATAAATTAAACAAAAATGCACAAATAAGAAAATGAAAGGATGTTTAGTTCAAAATAATTTCACGATAAGCCACACAAAATATCTAGTTTTATGTACTGAATCTTCCGTGATATGTTTTATGCAAATTTATTATTATAGACTAAATTACATTTGACATGTGTTGTGAGTTTTCTATTTAAAGAAATCTTTTGTAAAGATTAAAATTTTTATAAGAAGACTTCACACACTGTTTCTTGTCTCCATTTTGGTTTGTTTTCAGCAAAAAGAATTCATCCGTAAAGCATATAAATACCTTGGCAGAGAAAACCTAAGTTTTACACTAATAATTTTTTAATTTGTTAAAATATTTTTTTAAATAACATTTAAATACAGCTCACCTGTATCTGGTATTTTTGTTTTCAACGCAAGTTCTCCATAGAACTTGCTAAATAACTCTCCAACTCTAAATTCATCCATGAGGCTCGAACTTCTCAAAGTCTGAAGTAACTGAAAGAACACAAGGTAGCCGAGTGTACAGAGACAGCAGCAAAAAGGCTTCCATCTACCGCACCTGCTCACACACAGCGGACTTCCACACCCACGTGTCTCTAGGGCACTCACTCTCCGCCTCTCAGGGCTCTTATCCAGCCACGTTATTTGGGAGGACGGGTTGAGGTGGGTGGTGGAAAAACAGGGGCTACAAAGGGGAAGGGGAGGTAGACTTAATTTCACCTTCCCAAGAAAACTATACGAAGACTAGACGCATGTTCTCAGAGACATATTAAGACAAGGACCAACAAGACCCAAAGAAATTCTAAAAGAGAGACACATCTAAACAGATACCTAGATGAGAGTGAGCCCAATGACCACTTACATACAACACACAGACCCATCCCAGTGTAAGGTTTTAGGAAAACATTCAAAGACACAATGAGATGAATTTTGGCCATTCTTAGTAGCGTTTAGGTTTTCACAGTAAAGGCAATAGAGTAATGGAGGGGCAGCCAATTCCTTACACTCCGCGCTACCTTCCCTTCATACCCCTCACAACCGAACTTCTCCCTTTGCTACCCAGAAGGGTGTGAGGGCAAAATACCAAGGTTGTTATTGGGTGATGGTTGGGAAACATGCATCTTCTCCACACATCAATGTGATTCTACAACATCTCTCACCCAAAACATAACCCAAAACTCCAATTTTCAGTTCAAGATATATATTTAATAGAAAATACATGCACTTAGAAATATTTTAATTACCTTAATAAGAAGTTCTAGGGCTGGAATTTTACATTTAGCAGCTTTATCTTTTGTATAAACACTGGTACAAGTATTCTAGGTTTTAAAAGGAGACATATCAAAATCATTAATAAGACCTTAGTTCTTATAACTAAGACTTAACAGCTAAAACTATGCCTGGGAGGAGAGATACCAGTGTATGATATATTACAATTTAACAGTTTTCCACAAGGGCCTTAGCTCATTAAATATGTTTAGAAATATCCACTTAATTTCTAACACAATCAAGCAAAAATAAACTCCCCAACAAGAAAGGCAGAAATAAAATGAACTTTAATTTACATCATAAGTTAAAAGGGACGTTGGTATATAACGAGGTATGTTTTTTCCTCCTTACCTTAATATCGAGAGAATAATGTGTGATCTTCTGGCCAATTTTCTCTAAGAAAACACATAAAAACTTTAGGGCTTCTTCTCTACAATCACGAAACTATAACAAAAGAAATAAACATTACAGAAACACGGCTAAGAAAAAAAGTCACCTCAACGTGAAGGAATATACTAGAAGAGCAAAATGAAAATCTTCAACTTACTTCATCAACGCTAAGTGATTTCCGAACAAATACAAGCAAACCAAAATCTTTGGAAAAAACTAAGGAAGTGTGTAATGCTGGAAAAAACAAACAAACAAAACAAATAAGAGAGCTGCCAAGGTACTCCATAAACCCACCCTAAAGGTGTTGCTTGTTTCTCAATTCAGCCTCTTAAGTGATAAAACACTAGCCTAAGGCTGCCGCATTTTGACAAGGAAAACGGGAAATTCTAGATGTTCCACAGCAATGAGGTAGGCAGAATAATGGCCCCAAAGATGCCAGAACCCTAATTCCTAGTGTCACACCCACCTGTGAATATGCTAACTTTACATGGCAAATGAAAATCAGGTTGCTAATCAGCTGACCTTAAACTGGTGAGCATCCTGGGCCATCAGGTGGGCCCAATGCAATCACAAGGGCCCTCACAAGTGGAAGAGGGAGGAAGGAGAGGGAGGACAGGAAAGCAGGACAGATTCCAAGCATGTCACTTGACCCTCTGCTGCTGGCTTTGAAGATGGAGGAAGGGGGAGGGGGGCAGCGTAATCCAAGAAATGCAGGCGTCTTCTAGAAGCAAGGAACGCCAGAAAGGAAAAAGGGACCTCAGTGCTACAACTGCAAGGAACCTGAATGAAAAAGGAAAGAATTCTCCCTCAGAGCCTTCAGAAAAGGAAAGTGGCCCTGCCTGCTGCCTTGGTTTCAGCTTGCTGAGACCCGTGCTGGGCTTCCAACCACACAACTATAAGACTAACAAACCTGCGCTGTTGTAAACACCAAGCCAGTGGTACGTTTTAGCACCAACAGAAAACTAGTACACTCCCCTATAATCTCTCAAGGGAAAGGACACACCCTGCATACGCAGAGTGAACCTGGAACTGCTTTACGGAAAGTTACTAAAGGAACAAAATAGAACTCCTAGAACTCAGACTAGAAAGCATTTACACAATGCTGCTGCTGTTTGGTCATTAATTTCCCCATTAGTACACCCCTGACAATATATAGGCACTGCAAAGCATCTTCTTCAAGACTTTTCTTACAGTATTTCTCCACCTTATTCAACAATGACTTTTTTAGGAAGAAAATCTCATCTACCTTCTAATTAAGCGGACACAACATGAAGAGTCTGCATACTTGCGGCTTTAAAAGGGAATAACACTGGGACTCCCTGGTGGCGCAGTGGTTAAGCATCCGCCTGCCGACGCGGGTTCGAGCCCTGGTCCGGCCCGTGCGCCACAACTACTGAGCCTGCGCTCTAGAGCCCGCGAGCCACAACTACTGAGCCCGCGCACCTGGAGCCCGTGCTCCACAACAAGAGAAGCCACCGCAGTGAGAAGCCCGCGCACTGCAAGGAAGAGCAGCCCCCGCTCGCTGCAACTACAGAAAGCCCGCGCGCAGCAACGAAGACCCAATGCAGCCAAAAATAAATAAAAATTTTAAAAAAATTTTTTTAAAGATTCACTTTCCCCTTTAAAAAAAAAGGGACTATCACAGATGTTTTCACGCGATGACACATTTAAAAATGCTGAAATGAGGCACTTCCGCTGCAAAAGGAAAAGTTCTCATCCAGGCATAGCTAAAGAATTAAAAGAACAGCATGGCTTGCTTCTCAAAAGAAGGAACAGCAAACACAGGGGTTTGGAAAAGGTGCTGGTGGGTTTAGGCGACACTGAGGTGGAAGAAAATACTCTCCTCTCGTCCCTCCCCACCGTGGATAGCAATGATACCAAATTCGGGTCATTTTCACCACCTTTGGTTTTAAAATACCTTTCCTCTGCCGTTAAGAAAAGAGGCAGCTGACAAACCACTTTTACACACATCACGAATTCCGACCAGCCCGTTCAAGCACCCCCCGAGGCGTCCACGCCGGACCCGCAAGGGCTGCCGGGCTACGGGCTGTCGGAAGCCCGGAGCCGTACCCACCCAGCAGCGCAGGGCCGGAGCTCAGCACGCACTCCTGCCCCAGGCCCCGCAGCAGCTGACAACTGGCCACCGCCGCTCCGCAGCGGTCGGCCGCGGACAAGGACTCCTGTAACTGAAGCAGAGTAACCCGCACGCCAGACCCCGCGTCCGCCATGACGCCCAGCAACAGCCCCGCGCGTGCGCACACGCTACCCGGGCCCGCAAGCGCCTACGGGAACGGGGCGGGGGGGCGGGGCTTCCGGCGCGTGCGCACAGTTGTCCGGGGCCCGGAAGTGCCCCTGAGGCAAGGGGGCGGGGTCCTGAGAGGGGCGGGGCCTTAGCAGGCGGAAGGGAGCGGGGTCCTCGGCGCGTGCGCACATGGGGAGCTGGCGCAGAAGTGCTCAGGGGGCGGACGCGGGCGCTGGAACCTTGTCGAAGACCATCGCGGAGGGAGCCCTCCCCGTAGGATCAACGGCTTAGACGTGCATTAAGATAGAGGCAGGCTTATGAATGTGTGGCCCACAGTACACTTAGCACAATACGTCAAAACTCGGGGAGAATCAGGAATCCAACCGCTCGAGCTCCGGAAATAGATGCGGAGGACAGGTGGCGAATTGGAGTTGACCGAGTGCCCGAGGCAGAAAGAAACAGGCTACAGCTCGGGTCAGGAGCCACAGCTAGCCCCTGATAAGGAGGGCCGGGGAGGGCGGGGTGGGGGGGTGTCGTTTGCATTCCCGCGGGACACAGGAGCGGCTCCTCCTTAGGCACGCCCTGTAGTGGCCGGTCCCCGAACGCTGTCCGGCGGCCTCCCCAGATTTCCCGCGAAATCGCATTCCGGCTTCGGACAAGACCACCGGAGCGGGGGAGCCCCGGTCGAGTTGTGCGTCGGTGTCCCGCGGGGCGCGGGGCGGCCGTCCGGTCCCCCCTGCCGCTGCACAGTGGTGCCTCCCGGAAGCGGGGCCGCGCGAGGGCGCTGCTGCGATTGGTGGGCCGCCGCTGGGGGCGGAGACAACGGTGCCGCCGGCGGGAAACCTGGCCCCTGCTGAAGCGGAGCGGGAGCGCGACCCTTAGGTGGGGTTGGGTCCGGCCGGCGCGGAAGGCGGGGGTCTGCCGGGGTCGGCGGTGCTGAGGGGAGGGCCGAGGGGCGGGGGGCCGGAGCGAGGGGAAAGGGGCGGGGGGTCTTCAGGGAGCGTCCCCGCGAGCCTGCGTCCCTGTCGCGCAGCCCGCCATGTCGTCCCCGGTGTCCACCCCGAGCCGCCGCGGCTCCCGGCGGGCTTCCCCCGCTCAGCCACGTGAGTGTCCGCGTGCGGCCGTGCCCCGCGGGGTCTTCGGGGAGGCAGGGCGGGCGGTGCCGTGTCAGCCCCGTTCGGCCGCATTGCCGCCCTCGCCGACGCCGCCGTGCCCGTTCCCCCACAGGCCAGGACCCGCTGTCGTCGGGAGAGCCGCGGCCGCTGCCCGCGTCGCCCGGCGCCGAGCCCCGCAGCCCGCCCCGCGCGCCGCCCGCAGGTGCGCTGCCCGCTCGGGCATCGGGGGCCGGGGGGGCCAGGGGGGGCCGGGCGGGGGGAGCGGACGCCCCGCAGGGGTTCTCGCCGCGCTCACCCCCGTGGACGCGCTCCCTAGCGGCCCCCCTGGACCTGGACGTGAGCTCGCCGCTGACCTATGGCACCCCCAGCTCGCGGGTGGAGGGCACCCCGAGGAGCGGCGTGCGCGGCACGCCTGTGCGGCAGAGGCCCGACTTGGGCTCGGCGCGGAAAGGGCTGCAGGTGGACCTGCACTCGGACGGGGTGAGTGCGGGGCCGCCCGGGGCGCGGTGGGCCGCGCGAGGTGGGCCGTCCCCCGCGAACCTGCTCCCGTCGCCTTTCCTGTGCAGCCGGCCGCAGAGGATATAGTGGCGAGCGAGCAGTCTTTGGGCCAAAAACTCGTGATTTGGGGAACAGATGTAAACGTGGCAACGTGCAAAGAAAACTTTCAGGTGAGGTGTCATTCCTCGGGGCTCCGGAGATGTGGGGGAAAGTACGTGTCACCTCCAACCACGTAGCCCCGGTATTTAGCAGCAGATCTTCACATGGCTCAGAATTGGTGGTGTCTTTTTCAGTTTTTAGGAAAAAGAAAAACACCTATGCTTGTCTCCAAATTCTGACACCATTCCTGGTTTCCTTATTTTGAAGTATAGTTGATATACAGTAATGTGGTAGTTTCAGGTGTACAGCAAAGTGATTCGGTTATACTTCTCTTTCTGATTATGTTCCATTATAGGTTATTATAAGATGTTGAATGTAATTCCTCGTGCTGTACAGTAAATTCTTGTTTTCTACCTTATGGCTGATAGTTTGAGTCTGTTAATCCCATACTTCTAATTGATCCCTCCCTCCCTCCCCCTGCTCTTTGGTAACCATAAGTTTCCTGTGTCTGCGAGTCTGTTTTGTATATGGATTCATTTGTGTTACTTTTTAGATTCCACGCGTAAATGATGCATAGTATTTGTCTTAATCTGACTTATGTCACTAAGTATAATATTGTCTAGGTGCACCCATATTGCTGCAGATGGCAAATTTCATTCTTTTTTATGGCTGAGTAATATTCCATTATGTGTATACATATATAAATCTGTATGTATCACACGTTCTTAAGCCAATTGTCTATAAATGGGCACTTGGGCTGTTTCCAGATCTTAGCTAACTTGAAAAGATACGTGGCCCCCAGCGTTCATAGCTTTTTTATTTTGAGCAGTTGCTGGTTCCTAACTGCATTAAGCTTACTGTTTCTCTCCCCACGCTAAGAGATTTCTTCAGCGTTTCATCGATCCTCTGGCTAGAGAAGAAGAAAGCGTTGGCACAGACGTTACTGAGCCTCTGTACATGCAGCGACTTGGGGAGGTAATGAAATACGCTAACCTGAAAACTCAAAGTAGGGATTGAAACGGTTAGCAGGATATAACCTGTTTGTTCTGCCCTGTAGATTAACGTTATTGGAGAGCCGTTTTTAAACGTAAACTGTGAACACATAAGATCATTCGACACAAATCTATACAGACAGCTCATTTGCTACCCACAGGTAAGAATTTGCCCTTGAACTTGGGGGACTGCAGTAAACATCTAGAGCATCTGCAGGGTTTCTGGACAGTGGGGTTTCCTTAGTAACAGAGAATATGCCTCCAAAGCACCTTTTGGGGGGTGGGGGGTTGCCGCATGGCATGTGGGATCTTAGTTCCCCAACCAAGGATCGAACCCATGCCCTCTGCAGTGGAAGCGAGGAGTCCTGACCACTGGACCGCCAGGGAAGTCCCCCAAAACCTCTTAAAACCATGTTCTGTTTTCTTTAAGATGAACACTTTTCCACATGTTAACATTAGAAATTGGGGTGTGTGTTATTGTTGACGGCATGTCATTGTTTGGTTGGCAGCGTTTCTTAGTACATAAAAGAGTGGTGACGCATGATTGACAGCTTGTTGGGTTTGATGACTTAAAACATATTAAACGAAAACACTTACACACACCTGCCTTCTCTAACAGGCTGTGTTAACCATACTGCAGTCTTCTCTGGGCTTAAGGTCAGGCTTTATCAACAAAGCATCAGCTACATTGATTCTAGCTTTAGGCTTTGGAGGCAGGCAGACTTGGTTTTAAATCTTGATTTTGCTGCTTGATAGCTGTGTAACCTTGGTCCAGTTTCTCAGCTTCCCAGAGGCTGTTTCCTTATCTGCAAAATGAGGAACAGCTGTTAAGAAATTGGAATAATTATGATTTAACCCATTTTGGTATCATTCTGTTATGGAAGAAAAGTAAGACATGAAAGTATGAGCTTCTGTTGCCAATTAAAAGCCTACAATCATGCCAGCACATCCTGAAGGCACGATTATACGTCTTATCTCATTTTTTTAAAAATTGATATATTTATTTTTGGCTGCATTGGGTCTTCGTTGCTATGCGTGGGCTTTTTCTCTAGTTGCGGAGAGTGGGGGGCTACTCTTGGTTGCAGTACGCAGGCTTCTCTGCGGTGGCTCCTCTTGCTGTGGAGCGTGGGCTCTAGGCACGTGGGCTTCAGTAGTTGTGGCTCGCGGGCTTTGGAGCGCAGGCTCAGTAGTTGTGGCGCACGGGCTTAGTTGCTCCGCGGCACGTGGGATCTTCCCAGACCAGGGCTCGAACCCATGTCCCCTGCATTGGCAGGGGGATTCTTAACCACTGCGCCACCAGGGAAGTCCATGTCTCATCTCATTTAACTCTAGTGAGAAGATGCAGAGGTGAGAGATTTCAGTGTGCCCAAGGGTGTACAAATAGCATGTGTGATTTTATAGGGTAATGTTTTTGGATTATGCCATATTCTTTTTGTTTTTATGCCTTGCTAACATGAATTGCTTTATTAAATTTAACCCTAAGATAAAAATACAAACACAGCTTGGCACCATTATACTTGTTTTTAAAGGAAGTTATCCCAACGTTCGACATGGCTGTCAATGAGATCTTCTTTGACCGCTATCCTGACTCAATCTTAGAACATCAGATTCAAGTAAGACCGTTCAACGCGTTGAAGACTAAGAATATGAGGAACCTGAATCCAGAAGGTAATATTTTTTTCCACTTTACCGAGATATAGTTGACATACAGAAGGTAATATTTTTAATAGCAAGAAAGTACATTATGTGAAAGTCACTTCATCAAGGAACTTTAAAGGAATTGGTGACAGTGACGGTGGCGGACTGGGAGTTGACAGAAACCAGTTGCAGGTTCAGTTACCCCGTATGCTTATGGGTCCACCATGCCTTTTTTTTTTTTTTTTTTAATTTATTTATTTATGGCTGTGTTGGGTCTTCGTTTCTGTGTGAGGGCTTTCTCTAGTTGCGGCAAGTGGGGGCCACTCTTCATCGCGGTGCACGGGCCTCTCACCATCGTGGCCTCTCTTGCTGCAGAGCACAGGCTCCAGACACGCAGGCTCAGTCGTTGTGGCTCACGGGCCTAGCCGCTCCGCGGCATGTGGGATCCTCCCAGACCAGGGCTCAAACCCGTGTCTCCTGCACCGGCAGGCAGACTCCCAACCACTGCGCCACCAGGGAAGCCCCACCATACCTTTTTTAACTAAACTGAAATTATATAAAAGATGCTGTAACTCTTGATACTTTTCTATCTTAAGGTGAACTTATCCAATTATGATAGTTTTACAGTTATTTTACTAAGAAGGCACTCTCTCAGAATCAAAGTAGAAGACAAATATAAAATATGATCCCTGCACTGAAGCATAAGGAGGAAATCTAGTTTGGAAAGTAAGAGAAGAGGCAGAAGAACAGAGCAGGAGTGTCTCAGCCCAGGGAGAGACGGAGCACGCTGGGCCCCAGTGGGAGGACTCTGTGGTGAAAGATTTGGAAAGCAGACCTGAAACATTCTATTATGTTATTTATTTGGGGAAATGCTATATCGGGGCCACAGTTACTAGTGGGACAGGTAAGTCTCTGAACCCGCCACGTATAGTGGGCCTGACTATGGAGATTATCACGAGTGCATGGGCTGTGACAGCCACTTCACAGGTCCGGTCGTCCCCAGGCAGCCTCGGGTTGGCCTAGCTCAGCAAGGGTCAGTAGACCTAAGGGGTTGGGAGGGAGCAGACTGGATGCAGGAGGGGCATCTCAGGTCAGAGCTGAGGGTACCCAGTGAGACGTTCGTGCTCTGGCCGGAGCGTCTCCCCCTGACCCCGCCATCCCAGCACCTCCATTCCTCTGGTGAGGTTCTCCCGGCTGGACAGCAGAGCCAGACCCGCCCCAGCTGGCGTCCAGCTTGGGGAGGCCCACGCCCAGCCGGGACGAGCCGCCCTCTCTCCCCGCCTTGCAGACATCGACCAGCTCATCGCCATCAGCGGCATGGTGATCAGGACGTCCCAGCTGATTCCGGAGATGCAGGAGGCCTTCTTCCAGTGCCAGGTGTGCGCCCACACGGCCCGGGTGGAGATAGACCGCGGTCGCATCGCTGAACCCTGCGTGTGCGAGCGTTGCCACACCAGCCACAGCATGGCGCTCATCCACAACCGCTCTGTCTTCTCCGACAAGCAAATGGTGCGTGGCCGCTGCCCCCCTCCACGTGCCCCGTCCTCATTCTGCCCCAGCCGGGTCCTCAAATGCCAAGTGTAACTTGTCCACTCGTGCAGCCCTGAAACCAGGCTTCCTGGTGGGTTGAGCAGCTTCATTCCTCCTCGGAGAGCAGGTGTGTTAGAGGGCGAAGCTGAGCCCTCGGAGTGCCTGAGGCCCCAGCCCTGGGCCGCAGCACTGCTGTACCGCCCGCGGGCACCCGTGCGCTGTGTTCCACACTCTTGTCATAGGGGAGGAGTGCGTTCTCCAACTGAATATCTTAAGTTCAGCGTCATTCGTGATTTATTAAGTCAAATTTAACACGAGATGCTTCTATGGGAAATACTTAAGATTGTAGGATATAAGAGCATATACAACATTAAGAACAGTAAACACCGTTTGATTAAATTCTGTCATTTGGCAATTCTACCGCTGGTAAAGAATGGGCTGAGAAGTTTTTCCAAAGTTTTTCTTACAAACTGTATTGCCTAGGGAGTTTAACCGTGTAGCTCTTTATTCATGAAAAATTTTAAGATGCAGATTAAAATTCCAGAGAAAGGCAGAAAACCATTTATTTACTGTGATTGTAATGGTGTAAAGTATGCATAAGGAGTGAAGGTTTTTTTGATTTGTTATAATGTTTAAGCAATCTTAACTTTAAGTGGAGAGAATGAGTTCAAAGTATAGGACGAGAGATAGTTTCCCTTATTGGGAGTCACTAGGAGAACACTAACGAGTGTGAAAAGCATCCACTTTCTTGCTGATGGAAGGGTCATCGAGGTGGGTAGCTTTCACCTCACGTGGGCACCGATTCCTGGGCCTGGGTGCTCCCGAGGTTCTGCCCGTGGACTCGCTGCCGTCCTCCCAGCTCCTCCCGAGCACAGGCTGCCTCGGGGCCCTTGCGCTTGCTGTCCTGTCGCTGAGAACACGGGGCCCCTCCCTGACAGCCTCTCCTCTGCCCGGCGGTCACCTGGTTTGAGAAGGGCCTTCCCTGCCCTTGATGGTGGGACGCACAGCCTCCACCCCCGCCCTGTGCGCCCTCCTGTCTTCTCCCGCCGCGCCTGGCGCTGCCAGGACTGTGTGTGCCCCTCTGCTCTGGGGCAGAATCCCCAACACCTGGGACGGAGTCTGGCAGCTGCTCGGCAGGTGCTGTGGGTGAGTCGATGTCACCAGGAGGACAGGCAAGAGTTTGGGAGGCACGGTGACCTGAAGTGGGGGTGCTTCTCCCAGAAGCACACTGGGAGCAGCGTCCAGAAGGAACTAGAAATGCAGGCCGACGCTGATGCAGACGCGCCCGCCACAGCCTTAAGACGGGGAAGAACAGCCCTGGCCTCCCCACCCCCAAAGGGGCAGCCCCTAAACGAACAACCGCCTCAGAATGCGCATCAGACTGGGTTTTCAGAGGTGGACACAGCGAGGTCCCGGGGCAGCAGAGGCGCTGCTGTCGAGTGGCTGGGTGGGGAGGGCTCTGGGCCTGTCCTGAGGGTCCTGCTCCCCGCCCCCTCAGATCAAGCTCCAGGAGTCCCCCGAAGACATGCCCGCGGGGCAGACGCCACACACGGTCGTCCTCGCCGCCCACAATGACCTCGTGGACAAGGTCCAGCCTGGGGACAGAGTGCACGTCACAGGTGAGGGCCTCCAGAGTCAGCCCTGTGACCTGGTCGGGGGTGCCTGGCCTGGGGCTGCTGCTTCCAGCGCCTGCCTTTGACCTCCGACACGGCCCCTGCCCAGACGGTAGGCTGTCTCCCTGTTATTGTCTGAAATAACTTGCGAGCGACCTTCAGTATTTGAGCTCTTCGGGTTTCCTTTCTTTCTAGGTTTTTGGTACGGGATTTAGGTATTTTCTTTCAGGTAGTTATTGATAATTCCTTACATTCGGTTTAAGAGAAATGAAACTTCTGTTTCAAACTGCGATGCATCAAACACAGAGGCGAGCAGGTGGCGTGTGGAGGCGGTGGTCCCGGGCCAACCTCGCTGGCTCTGCTCGGAGCCCCCCAGAGCCCTGCTCCCCCCGTGCTCCAGGCCGAGGTCGGGCAGGTGAGAGTGTGTCCTTTGTGCCCTCAGGCATCTACCGAGCGGTCCCCATTCGCGTCAATCCCAGAGTGAGCAACGTGAAGTCTGTCTACAAAACCCACATCGACGTCATTCACTATCGGAAAACCGACTCGAAGCGTCTGCACGGCCTCGACGAAGAAGCAGAGCAGAAACTTTTTTCAGAGAAGCGTGTGGAATTGCTTAAGGAGCTTTCCAGAAAACCAGACATTTATGAGAGACTCGCTTCCGCCTTGGCTCCGAGCATTTATGAGCATGAAGATATAAAGAAGGTAACTGGCTGATGGGCTTCTCACTTGCAGCTGGGCTTGAGAGCGCTCGGGTCGGACAGTGTGGACACCCCGGAAAGGCTGAGCCTCGGCCCGTTGGGCGGAGCAGGGCCCGCCGCCTGCCTTGGCTGTTGGTGACGGGAATGGGCCGCATCCTCGTCTCGTTTCCAGGCACAGAAGCCACCCGGGGTGGGTGGGGTCCGGGCCCCCTATGGCATCCGTGCCCCAGGGCTGACTCGCAGCCCCTCCCGTCCTCTGATCTCTTCACTGTCGCCCTTTGTCCATCTGACTGCGTCTCAGCTGCCAGCGGCAGGTGAGCACTGAGACCTGTCTGTCTGTCCGCCCGTCTGCCCGTCCAGGGAATCCTGCTTCAGCTCTTTGGCGGGACGAGAAAGGATTTCAGCCACACAGGAAGAGGCAAGTTCCGCGCCGAGATCAACATCCTGCTTTGCGGGGACCCAGGGACCAGCAAGTCGCAGCTGCTGCAGTACGTGTACAACCTGGTCCCCCGGGGCCAGTACACGTCCGGGAAGGGCTCCAGCGCCGTGGGCCTCACCGCCTACGTCATGAAGGACCCTGAGACGCGGCAGCTCGTGCTGCAGACGGGCGCCCTGGTGCTGAGTGACAACGGCATCTGCTGCATCGATGAGTTCGACAAGATGAACGAGAGCACACGCTCCGTCCTGCATGAGGTCATGGAGCAGCAGACGCTCTCCATCGCCAAGGTCAGTCGCCCGTTCTGTCCCGGCGTGGACACGGTTGGGGTGTCGGGGGGCTTGAAGCTCAGCGTCTGTGGAACCTGCAGCTTGGGAGACTGGCCGACACTTCTCCTGTTAGGTCCCAGCTCGATCTGAGTATTTTCCACAGGATCCTCGTTCCTCCTCTACGCTGTCCTAACCCTCTAATGTGTGGTACTCGTAGAACTTGACTTTGTCCTAATGCACGGAGTTTGGTTACTGAAAAAGACGCAGTCGCAGCAAACGTTCATCTACAGCTCGGTCCTTGGCCTGACTCAGCGCTCAGGGCTGTCCCCAGTGGGACGCCTGTGCAGAAGTCACCTGTGCCGGGTGACGTGGCTCGTGGTGACGGTGGATCCCTGGCAGAGGGCACGCGGGCGGAGGTGGCTCACAGGTCCCGCCGGCCTCGGGGCGAGGTTTCTAACCACACTGTCCCTCCACCAGGCTGGGATTATTTGTCAGCTCAACGCCCGCACCTCCATCCTGGCAGCCGCAAACCCTGTCGAGTCTCAGTGGAATCCGAAAAAAACCACCATTGAGAATATCCAGCTGCCCCACACACTGTTGTCAAGGTACGAAAACAGGTTTTCATAGAATAGATGGTCTCACTTTGCTCATCTGTGGAATGTTCAGGGTGAGCTTGAGAAGGAAATACAAGGCAGAACCCAGCTAATGTTGTAAACTCTTCAGGCCAACGCAGAGTCTGCACATCTGCTTGGTCACGAGTTTTCCAGGCAAGGACGGTGTGTTTTTCTGCTCACCTTGATGCGTACTCGTTTTTTGGAGCAATTAGGGCCTTTCACCTTCATCCTTTCAGAAACCCGCCTCTCAACTGCTCTCGGTCTTAAAGCCGCTGTAGAGAATCAACAAAGTGCAGAGAGCGGTTTTACACAGTAGATAAGGGTCTGAAAATTAAACTTGTGGAAGGGGAGTCAGGTAGTCCATACTTTTTCTCAAAGATAGGTATGTTTAGACTTTGATTACTTGACTGTTCTAACAGATAGTTCCTTCTCCCCAGAAGAGTTGAATGTATCTTCATTCGCATCTTCCAGTCTTCGGAATTACAGCAGCGTTTCCCTTGGGAGCATCTTGCTTCTGGCTCAGCTTTCGGTGCCCGGTATTCCCGGGCAGAAGCGGCCTGCGGGGCCGGGGCAGGGGGACCGGAGGCCCAGGGGTCCACTCACAGGTACGTGGGTGTCCCAGCTGGGAAAACTGTTTATGATGTTTCCTCAGGTTTGACTTGATCTTCCTCATGCTGGACCCTCAGGACGAAGCGTACGACCGGCGTCTGGCTCACCACCTGGTGTCCCTGTACTACCAGAGCGAGGAGCAGGCACAGGAGGAGGTCCTGGACATGGCGGTGCTCAAGGACTACATCGCCTACGCGCACAGCGCCGTCCTGCCGCGGCTGAGCCAGGACGCCAGCCAGGCGCTCATCGAGGTACCTGCGGCCGAAAGCACAGCTGGGTGCTGCTCAGCCTCTGAAACAGCCTCTAAAACTTCTACAACTGTTTTCCCTCCTGTGTTGCAAAATCGAGTTTTCCAGATGTAGAAAGGGGAAAGGGATTCATTTCTACACATTGTGCACACTCTTTTTGTATTTAAGTACTTGCAAGCACAGTGTATTTAAGACCAGGATACCTGAGTTGAAATATAGGTGATGCTATTTAGTGACTTTGTAATTCTGGGCTCTGGGCTGCATTTGCTCGTTTCTAAAAAAATAAGTATTTTATGTTCACTTCGTAGTACCTTTTAAGTGGGCAGCAGTGCATGATGACACATGCTCAGTAGACACTGTGACACTAAGAAGGTTCCTGGTGCTTTGATGGGCTTTACATCCTGACAAAGCCCTGAAGATGCTCAAGTGAAAGTTACAAGTGATAACGCGGTTTTCCGTCTCTGTCATCTTGAAGGAATTACGTCATCCGTGTATGGGTTTAGACAATTTACCTCTTGCGTGTTGCCCCACTAATCCTTGGCCTGCTCCTCGCAGGGGTGTAAACAAACAGACCAGAGTCCTCAGCTGCCCTTCCCAACACCGCGTCCTCTGGGTGCCGGGCTTCGCACACCCTTGCTGCCCGGTCCCGTCCTAAAGCTGCACCCGTGCCTCCCCCGGATGAGGGTCGAGGCCCACGGCTGGACCGGCTCTCGCTCCCCTCAGGACCTGCCTGCCCAGGGGGTTATTTAACGGGAGCCCGACTGGCCAGAGTCCAGGCGCGACCCTGAGGTCATGGTGTGAGGAGTCGGCGTGTCCCCTGTCTCGCCAGGCTTACGTGGACATGAGAAAGGTCGGCAGCAGCCGAGGGATGGTGTCCGCGTACCCCCGACAGCTGGAATCGCTGACCCGCTTGGCCGAAGCCCACGCTAAGGTGCGCTTTTCCAACAAAGTGGAGGCGATCGACGTGGAGGAGGCCAAGCGCCTGCACCGAGAGGCCCTGAAGCAGTCGGCGACCGACCCGCGGACGGGCATCGTGGACATCTCCATCCTCACCACAGGTGGGGCCGCGCGGGCCCTCCGAGCGCGCGGTGGGGTGCTGAGGCGGTGGGCGCGGGCGCGCACGGCCGGGGTCTGCCCTGCCCGCCCTCCGGGCACCGCGCCCCCGGAGGAGCGGTTCTGCCCCAGCGAGGGCGGCTCCGCGTCTGTGCGCATTGCCTGGACTGTCTCCGTGGAAAGCAGCAGCTATAAATAAGCTCTTCAGAAACTGGGAACAGCGTTCAGAACTTGCTCCGACTGTCCCCTAACCTTATGTGGTGACATGACTAAACGCTTTTTTTTTTAAAGAGTATAGTTGATTTATGACTAAAGAAATATTAATAGAAGTTTGAAACACTTTTCTTCCTTAGAGCAGAAACGTCTTCACTAATTTCTTTTAAATCAGGAATGAGTGCCACCTCTCGTAAACGGAAAGAAGAGTTAGCTGAAGCTTTGAAAAAGCTTATTTTATCCAAGGGCAAAACGCCAGCCCTGAAATACCAGCAACTTTTTGAAGATATTCGGGGACAGTCTGATATAGTAAGTGTTTATGTGTATATTTTGTTTAATAGAGTTTTCTTTTCCCTTGATGCTGCTTTAAAGTTTTTTTCTAATTTTTTTCCTTCGTTTGTAGTCTAAGTGATAAATTGTTTAAGTAGTTACAGATAAAGAAGAGAAGTGAGATCACCACCCACCATCAGGGAGTGATCGCGAGAAGTCTGCTGGGCTCTCAGTTTTCCGTGTGGATGTGGATGCGTGGTTTTGAGCCACGTCAGTACTCTTAGCTTCATCTGGGACGCAGAGTCCACTTCGTGACTTACTCACTTTATCTCATGCCTCCCCCGTCATTTACTTAACCATTTGGTGGGCACTTAAGAGCGTTTGCAGTCTCTTGCTGTTACAAGGAAAGCTGAGTTCACGGCAAGAGCTCTGCTGGTCGGGTCCAGCCCTGCCTGCTTCCCTAACGCCCTCCCCTCCTGGCCCGTGGCAGGAAACGTTTGCCACTCCCGAGACGGAGCGTTAGGACTTGTGTACAGCCACCAGGAAGGAAGGAGGCTCCGGTGGTTCTTTAACTTGGAAATCATTGTGTCTCTTAAGTGGGGAGAGCAGCTCCACGTGTAAAGTTCTTTCTCTCTTCTCTTCCCCAAAGGCAATTACCAAGGATATGTTTGAAGAAGCGCTGCGTGCCCTGGCGGATGACGACTTCTTGACGGTAACTGGGAAGACGGTGCGCCTGCTCTGAAGCCCCACGAGCAGCGCTGGTCACCGCCCTGCCGCCGGCGGGAGAAACAGCCTCAAAGTCATTACTTGGCTGCATAAAAATTTTCTAACCTGGGTTCGGTTTTCCTAGGGAAGCGTGTGTGTTCATCTTTTTAACATTTTAAGTAAAGAGCACTGTGCCAGTTTGTGAGCATGATACAGTACGACTGTTTTCTTGAAGTGCCATTTCTTTAGCACCAGGTCTGAGCTGTGTGTAGGCACAGACAGCAGGGTGCGATCTTCTCTGGAGACAGCGGTCTGGGTCATGGTTTTGTGCTGGACTTTGTCGTGGCCGTTGGAGATGCTCGGGTGTTCCCGTCCCTCCTGTGGGGAGGTGCACGGCCAGCGCTGTCCCCGCTGAGTCCTCAAGGCTTGTTCTCTTGGCTACATGAGGCTGCAAATGGTGGGGTTCCGTGTCACTGCTTTCTACTGCTTCACCCTAATATGTAAAACTTTTTCCTCAATAAATGATAGAATAAGTAATACTTGGTTATCAGGCATTATTTTTCATTAAGAAAAAAGCTTTAATAATACTGGTTTCATGGAAATTCATGACGGTAAGTACTTTGTGTAAGTCATAAACTCACTAAGATATAATACGTTTCATCTTATTCATTCAAAAGTTATTTCAATTCTAGCAGTCATTCTCATAAAACCACCATAAGCTGAAATCTCAGGTGGAGATACTATGGTAACAAGTAATCCCTGGAACATTCAAGTCACCATGAGTTTGGCCTTTTTTAGAATCAACATTCATTAGTAAAGCATTCATAGAAAGTGATAGATCTAACTGAGTGTTTGAACAGCCTTAAAATGCTAATGTGGGCATGGGATTCAGAGGTCATCTGAGCAGCTCCGGCGGTCCCCATTCTGTGCTGGGGGTCACGGTGCCTCGGTGGCAGTCAGGCTGGGGCATCACCAGAGGGTGCAAGAGACGAGTCTGAAATGAAAACCGCTGAATCTTCTGAGTAGAACTCTGTCCGGTGTGTTTGGACGCTGCTCACGCTTCCAGAATTGGGCAGAGAAGGGAGACCGTTGGGGAGGGGAGTCTGAGGCCACACGCGGAGCGGTTCCCAGCCCGAGTTGCTCAAGGTGGCCGGTTCTCGGGCCGCTGACGAGCTGTGGACAGCACACACCACACCAGGGCCCACAGTGTGCAGGGCGTCGTAAGGCCCAGTTCCCTGAGCCAACTGGGAGATGTCCCGGGGCCATGGCGAGAGCTGGCCTTCCCCCTGAACTGCGTTCCGAGTAAGGTCACAACAAGAGTGCCTTCTTGCACAATTGCAAGCTAAGTGAAAGAGCACTGCTGCAGACTTCCCAGGTGGTCCAGTGGCTAGGACTCCCAGGTTCCCAATGCAGGGGGCCTGGGTTCGATCCCTGGTTGGGGAATTGGATCCCACGTGCATGCCGCAACTGAAGATTCCCACACACGGCAAACGAAGATCCCGCGTGTCGCAACGAAGACCTGGTGCGGCCAAAATCAATAAATACTAAAAACCCCCAAAACAAACAGCATTGCTGCCATCAGGTTCTGGAGCTGCTTCCTTTACACAGTTCTGTAGATCATAGACGAGTGATACAGGAAATGAAGACGGGCTTTCACCAAACTGAACCCTCCGCCTGCAGTCATGGCTAGAACATAGGAAGTTAGGTGGCAAGTGTGCTCAGTCCTCGAACCTTCTGGGGCGCCCCTATCTGTTGATTCAGATGCTTTCCCCCTGCGGTAACACAGGAGTGATATTTTTCTAAACCTTGTAATTCAGTACCAACATGGAGCTTACGGCTGCAAATAAAGTTTGATTTTAAGGGAATTTGAGTCGAATGAACATAATGAGGCTTCCGTTATGGTGGATCTAAATTTATTCAATTGGGCGCATTTCCGGTCACTTGTGTAATTGCGCCGTGGTCTGGGGGTCTCCGAGAGCCAGGAGGGGCTCATCCTGTCAGGGCAGAGCCGACGGTGCCTGTTGGGTGTTTGTAGGCAGTGGAGCAGAAGAGGAAGAGGGTGACTCAGGGGAGAGCTCTGCCTTCACCCCAGTTCCGAGAGCTGCCCCTGGAGGCTGGGCCTCCGCACTCACCCTCAGGAGTATCGGGGCAGGACAGACGGCACCTTCCCGTTTGTAGAAGGTGGTTTGTTGGCACAGATGTGGGCTGCCCAGGCCAGATCCCGGCTCGTCTTCCTCCCAATCTTCAGTGCTTACGACTGGCACGTGGTCAGTGCCCGACCACGTTCCTGTGAACAAAATAAGTAGAATGTAGGTTTTTCTTATGAGGATAATACAATTCAGCTCAATTCCTACAAATATATGTTTTAAATGTTACAGTATAATGTAATTGCATTTGAAGTTTTCCCTCCAATTTTGACCCTGAAAGATACCCAGACTTGCTAGTTGGAACAGCCTTACTTGATTTATACACATACACAAGCCATTGTACTCCCAGTATCCATCATAAATATAACCAACTCCACCCGAGGAATCAAACATCAGCAAGAATGAAGAAACCCAGAAGGTAATGACTCACTCTTAGCACAAGGTTAGGAAATGTTTAGTTTAAGAAAGTGCTGTTACTTATTAAATTTGAGGTCATTTCTTAAAATGCCTCTGCAATTTAATTTTTAAAACTTTTTGAAATAAGTTTCAGGCTTACAAAAAGTTGTAAGGTTAGTAAAATTCCCATTTATCTTTCACTCAAATTCCTTTGTTACATTTCCTCGAACCTGCTTTTACCATTATCTATAAAGTTTTTTTAATTATTTGAGACTAAGTTATAGACAGGAAGCCCCTTTACTTATAAATACTTCCTAAAAACCATGTATATCCTAAAACCAGTAACCTTACTTTATATAATAACCACAGAATAATTTCATAACGATCGAAAAATTAAGGGATTTCCCTGGCTGTCCAGTGGTTAAGAATCATGCTTCCACTGCAGGGGGCACGGGTTTGATCCCTGGTTGGGGAACTAAGATCCCGCAGGCCACATGGTGGCATGGCCAAAAAAATAAAATAAAACAAATTTTTTAAAAAAATTAATAGTTACCCAATCTACAGACATTCAGATTTCATCAATTGTCTCAATGATGCTGCTCATAGCAAAACTAAAAAAATACATGTTTCTGCTTCAGGATCACAAGCCTCATTTTTTAAAAATATTTATTTATTTACTTATTTATTTGTTTGCACTGGGTCTTAGTTGTGGCAGGCGGGCTCCTCAGTTGCGACTCAAGGGCTCCTTTGTTGTGGCATGCATGTGGGATCTAGTTCCCCGACCAGGGCTTGAACCCAGGCCCCCTGCACTGGGACTGCAGAGTCTTACCCACTGCGCCACCAGGGAGGCCCCACAAGTTGCCCTCCTCAGCTGTCCGCTGCTGCCTGGGCCCCTCCAGGGCTTCCTACAACACCTGCCCCATGATCTGAGCTGCGACCCTTTCCTAAAAGGGCCCCTCCCTAACCACCTGCCCTAAAGAACAGAGCCAGCGGCCACCTCTGCCGCTCTTATTCTGTTACCCTGTTTGCTTTTCAGCACTTATCATGGTGGGAAATTGTCTCATATATGTATTTGTTTAAGAGTTTGCTGTTAGTCTGCTTCCATTAGCACAGAAGCTCCATGAAGGCAGGGACTTTTTCCAAGGCAACTACAAATTTTCCAGATAAAAAGAGCAATCTATAAAACCTCATGGGCCCCATGATCATTGCAGCATTATTCACAGTAGCCAAGACATGGAAACAACCTATGTGTCCATTGATGGATGAATGGATAAAAAAGATGTGAAATGTTATATATATATATATATATATATATATAAAATTATATATATGTATGTAACTATACACACAATGGAATATTATTCATCCGTAAAAAGGAAGGAAATCCTGCCATTTGTGACAACATGGATGGACTTAGAGGGTATTATGCTAAGTGAAATAAGTCAGACAGAGAAAGACTAATGCTGTTATGATCTCACTCACATGTGGAATCTAAAAACAAAAAACCTCAGGGGTGTTTATCCTTTGGACTCTCCTCTCACTGCTGTCTATTGTTGCAAATGGAAAGTTATAAACTTTAAAATCTGCTTCCCTTTCTTCCCAGGCTTTATCAGCCTCTGCAGAGACGGAGCAATGGACTCCGTGTTTTATTTAACAAACACGCCTCGCAGAGCCCACGTGCCGTGTTCTCCCTTCTCAGCAGCCCCGCGGGGCAGTGCTGCTCCCATTTCACAGGCACATCTCTGTGGCCGCCGAACTGGGAGGGCTGGAGGAAGACACCGGTCCAGCTCGTGTTCCCCCGTGAAAGAGAAGCAGCTGGTGCAGCCGCCTCCCCTTTGTGGTGTCTCCTCGTGCTGAGGGCTGAAATGCAGGGCCGATCTCTGCAAGGGTAGGAGGCTGTCTGCCGGGAAGGGGCAGCCTTCCACAGCATTTGTTCCAGAACCACCTGGGAGCAGTGAGACAGGTGGGCCCTGCTTTGCCCCAACAGAACAGCATCAGCCTTTACATGGAAACATCTGGTTCGGTGACGTTTTCGGCTCATAACATTTAGCAGTCCCTGACGTCCCTCCTGCTGCTCAGATGCCTGGGCTTCTGGCACAGACTCTTCGATCTTCAGTGGGATTTCACAGGCAAAGTGTGTGATCTGACAGGCTTGAAACACTGTGAGCCCTAAACACACAATCTCACAAAAATGAAAACAGTCTTTCCTTAGTTGGAAAATTATATTGTAACATAATATATAACATATAGCATCTGTGCTAAGGCTTCCTATAAGCTATCTGCGGTGATTATTTCAAACAGGGTTTACAGTAAAAGATCCCTGAAAACTACTTCTACCTGATCAGATACATTCTGAACTTTTGAGCAACCAGAGGGCCAAACTCAAGCTCCGCGATGTGTATTTTAAGTGTATGAAACCTCTTCCCCCTGAACCGTGGAGCTTTGGAAAGGGCTAAAGCGCTAGAGAATAATAATTTAACTGGCGGCATGCTCCTCCTCAGGACTTTTGGCATTATTATAGCAAAACCACATTGGACTCAGAAATAAAGTTTAATGACTGTTTCTTACAAGACTCCTGTAAATTAAAAAAGGATACAGTAAAGGCAGGCAAAGAAGTAAAAATTATGGACAGTCACAGAGCAGAAAGCTTCAGCACCAGGCACAGCCCGTCCTTGGTTACTCACTCAGTAACCATCGCCAAGCATTTATAACATTGCTCCTTGTGACCCTAGCCAATCCTCCCAGCTGCTCTGTCCCAGAACCTAAACTTGCCGAATTATCCCAGCTTGCACTGTAACTCTCGAGTTTGCTGTCAACATGCAAAATATCTGGAAGGACTTACACATCAAAACACTGTCAAATGTGAAATTTTGCTCAGAATGAATCTGTAAGTGAGAAGGGCCTTCAGAAGAAAAGATGCCAGGTTGGCGAATTATCAAGCGTGTGAAATACTCTGCTCACTTATTCTCAGTGTCAGATTTCCAGATTGTAGATAATCCTACATAAACTCAACTTCTCATGGACAAAGAACAGACAGTTCCATGAAATAGGCTTTGACTGCTGGGTACAGGTGCTTTCCAAACTGTTGATTTTACACATTAATGATTCTTTTAGAACAAGGTTAATGTCATGGTAAACTATTCTGTTGCTTAATTAGTAGCTGTTATTAAAGAAAATAGAACTTTATCCACCAAGGAAAGACTGATTCATGTTGTTGATAAGCCTGTTTGTTTAAAATAATAATATTTTGCTTTTACATCTTGTGCCCTCTGCATATTAATAACTAGATATGAAGGTTGCACAGATATATCAAATTTTTTATTGAGGTACAGTTGATTTACAATATTATGTTAGCTTCAGGTGCACAACATAGTGATTCACAATTTTTAGAGGTTATGCTCCATTTATAGTTATTATAAAACACTGGCTATATTCCTGTGCTGTACAGTATAACGTTAGCCTATTTATTTACACATAGTAGTTTATGCCTCTAACTCCTCCATAACCCCTACCATGCCCCCCTCACTGGTAACCGCTGGTTTGTTCTCTACATCTGTGAGTCTGTTTCTTTTTTGTTATATTCACTAGTTTGTTTTACTTTTTAGAGTCATATAAATATCATACAGTATTTGTCTTTCTCTTATTTCACTCAGCAAAAAACCCTCCAGGTCCATCCATGTTGCTGCCAATGGCAAGGTTTCATTCTTTTTCATAGCTGAGTAATACTCAATTGTCTGTTGATAGACACTTAGGTTGCTTCCATATCTTGGCTATTGTAAACAATGCTGTAGTGAATATTGGGGTGCATGTATCTTTTGCAATTAGTGTTTTTGTTTTTTTTCAGGATATGTACCTGGGAGTGGAATTGCAGGGTCATATGGCAGCTCTATGTTTAGTTTTTTGAGGCACCTCCATACTGTTTTCCACAGCAGCTGCACCAAGTTGCATTCCTACCAACAGTGCACAAGGGTTTCTTTTCTCCACATCCTCACCAGCACTTGGCGTTTGTTATCTTTTTGATGACAACCATTCTGACAGGTGTGAGGTGGTATCTCATTGTGGTTTTGATTGTATTTCCCTGATGATTAACGATGTTGAGCATCTTCTCATGTGCCTGTTGGCCATCTGTATGTCTTCTTTGGAAAAATGTCTCAGATAAACTTAAGATGAAATATACATCAAAGAGGAGCAAAACAGAATTTTTTCCACTTTGTCCAACTCCAACGCCACTTAGGAGCAGAGCTCTTTGCCCCTGAATTTCAGATAATACTACAGATGCAGAAGCAGCAGCTGATCCGTGTGGGCAGCGAGGCACTCTCCTTCCCTGCCTCTAAGGACAGAGCAGCATCTCTTCCTGCAGAAACAGCTTCCTGTTTGTGGGACCTACCACGTGCAGTCCTTCAATGACTCCCAAAGCTGCTTAGTAGGACCTTCATTCCTCAGGCTGGCAGGGGCCCGTGTCCAGCTCTCCAACTGCTGTGGGCTGAATGTTGAGTCCCCCTAAAATTCCTACGTTGAAGCCTAATGCCCAAGGTGATGGTATTAGTGGGCGGGCATATGGGAGGTGATTGCAGAGCCCCACAATGGGAGTAGTGCCCTCATACCAGAGACCCCAGAGCGACCATCCCGAGAGGATACAGTCGGCTTTCTGCAACCCCGGGAGAGGGCTCTCACCAGCCCCTGAACCCGCTGGTGCCACGATCCTGGACTTCCCAGCCCCCAGAACCATGAGAAATAAGCTTCTGTTGCGTATAAGCCACCCAGTCTCTGGTACTTTATTTTGTGATAGAAGCCCAAGTGGACGAAGGCGCCAACCTTCCTTCAGCTGCCCCCCATTCACCTCTGGGTGTGTCATGCTCCCCCTCACTCGGTGTTTCTGCACAAAATGCCTTCTCTGACCAACTCGCACCTGTTTTACAAGATCAGGAACCTCCTCCGGTCCTCCCACTGCCCTGCACCCTCCTCTCTGGGATGTTTGCTCTGCAGCGCCGTGCTTTCTGTACCTGCTGCTGTGGGTCTCATCTTTCCTCCCCAGGACCCAGTGCAGGGCCTGAGTGCTTGATGGAAGTGGAATAAATGCATAAATACGACTGGAATGCACTTGTAGTCCCATGAGCTCTTACTGAAATCCACTGTATGGAATATAAATAAAGCTCCTTGCTGTTGGTAAAATTTTTTTAAAAGATATAATCAAGACACTGAGACAGATAAAATGACAGTGTCAAAGGTTTTAACTTACTAGTTAATCAGAGAATTAATAAGAAATTACGACTGGGTCAAGTGAAAAATGGAAGAAAATTGGTATTAATTTATAAACTGAAGCAAAATGGGACTATACACAGGGAATAATCTATGGGAATCACTGGACACAATTTGTATTTCTATGGACAAAAATCATGGCCATTGTTATCAGTTTTTTACAAATTAATGAGTTGTAAAATAGCTCAAAGACAGCAAAAAGAGCAGAGAACCTGCAGAATCAGGTCACCCAGACAACACGTTTCCCTCACATACACCCAGTGCGCTTCTCAGTTCATTTCAAAGTCTTTTACAATTTTTCCTTTTACTTCTTTAAGTCTGAAAATGTCAGAAGCATTAAAAAATTTCAAGTGTTGGGACTTCCCTGGTGGTCCAGTGGCTAGGACTCCACACTCCCAATGCAGGGGGCCCGGGTATGATCCCAGGTCAGGGAACTAGATCTCGCATGCATGCCACAACTAAGAGCCCGTGTGCCACAACTACAAGCCTGCATGCCACAACTACAAGCCCACGTGCCACAACTACGAGCCCACGTGCCGCAAGTAAAAAAAAAAGAATGATCCCACACACGGCAATGAAGATCCCACATGCCACAAATAAGACCCAGTGCAGCCAAATAAATAAATGAATAAATATTTTTTTAAAAGTTTTTTAAAAATTTCAAGTGTTTTATAAATGGCAAGGGCAGAGAGACAGTAATTGAAACACCTATTTCAACCAACAGAAGATACACTTAGTTCTGAAAATAGCGTGTGAAAAAAGTACTCTACTTTAGATCAAGGTGGAAAAGAAAAAGGAAAGAGTGAAGTCACTGTAAGTTCAGAAATATCTAAAATAATTAGGCATATATGCATACACATTAGCACTATGAAAATCATTTATGAACTGGAAATAATCTAAAATATGTTTCATAAATCCTGCTGACATATCTTCAAGCATAAAATTATGGTTTGAATGGTAAAAAGAGGCTCTGTGCAAACCAACATGATGAGTGTCCTCAACCGTGCACGTTGAATTCTTAGACAGACAACAGGCAGGAGACATCATTTGAGAACACAGTCCAGTGACCTCACATGAGCATTCACAGCCTCCTGACTTGCCAACAAACAGACTCTTCAGTTAGTTCTCGGGTTGTAAGTATTCTGTAGGTGTGGTGGCTGTGTTTGCTGTCAGCCTGGTCAAGCTGGAACTGTGTTTCGTGGAATTCCGTTCCCTGGATTGTCTGGGCTGGGCTGGCCCAGGAGGCGTCTGCCGGAGACCAAGGGGCATTAAGGGAGCAGCTGTTCCGTCAGCAGGTGCACTCCCCCCGGGCCCAGAGCTGCCTGCTCACCTGTGGGCGGAGGAAGGCCCCTCCCCCAGGAGCAGCTGCGAGCACAGCCCGGAGGGCAAGGGCACCGCCTTCCCTGCAGGTCCTGGCGACGCCCGTCTGCCCAGGCTGCTCTGCTGTCTGCTGACCTGCAGGGACACCACTGTATTTCCATCTTAAGGCTGCGTCTTCCAATCCATGAGCATGGGCTGGCTTTCCATTTATGCATGTCTTCTTTAGTTTCTTTCAGCAATGTTTTCAACACTGTTCAGTGTACAAGCTTTTTTCCTCCTTGGTTAAATTTATTCCTATTTCTTATGCCATTATAAATGAAATGGTTTTCATAATTTCCATCACAAATTGTTCACTGTTAGTGTGTAGAAATGCAACTGACTTTTGTGTGTTGATTTTGTATCCTGCCACTTTGCTGAATTAGGTTCTTAGTTCCAAAAGTTTTTTTGTGTGTGTGGAAGTTTTAGGATTTTCTACAAGATCATGTCATCAGCAAACAGAGATAATTTTATTTCTTCTTTTCCAATTTGGATAAGTTTTATCCCTTTTTCTTGCCTAACTGTTCTAAAACTTCTTATGGGAAAAGCTTTCAGTCTTTCACCACTGAGAATGTTGTTAGCTGTAGGTTTTTCATATGTGGCCTTTATGATCTTGAGGAAGTTTCCTTCTATTTCTAGTTTTTTGAGTGTTTTTATCATGGAAGGGTGTTAAATTTTGTCAAATGTTTTCACTGCATGAATAGGGATTACAATGTGATTTTTTTCCTTCATTCTATTAATGTGGTGTATTATGTGAACAAACTTTGCATTCCTGGAATATAACCCACTTAGTCATGGTGTATAATCCTTGTACTATGCTGCTGATTTCAGCTTATGGTATTTTTGTTGAGAATTTTTGCATCAATATCCGTAAGGGATATTGGTCTGCCTTTTCCTCTTCTTGCAGTGTCTTTGTCTGGCTTTGGTATCGTGTAATGCTGACGTCACAGAATGCATTAGAAAGTGTTCCCTCCTCTTTAATTTTTGGGAAGCATTTGAGAGGATTGGCATTAATTCTTTAGATGCTTGGTAAAATTCACCAGTGAAGCCATCTGATCCAGGGCTTTTCTTTGTTAGGAAATTTTTTTATAACTGATTCAATCTTCTTACTGGTTACAGGTTTATCCAGATTTTCTATTTCTTCTTGTAGCCTTCACAAGCGTCCTATACTAATCAGATCCACTGCTTACCTCCCACTCTGTCCCTCACTGAATTCTTTCTGTGCTGAGACATAAACAACCTGAGCTGCATTAATTCCGGAGACCAGTTGTGTGGTTTCAGTTGGAATGAGAAGACTGATGATTAATATTCCCAAAACATCACCCTGTTACCTCACCACCAGTCAGAAGAATGTCCATGAGCTGATCCCACACCCTGCGACCCTCACCCCTAATGTTGCCTTAAAAACCCTTCCCTGAAAGTCCTCAGGGAGTTCGGGTCCTTTGAGCACTAGCTGCCTGTTCTCCTTGCTTGGCACCTGTGAGTAAACACTGTACTTTCCTTCACCACAGCCAGGTAGATTGGCTTTGCTGCACTTCAGGTGAGCAAACCAGAGTTCGGTTCGGTAACATGAGGATTAATTTAGGCTGATTGTTTTAATATTTTCTTTATTTTTTTGGCTGTGTTGGGTCTTAGTTGCAGCACGTGGGATCTTCATTGAGGCATGCGAGATCTTTTGTTGTGGCATGTGGGTTTTCTCTCTCTAGTTGTGGTGTGCAGGCTCCAGGGCACATGGGCTCTGTAGTTGTGGTGTGTGGCCTCCAGAGCACGTGGGCTCTGTAATTTGCAGCACGCAGGCTCTCTCACTGAGGCGCGCAAGCTCAGTAGTTGTGGCGTGTGGGCTTAGTTGCCCTGCAGCATGTGGGATCTTAGTTCCCTGACCAGGGATCGAACCCGTGTCCCCTGTATTGGAAGGCAGATTCTTTACCACTGGACCACCAGGGAAGTCCCTAGAATGATTATTTTTAAGGCCCAAAAGATTCAGGAAGAACCTCTGGCCTTTCCCCTAACTGCCTAAAGATATAGATAGAGGAACTTGTTCTAGGAAGAGTCCTGGAAGCAGACAAATGTCCAAAATTAAGAGAATGGCTTGATAATGTGACAAATATTTTAAAGCCTTTAAAATTATGAAGATTGAGTGGAAAAATATTTTTTACTGAAAGTAGTAAATAATATATAGAATATAAGAGGAATTATAAAAATGTTTATCTGAAAGGTGTATAAGAAACTAAAAGTAGGGACTTCACTGGTGGCTCAGTGGTTAAGACTCCACGCTCCCACTGCAGGGGGCCCGGGTTTGATCCCTGGTCAGGGAACTAGATCCTGCATGCATGCTGCAGCTAAGAGTTTGCACGCCACAACTAAGGAGCCGGTGAGCCACAACTAAGGAGCCCGCCTGCCACAACTAAGACCTGGTGCAACCAAATTAAAAAGAAAAAAAGAAACTAAAAGTGGATGTGTTAAAGAAATAGTCATGAATAAATTATTACAGAATTATTAACAAAATATTTTATGTTGTTATATCTTTTCTTTAAAAAAGAAAAAGGAATTTAGATATCTAGGAAATTTATGACTTTATGTCAGATCCTCCCTCTCAAGGAGTTCTCTGTAATCCTGAGTCATCTCCCTACTTTTAGCACATGCAGTTCACATTATTTCAGTGGTTGTCCATTCTTCCCAGCTATGGGCTTAAAACTTCAAACATTACCAATGCTCCTCAGAATCCCCTTCACAGACAAAAAAAACAAAAACAAGGGAGTAACAACAAATTCCATCTGTATTATCTTGGTTTTCATTATCTCCTGTTTGTTTAGATTTAAGAATACTCCAGCTGCTGAATGTGAGGAAGAAGAACCGGGCCCACTGAATGTGGACTTAACACCACGACAACCAGTCAGTATTCTAACAGGAGGAGGAGAATTGAGAGCGCCGACACGTTAATTTTGGCACTGTGGTGAAAACGCTTACTTACGGGGTTCTGGGCTTGAACAGTCAGCTCTCAGTACACGGTGAATAATGAGTCTACTTTCACCCTACCGCTTTGCCTGCCAAGACACTTCAGAAAGGATGCACTACGTCTGGGGGTGGCTGGAATGGACAGCAGAAATGTGTAGTCCTTCCCCTGGGAGGTTGCTCTAGCAGAGCATAGCCAGCAATAATCCCTGTCCAAATCCCAGGTGATGGGATCTGATCAGCCTGACTGAAAACAGGGGAACCTCTAGAGGTACTGGCAAGAGACTGCAAGAAGCGGGCAGGGATGATGTTCAGCTGAGATGTACTGGGAGGAAAAGTGGTCCAAGTAGAAGCAGTGGCCAGTGACAAGACCCTGGAGTGGTTGTGAATCTTCATTGTTGGAGGGATAGTGAGGAAGCACGTGGGTTGGGTATGAAAGAGCAAAGAGGAGAGGAGTAGGAGGTGAAGATGGGAGATAAGGGAGCAGGCCTGGGAACAGACCATGTAGAGCCTTCCAGGCCATTGCAAGAACTTCAGCTGAGTACGATGAAAGCCACTGGAGAAGTGTTTTTTTTTTTTTTTTTTAGAGCAGTCTAGGTTCATAGCAAAACTGAGTGATTTCCCATATACGTCCCTGCCCCACACATGCATAGTGTTCCCCATTATCAACACCCCTGACCAGATGGTAAATTTGTTACAATAAACCTACACTGATGCATCATAATCACCCAAAGCCCATAGTTTATATTATGGTTCACTCTCTGTGTTGTACATTCCACGGGCTTGGACAAATGTATAATGACATGTATCCACCATTATAACATCATACAGAGTAGTTCCACTGCCCTAAAAGTCCTCTGTGCTCTGCGTACTCATCCCTCCCTCTCCCGTAACTCCTAGCAACCACTGATCTTTTTACCGTCTCCACAGTTGTGACTTTTCCAGAATGTCATACAGTATGTAGCCTTTTTCAGATTAGCTTCTTTCACTTAATATACAGTAATATGCATTTGTTTCTTCCCTGTCTTTTCATGACTTCATAGCTCATTTTTTAAAGCACTGAATAATATTCCACTGTTTACATACTGTACATCACAGTTTATGTATCCATTCACCTACTAACATCTTGGCTGCTTCCAAGTTTTGGCAATCATGAATAAAGCTACTATAAACATTAATGTGTACGTTTTGAGTGAACATAAATTTTCAACTCCTTTGGGTAAATATCAAGGAGCAAAACTGCTGGATTATATAGAAAGAGTATATTTAGTTTTGTAAGAAACTGCCAAACTGCTTCCAAAGTGACTGTACCATTTTAAAATTTTTATTTATTTATTTACTTACTTGGCTGCGTCGGGTCCTAGTTGTGGCACGCGGGCTCTTTGTTGCTGTGTGTGGGATCTTCCTTGCTGCATGCAGGATCTTTAGTTGCGGCATGCAAACTCTTAGTTGCGTCACGTGGGATCTAGTTCCCCAACTGGGGATCAAACCCCGGCCCCCTGCGATGGGAGCACGGAGTCTTAACCACTGCGCCACCAGGGAAGCCCCGGCTGCACCATTTTTCATCCTTACCAGCAACAAATGAGAATTCCTGTGGCTCCACATCCTCACTGGCATTTGGTGCTGTCAGTGCTCTGGGTTTGGCCATTCTAATAGGTGTGTAACAGTATCTCATTGCTGTTTTAGTTTGCCTTTCCCTGATGACATATGTTCAGCATCTTTTCATGTGCTTATTTGCCATCAGTATTTCTTCTTTGGTGAGGTGTCTGCTAAGGTCTTTGGTTCACTTTTCAATCAGATTGTTTTCTTATTGTTGAGTTTTAAAAGTTCTTACAATTTGATAAGAGTCCTTTATGAGATGGGTCTTTTATAAATATTTCTCCTGTCTGTGGCTTGTCTTTTCATTCTCTTGACAGTGTTTTTTGCAAAGCAGAAAATTTTAATTTAACTTAAGTCCAGCTTATCAGTTCTTTCATGGATGGTACCTTCAGTGTCCTATCTAAAAAGTCATTGCCAAGCCCAAGGTCATCTAGGCTTTTTCCTATGTTAACTTCTAGGAATTTTATGGTATTGCATTATATACTTCAGTCTGTGATCCATTTCAAGTTAATATTTGTGAAGGGCATAAAGTCTGTGTCTAGAATCTTTTTTTTTTTTTGCATCTGGATGTTCAGTTGCTCAAGTATCACTTGTTGAAAAGACTACCATTGCTCTATTGTATTGCCTTTGCTGTCTGTCAAAGATCAGTTGACTCTATTTATATAGGTCTATTTATGGACTCTCTGTTCTGTTCCATTTATCAATTCTTTCACCAATACGATTTTGTCTTGGTCACTGTAGCTTCATAGAAAGTCTTGAATTCGAACAGGGTCAGTCCTCCAACTTTGCTCTTTTCCTTTAATATTGCGTTGGCTACCCTGGGTCTTTGCCTCTCTGTATAAACTTTAGAATCAGGATATATACTGGGATTCTGATTGGGATCACATTGAATCTATAGATTAATTTGGAAAGAACTGACATCCTGATGATTTTGAGTTTTCCTATCCATGAACATGAAATATCTCTCCATTTATTTATTTCTTCTTTGATTTTGTTTATCAGAGTTTTGTAAGTTTACTCAGATAGATCTTATATGTAGTTAGGTTTGTAACTAAGTATTTAATTTTGGGGGTGCTTATATTAGTACTGTGTTTTAAATTTCAAACTCCACTTGATCATTGCTGATACATAAGAAAGTGATAGACTTTTGTATGATAACTTTGTATCCTGCAACCTTGCTATAATTGCTTATTAGTTCCAGATTTTCTTGTTGATTCTTTCAGATTTTCTACATAGGAAATCATGTCATTGGCAAACAAATAAGTTTCTTTCTTTCTTCTCCAGTACAGTGTTGAAAAGGTGTGGTGAGAAGGGGCATCCTTGTCTTGTTCTTGATCTTAGTGGAAAATCTAGTTTGTTACCTTTATCATGTCAGCTGTTGGCTTTTTGCAGATATTCTTCATCAGGTTGAGGAAGTCCCCTCTATTCCTGTTTTATTGATAGCTTTTGTCATGAATGAGTGTTGGATTTTATCATATGCTTTTCTGTATCTATTGATATGATCATGTGGCTTTTGTTTATAACCTATTGATATGATGAATTACATTGATTTTTGAATGTTGAAATAGCTTTGCACCCCTGAGATAAATCCCACTTGGTTATGGTGTGTAATTCTTTTTATACATTGTTGAATTCTATTTGCTAATATTTTGTTGAGGATTTTTGCATCTATGTTGAAGAGATAGATTGGTTTGTAGTTTTCTTTTCTTATAATGTCTTTGGTTTTGGTAGTAGGGTAATGCTGACCTCACAGAATGAGGTAGGAAGTATTCCCTCTGTTCTATCTTCTGAAAGAGTTTGTAGAGAATTGGTATAATTTTTTCCTTAAATGTCTGATTGAATTTACCAGTGAAATTGGTGGGCCTGGTGCTTTCTGTTTTGGAAGGTTACCGATTGTTGATTTATCTTCTTTAGTGTATAGGTCTATAATATATATAGAGACCTATTCGTACTATTTTGTCTGTGAGCTTTGGCAAATTGTATCTTTCAAGGAATTGGTCCATTTCATCTGGGTTGTCAAATTTGGGGCATAGATTTGTTCATAGTCTTCCTTTATTATCCTTTTAATGTCAATAGGATTTGTAGTGATGTGCCCTCTTTCATTTCTGGTATTAGTAATAATATGTGTCTTCTATCTTATTAGCCTGGCTAGAGGCTTATTGATCTTATTGATCTTTTCAAAGAACCAGCTTTTGGTTTTGTTGATTTTCTCTATGGATTTCCCATTTTCAATTTCACTGCTTTCTACTCTTAATTTTTATTATTTCTTTGTTTCTGCTTACCTTGGATTTAATTGGCTCTTTTTCTGGTTTCCTAAGGTGGAAGCTTAGATGACTGATTTCACGTCTCTCTTCTTTTCTAACATTGCATTCAATGCTCAAAATTTCCCTCTAAGTACTGCTTTCACTATATCCCACAAATTTTGACAAGTTCTGTTTTCATTTTTTAAAAAGCTTTATAGCAATGCCGGGAATTCCCTGGCATTCCAGTGGTTAGGACTAGGTACTTTCACTGCCGGGGCCTGGGTTCAATCCCTCATCAGGGCACTGAGATCCCAAAAGCCTCACAGCATTGCCAAAAAAAAGCTTTATACCAATCCCTATCAAAATACCAATGGCATTTTTCACAGAACTAGAATAATTCTAAAATTTGTATGGAATCAAAAAAAGACCCTGAATAGCCAAAGCAATCTTGAGAAAGAAGAACAGAGCTGGAGGCATCACTCTTAGACTTCAGACTATACTACAGAGCTACATTAATCAAAACAGCATGATGCTATCATTCAGTCCTCACCCATATAGTTGCTGATGAGGCAACTAAGATCTACAGAGGGCTGCACAGTTAGATAATGAAGACAGGATTAGTCCAGGTCTAACAATTTCCATTAAATGAGCTGTGTGGAAACACCAGTGTATGTGAGTGAGGTTTCCCTTCCTCCTGGACTGTCATCTGTCTCTCTGGTTTCCTCCTCTGTCCCTAACCCAGGGTCCACAAGGTAAAGGCACTTACAAACACCACTGGCTTACCAGTAGGCTGATGTACAGATGCTTCTGCCAAAACAGTGAGTCCAAATAAACTTTTTGACAAAACAAACAAACACCAAAAAAACAGTATGAAATGAGCACAAAAACAGGCACATAGACCCACGGGACAGAATGGAGAGCCCAGAAATAAACCATGCACCTGTGGTCAATTAATCTACAACAAAGAAGGCAAGACTATAACTGATTACTGTTATTGTACATTAGCTAATCTTACAAATACTGAGTAACCATTACCATGCATCAAAAACCTTCACTGACTCCCAAAATACGTGTAGACTGAATAACACACTTCTAAATGACACCAGAGGCAAAGATGAAATCTCAAGAGAAATTTACAAAGTTTTTTTTTATTGAGGTATAGCTGACTTACAATATTATATTAGTTTCAGGTGTACAACATAGTGATTCTAAATTTGTACATTATACTCCATTTATAAAGTTATTATAAAACATTGGGTGTATTCCCTGTCCTGTACAATATTTGTACCTCTTAATCCCCTCCATCTTGTCCCTCCTCCTTCCTTCTCACCACTGGTAACCACTAGTTTGCTCTCTACATGTGAGAATCTGTTTCTATTTTGTTACATTCATTCCTTTGTTTCATTTTTTAGATTCCACACGCAAGTGAAAACATCAGAATATTTGTCTTTCTCTGTCTCACTTCACTTAGCATAATACCCCCCAGGTCCAACCATGTAGTTGACAATGCTAAAATTTCACTCTTTTTAACGGCTGGGTAATATTCCATTGTGTATATATATTCCACGTCTTCTTTATCCACTCATCTGATGATGGGCACTTAGGTTGCTTCCACACCTTGGCTACTGTAAGAGTGTTATCAGTTTCCCGCTGCTGCAGAACAAATGATGCCAAAATGTAGTGGCCGAAAACAGCAAACATTTGTTACCTCATTTTCGGGGGGTCAGGAATCAGGCAAACTTTACCTGGGGTCCTCTGCCTCAAGGACTCTAGCAGAGTGGCCCTTAAGGTGTTGGCCTGGGCCAAAGTGTCACCTGAAGACCTGAGTGGGGCGGATCTGCTTTCGAGCTCACCCTGACATGTTTGTTGACAGGATTCAGCTCCTCAGGTTGTTGAACTGAGTGCTTCACTTCCTCAAGGTTAGTTATTGGCCAGAAGCTGATGTTCCTCGCCACGTGGGCTTCTCTGTAAGGTAGCTGTCAGGATGAGAGCTGGCTTCCCTCAGAGGGAGCAAGAGAGCAAGGTATGCAAGCTAGCAGTCGTTTTTTGTTTTCTGTTTTTTTGGGGGGCCTCACCACGCGGCTTGTGGGATGATCTTAGTTCCCCCACCTGGGATCCAACCTGGGCCCTGGGCAGTGGAAGCGCCGGGTCCTAACCCCTGGACCACCAGGGAAGTCCTTGCAGTGTAGTCTTTTTAAACAAAATCTCAGAAGCAATACCCCACACTTCTGTCTTATTTTATTCTTTCTTTTAAAATTGATTTTTATTGGCGTAGAGTCACTTTAGAGTGTTGTTGGTTCCTTGCTGCACAGCAAAGTGAGTCAGTCATACGTACACGGATACCCACTCTTGCTCAGATTTCCGTAAAACATGGGCCGCTTCACGAATTTGCGTGCATCCTGGCAGGGGCCACGCTAATCCTCCCCGCGCCAGTCCAATCTTCGGGTATGTGCCGCCGCAGTGGGCACTGCCTCATCTTATTCACTGGAAGCTAGTCAGTAAACACAGCTCCCACAAAAGGCAGGGGCATATTAAAGAGCAAGGCATGAGGCCGGGGGAGGGCCACCGGGAGCCGCGGCAGAGGCTTCCCACCACAGAGAGCGAACCGAACAGCGCCCGCTCGGCCGCTTCATTTTAGGGGGCGTGGCTGGGACCAAGCACTGACACCCCCTCCACGTTCAGAACAGAGCGGAGGGTCTGTCTCCTCCCCAAGCCTCCGCCGAGTGCAAGGGACGGGTAAACAGGGGCGCAGGACGGAAAGCAGCAGCCCACCCAGCAGGCCCACCGCCCGGCCGCAGAACGAGCCCCACTCATGCGGGCCGGGGCGGGGAGGGGGTCCGCGCGCCCCGGGGGACGTCGTGGCCTCGGGGGTCGTCCCGGTCGTCCTCGTCGTCCCCGCGGCTGCCCGAGCCGCGTGGGCACCTCCGCCCTCCGGACGCAGTGATGCTCCCCAATCACTCACAAACGGAAGGAACTTTCTAGACTCAGACACAGACTTCAATCACATTTCTCTCGCGTGCCTATCTCAAAAGAAAGCATGAACAAGGTGGTTTAATTCTAAGGACTCCTTAAACTTTTTGTTACTCCTTGAATCATTTTCGACGGAACCGTCAACGCCCCTGTCTGGTCAGGGCCTCATTTCCACACGCACTTCGTCGAACTCCACACACGCCACCCTCCCCCGCGACAGAGGACGGCCCTCTGGGCAGCGCTCGCGCACCTGCTCCGACGCACGCCTATGACGTCAGAGCCGGCGCGGGCTCTCGGAGCACGTTCCCCTCCCGAGCATTCTGGCCTCGCGCTCTTGCTCTCCGTCACGGTGACTGACTCAAGTCTGTTCCATGAGCTTAACCTGCACCCTCGCACTCTGATTTGGCGGCACCGTCCCAGGAAGCCGGAAGCCGCGGGGCGGGTCCGCGGTGACGCGCCGGAAGCTGCGGGGCGGGAGCCTGGGGCCGGAAGCCGCGGGGCGGGAACCTGGGGCCGGAAGCCGCGGGGCGGGAGCCTGGGGCCGGAAGCCGCGGGGCGGGCGGCGGCGCTCCCGGAGGTAGTGCGGACGTCGCGTGCGTCCGGGCGGTGCGTCGGACTGCAGGAGAAGATGGCGGTCTCCACAGGTCAGTACCCTGCCGGGCCGCCTGCTTTTCCATCCCAATCCGCGCTGCGCCTCTGCGCACAGCTGGCGGCCGGCCTGGCGGTGTGGGAGAAGCCGGAGTACGGGCCCCCGGCCGCCGGACTTCCTGCGGAGCGCGGCCGGGGCAGGGAGGGTCCTGGCGGCCGTCGGGGCGGCGGTCGTGCCCGGGCGTCGGCTGCGCGCCTGGGGGCTGGGCTGGGCCGGGCCGGCTCGCCCGGGGCTCTGGCGGGCGGTGCGGGAGCGAGGAGGGGAGCCCGGGCGGGCCGCGTCCACCTGGGCGCGGGAGGCCTCGCGTCGGGGTCCTGGATGGAGCGGGTCCGACCCCCCGGCTCGCCCTGACGTGGGCGGAGGACAGGGCCGTTCTTATCCGACTGAATGCGTGTGGTCCTTTCGCTGGAGTGAAAAACTGAAGTGCAGACTAAATAGAAGCAAGGAGCGAGGTGAACGCTAATTGAAGAAAAAGCGGTTTCTTAGATTAGCTGTTCCGCTTCTCTCTCGTACTGAATACAGTTTTGGTTTCCTCTGAGCACAGACGTTGAAATTAGGTATGAACACTGAGGTTTTAGAAATTTGACCATTACAAAATGTTGAAGGGGCGCAGTTTTATTACTTAAAACGTTAACACGTTTGGTCTTTAATTTTTCTAGTTATTATTGAACTGTGGCTGTGGAGCAGTGTGGTTTTGTATTTCATGCCATCATTGCATAATAATACGAATTTTCAAGTCTTTGTGTACTAAAGTGGAAGGCTTCAGTGTATGTTGTGATGGGTACTTTTAAGGTAGTGCCGTTCTACCTTCATTTTTTTTTTTTTTTCTATTTTTTTCTCTACGCTCATTTTAATGAAGAATTGCGTCTTTTGTATCGTATCATTATTACGTACAGGTGTCAGGATAAGCTGTTTAACGATTTTAGCGTTGGGGAGCTATTTCGGTACACTTGGGGTCAGAGCTAACTAGTAAAGCGTGGATGATTTAAAAAGTGACATTTTAGTATTAAAACTTTACTGTCCTTGATATTTGAAATCGAGTGTGCTTGTGCATTAAAACTCCATGTCTTTTTAAGAGTTGTGCTTCGTACCTGAAGGTTCTTGAAAATTTAGTAATAAAGTGGTGTGCTTCAATTTGATTGATAGTCTTCATTTTGTGGATTTCATTTTTTATTTAAGCACGATTTTTCTCCCCTCTAACGTTGTACATGTGAGAGTGTGAAAATATTTTGAAAAGACGAATGATTAGATTATGTTAATGGCAGGTGCTCTTTGTTAACCACAGTGAGTCATTTTTGGAAGTTGACTGAGTTATAAAGAAGTTGCTGAGAGATTACTAGCACGTTTATTGTACATTGGAAGCCTGTATTTTCTAGTTTATATTTCAGCATTCTAATTGTTACATTTACACTGCATTTAAATTTATGAGATTTGAAACCTGAGCGTAATTAGAAAGAATATTTTTTAGGCAGTTAGTTGATGTTTTCTTAAACCTCTGAAGTTTGTTTTGAAACTGTTGTTAAAAATTGCCTTGGCGAATTTCATACCGTTTATTCCTTTTCTGTGCTTTACAACATTGACACTGTCATCCATCTTGGGGAGAGAGGAGTGCAGAAGCAGTTTTGGACTATGTTTCAAAACTATTTTTAAATTATATTTTCTCTTAGTTCTACTTTTGTATTGTTTGCCTCTTGGTAGCAAGGGAGGGAAACAGTACCCGTGTATTTGTGAAATAAATGTGATAAAGCTTGAAATTTTAAAATTAGGGTGTACTCTACATGTTTTTTATTTACGCCAAAATAATCTTGATAAAAATAGCTGTTTAATAGTCCAAAAAGAAAAAAACACCTGACATATTTTTTTAAATTTTAACTAAAGCATTATATTTTAACTTGCATTATCTAAATCATATGCTTTTAGTCTTTCTGTTACTGGGAGAAAAATTGGCAGGAAGAATTCTAACTAGCCTTAGACCTCTAAGCTGACCGGTACTTTGCCATACCATTTGGTTCTCGTTTTGCAGTTGAGTAAACTGAGGCCTGAGGAAATACAAGGTTTTACATAGTTGGTTAGCAGTAGAGTCCAGATCAGAACCCGGGTTTTTTACTCTCAGTCTAGTGCTTTTTCCATCACGAGCAGCTATGAATTTGGAATAATCCTGAAATCAGGAATCTTACTTCCTTTTAGGCTTGAGAGTGGCTTTCATACTTCTCTTCCTAGCAGAATCCTTGTTTCAGACTGTCAGATGCTTCTCGTGGACGGAAGTAGGGCTGTGGTGGAGACCCCACTGGCTAGGTTCCCCTTTCCCGAGAGACAGTCACCTCTGGGGGTCGAGATGATTTCATAGGACACGGCTTAAGAAACACGACTCTTTGGGATAGAAATTTGTTAGTACATTTAGTACCTGTGATTCAAAAATTTAATCACATCTCAGCACTAATAGAAGTATTAACGTTAGATTAAAAAGTGTGGTAGGTCTACGGAAGCCATGTGTGGAAAACAACCACAGTGAAGCCTGATTACCTTTTTCAGAAGTGGGAAGCATTATGTATACGGGAACAGGAACTGGGTTGGCCGTGTTTTAATTCCCCTGCTGCCCTGGTAGATTGCCATGCGAGGCGTGCAATGAGTCTCTTAAGCCTTGCTTTTCCGTCCCTTCTATGAAAAGGTTGGACTACATGATTTTGTTTGTTTTCTCCATCTTCAGGATGAAGATTTGTGGATATGGGCAGAACTTGGGAGTAGTAATAGAAGAAGAGATTTGCAGGTGTAAATCATAGAACCTGGAAATTAAACAATACAAGAGCTGAACTGTAATAGTCCAGGGTATTTCCCTCTTGAGACTTTAATAACAGGCCTGGTAGATTTGTCTATGTGAGTTAGGAACCTGGGTGCCCTTGACATATGTTTGCTCTTGATAATATCGTCAAGCAATACAACCTTACTATCAGCAGTCCTCCCTTTGCATGGTAGTTTGGGTGGCAAACTGAAACTGTTCAGAGCAATCTTATTAAGTGAGAAAAATTATGATTATTCTGTGACTTTTGAAAATGTTTGCTGAAACAGTGAAAAACTCCTGGGATTACAAGCATATAGGAAAAATGGAAAAAATAGTAAAACTAGCATTTGTTTAGTACCCTGTAGTTTAAACGTGAGAGATTAAAAATTAGAGTGTTTTTGTTTCTTTATAAAACGTTGTCAAGAGTAGTTTGAACAATGCTTGCCTCATCTTCCTATCGTATAACTTATGTGGAACAAGCATCTTTTCTGTGCTTTGGTGAATTGTCATACTCCTAAATTTGGATCTGCTTCCAGTATTTTGTCATTTCTGCTTTCAATGTTAGGAAACATCTCTGAGAGTTTCTTTATTGTGAAGTTTTTCACTTCCTCTGGGACACGGTCATCCTTTTCCTACATCTCCTTTCCTCATTTATGTCAATAAGCTCACGTTCACAGAATTCCTCTGCCTGGTCTTCCGGAGTCTCTCCAGCGTTCCCACGGTCAAATTTCTTCTGTGACTCTCTTTACATTTGTTCAGATTTCACTTCCCGTGTTGCCAGTTCCTGTTTCTTTGCTGGACTTTCATCTTTGTTGGCTATTTTTATGGACTGTCACTGGTGGACAAGGAGGCAACTTTATTCCGTGCATTGCTGTCTGTTAGCTGAGTGAGAGATGTGCAGTGAGCCCTCACCTGCACACGGAAAGCTGTGGAGTGCTGGCTGCTGGTCGGGACTGCTCGTCTGTCACTCACATGGTGACCTGTGGACTGAGGAGCTAGCACCACGTGTGTGCTCTGTGTGCTACTCATTGTCTGCATACCGTGGAGACTGGAGTCTGAACCCTGTTGTGGGGGGACTGGTGGCTCACTAAACCGTGGTAACTGAAAGTCACGCGTGTGGAAACCATGAAAAGCGGAGATTGCCCACATGTGGAAACATCCACTTAGCAAGTATTTGTGGAGCTGTTTGATGCAAAATTTCAAAATGGATGTGAGGTATGTAGACTAGAATAAATGGAATGAAATCCAGTGTTCAAAAGTTTGTTTCAAAAGTAGTTAACTGTTTTAAAAGAGCAGATGTATTTATAAGTAAATCTTTGAGATATTATTGTAAGATGGGACTTCAGGACTGGGTTTGGAAGTGTATTCTTGTTTACACAGTCTTTGCTGACTTGTGTAAGAGCAGATGTTATTTTCAGTTTAAGTTGGAACTCAGCAAAGTTTGAAACTACAGAAGGGGAGAGAGGTCCTTATGGCTTGTATAGGTCCTTATACATATATTGGAATAGTAGTGCTCATGGAAAGTACATTATGAGTCATTTAGGCTCTAGGCGAAGTTTATTTTATAGATGAGCACTGACTATCTCGATATGAAATGACTTTCACAAGATTACTTAGCTAGATGCTGAGTCCAGAGCTAGTTTCTTGATTTCAGGTTCTTTGATGCTGCTTCTGTATCATACTGTATTCTATAAACTTTTTGGTTGCTTCATGTAAGTGGAATCATACAGCATTTGCCTTTTTCTTTGTGACTTATTTCTCAGCATAATACTCTCTAGGTCCATCCGTGTTGTCGCAAATGGCAAGATTTCATTCTTTTTTATGGCTGAATGGTATTACAGTGTATTTATGTGTGTGTGTGTGTGCACGCATGTGTGTGCACCTTCCACATCATCTTTATCCATTCATGTATTGATGGGAACTTAGGTTGCTTTCATATCTTGGCTATTGTGCATAATGCTGCAATGAACATAAGGGTGAATATATCTTTTTGAAATAGTGCTTTTGTTCTTTTCAGATAAATAGCCAGGAGTAGAATTGCTGAATTGTATGGTAGTTCTATTTTTAATTTTTTGAGGAACCTCCATACTGTTTTCCACAGCGGCTGCACCAGTTTACATTCCCACCAACAGTGCACAAGGGTCCCCTTTTCTCCACATTCTTGCCAACTTGTTTTTTGTTGTCTTTTTGATGACAGCAGTTCTGACAGGTGTGAGGTGGTACCTCATTGTGGTTTCGATTTGCATTTCCCTGATGATTAGTGATGTTGAGCATCACCTTTTCATGTGCCTGTTGGCCATCTGTGTGTCTTTGGAAAGATGTCTTATTCAGATCCTCTGCCCAGTTTTTAAATCAGGTTGCTTTTTTGGATGTTGAGTTGTGTGAGTTCTTTGTATATTTTGGATATTAATCCCTTATCAGATGTAGTGTTTGCAAATGTCTTCTCCCATTCTATAGGCTTCTTTTTTGTTATGTTGATAGTTTCCTTCACTGTGCAAAGCTTTTAGTTTGATGTAGTCTCATTTGCTTATTTTTGCTTTTTCTTCCCCTTGCCTGAGGAGACATCCAAAAAATTATTGCTAAGACTGATGTCAAAGAGCATACTGCCTAAGTTTTCTTCTAGAAATTTTAAGGCTTCAGGTGTTACATTTAAGTCGTTGACGGATTTTGAGTTTACTTTTGTGTGTGGTGTGAGGGAGTAGTCCAGTTTGATTCTTGTGCATGTAGCTGTTCGGTTTCCCCAGCACGATTTATTGAAGTCACTCTTCATTGTATGTTCTTGTTTCCTTTGTTGTAGATTAATTGCCCACATAAGTGTGGGTTCATTTCTGGTTTGTCCGTCTTAAAAAATTTGCATTATTTGTCTCTTTATTGTTGAGTAGTAAGAGTTCTTATATATTCTAGATACAAGTTTCTTATTAGATGTACGGTTTGTAAGTATTTTCTCTTATTCTGTAGGTTTTTTGATTTTCTTGGTATCCTTTGAAACCCCAAAGTTTTAAATTTTGGTAAAGTCCAATTTATCTATTGTTTTCTACTTTATTAAGGTGAAAAGTCTGGCTTTTGGTATGTACTTCATCGTCTATCTCTTTGTTTTAAAAACATCATGTTGACATATGTAAGTTCTAAGTGATGATCTGGTTATGATTATTATACAGGATTACCACATGACAGAGGGTAGGAGTCTAAGCCCTGCCTTGCCAGGTGTGAGGTTTAATGTTACATTGAGTTATATAGCCAGATAGCAGGCATGCTTCAAGCAGTTTATTCTTTGTAAGTATGTAATTATGCCATAGATTTTTTTCAGTCTAGTGACTGGAATGTTATTGAAAAGTACCAACAATGCATAGCTTGGTTTACTGTTTGTTATTCATGGTAGTGTCACCTGCTACGTGAATTATCAGTTACAGCTTACTAAACAGTATTGATGTAATTGGTTGTTTCCTGAGAGGATATACTTGTTATTGAAAAGTTTTTAATTTTCTCAAGTGTTCACCCTGCCAGCAGTGACTTGGCGGGATATTTCCTTTGCTTCTAACTGCAGCTCCCTGGCGTCACAGGAGAGCCCCTGCACCCTGTAAGTGGTCTCCGTTAGAGGGAGGTGTGCCAGTCCTCACTCCACTTGGAGGTCCCTGCTGGAGAGGAAGCAGAGTATGTTGTGGTTCACCTAGCTTTCCGCCACTCCCGAGTTTATTCTCAGGGAGGCATTCCTTCTTAGTTCTGAAGTAAACATTGCTCACAGGTTTCCTGGAGAATATTAAGTAACTCTGTTCTCCCTGCTTAGTCTGCCTCATCGAGATATCAGTAGTGTGTCTGAGCAGAATCTCTTGTGGTAGCTTATTGCATTTGAATGCGTCCGCGTACATGGTTGTCCTCACCCACCACCACCGCCAAGAAGCTGGGGAAAGGATTCTGTGTTCAGAATCAGCATCACCTGCTTCAGGACTGGCCCATAAGTGTCGACAGAAAGGTTGAAAGGAAGCATCTGCCGTAAACGCACCACGTGTTTATTGAGTGCCTCCGATGTTGTCGTTTCCTTATGGTGCGATTTCTATGTGAGTGATTTAATAATGAGAAAACAAATGGCTCAAGTAAAATCTAGCTTTCCCCCTTTGTGTATTACAATGCTTTACTTTTAAATTTTGTTTTGAGTTTACTTTTCCGAAGTGAAGCAGTACTAAAAGGATATTTTGTGTTCAAATACTTTCATTAAATAAACACATGAAGCTGCTTATTTTTTCCTTACCTGAGTTAGTATACAGCACATAGGCTGTAAGAAGAGTTGCAGAAATTTGGGGGAGTGGCTGGGGGCAGAGTGGTTTTGGCTGTCACCTAAAGAGTACCAGTAGCATGATTCACATTCTACTGTACATAATGCAGCTTCCATACCACGGGTTCGAGGCACTTTGCAAATCCTCTAATCCAGAGGATTTGTGTTTGAAGGTATAGTACAGATGCTTCAGATGTATGTTTGATTTGAAATTTTTTTCAGATTTATTTTCATCTGTCATAGTTCATCAATTCTAAGACAAATTTTAATATCTGAAATGGATATATGGCTTCAAACAGTGATTTATTCCTATGACTCGGGGGCTGACTGGGTGGTTTTGCTCGTCTCCCTTCACCTGACGGTGGGCTGGGCCTTTTGCCCAGGCGCCTTGGTTCTCGTCCACGTGGCGACTCCAGGTGCCCTGTTTGGACTTCCTCGCATCCCAGTAGTGTCTGGGAGGTCAGAATTTATATGGTGGTTGGCTTCCAAGAAAACCAAACATAAGCTATAGGGCTCTGACGAGGCTCGTCCCAGCCCAGAACTGCACCAGCACCACGTTCTACCAAAACAAGTGGCAAGGCCAGCCCAGATTCGGGGGGAGGGGAATAGCCCTGGCCTCTGACCAGGAGGGCACGTGCCTGGAGACAGGAGACGGGTTGTTCACAGTTGGCTCTGAGGCAGGCTACACTCTGTGTGCTTTGTTCTTGAGGGTGGATTTCACAGACTGGAGTATAAATCAAAGCGTATAAATATTTAAAAATTCTTGTTATATTTTGTCAAATTCCCTCTTCAGCAAGGTGTAGTCAATTTCCAGTGAGATGTAAGGATGGATAAATGTAGTTTATCCACTGTCTTGCCAGCATTGTGTTTACTGTGCTTTTATTTTTTGATGGGAGTACAGTAATGTCATTTTTTTTTTTTTCAAGGCTGCATGTTTTTCTTATTTTCTCTTTTGGTTCATTTTCTTGTTGGATTATCAGTTGTATTTCATATCTGTCTATGAAATACATATCCATTTACTACTTCAGTGTAACTGGTTATTGATGTTATAGGGTTTTAATAGTTTAAAAATCAACTTAAAATTTTTATACCTTATGTTTATTACTTTTTCCCTTTTGCTTTTTTTTTTTTTTGGACTTCTTAGGATAGGGTCATGTCTGATGTTCTGAAACAGTCCTCCAAATGGAATTCAAGAATCCTAAACTTGGGAGGAGCTTTAGGAATAACGTGGTTGTGCAAGGGTTCTGAAGCTGAGGATAGAGGTGGGGCAGAGACCCGGGGACAGGATTTCTCCTTTCTCCCCAGTCCAGCCGGACCCCTCCTGAAGTAGGCTTGTATGTGCGGGTCAGTGAGCTGGGTTGGGGTGGGCTCCTGTAGTTTAGTCCCACATTTTACATCAGAGTACGCAGAGTGTAAGAAAAAGACACTGCCCAAAGTCACCTGTCTAGTTTTGTGGTAGAGCAAAACTACTACTTTAGGAAACTTTCCTGTTGCTTTTGTCATCTAAGTGCTTCTCATACGCTGTGATTTGTGTCTTGCTGCCCTGATAACGCTGTCGGCTCCATGAGGGCTGGGGCTGGGACTGTCAGTGTGAGATCCCATGGCCTAGCACAGTTCCTAGCTCGGGCTTGATGTTTAGTTTTGGTTATTGGAAATAAATAAAATCACAGAATTAGACCAATAAAACGAACCACGTTTTTCTTAGTGGAGGCATTTAACGTTTTTTCCCTGATTGCTCTTTCATCACAGCCAATGTTGTTCTCCCCTCTGCCCTCCTGTCCTTGAAGTCTGTGCTTAAACCCCTCCCTTGGTCTTCATCGCCGCAGGTGAAGTCTGAATTTGCAAGCACACCTGTCCTTCCAGGCAGTTTCTGGCTCTTTGCTCATTTATACTCAACTGCTATCCCCAAACATTGCCTACCATTCTTTCTCTCCTTGTTTGGGTACTGTTTCTCCTTTGCTTTTTAGATGAAAGATTTTTAAACACCAGAAAAATGCATAAATACACGTTCACCCACCCCCAGCTCTCTCAAACGCTAATAAATTATTCTTGCTTCAGGTTTTTTGTTTCTTGAAGAAACGAAACATTACCAGGACCCTTCCAAGTACTAGGCCCCTTCCTCTTTGCCCAGAGGTGATCACTATCCTGATGAAGGAGTATATTCCACAAACATTTTTATACCTTTGCTAGATATGTATGTATTCAGGAAGAGTATAGTAAAGGTCTGTTGATATATAGCTTTTTTTTTTTTTTTTGGTTTATTTTTTCTTTTTAATTATGGTAAAGTGTTCGTAACATACAATTTACTGTCTTAACTGCCTCTGTACAGTTCAGCAATATCATGTATTCACTTTGTTGTGCAGCCAATCTCCAGATCCTTTTCACCTTGTAAAACTGCAACTGTACACTTACTAAACAACATGTTTGTAAAATTTTAACATTGATTGATACTTGTAGCTCTAATTCTTTCATTTTAATTGCAACAGTATTCTGTCATGGATTATACCATGTGATGCTTAGGTTGTTTCTAAATTTTCACGATTAGAAATCATGGTAAGTGAGCATTCCTACCTTCCTCCAACCCTTTGCCAGCATCTCCGTGAATGTTACCAGTTTCCTCCCAGAGTTGTACCAGTTTATGCCAACCTCAGCAGTGAATGAGCCTCCATCTCTACATTTTTGTCAAACCAAGTATTGCCAGACTTAATATTTGTCAGTCTGGTGGAGAGTCATTATGGTTTAATTCATGTTTCCCCTGATTACTGTTGAGGTTGAGAACCCTTTTTATATGTTTATTGTACATCCGTTTCCATTTCTGTGAACCTCCTTGTTCACTATTTTCTTCTCCTTGTTGAATCATAGGATGAATTCTTCGTATATTTTGGAGGCTGACATTTTCTGGTTATGTTACTCATAACAGTTTGTGGCTCTTTTGTCAAGTTGGTTTTTAAATTTTAGTCAAGTTTATCAATCTTTTGGTTTGTGCTTTTTTTTTTAAAAAGAAATCCTTTCTTATATCCCAAGGTCGGAGGATATCATATATTTTCCTAAAGTCTATGTTTTGCTCTTCACATTTAGGCATTTAATATGCCTAGGATTGATTTTCATGTATGCTGTGAGATAGGGATCTAATTTATTTTTCCATGTGGATAAAATTTTCTAACATCATTTACTGAACAGTCCAGTCCATTCTTTCCCTATTTTTTTGTTTTGAAATAATTTCAGATTTACAGAAGAGTTACATGAACAGTATGAGGAAATCCTACCCCCTGCTAATATTTAAGATTTTTGCATGTGCTTGCATGTGTACTCTTTCTTTCCCTCTTCCCCTCCGTCCACACAGACATACTTTTTTTAATGAACCATTTGAGAATAAGTTATAGACACGTCCCTCTTCGCTGCTAAATACTTCACTGTGTGTGTACTGAAAACCGGGACGTTCTCTTGCTCGACAATATAATTATCAAAATCAAGAAATTAACTTTGATACCGAACTTTTATCTCTGGGCCCTGTTCAGACTGCCAGTTTTCCACTAATGTTCTTTAAAGCAAAATAATAACATATATATTTTTCTGGTACATGATTCAAGATTGGTCCTCTTTTAGTGTGGATTCCTGCTGACTCTTTCTTTTTTTTTTGATGTGGACCATTTTTTAAAGTTTTTATTGAATTTTTTGCAGTATTGCTTCTGTTTTATGTTTTGGTTTTTTGGCCGCAAGGCGTGTGGGATCCTAGCTCCGACCAGGGACCGAACCCGCACCCCCTGCTTTGGAAGGCGAAGTTTCAACCTCTGGATTGCCAGGAAAGTCCCCCTGCTGACTCTTAATGCTGCCCTTATTACATATCCTGTTTTCATACATGCATGTATCTGTTTTGGGGCTTTCTTTTTCATTAGTCTGTTTGTCGATTCTTGCACTGACTTCACATTATCTTAATTACTTTCTTTGGCTGATGGGGAAGTCTTAACATCTAGGGAAGTTATCCCCTCTGTTTTCCTTTTCTTTAAAAGTTTTCTCCGAATTCCTGCCCCTTAAGTTTTCCATAAGAATATTAGGACTCTTTGTCCTGTTCCAAGAACAATGCTATTGGAATTTCAGTTTAAATTGTAAGAATCTGTGGATTAGTTTGAGGAGAACTTATGTATTTGCAGTGAGTTTCTCATGTAGGCAGATTGTTCTGTTTATTCAGTTTTTTGACATTCTTTGCTTATGTTTTTTAATTTTCTCCACTGATGTCCTGAATATTTTCACCTACTCTCCCCCTGAATGGTTTCTTTTATGTTGTACCTGGAGAGTTTCTTCTTCAAGGAGACCTTCCTTGTCCATTCTTTGGGGTTGGTTGTCCTTCCTAGGTGTCCCCAGAGGATGTTTTACTTTGTGTTGTGCTATCTCTTTAACTGTCCTCCTCTCATAGACTGTAAACTTCTTGAGGGCAAACAAAGGTTTTAGTCCTTCTGGTATCAAGTGCCTAGCATAGTAACTACATCCAGTAGTCAGAGGTTTATTGAGTGAAGGGATGAATTAATGTAGAAGTAATGGATATGATCAAATACAGGTTTCCCAGTGCTTTGCTGCCTAATGCATGTTGCGCTACATGTGGTGTTTTCCTAATTTTGTTTCATCCCATTAAGGAAGAAAAGAATGTTAAAACCAAACAAATATTTGAGTCTTAAATTTCTGAAAAATTAGAAAATATTATTCACAGAGAGCTTTTATAAATGTTTCTGTTAATATATAATTTTAAGCAATGCAAAATCAGAAGGTAAGTCCCTGTTTCTTAGACTTGAATTTTAAAACTTTCTGTATGTTTTTGTTTATATAGTGAATTTCAACAATGTGTATATTTTGAAAAATATGTATTTTAAGTCGTACACATTCTGAAGTTTCCCTGCTTTCTTTTTTATTTTCTGATGTATGCAGTATACAGTAATGGAAAGAGTTGTATTCATGCTGAGAAATGTGAATTTCACTTTTGACTCAGCTACTGGCTTGCCGTGATCTTGAGTGAGTTACTTCATGTCTTTGATCTTTGTGAAAATGTGGATATATCTGCCCCTCATACCTCAAAAGATATTTCCCTTATTCAGATAGATGACTGTATGGGAAAGTACTTTGAAAAATATAAAATGACAGTTATATTATTTCCCTGGGTAGGGAAATATTTTGCTTCGCGCACACCCAGGTGTGTGATACATGGAAAGGCTCTTTTTACGAGCGTTCGGAGCAGGATTTATTTTTGGCAGTTGCCCCCACGGCTGGTCATGACGTGTTCCTCCTCCCATCAGATTTGCAGGGCCAGGGATGTGCGTGCCATCTGGGACTGAGGGGAGGGAGTGAGAGTAATGGCGGGCAGCTTGGGCTTTGGGACTTGTTTGCTCCTCGCCTCGCCTCCCCCACTAGCTCTCCATGTTGTTAGGGTGAACCTTGCAAAATCACTTTCTGTTGATCACAGAGATGCCTGAACATCAGCAGTTTCACTCATGTGGCCCAACCTAGTAGTTTAAGCCTTAATTTTCTTACTTAGTGAAATGGTGATGTTAAAACAACATAAGGTAACATTTAATGTTTCTGCCTCCTCTGAGCAGAGGAGATGCTCAATAAGTATGTCCATTTTAACTAAGTCAGCCTGCTGGGAGTTTGCGGGGACTCCGAACTCCCAGAGTGGGACGGGAAGCAAGCACTCAGATTACAAGTGGGACTGTTCAGGAGTTCCATCTTAGCAGCGTGCCCCCTCAGGTGTGTCGAAGGGTGACAGAAGCCCAAGCGCCTAAGAGAACTCTGCAGGGGCAGTTACGCAGCCTGACCGGCCCGTAAGCTGGGCGCCCCGACACTCCCTCCCCTAACCTACCACCGCCACTCTGGGCGTGTAGTGCGGGGGAGCCGGGTGTTCGTGAGGACCAGCTAAGTAGGGCTGGAAAGCAGATAAGATGGAAGAAATTCATTCTGTTTGTATGGGGGTTTTCCTTTCATTTCTGTAGGTGATGATGATTCACCTGGTCAAGTAGTGTGAAAGGGTGTCCAGTGAAGTCCTGCCCACCCCGTTCCCCAACATGACTAATATTATTCACCAGGACATTTAAAAATGGTACTTGATTATGCTTCATATAGAAACATGTTTGTAAGTGAGGAAAAGAGCAAGTTACAAAATTATGAGTCATGATATCATTTGGGAAAAAACACAGAAACCATATATTACTATATATGGAAAGTAATCTAAAAAGAAATACACTAAAATTTCATAGTTATTTATTTTTGGGTTTTCTACATCCCAGAGTGTAGAACTGGAATTCACCTGGCCCTCTTCAAAACTATACCACCTCATCTTTTTTTTTTTTTTTTTCTTTTTTTTAGTGTTATCAGAGCTTTCTTAATTTAGATGGTTGGTTGCAAAGTGGTGTTAAATTTGCTTTGCTGTCATTTCTTACGTTTGTGTGGATAGATTGACAGATTTATTACTATTTAAGGTTTTATTTGGGCTTTTTTCCTTATAACTGAATAAGGTAAAAATATTTATGAGTTATAATTGGGAAATCCATGTTACTAATAAACAGCATTTCAAGACTCATTCTAGTTTTTATTTGGCAGTGTTTATGCCTTTACTTTTGGTATTGTGGGAATTAAAGGTACATTATTAGGAATCTGATAGCCTTGAGATTAAAAACTGAAAGCATGTTTTCTAGGTTGTTTGCATTCAGCATTTTACTTTTGAATAATATTATTTTGGGTCTTACCTCTTACGAATGGAGGTTCATTGTAATGTAGTAAGGAGGAGACTAGATTAGTGGATGCCTGGAGACTTGGGTTTTTGACTTGGTTTGGTAACTAACTGGTAGTTAAGTGACTTTAGGATTATCACCTAACTTTTCCTGGTGAGAACTCTCCTCTAAAGCGTTAGGTTTTGGACCTGATGGTCTCTGAGGTTCTTCTGGATCTAAAAATTGACAGCATTTTAAAAGAGTTTCAGCTAGGAAGGGGTGGGTATATGGGCTGCTTTTTTTTTCTTTTAATGAAGATCCCAGACTAAGGGATTAAAGTATTTAAAACTATTAAACAACAACAGTAATAACAACAACATGCACACATATACACACATAGGAAAAAGGCACTCGGAACTAATAGAAGAAGGCTCAGACATGGCAAGAGATCCAGAGGGCAGCTTATGCACACACTGCAGCACTCACAGACCAACATCCCCATCTCGTGGTGTCTTGTCTTCACAGACATTAGTGGTTGGGCGAAGTAAAACCGGAGTACTCTAGCCCTGAATTTAAAAATGTAGCTCACTGGTGTTTGTTTTGAGTCTTATACTTTAAAAACAAAATAATCTTAGCTGCTATAATCTTTTAAATGTTAACATTGCCAATAATTGATCCATTAATCTTAGAACTATTTCCCCAAAATGCAGCATAGAAATGGTGAAAAGTGTAGCAGTCACTAGGTTTATCGCTTTTATGGCACTTATGTAAAAAGAAACATTACTTTTACATTGTTTACTTTGTACTTTTGGATGCTCATAAAGCTCACCTGACTGAATTGTTTATAAAAAGGAGGCAACAAAATTCAACACAAATTTAGAATTTTTCTTGGGGAATGACTTCATAATGGTAAGGGTAATCAAGGTCCTTTAAGAAGCCTTTAAAAAGCAAGTCAGTAGCAATAGATGGTGGAGATTCTGACTGTGCAGCTGCAGGGAATAGCAGTTGTCCCAGTGTTATGTGCATAGAAACTTACAGCTCAGGGGACTGTTTCCGGGGGGCCCACCTTCAGGACTGTACAGAGAGCTTGAATTCTCCCAAAACGTAGATGGAGGTGAATGGAAGTTTTTTGTAATTTTACTTACTATGGACACTAAAATGGTCATAGTCAACATTTATTCTGTTTAAGATAGATTACCTCGTTTAATTTTCACAGTGGTTCTTTGGAGCAGAAGCCACCGTGGTCTCACTTTTGTAGATGAGAAAACGGGGCCGGGGCCCCTGTCTCAGAGGCAGCAGCACTGGGAGCCGGCCTTGGGCCGCACCCACGATGCTGCCAGGATGGCTCGCTGTATAACCCAACGGTTAAGAGAGTGACTTTGGTCTAGAAACTGGGTTTTAATACTGGATCTGCCGCTTGTAACTGTGTGACCTTGGGTAGGTCACTTAACTCTTTCCAACTTCAGTTTCTATAACTGTAAAATGAGTGCTTTTAGGATCAAGTGGGATAATTTATTTAAAATCGCACACAGTGTATCCTGAACAAATGGTTATTACTAGTTATTGTAGTTGTAATAACGAGTACTCTTGTTTTTGTGATTTATAACAGCTCCATGTTTCTGTGGCCCAAGATTTTCAAGCCTTTTTTTATGAAGCACAGCACATAAAGTGGCTAGTTTTTTTTTTTTTTTATAATTTATTTTATTTTTGGCTGCGTTGGGTCTTCATTGCGGTGCGCAGGCTTCTCATTGCGGTGGCTTCTCTTGTTGCGGAGCACGGGCTCTAGGTGCACAGGCTTCAGTAGTTGTGGTGCGCGGGCTTAGTTGCTCCGCGGCACGTGGGATCTTCCCGGACCAGGGATCGAACCCGTGTCCCCTGCATTGGCAGGCGGATTCTTAACCACTGCACCACCAGGGAAGCCCCGTGGCTAGTGCTTTTAAGTTGCAGTACTTATTGGCTTGCCATTGTTTGTCCAGATGCATTACTACAAATTAGTAACTGAAAGAGATGTTTTAGTTTCAGCAAGAGAGATAAGTTATACAAAATGATAGTCGCTTTAAAAGAGACGTCACTTTTTTTCCTGCCTCATGATTGTGTGTGTGCTTGCATGCGAGAGGGAGGGAGGGAGGGAGAGAGGCGGTGCTCCAGAGCCAGAAGGAGAGGGTCCTGATTTTTTTCAAGACTTGTGCAGTGGGGCTGGAGGGTGTTTCATGCTAGATGCTGTTGAGAACACGGAAAACCACAGGGTCCATCCTCTGGAGAGGCCAGGCCAGTGATCCTAGGACAGGTTGTGATAAAGTGCACAAATCATGGTTGGTTCCAGGGGTTAGAGGTCAGAATGGTGGCAAAGACCAGGTTCAGTGAGAATGAGGGAGTAGGGACTGTGAAAGGCTGGGGGTTCTAGGCAGAGAGGAACATTTCTGTGTTAAGATTTTAGAAATAAGTAGAATGAGGAGGTCTAAAGAAGTGGAGGTGTGAGAAAGGCTGTTGGATTGTGAAACTGTTGCTGGGTTGGGCCCAGAGGAGAAGGACGTGTCTTAGGAAACATCCACCAGGAGGCTGGCTCTCCAGCCTCCAACCCGCTGACAGGGGAGACGGGGCCCCCTGGTTATTAGGCAGCCAGCAGACTGGCTCGGGACCGAGGGTGGGGTCAGCATTCTCAAAAATAGTACCTCTTAGTGCATTTTTACAGATGGAACATAATTCTCTTCTTTAAGATTACTGGAGAGTATATGCTAATGAAATGGAGCTTTTATGAACTTTCTGGTCACGCCTGTTTATTCGATGTAGTGTTCTTGGCTGAGGAACAGGAATCTCAATTATGGAAAAATAATCACTTACGATGATTCCCTTATGATTGATTTGTGTCAGTGTAAAATTGATTGATTAGGAATTTATATACATGTTCTGTACTGCTGTTAATGTTTGGAACAGTGCTTTCTTTAGCGTTTTCATTTTGAAGGGTTTTTAGATTCAGCATTTTTGGGGGCAGAATGCATTTTAAAGGGAATTTTGTCTTTTTGGGAAATAATTTTTAAAGGTTAATTTGGGAAAAGCTGAATTTGAATATGTGTAGCCCTTATAATTGTGAGCTTTTTACATTTACATTGACATTCTTTTGTATAGGCGTTAAAGTTCCTCGTAATTTTCGCTTGTTGGAAGAACTTGAAGAAGGACAAAAAGGAGTAGGCGATGGTACGGTTAGCTGGGGCCTTGAAGATGATGAAGATATGACACTTACAAGGTGGACAGGCATGATTATTGGGCCACCAAGGGTCAGTGCTATAAATTACATATTTTTTCTATTAATATTTATTGTCACTTTAGAGTAAGCATTTTATTTTATAATATTGATATTAAAATAAATAATTATGGTAACTTTAACTGAAACACTTCCTCACTTTTTACTCATTTTGTATACATTTATTGATGCTTGATTTTCTGGAGGATTGTGGGGAAAAGACTGATACGATCATTGCTGCCAAAGTGTTTGCAGTTGAGTAGAGGAGAAGAAATGAACACAAATGATAGATTCTGAATATGGCAGAGAAAGTTCACTGCGGGACTTTAGAATATGTTTCTTCTAGCTGGAATAATTGAGGAAGGCTGAACAGTGGAGGAAGTTGCCTTTGGAATGAGCCTTAAAGGACTGGCTGGTAGGATTTCAGAAGGTGGTGATGGGGATGGAGAACATTCCAGATAGAGAGGAGAAAAGGTGAGGAAACGGAGGGGTATTTGGGAAGAGCAAACAGTGTGTTTTGATGTAACATGTTACTAACCCGCTGTGTGTGTCATCAGGGTTTCTAAATTGGTTTGTGTTGAGTGCACATTGCTGTTGGCCAATGACAGTTGACTCGCCATGGAAATGTTCTGGCCTCCATGTTTTCATCTATAAAATATGTAGACAAGACTGATTCTTGCATATTTTCTAGCATTGCTGGCAACAGACCTGTTTTATTCTTAGGTCTTTCTCAAGTTTATGACTTTCTATTTTTACTCAAAATCTTTTTCAGACTGGGAAATTTTTTTCTGCATTGCATTCCTTACTCAAAGGCACCATTTACTGCGCACCCTGCAGTGACTCTTGGAAATATGTATTGTATGTTTTTTGACTTGTTGGAAAGAACACAAATATGAAATTTTTTTTAGTCTTTGGTTTTGTATACTGTTCGCTGCCTGTGATGGGAGCATTTCAACTGTTTTGCTGTTGGGTAGAGTTTAGATTTCCTCTTGATTTTTTATAAAAGAAAAATGGTCAGGTAATTAGCAATGTTAACTTCAGAGAATGAATTAATGTATGTTTTGCATTTTCTGGTATTCCTTTGCAGAGTTCGTGCACTCTGCTAAACTAACAAGTTCCCTCTTCCCTCCAGTGCTCTGATTTTTCCATGAGACATGTGAGGAAGCAAATAAAATCCTGATGGTTAGAATTCTTGATGTTTTATAACTTGGTATTTGTAATGAAAACCTTGATTTTCACTGCCTGTGAACAGTATCACCATGGTCTTTTTGGTAAAAGTAAGTGCTTATAATTTATGAGCATTCTTACCTAATGAGCAGCTTGCAGATTGGACAGTCTGAACTGGGTGGAGGATACATGCGAAATTATTTACATTTGGATTTTCTCTGGTCGCTACACCTCTAAGAGACTTGAAACTTGACGAGCGTTTTGGAGTTTGTGCATAAGACCCTCCATGATTTTGTGGGCTGCCCTGTAACCTAGTTCACAAGTCTCTCTCACCCGGTTGGGGTCATCAGCAGGACCCCCCAACTAGCTGTTTCCTGGTGTCGCTGAACCACAGGAAGCTCGCTGGGTTGCTGTGCCCAGTGGGAGCCAGGGATGGGGCTAGGCCTGCTTGCAGGGGGCGCAGAGACAGGATGCTGCCCCCTGCCGCTTTCTGCGGGGTGGGGGGTGGGGGGGTTGTCTTGGAGCCCCTTCCCCTTCCTGTGGAGCGGGAGGCGCAGGAGGCACCCCTGAGAGGCCCTGTCCTTCCAACCAGGCTTCCCCGCCCGCTGAGGCCTGGGGTGCTGGCTGAAAGTGGGTGGTCCCAGCACTCATTCAGCTGCTCAGCTGCCTTTTAATAAAACCTGCAGGGGCGGCATCTCGGCTTAGATGGTTTTTCTTTGGAAGGTGCCAGATTCAGAACAATTTTGTCCCCAGCTTTAGGGTAATAGGAGAATTCCTGCCTTAACATTCTGTTACTTGGTTAGTTGTTTCTCGGTTTTTTATATGTTACTAAGATCCCTGGTTTTTTATGTTTTTCCACTATTTATTTGGATTTATGTAATTAACAATTTTGTTTTTCCATATATGTTTGTATATTAAATTTTCTGAAGCAGTATTTTTTAGCATTAGATGTTTAGTAACGTTTCCAAGTTTCCTTATATGTATACTTACTTTAGAAGTTTTGAGAATTAAATGAATTAATAATTAGACAATAAGAGAGTATCTGTAGTACATAATTAATAAACATTAGTTGCTTTTACTACTCTCTTTTCTTTCACTCTTTTGTTAGACAACAGAAAGACTTGGCTGTTAATTTAAAATCCAGGGGTGATGAAATTAATCCAAGGTACCAAAAGTTAGGATGTTTAATCATTGTAGGCTAGTTTAGATTGAGGTATAATTTGCATATAGTGAAATGCATAGATATTACCATGATTTTCGACAAATGGAACTTGTTACCCCGCACCCATGTCGAGATACAGAACATGTTTGTGCCCCCAGAAATTCCCTGTGCCCCTCCCCATCCCCACCCTGCCCCAGTCACTACTCCCTACACCCCAGAGTAGTCTTGTGTGTCGTAGGACTTTGTGCAAGTGGAATCGTGCAGTGTGTGTGCTTGGAGGCCCACTTCTTTTGACTTGGCATTTAATGTCTCGGGATCAGCTGTGTTGTTCCATGAAGTGGGTAGTGGTGTGTTTCACAGAGATGCCACAATGTGCTTATCGCTTCTCCTGATCGTAGTACTCCCTGGCCATTACAAGTAAAGCTGCTATGATTACAAGTCTTCTCATGAACATAGGTTTGTTTCCATTTCTCTTGGATAAAATGCCTAGGAATGGAATTCCTACGCGGTAGGGGAGGTGTGTGCTTATTTATCTTTATAAGAAAATGCCATATTGTTTCCAAAATGGTTATACCATTCCCTACAACCAGCAAAGTATGAGAGTTCTAGTTGTTTCCATGTACTTTGAGTATTTTTAACAGTATAGAATTTCTCAGGGGCTATTTAAGAAAAAATTTTTTTTCCTTTTATTTCTTTTTTTATTGAAGTATAGTTGATTTACAATGCTGCGTTAGTTTCAGGTGCACAGCAAAGTGATTCAGTTATACATACATATGTATCTATTTTTTTTCAGATTCTTTTCCCTTGTAGGTTATTACAAAATATTGAGTATCATTTTCCCTGTGCTCTACAATAGGTCCTTGTTGGTTATCTATTTTATGTATACTAGTGTGTATCTGTTAACCCCAAACTCCTAATTTACCCCTCCCCCTCCCACTTTCCCCTTTGGTGACCATAAGTTTGCTTTTTATGTCTGTGAGTCTGTTTCTGTTTTGTATATAAGTTCATTTGTATCATTTTAAAAAAATTATTATTTTTAACACAAGTTTTCTAGAGAGGCTGATGTGCATGTGATTGGAGAACAACAGACAAGATGATTTCCTTGACCTTTAGTCCTGTTTAAACCTCTGCAGGTCCTGGGCATATTATTAATATATGTTTGCTGTTAAACTTGGATGAGTTTTATCCAGCTGTTTCTTTTTTACAATATTGAAATATTTAATAATATATGTATAAGATTGTTGTGTACATCTTAAATTACGGTAGTTTAATAACCCAGACCTGGCCTCCACTTGGGAGAACTCTTCCTTAAGGGAGAGGAGGCTGTGGGTCAGTTGGGGTAAGTGAGGTCTACAGATGGTTAACTTCGTTTTTCCCATGTTTATACAGGAATCAACAGGTATTAAATTGCCACTTCCATTTGTTTTTTTACTTTCTTGTTTTAATTGCACACTAATAAGTTTACCGAGTGAACAGAAGCCGTAAGGATAAAGAAGAGTTAATTATAGGCATAAAAGTAAGCCTTGAAAAATCTAGAAGCATTAAGTCTGGTAGCTTTGAAATGGCTGTTTTATAATATGGTAATGTTCAACTTCTCGATTAAGAAACCCTGTTTTTAAATGATGTGGAAAAATAAAAGTTGGCTATTGTATCTCTGAATTTAGATAATGGAATTTAATGGACCACAAAATTAATGAAGTAATAATGTAAATGTAACTAATAAGAAGCATGAATTCGTTGTTCTAGTGCTGGACAATGGTATAATATGGCGTTTATACCAGAAGATATATTGATTGCTGTATAAATGGGGTAACCATATAATTTATTGTCCAGCCAGACCCTTTTGAGAATGAAATGAAGTATTATTAATAATTAATACAGGAGCAGTGAGAATAAACAGAATTGTCCTGGAAAAATGGGAACCTTTATATATGTGTGACACAGGTCAAGCCACAATATGGACTTTTTAGTAAAATCTGAATTTAAGTGGTCTTTTTTTTCTTTTTAATTTGTTACAGGCATTGTCTGTACTACAAAAGCAAGTTCTGATCATTTTGATATTACTTTGTAGAATTATTTAATTTTATAAAATCTCTACTTTTAAGTGTGCTTGCTGTATTTTTTCTAACCATATAGATCAAATAAATTTGTAGAAAAGTAAATTCTTGATCATACAAGTGGTAATATTAAGTACATTTATATTGTACTTTCCCTCTTGATTAGCACTTGAATATTGTTATTATTATTTTTGCCTTCCAGACAAATTATGAAAACAGAATATATAGCCTGAAAGTAGAATGTGGACCTAAATACCCAGAAGCACCTCCATCAGTTAGATTTGTAACCAAAATTAATATGAATGGAATAAATAATTCCAGTGGAATGGTAAGTTAAAGTAGTCATTTTATTCTTACATAACCTATAAATATATAGTCAGGAGAATGTTAAAACAACAACAACAAAAGCGCCTTTGTTTAGCAGAAAGCCTAAAACAGTTTATCTCATGTTGTTTTTCTCTTTTGAATGGACCTTTCCTTAAGAACCTTTATGTACTAGCCTAGATAGAGGTGAGGGTTTTATTAATTGCTTCAGCAGTCATATTTCAGCTGAATCCTTATTTGGTGATAAGATAGTCATTATTTCTCTTTGAATGTTATTTTTCTTTAGGGTTAAGGTACATTGGTGAGATTAAAAGGATGAATATTCATGAAGAGGAGGTTTTTCTCTGAGGAACAAGTATGCCTGTACGGGAACAGACAGCTGTGGTTGAGCATGGTTGTTTAAAGCAGATAAATCAAAATGATGTGCTCTACCTGACTCACAGAAGGAAGTGAGCGGAAATAATTTCCAGTGCGAGTCTTAGGTTCATACGAGTATTAGAACTTGAAGTGCAGGTTCTTGAGGTGCCGTGTTGCGAGCTCGCTCACATGCAGAATACATGTTAGAAGCATGGTAATGTGATGATAGTAGCAGGAACCTCATCTGTCATAGGAGCAGGACGTTACCTGAACTTCTGTGTGCGCCTGTCATCCCGTCCCTGTGTCCCTTTCCCCAGCAATGGTAATTAACATCCAGAGCATTTCTTTTATATTCTCTCACTTTTTCTTTATAGTTTTAGCCCCAGTATCACATCTGTACAGCTAGCCTTCCTTCCTCCCTCCCTCTTTCCTTCTCTTCCGTCCATCATCCATCCCAAACCATGAGTTTATACCATCATGTCCAGTTCTGTTCCAACACTGCAGGGCGTTTTCCAGATTTCATCCTTTTCTATGCTTGTACTTCTTGCCTTCCGCGGTGAGAAACCTGCCTTCTGTTGCCCAGTGTGTTTACCTGCATGTGCTCAGTCCCCCTGTGTGAAAGCATGCTTCCAGCAGCAGGCTGGGTCCTGGACACACAGCTGGCCGTCCGGCTCCCACCCCACCCCAGGGCCCCAGGTGGGCTGGCTCCTCCCTGCTGGGTGCACCGGACAAAAGCATGACCCTGACTGGAGGAGCGTTATTGGGCATCTCAGCCCTGGACCTGCTGGGCCACTCCCATACCTCCCTGCGTGCGGCGCGCCAGCCGGTGCTGGGCCCTGAGAGTCCTCCCTGCCCTGCCTGCTAGGGCATCAGTCCATGGACATTTATTGTACAACGTGTTGATGCGTTCAGGTGTAATAATCATCTTATCTCGTGGTTTCTATCTTTACACGTGTTTCTTGTTTCTTTCCTACTTTTGAAATGGCTGTTCTCAATTCTTTTCATTGTTTCTGTTCTTCCAGTGGTTATTCTAGAAATTACAGCGTGCATACTTAACTGTTTCTGTGTCAAGTAATATTAAGAGATGTGATGGAAGCAGGATTACGAAACAGTTTGAATTTACAGAATGGATATTGTTTAGGGAATTTCTTTTATGACATACAACTTTGCCTTTATGAGGAAGATATTTTTGTGAAATTTCTTTACCAGGAATAGCTGTGCTTCACATCTGCTGGTTTGTTTTCATATTATAGACTCTGCAAATTAGGAATTCATAGTGAGTTCTACATTGTTGGGGGAACTAGGAAATTCAGGATTAAATTTCAGACCTGCTTTACGAGCTTACCTGATCTCATTTTGGACATTATACCTCCTTCTCTGCCTCTCCTCCTTAAACCCTCTACCATTAAGGTCTGTTAGTCTCTGTTGAAAATGTAACTCGAGTCCAGTCTTACTTTTCTCCTTACGTTGCCAGCCAGTGAATGTTGGCCATCATCTCTCGTCTGGGCCCGGCACAGCCTCTCTGATTCTCCTGCTTTACCTCCCCCAATCTTTACAAAGCAAGCAGCGGAGGGATCTTTCTGAGGCACAGGTTGTGTCCTGTCGCTTCTGTGCTTTAAAATCCTGCAGTGGCTTCAGCCACACGTGCACACTCTCTACCCTGGCTCCCTGGGGGCTCACGGTGCTCGCTGCCCTGCACACCTTTCCTTTGGCCTCAAGACCGTTGCACTTTCTTTTCTTCCTGGGTGGACATCCTTACGGACTCTTCACTTCCCTGTGTAAGTGTCTCTCAGAGAGTTCTGTCCAGACTCCCAGTCTGAACTGTGTCTGTTGTGTTACTCTGCTGCAGTCACTCTTTTATTCTTCCCCTTTGTAGCAGTTACTATAAATTGATTATCATTTTTCTCTTTGTTTTTATTTTTGGCGTTTTTAAAAGAATTGTTTCTAACACACAGGCAGGTTTTAGAGAATGATGTAACCAGCATCCTCCACTTACCCTCCTCAAACCTTAACATTTTTGTCTTATTTGTAACAGGTCTTTTTTTAAAGAAAGACTGCATTATACAGTTAACTTTGTCTGTGCCTTTCCCGGTTTCCCCTTCCTCTTTCCTCGGAGGTGGCTCCATCTCAGATTTGGCGTTTATCATTTTCATGCGTGGTTGTGCTTTTACTGTGCACGTTTGTGTGTGCTTCTATGTTGTATCCCTTTTGTGTGGACTCCTATGTCAGTGATTTTTGAACTTCATCCATGCTATGTCATGCAGATTAGATTGTTCCTTTTTATTGTGTAATATTCCATTTTTCGTTTGCTGGGGATTTAGGTTGTTTTCAGTTTTCACTGAAAAGATTGCTACAGTGAACAATCTTATGCAAGTATTCTTATACCCTAGAACACGCTTCTCAGGACTGGGCGTTCGTGGGTTCCAGTAGGTTATGGATCAGTATTTTTATAAAGTGCAATGAAAGTGAATTACTAGCAAAATGAAATTAAGAAGAAAACCCAAGCTCAGATTTTTTAAGATAAAAGTTTCTCCGTCAGATTGCTGTAGAACTCTCTAAAGGCCACTCTGAATTTCTGTGTTTATCTTGTGGTGGACCAGTAAAAATCAGTGCAAGGCCTTGGGCTGTTCTGTGAAAGGTGCTTTCAGTGGGCCTGCTCTAGGGCGTTCACCTAAGCAGTAGGATGTCTGCTGAGGTGGGGTCTGGGTGGGGCTTGTCTTCAGCTTGACTGACTTCTGCCCGGGCTCTCCCAGGGCTGTCCATGTCTGTCCTGCTCACTGTGTGTACGTGCCTGTGGCTGTCCATCGCCACCAACGCTTCATATAGTCAGGCTGGAGTGGGGACCTGGAAGCAGAGAAATTAGGTCCTGCTTCAATTATTGGAGCGTAGGTGTGTGTATAGAGTGACTGGATTAGGCATCAGGATTTCTTTTGATTGATATTCATTGCGGTTTGATTTGCATTCCTCTGGTTAGGCACCTTTTCACCTGCTTATTGGCCTTTTTTTTTTTTTACCTTCTTTGGAGAAATGTCTGTTCAGAACCGTCTAAAACGACAAGGATTTATTGTCTCACAGTCTCTGTGGGCTGGGCCTGGGGCCCAGGGCCTCTCACAGGGCTGCAGCCCACATGCCAGCCTGTGCTGTGGTCTCTGCCGAAAGCTCGACTGAGGAAGGACGTAGCTCCAGCCCCGCTCACGCGCGTGTTGGCAGTAGTCAGTTCTCAGTCAGGCTTCAGTTCCTTGTCATACACTATAGCCAGAGGCCACAGAGCACTTCACAGCACAGCAGCTGGTTTCCATCTGCAGAGCAGGGGAGTGAAAGCAAGAAAGAGGGTGGAAGCTGGAGTAGTTTCGTAGCTTAACGTCAGAAGTCATGCCCCAGCGTTCTGTCCAGCCCACACTCCAGGGAGGGGTCACATAGGACGTGAATGTCAGGAGTTGAAGATCTTCAGGAACCATCACAAAAGCTGCTGTCTTAGTTTGGCTGCTGTCACAAAAATACCATAAACCGGGGCTGGTTTGGGCAGCAGAGATTATTTCTCACAGGCTGGCGGCTGGGAAGTCTGAGATCAGGGTGCCCACGCGGTCGGCTTCTGGTGAGGACCCTCATTCCGGGCTGCAGATGACTGACTTCTCGCTGGGTCTTCACAGGGAGGACAGAGCAAGTTCCAGTCTCGGTCTCTCCTAATCCCATCTTGGTGGCTCCACCCTTGGGTCCTCACCTAAACCTATTGATAATTACTTCCCAAGGTCCTCAGCTTCTAGTACCCTCCCGTGCTGGTTAGGGTTTCAGCGCATGAGTTTTGGGGGACACGAACACGCAGTCCATAACAGCTGTCTACCACGATCCACTTTGCCCACATTTTAATTGAGATATTTAGCCTTTATTATTAAGTTCTAAGAGTTCCTAATTTACTGAACAAGAGCCCCTTGTCAGGTGTATGATTTGCATGAATTTTGTTTCATTCTGTGGGTTGTCTCTTTGCTTTCTTGATGTTTTCAACACAAAAATTAAAAAATTTTATGTAGCCAATTTATCTACTTTTTCTTTTGTTGAAAGTATTTAGTTGTTATATCTAAGAAACCATTGTCAAATCCCACGTCACAGAGATTTACTCCTGTTTTTTTTTTTTTTTTTTAACATCTTTATTGAAGTATAATTGCTTTACAATGGTGTGTTAGTTTCTGCTTTATAACAAAGTGAACCAGTTATACATATACATATGTTCCCATATCTCTTCCCTCTTGCATCTCCCTCCCTCCCACCCTCCCTATCCCACCCCTCTAGGTGGTCACAAAGCACCGAGCTGATCTCCCTGTGCTGTGCGGCTGCTTCCCACTAGCTATCTATTTTACATTTGGTAGTGTATATATGTCCATGAAGAGTTTTATTGTTTCAGCTGTTAATTTAGGTCTTTGTTCCATTTTGAGTTAAGGGTCCAGCTTCATTCCTTTGCACGTGAATGTCCAGTTGTCCCAACACCATCTGTTGAAGAGACTGTCCTCTCCCCATGGTTGACACCCTTGTCAGAGATCTTTTGACTGTACGTGCATGGATTTACTTCTGGGTTCTCAGTTGTATTCCATTCCATTGATCTGGGTTCTCAGTTGTATTCCATTCCATTGATCTGTATGTCCATCCTTGTGTGAGCCCCACCCTTTGTTTTTGTTTTGTTTGTTTGTTTTGGCCACCTGCGCAGCATGTGGGATCTTAGTTCACTGACCAGGGATCGAACCCGTGCCCCCTGCAATGGAAGTGCAGTGTTTTAACCACTGGACCGCCAGGGAAGTCCCACACCCTTCTTGATTACTGTAGCTTTGTAGTAAGTGTTCTTTTTCATATTGTTTCGGCTATTCTGGGTTCCTTGCATTTCCATATGAATTAAAGGCTCAGGTTGTCCAGCTGTGCAAAAAAGGAAAGGAAAAACAGGGCAGTTGAAATTTTCATAGGGATTGTGTGACATCTGTAGATCAATTTGAGGAGTATTGTCAGCTTAACGACATTAAGTCTTCTGAGCCATGTACATGGGATGTCTTTGTCAACAGTTTTTTTATAGTATTCAGTGTACATGGCCTACACTTCTGTTTCTTATCCTATTGTAAATGGCATTGTTTCCTTGAGTTGATTTTCAGATCATTCATTGCAAGCACACAGACGAGGTTTTGTTTGTGGATCCTGTACCCTGCAGCCTTGCTCTACTTGTTTATTCCCTCCAGCAATTCCTTTAATGGCTGCCTTAGGATCTGTGTACAAGGCCATGGCATCTGCGCATAGAGATGGTTTCACTTCTTTCTTTTCAAAACCTTTAATTTCATCTTCTTGCCTAGTTGCCTGGCCAGAGCCTCCAGTTCAGTGTTGAGTAGCAGTGATGGCAGCAGATGCCCTTGTCTTGTCTTATCTCAGGAGGAAAGCTTTCGGTCCTTCACCATGGAGTGTGCTGTTAGCTGTATATTTTTTGTAGGTGCTCTCTATTGGGTTGATATACCTAGTTTGTTGAGTGTTTTTATCATGAAAGGTTGTTGGATTTTGTCAAAGCTTTTTTGTGTCTGTTGAGATAATCATGGTTTTTGCTCTCTGTTCTGTTAATATGGTGTATTACATTGATTGATTTTTATATATTGAACCAACCTTGCCCTTCTGGGCTAAATCCCACTTGGTTATGGTGCATAATCAAATTCTTTATATGTTGCTCAAGGTCAGCCATAGGTAAGAGTATATGGCCTTCTCAGGTCTTTTGAGCCTGTACAGCCCTGCACATGTGTGTCTTCTAGATTCACAGGCGTGTGTTGGAACTTTTCAAAGCCTCACTGGACATCTAATTTCCCACCTTTCCTGTGAAGTATTTGGTCACCTTCCTGCTTTCCTCTTACCATCTCCTCACCCAGCAGAGGTGTTGAACAGTTTAAGCAATTTCTTTAATTTAAAAAAAATTTTTATCTTTTATTGAAGTATCTAGTCGATTTACAGTATTATATTTGTTTCAGATGTACAACATAGTGATTCAGTATTTTTATAAATTATACTACATTTAAAGTTATTACAATATAGTGGTTATCTTTCCCTGTGTTGTACAGTACATCCTTGTTGCTTATTTTGTACATAGTAGTTTGTGTCTCCGAGGTGTCACACAATTGACACTGGTTATTTTTGGCAAACACCAGGTGGAGGGGTGGGCCGGGGACTAGGTGGTCCTCCGTGGGTGAGTTCTGAGGTCAGACAAAGAGAAACCCTGCGGGAGGGGTTTTCCAGGGAACTGCCACGCAGGCCGAGAGATGGCAAGTACCTGGGGGGTGAGGCTTTGAAGGAGCTCCAGCCCCATCCTGCCAGTTTCCTGCAGCGGAAGATGAATTTAGCACAGTGCGGAGAACACACGGGAGAGAGATCTGAAAGCAGAGGTCAGGCTTCGCAGTTCTCTCCTTAGTCCTGGTGGAGGTCATTGCCCAGACTTTGGGTCGTGGCATTGGAAATGGAGAGAAACCTCTGACCTTATCAAGAAGGAATTGGTAAATATGTTTACGTGTAGTTATTTTATATAACATTTGTTTATTTCTGATGACCGAAGTTCACTACACGTTTACAGAAAAGCACCACGCAGAAAAAGGACACAAATTTTTAGGAAACACCTGTTGAAGAAGGAGTATTTTTCCCTAAGTATTATATGAACCAGTAGTTTCATAATGTTCGCTTTGTGAAAATAGAGCCAGGCTATGAATTTTTCAAAGCACTTCTTATCAAAGTGTGTCTAGTAAATTGGTGCCAGACCCCTTTAAACTTGGTAGTTAATTTTACTCTTTTCCCCCTCCTTTCAGGTGGATGCACGGAGCATACCAGTGTTAGCAAAATGGCAAAATTCATACAGCATTAAAGTTGTACTTCAAGAGCTAAGACGTCTAATGATGTCCAAAGAAAATATGAAGCTTCCACAGCCACCAGAAGGACAAACATACAACAATTAATTTTAGTGGATTTAAAACTTGTCTTAAATCAACAACCTTCTATTCATGTTAATGTCTTGATTAAATATCACAATGCAAAATACCCACACATTAAGTAAGATAATTCCAGCTGGTAAACATGACCTGGACATCTGTAAGAGTATATTTAATATATGTACACCCATTATGTTTTCAGGTAACAGGAGGAAAATTCAGCACAGTTTTTTTTCTTGTTAAGGCACCGTCATTTAAGCATGAACCTGGAGTACTCAGAGTGGAACTCAGGTTTCCAGGTGGAAGAACAGCGAGAAGAGTCAGATGGCTGTGCAAGCAGATGTGTTTCTGAAGAGAAAGCTCGAGAAGGAAAACCCGGAACGGCGTGCTCTTGCTTAGTGAAAGAGCTTCCGTTGAAATTGTCTAAAATAGCAGGTACAATGAATATTGTCACAAAATGTGTTCATTTTTGAAGCGGTATAGGTGCTGACTACTAGTAGTATCAAAAATACGTTCAGGATTGTTTTGATACCTGTATTTATAATAAAATTGTTGTGGGGAGGTGGACGGATTTCCGTTACAAGCTGTTCCTGGGTGTTCCATGTACCAGACGCGGTGAAGAGTTGTTTACAGTCTTTGTTGGACAAACCATGCATTTACATTTAAGTGAAATCAACAAAAAGGAAATAGATGTATGGATATGTGATTTTGAGATTAATGTTAGTCTTAAATTGTAAATAAAATGTGGAATGTGTCCTCAGAAACTGTGCCATTTCTGTTACATTGATGTGGTATGTGTACAGTAACTTGCTGAGGTAGCAGAAATTGGAATTATTGTAGCCTTCCCCTATACACACCTTTTATTATTTATCCTATATTGTATACTTCTTGCAAATTGGAATTTGTGGAGTATTTAACAGTACAGATTACCTAATAAGTTTAATTTCTTGTTAGGAGAAGGAGGAATCCCAGGTATTATGTTTTGAATTTGATTTCACCAGAAATATTGTCAAGAAAGATGTTTGAGTTCTAGCAATTTTTATAGAATTAGAGATTGCAAATTATCCAAATATACGTTCCAGTTTTTCATCATAATATCTGCCCCCAGTGCTCTTAGCACTAACTGGGGTTAGTTTTGTTCATTTATCCTTTGCTTTGGCAGCTACATAATTCTGAATTGAAAGTCCACCTGTGCTCTGCTTTTACCAGAGTGACTTGAGGCTTTCCGTCGCCGTTTTTCATCTCAGAGCGCTTGGGTGTACTACTTTGTTGAAAATACTTCTCTCTTATGGGTTCTGTTTTCTGAAGAAAATAGTAAGGTGGTCATGTAACAAGGACAGACTTCTCAACCCTGGCATGTTTTTATCAAGTGCATTCAAAGTTAAAGCTGTGAGCTACCTTTTCTTGGCCAGTAATACGGTAAAGTCAGCGGCAGTTTATCTAAATTTACTAATTTCAATGTGGCTTTAATTATCAAAGATGTTTAAAGTGACACATAGAGAATGTATACATACAAATTAGTGCATGTGTAATTTATTAAAATAGGTTTGAAATGAACTATTACCTTGGCATACATTCTTAAAAATTTTAAGTGGTTGAGATTAAGTGGAATTACACTGATATCCTGTGTGAGAGTGGTGGTTCCTGACAGTCTGAGTCGGTCTCTAGTGACCCCTTGCCCACTGGGAGAGTGTGTCCTGTCATACGTGGGCGCTGGTAACCATCTGAATGCTGTACATTGTTTCTACATTGGTGGGCTGAGACCCTGGGCACCTTGACCTCTGGTCCACTCTCCTTTCCCCGCACCCACTGTTGTGAAGGACTTCCCCCGCCCACGTGTGTGTTGCCTTCGAAATTTGTTTGAAAGGCTAGCAGGTGAGACTCTAGGGGATGATCATGTATTAATAAAGATTACAAAAGTAAAATATTTGTCCTGTTAGGTCAGTGTTATGCTTTAATGGTTTTAATTACTAATTTTCAGAATCCCTCATTTAAAAAATATTTTTTCTAGTATTTTAAAGTAATGGCATTTGTTGTTACAGGTTTATGTGTGACTTTTCAGGATTTTGGAACATAAACATTTATAAGAGGTGGTCAATGGTATTTGAGTCTTTTGGGTGTAAAATTTTTTTTTAAATTATAATTTTAAATTATCTTTTTAAAAGAATTTACCACACTTCAAATTTGAGTAAGTGCTTGGGGAGTGAATTAGTTTGACTTGCACATGGTTTATTAGTCTGGATTACTTAATACCAATTCATTGATTTAACTGCTTCCCGCTAAGTATATATTGTTATTGATAAATACGCATGAAATTCATATTGTTTTGAAAATTTAGAGTACATGGCTGGAAAATATCAATATGTTCCCCACCCTGGATTTGGTGTGTGACCATGTGGGCGGCTCTGGAAGACGCATCGTGAGGTATAGACTTCGGTCAAAGCTGTGCTCACTCTTCTCGTGGGTACACAGCCGTGCTTGCATGTACACGTTAAAGAGTGTAAGTGCGGATGATACTGTCTAGTGTCATGAATAACAGTTTGGGGAGTTACTTAAGGAATTTTTTCCCCCAGATTTCCTCGGTGAGTATATTTTTTAGACATGTGTGTGTAGCATTATGGTATAATTAATTGCTGGGAAGGCTCTAAAAGGCACTGATTTCACTTTTCTGAGAAGTAACGATATGATTTTCCAGTAACAACTTGATTGGCTTTTGGTTGTGTTCACAAAAAGATTCCAGCTCCGAAGATTTTGGAAAGCGTTTTGTATTTTGTGTATAAAACAGAAACATTATGAAAAGCAGTGGATGCAGCGTATTACAGGCTTGATAGGAGCGTTAGCAGTTAATTCCTACCCAGTACTGTGTTTATTGACAAGCAAAATGTATGGAGATAGAATATCTTTTATGCTAAAATTAATATGCCTCTTTGAAGTTACTAAACAGCAGATGGAAATCTTACCATAGGTCATATTGAAAATGTTGGTTATTTTAAAAGTATAGTGGAATACTGAAAATAAAAGATACACCATAAGTATTTTCTGAGGAGGAAATTATTGAAGGTATTTGATGACACAGAAAATAAATGACAAGTCAAAACTGTCATCCTGTGAAATAAGGGAGTTTGAGGGAATCATGTAGTGAGTACGTGATTTTTAAGAATCACTGGATATGAAGAGGTTGCCCATTGTGTTTACATACATCTCTAATGGGATATTCTCACCTAAAAAATTGCTAAAGGTCCTCTGCATTTCATTTTTACATGTAATCTAAAGATCAGTACAAGATTTCTTCTGCAACTTCATTTATGAAATCAGTGATAAAAGCCAGATAGATTTCACTTTCTTAACTTAGAAAGATTCCAGGACTCATCCTTTCTCCAGTGGGTAGCTGACCAGATACCGTGTAAGGATTGTGCAGTGACCCCTCTGCTCCCGATGTAGACTTACCGTGTGAATTCTTTTATCTTGTCTTAGTTGAGTACTGAGCAGCTGCTTACATCTGTCTGAGATTTTGGCAGCCAAAAGATTATACAAAAGTAAAGGTAATATTCCACCTCCAAAGGAAGACTAATCTCTGGCACTGAGAAACCAATAGAAGTGAGAAACCCTGTGGTCAGTAAAGAAGCAAATCTTTGAATTCATTGAGAGTGAAAACTGTTTCTTGTTTGTTCAGTGCAGTTGAGTAATTAAAATATTGTTCAGAGATTATGGGGAAACACTGAACAATTGAGTGTGTGTATTCTTCCTTCATCTGATATAATAGCTTTTTTTTTTAAAACAGGCTTTTAACAATAGATAATTTTACAAAGTAATCTGGAAAATTAACAGTGTAATGTAAAGTGAGGTTTCAACAGGACACCTACATTAAAATGTAGTAAAATTAGTTATAATACTTAATGTCATGTTTTTTGGGTCCAAAGACTCTTCCAATCAACAAGCATGGTAATTGTGAATGCTTTATTACACAGGGTGAGATTTTATAGCCTTTGTAGTTTGTCAGCCCTTAATTTGAGGGAAAAAGGTAGTTTTTCTCCACAGTGGATAACTGACAAAGAGAAATGTATTGTTTTACTGCTTCTCAAGCCACATTGTCCAAATAAGTAGTGATTGCCAGATGTCCAGATTATATCCACTATCATAAATTATCTTTTTATTGCTGTAATTTAAAAAATCATCTTAATACTCAAGTAAAAGTAATTGAGTTCACGAGAAAAGTAAAATATGTAATTGCCTGGGTTTCTTCATCTTGAGTAACATATGGACTTCTTTAAGGAGAAAAATAATTCTTTTGGACTCAGTATTGTCTTGAATTATTTTTGTTAAAACATTGTTTAATGCATAAAACTGTATTAATGCAAATGTATAAACTTCTTAGCCCTATAAAATTATAAAGCAAATTAACACAATTACATAGTAATTAAAATGTAAAAGACTTTAATATTGAGGATGTTTTATTGAATTACTCTCTACTTGAAATGTAAATATTTTCATCTTGTCTTGGCTCTTTGTTGTTGCCATGTCTATACTAGAGCGTGTGGCTGGACCTCAGATTTTTCTTACCTTTTTTCTCTTGCCAAACTGGTACGAAAAACCTTTGTTGTGTTATCTGACCTTCATTTGGTATAAATACAGTTCCCGCATTAGGTCCCCCCTCTGTTCTGTTCTACTAACCAGAGAACTGAAATTCCTGAGTCTTGATTCAACTTTGAGACCACAGTTGTCTTAAACCCTTGATTCTTGAGAATTACTGTGATACTCACTTTGCTGTGTTTGTGGCCCTGTATAGAAATAAAAATGATCTATGATTGGTGATGGTAGATAAGCTGATATATTAGTAAGATCATTTTAAATTTGGATGACACATTTTAATTCATTAGGTTTTAAAGCTTAGTGCTAAGAGATGCTGAATACATTTATTGGTTTAGAAAATAAACTGCGGTTGAAAGTGGCTCCTCTCTCCGTTTGTGCCTCTGTACTGTCCATCGTCCTCTGGTGAATCTCCCTCACCTGTAATCTCTGTAGCTCCCTTCTATCAGCCTATGGCCACTGCAGTTCTTATGTTCTGTTTCTCTTGAGTGGATCCCTTTAAACCCCTTTTCCCCATCATTCTGGATGTGGTCCCCTCACATCAGCCCCAACCATGAATTTTGAAGACTGCTTATGAGAGGTAGCTCGCCCGTTCGCTGTGCTCTGGCTCCTTCCTGCCTGTGCCCTTTGTTTACCACCTGTGCCCTCACTACCTGGGTCCTCTCCAACCTTCTCTATCCCCGATTTGCAGGTCTTCTCCTCACCTGTCACCGTTGTCCTCCTTGACACAGTGTCCTTGTGTGTGATATTTTTGCTTCATTTGCCTCTGAGAGTTGATGTCCAAGCTGCCCATCACAGTAATAAAATTTTAATATTATTTATAAATGTATTCTAAGCACTTAATATTCTTTGAATTAAAAAAAAATCCCCAGGGTATATTTTTTGAAGCTAAACATCAGAAATTGGGTGTTTTCTTATTTGAGATATTTAAGATTATTAGAAATACCATTTTTGAAAACAATGTATTTGGCTACAAAGAAGTGTTAGAATCATTTATTTTGTATTGAAAATTATTAAAATGACTGCCAGCAACTAGGTGACTATTTACGCGATGCAGATTTTACTGAGTTCTGCTCAGCAGACAGGTTGGGGTGTGTTTTTCAGCCCTCCCTGTGTTAAGTCCTTGTGAGACTGCTTCTTTAGGACATAAAGGTAGACAATACCATGGAGGTGATAGGTAGGCGCCAGTTCTGTCAGCCTTGGTGATCGAGTGGGTGATGGAGTCTGTGGTCCTCCTCTGGCCGACCTCACTGGCAGAACCCAAGCGCCGTTAGCAGTGAGGTTGGTTCTAAGCCGAACCGGGTCTGTAAATTGATCAACGAAGAGCAGCAGAGAGGAAGCTGATGGAAATCCTAGGGCCCTCTACCCTGTGGCTTTGGGCCACTTAGCCCTGTGCCCTTCAGTTCCTTCTGAGAAGGTCGTGCTTACCCCATAGAGTTGTGGTGTCATGAAACAATATGAATGGTTTTAATCACAATCAGAATGATTAATCAGTAAGTGGTAGCTTTTAAAAATGTTATTAATCTAAGAACATTCACTTAAATTATGTCAAGATATGCATTTGCATCAGGTCTGTCCTCCTGTGTAAAGGGTGGGCTAACTTTCCAAGAGGTTACGTGAGGTTATATAGGAGGCTTCATTAAGCCGCTAGTGCTTTCTAGACGAAGTTAATTTCTGCTCACGGTTGAAGGCAGACAGATGGGCTTCTGGGTGCTAGTGAGACCTGGCATGCCTGGCACCCCTCCCCCGTCCCACCTGGGTGCAGTGGCCCTGGTGGATCCACCCCTGGATGGGCACCACTCCTGCCCTCCCACAGTCATGAGTGTTACCAGTGCATTTACGATTGTTTGCATTGTTGTTCTGACCAGTGCGCGTTACAGGTGGACCTGGAGGTGGTGTTGTGCAGTTCATTCACGCACTCATCTCACACAGGTGGGGCATACACCTCGCTGGCCCACCAGAACACACACCTCGACCTGCATCTCAGAGTAGCCCTGCGGAGGCTGGACAGTCCCCCTTTGAGCTGACTTGGTGTGCAACGCTGCCGGGCTCCTTACGGGAGGGTGGTGGCCAACACCTCAGTTGGATCCTCTCGTGCCCCCGGGGAGGGTGCTTCCTGGAGCTGAAGCTCCGCTGCTCCCGGTGGCCCGCTACGTCCTAGCCTGGAGGTGTGGGGCCCAAGGCCAGCAGAGCCAGGACAGGAGGTTCTGCCATACCTACACGTTCCTTGTGAAGTCGAGATGTAAATGACATACCATAAAATTCACCTTTTATTAAACTGTTCAGCCCAGTGGTTTTTACCATATCCACAAGATTGTGCAGACATCACCACTAATTCTAGAACATTCCAGAATGATGGCTATTCGGGCTGTTTACATATTTTGGCTGTGATAAGTAATGCTGTTACAAACATTTGTATATAAGTTTTTATGAGGGCATATGTTTTCATTTCTCTTGGGTGGATATACCTAGGAGTGGAATTGCCAAGTCATAAGGTAACTGTGTTTAGTCATTTGAGGAACTACCTGGCTGTTTTCCAAAGTAGTTGTGCCGTTTTACATCTCTGCCAGCAGTTCTCCGCGTCCTCACCAGCACGTTATTGTTTGTCTTTGATTCTAGCCATCCTCGTAGGTGTAAAGTGGAATTTCGTTGAGGTTTTTCCCAGTCACTAATGATGCTGAGCATCTTTTTACAAGATCACTGGCTATTTGTGTATTTTCTTCAGAGAAATGTCTACTCAGGTCCTTTGCCCATATAAAAAATTGGTTTATTTGTAGTTTTATTGTTGAGTTGTAAGAGGTCTTATATATTCTGGATATTAGACCTGTATCAGATATATGGTTTGCAAATATTTTCTCCTGTTCTCTGGTCTGTCTTGTCACGTTTTTTTTTTTTTTTAATTTAGTTACTTACTTACTTTTGGCTGCATTTTTGGTCTTTGTTGCTGTGCGCGGGCTTTCTCTCGTTGCGGCGAGCGGGAGCTTCTCTTGTTGGGGAGCATGGGCTCTAGGCACGTGGGCTTCAATAGGTGTGGCTTGCGGGCTCCAGAGCGCAGACTCAGTAGTTGTGGCGCACGGGCTCAGTAGTTGTGGCTCGTGGCCTCTAGAGCGCAGACTCAGTAGTTGTGGCACTCGGGCTTAGTTGCTCCGTGGCATGTGGTATCTTCTCAGACCAGGGCTCGAACCCATGTCCCCTGCATTGGCATGCGGATTCTTAACCACTGCGCCACCAGGGAAGCCCCTCTTTTCACTTTTTTTGATCCTATTTCTTTGATGCACAGATTTTTATATTTTTATGCAACGTAAATTTTCTGTTTTTTCTTTGGTTACTTGTAATTTTGATATTGTGTCTAAGAAATCATTGCCTAGTCCAAGGTCATTGTGATGGTTAGTTGTGTCAGCTGGGCTAGGCTGTAGTAATCAGTTACTAAATCAAACACTAATCTGGGTCCTTTCAAGATATTTTGTAGATGTGATTAACATCTACAATCGTTGACGTTAAGTAGAGGAGCTTGCCCTCCATAGTGTGACGAGACCTCATCCAGTCAATTGAAGGCCTCAAGAGCAAAAACTGAGGTTTCCTGGAGGAAAGTTAAGTTCTGCTTCAAGACTGTAGTGTCAAGTCCTGCCTGAATTTCCCGCCTGCTAGCCTGTCCCCACAATAACTTAAGCCAATTCCTTAAAATAAATATCTATCTCTGTGTCTGTCTTTTTCTTTCTTTATCTACCTATTATTTATCTATGATCTCCTGTTGGTTCATTCTGATATAGTGACAAAAATTTACATCTGTGTTTTCTTCTAAGAATTTATACTTTAAGCTTTTACATTTAGGCCTTTGATCTGTTTTGAGTTAATTTTTGTATGTGGTGTGAGGGACGAGTCCAGATGCATTCTTTTGCACGTATATATCCAGTCATCTTAGCGCCATTTGTTGAATGGTCTTGTACCCTTGTGAAAAATCAATTGACCATATTTATATATGGGTTTATTTCTGGACTCTCAATGCTGTTCCCTTGATCTATGTGTCTCGCCTTAATGCCAGTACCACACTTGGTTACTCTAGTTTTATAGTTAGTTTTGGAATCAAGAAGTATGAGTCCTCCAGGTATGTTCTTCTTTTTCAAGATTGTTTTGGCTCTTCTTGGTCTTGTCCATTTTCAAATGTACAAGTCTTTCACCTCGTTGGTTAAATTTATTCCTAGGTATTTTAGTTTTTGATGCAATTGTAAGTGAGATTATTTTCTTAATTTCTCTTTCTGATAGCTAAGTATTAGTGTATAGAAACACAGCTGATTTTTCTATATTGATTTTGTATCCTGCAGTTTTACTGAATTTGTTGATTAGTTCAAACAGGTTTTTTGGTGGGATCTTTAAGGTTTTCTATACATAATATCATGTCATCTGCGAGTACAGTTGTACTTCTTTCTTTCTGACTTGGATACCTTCCAGTTCTTTTTTGCCTAATTGCTCTGACTGGAACTTTCAGTTTTATGTTGAATAAAACTGGTAAAAGTAGGCACCCTTGTCTTGTTTCTGATCTTAGAGGAAAAGCTTCAGCTTTTCACTGTGAGTGTGATGTTAGCTGTGGGCTTGCATTTTATGGCCTTTACTATTCAACATGTTGAGGTACATCCACTCTGTACCCACTTTGCTTAGAGTCTTGTATTTGCAATCTTGATAAATTTATTAGTGAGGATAGTTTTTTGGTGTAAAATTTTAAGGGTTTTCTGTATGTAGAATTGTGTCATCTGCAAATAGAGGTTGTCATCCTTATTTTCCAATCTGGATGTCTTTGATTTCTATTTCTTGCCTAATTACTCTTCCATTATCTTTTGCAGTCATAATTTCTAGTCCAAGTTTCTTAGATATTTTTTCTTCCTTTTGTTTTTTAAATTAGTTTTTATTAGAGTATAGTTGCTTTACAATGTTGTGTTAGTTTCTGCTGTATAGCAAAGTGAATTGGCTATATGTATACACATATCCCCTCCTTTTTGGATTTCCTTCCCATTTAGGTCAGCACAGAGCAGTGAGTAGAGTTCCCTGTGCAATACAGTATGTATGTTCCCATGAGTTGTCTATTTTATACATAGTATCAATAGTGTATATGTGTCAATCCCAATCTCCCAGTTCACCGCCCCCCCCCCCCGCCCCCAGCCTTCCCCCTTTTTTTATCCATACATTTGTTCTCTATGGCTGTGTCTCTATTTCTGCTTTGCAAATAAGATCATCTATACCATTTTTCTAGATTCCACATATATGCGTTGGTATGATAATTGTTTTTCTCTTTCTGACTTACTTCACTCTATATGACAGTCTCTAGGTCCATCCACGTTTCTGCAAATGGCCCAATTTCATTTCTTTTTGTGGCTGATTAATGTTCCATTGTATCTATGTACCACATCTTTCTCCATTCCTCTGTTGATGGACGTTTAGGTTGCTGTCCTGGCTGTTGTAAATAGTGCTGCAGTAAACATTGGGGTTGCATGTGTCTTTTTGAATTATGGTTTTCTTTGGGTATATGCCCAGTAGTGGGATTGCTGGGTCGTATGGTAGTTCTATTTTTAGTTTTTTAAGGAACCTCCATACTGTTCTCCATAGTGGCTGTATCAACTTACATTCCCATTTTCATCCTTTTTTTTTTTTTTTTTTTCATTTTATTTATTTGGCTGCGTCAGGTCTTAGTCGCGGCACGTGGGATCTTCGTCGTGGCGTGCGAGATCTTTTGTTGAGGCGCTTGGGCTTCTCTCTAGTTGTGGCGCTTGGGCTTAGTTGCCCCGCGGCATGTGGGATCTTAGTTCCCCGACCAGGGATCGAACCCATGTCCCCTGCATTGTAAGGTGGATTCTGAACCACTGGACCACCAGGGAAGTCTCTCTTCCTTTTCTTATTAAAAAAAATTTTTTTTTGGAGATCTAGATTTTACTGTGAGCAGTTATAGCCATTTTCAGGTTTTGTACCAATTATTTCTAGCAGTAACAATTCATTATGAATTGGATAAAAGACCCAGTTTGTATTTATGTTTTAACGAATCCAAGGGAGAATATTCTTGAAATGCTGTGTTATTCCAGAACTGGTCCATGGGATTTTGTTCCTTCAGTCCTCAGTATACTTCTGAGCAGTGCATACTAACTTCCCATGAACTTGGTGGAGCTAATAAACTGTGGAGATCCAGTTGTTTCTAGGAGTCCAGTCAGTCTGAAAAAGCTACATACTGTATGATCCCAACTGTATGGCATTCTGGTAAAGGCAAACAGTAACAAGGTGAGTGGTTGCCAAGGGACTGGGGAGTGGCGGGGAGGTAGAGGGATGCCTAGGTGGGGCACAGGAGGTTTTCAGGGCAGTCACACTGTCCGTAATGGTGGAGCCGCGTCATTGTGTGTTTGTCAGAGCCCATGGAGTGTACAGCACACAGAGTGAACCCTCATGTCAACTATGGACTTCAGTTAGTAATAATTAGGAGTGGTTCATCAGTTGTAGCAGATGTGCCACACTAACTAAGGCAAGATGCTAGTAATAGGAGAAACTGCAGGGGGAGAGGGAGCACACGGGTATTGTCTGTACATAAAAATGTCCTAAAATTAGAGAAGAGAGATTGCAGGGGAAAAAATCAAGTGTTTATTATAGTAAGATACAAATAATAAAACCAAACTTTAAGAGAGTAATTTTTTGAGATCCTTGTAATATACGTGAGATTGATGTCTGGGAACTTCGCAGGTGAAGTCAGTGGTAGAGACTTAACGTATTTTGTGGGTGTGTTTTAATTTGTGTGTGAAGGTGTGGATTTTCTGAGTCACCGAGTGCAGCAGATCAGCACCCTTGGCCACCACGGCAGCTCCTTGGCAGGGAGCCAGTCAGGCTCGCACAGTCTGAGGCCACAGCCAGGGGTGTGGGGTCCTCTGCACACCCCCAGCTGCGTGTCCGCAGAGCCCAGGTCAGGGGTCCTGTACGAACCCTGCCCCTTGGGTGGCAGGCTGCAGATGAAGGCGTGAGGTTACTGCTGAAGCCAGAGCTGACTGGGTTCTGGAATCGGGAAGTGGCAGAGACAGTAAGAATATAGAGGCAGATAGCGCGCTATACTGCTTGTCATGGTTAATAGCCTGGGCACTGTTGACCTTAGTGGGGAGTGGGGAGTGAATTGGCAGTGCTCAGGGTGAAGGGCCACTTACAGAAAACCTGTTTTCTCTGTCCTGGTGGAGATTGTAACAGCTGACAGTGACCATACTGACTTGAGAATAAGGCTGACGCAAGGCTCCCAGAGAGAAATCATCTTGGCATAACCCATCTTCATGTGTTAACTTTCCAGAAAAGTTGCTCTGCTGTTTACAGGCACATGTGCTATCTTGGCCCTCTGGGAGCAAAAATTCGTACACTAGACCAGAGGAGTTTTGCTAGTAGGCAGTTTTCTAAGAGAAATAGGACATTTGTTTATTTGTTTTACTGTTAGTTTAGCTGAATAAAAGCTGACAATTTGCAAATAGCAAAGTTGTTTCGTATCAGATACTTTATAGTTGTAAAAATGTGCAGACGTGTTTTATTGCAATTGTCTGTCGTCATGTAGCGCAGTAGAAATCAGGGAAGGGAGTCCAGACTGGGCAAAGCCAGTGTGTGTGTGAGAAACAGGGTGTCCTGAAATATTAATTACAGGCCAAATTCACATCCTCAGAGCATTTAGAGGCATTCCCTTTTTGACTCTGAAGGAGCATGGGTACCAGCCTAGGTACCTGGAGCCCGGCTCACTTCCTTCCTAGCTCTGAGTTTGCTGGCGGAAGATCGAGGTGGAGTCAACAGGGGAGTGGGGTGGGAATATGAAAGATGAAGCCAGCCTTCTCCAGAGTGGAATGGGCCCAGTGGGTGCCCCAAAGTGTCTGGTTGACCTTGTCAGGGGTGGTGTTGCAGCTGGAAGACTGGCCTTGCTGAGCAGAAGCCCACGTTGCTGGGCCCATGTACAGCCCTCACCCACCACGGTGGATGCTGTCTGCACGCACCCACTGTCTGCGCTGAGGTGGTGATGGCAGGCTAGCTGACCGTTCTGTCTGCTTGGGTGTTCGGGCGATGTTCTCTGCTGGGCATTAACCTGTGATCAGTGATCTTCACGCCTTGTGCCCGCTCCCAGAGGTCCATCCACACGCCTCTCCTTCTGACCCCTTGTCTGTGACCTCCCGTTGTGCTCCTGCCAGGCTCTTCACTGGCCAGCGGGGCCCTTTGGCACTTCCCATAATCTTTTCAACAGGAAGTTCTGGGACGATTGGTTATCCTTATGCAAAACTTCAACTCATATCTCACACCGTAGAAGAAAGTTAATTCAGAATGTATCATAGAACATAAAACCTATCAAACTTTCAGAAGAAAAAATAGGAGAAAGTCTTTAACTTTTGGGGGGACTAGGCAAAGTTTTCTTAGATAACAAACCAAAAGCAGGATCCATAGAACAGAAGTTAAGAACTGAACTTCACTGAAATGAATAACTTATGCTTTTTGGAAGACCCTGTTAGAGAATGAAAAGACCAGCCATAGACTGGAAGAAAATATTTGCAAGTCACACATCTAATTGTGGTCCCCCGAAGATGTCTACGTCCTCGTCCCCCAAACTTGTGAAGGTGTAATGTTAAAAGGCAAAGGGGAGTCAGGTTGCAGATGGGATTAAGGTTGCTCATCAGTTGACTGTGAGATGAAGTTATCCAGGTGGGCCCAGTGTGACCACAAGCATACTTAAACGTGGTTGAGGGAGGCCACACGGTCCCTGTGACAGGAGAAGCTGGCTTTGAGGATGGAGAAGGGGACCAAAGCTAAGGAGAGTGAGCAGCCTCTAGAAGCTGGAAAAAATAAGAAGATGGCTCCCTTAGAGCCTGCAGGAAACCTTAATTAAGCCCTCTCCAAACCTTAATTTTAGCCAAACAGACATTTCAGGCTTCTAACCTACAGAACTGTAAGATAATAAATTTGTGTTGTTTTAAGCCCCTAAGTTTGTGGTGGTTTTGACAATAATTGGGAACTAATACACTGATATAAGACGATAGTCCAGAAAATGTATAGAACTCAAAACTTGCCAGTAAGAAAACAACCCAATTAAAAAAATAGGCAAAAACTGAACAGACACTTCAGTAACAAATAACAGATGGCAAATGAGCACATGATAAGATGGTCAACATCATTAATCATTAGGGAAATGCAAATAAAAACCAAATTGAGATACCACTATACACCTATGAACATCTGAATTAAGACGCCCCAGGTTTTGGGGCAGATGTCGGTGAACTGGAGTTCTCATAATGTTGCTGTTGGGTCTGTAAAATGGTGCATCTACTTCTGAAAATAGCTTGGCAGTTTCTTAAAAAGTTAAACACACATCTACTATCTGACCTAACATTTCCATCCCGAGGTATGTGCTCAAGACAATGAAAAGCATATGTCCATACAAAGACATGAATACTCATAGAATATTTGTAAGAGTCAAAAGCTGGAAACACCCAAATGTGTATCATCAAGTGAATGGGTGAACAAACTGTGTGATACACCCATACGGTGGAATGCTATTCAGCAATAAAAAGGAATTTCAAAATAATTACGCTGAGTGAAAGAAGACAAAGAGTACATATCATATGATTTTATTATATGAGGTTCTAGAAAATGCACTAATCTATCTTGACTGCAGACCGACGGTTGCCTCGTGACGGGAGCATGAAGGAACTTGGGGATAATAGACATATTGTCTTGATTGTGGGGTTGTTTCATGTACATACATGTGAGATTTACCAACTCGAACAACTTAAATGTGTGCTGTTTAATTTTATCCTCAATAAAGCTGTGAAAAAAAGGATGCAGAAAGGTTGAAAATAAAAGGTTGGAGGAAGATAATGTGAACAGTATACGAAGACAACTTGCTGAAGATAAAGCAGCCTGATCACTAGGAAACATCAGCATCCTACATTTATACCCAGTTAAACATAGCTTTGAAATAGGCACAGAAAAAAATTACAGAAAATTATAGCTCTCTACAAAAAAAAAAAAAAGACCTTCACACTAACATCTCTCTCCCTGCAACTGATAGCACAAGCCATTACGTTTATGGAAGATTTGAACATGACTAGCAAATGACCTAAAGGGCAAGTGTAGAAAAGTGCACCCACCAACTGCAGAATAAACACTCCTTGGAAGCACCTCTTTGCCACTGAGTGTGCTCTTTGAGCACTGTGGAAATCGTAACAAAATGATAGCCAGAAAATGATGAGATTAGACACTAGGTAATACCTGTGTAAATAACAGATGGGTGAATGGAAAAATCACAATGGAAATTGGAAATATTTTGAATTGAGTGATGACTAAAATACTACAAGTTAAAATCTGTTGTGGGATGAAGCAAAAATATTGCTAAGAAGAAAATGTATAGATTTAAAACATTTAAATTATGAACGGGTGAAAGTTGGTCATCTCAACATTCATCTCAAGAAGTCATAGAAAGCAAAATTAAACTCAAGGAAAGCAGAAGGGAGGAAATAAAGATAAAAATAAAAGTCAATAAATGAGAAAATAGAACCAACAAATCTAAGTTTGGTTCATTGTTAAGATGTCTAAAATTGGCAAGTCCTCATCAAGACATAAAAGGGAAGGCACAAATAATATTAGAAATCAAAAAGAAGAAATCACTAGAGATCATGTGGATAAAGATAAGATGATGAGGGATTTACGAACAACTTTATGCCAAGAAATTCGAAAACAGATAAAAACAAATTTCTTTAAAAAAGCCTTGATATCTACCTCACATCTACAGAAATCAGTTGGAATAGATTGTAGATTTAAATATGAAAGCCGCACAAATCTTGGGATAGGAAATGATTTCTTAAACATTACACAAAACACCACTATCCTTAAGAGATTGATAAGTTTTATCAGGATTCTGGTTTATTAAAAGATACCATTAAGAAAATGAAAAGGCTGGCCATCATCAAAAAGTCCACAAATAATAAATGCTGGAGGGGGTGTGGAGAAAAGGGAACCCTCCTACAGTGTTGGTGGGAATGTAAATGCCACTATGGAAAACAGTATGGAGGTTCCTTAAAAAACTAAAAATAGAGTTACCACATGATCCAGCAATCCCTGCTCCTGGGCATATATCTAGAAAAGATGAAAACGCTAATTTGAAAAGATACAGGCACCCCAATGTTCATAGTAGCACTAAATAAATAGCCAAGACATTGAAGCAACCCAAGTGTCTGACAGATGAATGGACAAAGAAGATGTAGCTAAATAAATAAATAAATAGATTATAACTCTGCCATAAAAAAGAATGAATTATTGCCATTTGCAGCAACATGGATGGACCTAGAGATGATCATACCAAGTGAAGTCAGAGAAAGACAAATATTATGATATCACTTATATGTGGAATCTAAAAAATAATACAAATGAATTTATTTACAAACCAGAAACAGACATAAAAAACAAACTTATGGTTACCAAAGGAGAAGGGCAGGGGAGGGATAAATTAGGAGTTTGGGATCAACAGATACACACTACTATATAAAACAGATAAAAAGGATTTACTGTGTAGCATGGAACTATGTTCAGTATCTTAAAAACCTGTAATGGAAAAGAATCAAAAAATATATATATAACCGAGTCACTATGTTGTACACCTGAAACTAACACAATATTGTAAATGAACTGTACTTCAATTAAAAAAAAAAAAAAAGGCAAACTGAGTAGATACTTGCATTGCAAATAATTAGAGAACTCAAATCTATAAGTAAAAATCCTATCAATCAGTAAGAAGAAGACAACCCAATAGAAAAATGGGTATTAATCAACAAGTCACAAAAGAGGACATGCAAATGGCCAAGAAAGTTATGAAAAGGTGCTCAATGAGTTATCGCTGATACTTCCAGAGTGGTCAAAATTAAAAAGGGTGAGGTTACCAAGCTCCCAGAACTCTTACCCGCTGAGGGCGGAAACCCGCTGAGGGCGGAAGCGTGAACAGTTCCGCTGGAAACTGCTTGGCATCATCTACTCAAGTCAAGGCTACACGTACTACCTCAAGTCCCAGTCACTCATCTTAAATATAAACCCAACAGCCAGGGAACAGGAAGGGGGGGGAGGGGGGAGGTGTGCATGGCGGCTGAGCCCTGGGCAGAAAACACCCTGTGCTACTTTCCTCCAAACTGTGCTCGGCACACACAAGAGCGTGGATGAGAATACAAACGTGTCGAATGAGAGAAGCAGGCCAGGAGTTCACGTACTGTGTGATTCTATTTATGTTGTTCAAAAAAAACCCCAGCAAAACTGACCTGTATTGTTTGACTCGTGATTATGTGGTAAAACTCTAAAGAAAAGCATGAATCTGGTTGTCATGTAGGTCAAGAGACAGTCACTGTGAACGGAGAAGTGATAATTCACTGAGCTGTAATGTTTGTTTTGTGTACTTTCTATGTGTTTGATGTTTCACAATAGAAAAGGCTTTTTGAAAAAGCCTCCAAAGGGTTTTACTCAATTAAGAATTTACTTAATTCCACACAGGTGGAAACGCGTAGCCGTCCGTAGTTGAGCGCTGCGTCTATGACGGCAAACGTGCCTGTCCTGGTGGGCGAGGGATGGTGTGCGGTCACTGTCATGGGACGGTTTTCCCCAGGAGGCCACGGAGGCTGAGCAGGAGTCATCACTGGGAGCTCGAGGGGGTGCAGGTGCGAGGCCGAGCCCTCACTGCCGCCTGCGTGTATTCAGCAGGCGTTCACGAGAGGCTGCAGATACAGATGGTGCCATGGCGCCGAGTGAGGGGCGGCGGGCGCGGCAGAGGGTCTTGGGCATTTCCTGCCCGTGTCCCCGGCCCGGTCGGCCGTTGTGCCTCAGCACGGCCCAGGCTGGGAGGGAGGCCCACGTCGGGTCCAGGCCCAGCCGCTGCTCCAGAAGAGCGGCCAGGAGGTGGGGGCCGGCTGCTCTGGGGCCCGGGACCTGAAGTTTGGCTGAGGGGACGCTGATCAGGGTGACTCCCCGAGGCTTAGACCAGGGCCCAGAGGAAGCATCGTGGTGCCTGAGAGCCGGCTCTGCCGGGTATTCTCCAGGCTTGTGCGACCTGAAGGCCTTGAGCTGCGTCTGCAGATGCTTTGCAGTCAGGTGGCCTGCCGACAAGTTTTATTTCTTCCAAATAGGGACAAACACAAAGTGAAGTCGGTGCTTTTGGGTATGGGGGTAAGGAGGACACATAATTAAATGCAAAACAGGGATCGCTACGTGTATTAATTGCCACGGCTTAAGGGGATCTCAAGAAATAAAAGGGTCTTTTAGTACTGTTCTTCCAAGGAAAGAATTTGTAGTAATTTAATCATGTTCTGAAATGTTAATTTGAACCTACTCATCAGACATCAGACTCATTTTAACAAATCCATTTATTACATATTAGTACGTGGTTTCTAAACATCATTCTATACTTAGAAAATAAAAACAAAACACGGGCTCCTTAGAGACGCAGAGAAGATCCTTTCTTGTTGTGTTTACATACTGTTAAAGCCACATAAGCGTATTTAAAAACCTACTGTCGTGCGTTACTTGCTTTTCCATGTCAGACCGTACTGGTGCAGCCTGTTCTGTAAGGGGCTCGATGCTCTCAACACACATTCAGGTCGAGTTTTCATCCTCTCCATTGCTGGCAAAGCTGCAGAGAGTAAATCCGTGCAGGTACCTTCACGGGCGCGTGTGGCTGTGGAAGGGGCTCCCGTGGAAGTTCATGTCTCAGCAGGATGGACCTGCGTCCCTCGTGAGTGGGGTCTTCAGGCTCCTCTTCATGGCCGTCACCCTGGGAGTTTCTTCTGGGTATTTCCCTGGTTTTTTTTTAATCCTTTGCTTGGGGGGGTGTGTGTGTGTCTTTTTTTCATAGTGATTTGTGGGAACTGTTTGTAAACTTCTGGCTGCTAATCTGCTGGTTTGACGGCCCGCCCTCTGCTGGCGTCTGGTCGTCCACCAGACCTTAGCTGTCTGTCCAGCCCAGCATTTCTCTTCCTCTCCGACCTCCTGGTCCCCACTGTCGCCCGGGTTACCCCTCACACGGAGGATGGAGCGGGTGGTGGCTCTCCGGTTCCCACTTCCCAGGGCTGGTCCTTCCAGCCAAGGAGCTCTGTTCTCTCCTGTTAGTTTTGTCACATTGTGGCTAAATGGATGAAGAATAAATCCTCCTTTGACTTGAATGCGGACTCCTTCGTGGGAGGCCTGTGTCTGACGTGTCTCAGGCTCCACGAGCCGGGGAAGATGGGTCAGGCGATGCGTGTTGTCTTCGCTCTCCGCGGGGACCCCTTCCAGGAGGACCCCCAACCCCTGAACTCTGCCCAGGTTCGGGTTTCATCTCCTTGAGGACCAGGGTCCCTGGGCCTGGAAGCAGAGCAGGAATCGGGCCGTCGAGGGCGGGTCCACAGACTCACCCGCAGCCCTTCCTCCCTCTCCACGCGGCCTCTGAGTTCAGGATTAACCCGCACGCCGTCCTCTCCGCGGACACCTGTCCCCGCCCGCTGGGCGCCTGGGGCACCGGTGATGCCGCCCCCTGAGCCCCGAGACCCCCCGCCCCACGCTATGCCTTCTGAGGAAAATGTCCTTTTTAGAATTCATAAACACCATTTCGGTCTCTTTTTGCTTTTTAATGGGGGTTACAAGAAATATGTCCTAAAGCTGGGAGCGCCGCAGGGTTAGGCCTGGCGCGGGGGTCCCGGCACCTGTGGACGCCGGGCCCTGGGGACCGGGAGGGGCCTTTCCGCCCACGCACCTGCCACCTGGGCCCGGGGGGGGTGACAGCTCTCGGGCAGGGGGGCCCCGTTTAGTACTGTGACTTGGAGAGCCTGACTCATCCCCCGGCATCCCCGGGAGGAGCAAGGACACGGCAAGGTCACGCTGTCATCACCGCCCCTGGGGCTCAGGAGTCGAACTCCGAGCTGGGGGAGTTCTCGGCCCCAGGTGTCCCGTCCTGGTGGCCGGTCCCTGGGCTGAAGGCCGAGCCGAGGTCACGAGGACGGCCCCGCGGGGAGGGCGGTGACTAGGAATCAGATGAAGTGGGGGCGAGGGTTTCCGAAGCTCTCGGCACCTGTTCCCCCATCCAGACTGTTTCTGCGTTTACTCTCAGGCTTGTGTGGAGCCGACAGAAACAGGAAGTCTCAGGAACAGTCTTCAGAGTATGATGTGAATGAAACATGCCTTGTTTTAACAACTTTCTTAGTTCTTGTCATTGTAAATATTTGAGGGAACTGTTTTTTCAAACAGTTTCATCACATCTGGAAGCGGATTTCTTCTGTGTGTTAGGGGGCTCTTAGGATAAGCTACTTTGAGAATGAGGATAAAGGTGATTTGCTGGGGTGGTGGGATGGTGAGTGAGGTGAAAGTTACTTTCATTCATGTTGGTTTTATTAGGGCAGGACTAACAAGACTGACGGCTTGAGAAATTTCATTTTTCTTCAGTTTTAAAGTCAAGTGCTTTGTCTTGGCTGTATCAGGTGGGAATGTAAATCATCCCCCATAGTCTCCCTAACCCCCATTCTCCACATCATCTGTAACATTTTTATTTAATACTTAACAAAATATATCTAAATAGAAAAATGTCACTTTTCATCACATAACAAGTACCTTGAGACTTTTTCTATTAGGTTACATTTGGTATTAATGTTTGTTAAGTTCTGTTTGTCTCTTAATATGAAGTTGTGCTGTAGTGGAATGTATTCCATAGAGGGGGTAGGATTTTCAGCAATAATTTAACCCTTTTCTTAAGGCTTGTATGACATTGTGTTAACTGACAGATTCATTTTTGTATCAGAAAAGTGACAATATTGATGTGCTTTTAAAATACTTTATATATGATTTTAAAAATCGAACTCATTATTTTCCAGATTACCACAGGAAAGAACACTTTGTGATCCGGACTCAGTCAGTGCTTGGATTTCAGGGACTTTTTTTGAGTTGGAGGAGAGGTATTTGTGTTTTGTTGACATGGACGTTTCTTTGAAATATTTTACTGTATTTGACAAACTCATACATTGTGAAGTTACCCATCCTCTGCAAACACCCAATTTCCCCAAAGGGTTTTACCAGAGCGTTCCCACTCCCAGCATGCGAATACGTGGGAGGGGACGAGCAGAGAACATTTTATGTCGAGGAATGATTTTCTTCAGTGTTTTATTCCTGAACGTGAGGCTTTTCTCTGTGATACCTAGACCCTCCCTGGCTCCACAGGGCTGTCTGGTGTCAGTGCAGGATAGAACCCTGTGCCCGGACGCACGTCCAGCTCTGTCCTGTGTCCACTGGACCAGGAAAGAAAGCGGGGACACGCAGAGCACCGCTGGGCAGCGGGGGCGATGTGGACCCTCAGACTCTGCAGCCCTTTCCGCCCGCCAGTGCCCTTGGCTGAAGGAGGCTCAGCTATGGCCTCGATGTAAGTGGAATAGAAGCTAGTCTTTGTATGTCTGAAGATTCTGAGGTTGAGTGTTAAATTCCTGGGTACAAATGGTGGAGACTGTCCGACAGGAAAGCGTGTCTACACGTCAGCGGCAGCAGCAGCGACAGTGCAGGAGTTGGGATCCTGTTCGTCCTTCACGGGGTCACGTGAAGGGGGAGCAGCTTAGACGTCGCGAACAGCACTCTCGTTTCTCGGATGAGGAAGGACCGTCCTGCGTTTCGCAGATACCGTGTTTGAAACGAATTATTCCCTTTTAGGGAAATGTCGGGTGGCTGGAGCCCTTTGCCCTTAAACAAGGCCATGGGCCCCTCTGCCGACACCCCGCCCTCCCCGCCCCCTGGCCTCAAGGAACAGGCCTCCCTGTCCGGCTCCTCTCCTTGCTAAGGCCTCCGCGTCCGGATTCCGACCCTCCGTCTAGGGAGACGGCTTTTCTAGAACAGCAGGGTGTTGACAGTCGAATTCTCACAGAGCGAGCGTCCTCTGGACACC